>NC_090437.1:392370733-393015948 GCF_031143425.1 Pleurodeles waltl
ACAAGTCCTCTTTTCTTGCAGGAGCAGATCAAAGCGGACGGAATAAAGGAATAATAACCAAAATAATGGAAAAAGCCATTAATAACGTGAAAAAGTATTTAGCAAAGTCCAGGGAAGACGGAGGAGACGGCTTCAGGTGGTTATCACAACATCTGGAAAGCGTTAACCGATGATCGTAGGAAATGCCAGAAGGAAGATCTTTCCGAGGAAGGGTCTTACACCCAGAACCGGCATCTTCAAGATGAAGCGAGTGGTGCAGGGGGAGCCGGCACTGAAAAAGAAAGGGTGGGTTAATAAAAGCGGTGGGATAATACTCGCCTCCGTGTCTTTAATAAAATCTAGACTTTCCTTCACTAAAGCTAGGAAAATCTGAATTTTATTACAAGAACGGAGGCTCCTATTATGCTTGTTTAAAGCATATTAACAACCGAATCAACCACAGAAGAAATAGGTTTGCAATAAAAGATCCTAAAAGTGGTAACATTAGACCAATCTGCCGATCTAAGAATGTCCTCCAAGCGAGCTCCAGCCCAAAGAGCCTTAGAAGCCATAGCACCTCTGGTAGAATGTGCTCCAAAAGAAGTAGTGTCGAGACCCGCAAGGGTCATAACCCATTTAACCCAACGAGCTAGGGTAGGGGAGGAGACGGGTTTATGAGGTTTTGAAAAAGAAATCAACAACTGGGGAGAGGAGGACGTTCTTAAATCTGCAGTTCTAGCAATGTAAACTTTTAAACATTTACCAACACAGAGTTTAGGATGCAAAGGAAAGTACGGGTACTGAATCACAGAAATGTTAGTCTTAGTTCTTCTATGAACCTTAAAAGACACATTAGAAGGAGAAAACTGGACGGAGGATACGTCCAAAGCTCTTACATCAGAAACACGTTTCAAAGAAACTCAGCATAACAACATAGTTAACTTTGCAGAAAGACACTTCAAAGAGAGTAATTCATTATCGAGCCAAGGGTTGAATAAATTCAATACCAAATTCACATCCCATAAATGCGTGTATTTAGGTGCAGGGGGATTAGAAAATCTTACTCCCTTCAAAAGACAGCACACCAAAGGATGTTCCCCAACCGGTTTTCCATCAATTCGAACATGTTCGGCAGAGATGGCAGATCTATAAGTATTCACTGTTCTGTATGCCTTCCCTTGGGAGGCTAGAGACGCCAAGAAATTAATGATTAAAGTGACATCGGCTGAAAAGGGATTTGAGTTCCTGTCCAAACACCAGCCACACCAGACCAACCAGGCAGACTTGTAAGCCTTGGACGTTCCTTGGGCCCAAGAGTGGCAGATATACTGGGCAGCTTCTTCCGAAATTCCGGGGGTTCTCCAGGCTGACCCAAAATCTTCCATGCTACCAGAGTTAAAGAGTGGTCGAGAACCATATCGTGAGGACGACCCTCTGGATCGAGAAGGAGCTCTGGAAAAGAAGGAATCAAAACCGGAAAATCTACTGACAATTCCAGAACCGAAGGGAACCAAGGCTGGGTTTGCCAAAAGGGGGTCACTAATACCAGGGAGGCTCGTTGACGACGAACCTGGGCCAGAACTCTGGCTATCATCATAAAAGCAGGAAAAGCATAATTGAGATGGGGAGACCAGTCCTGGAGAAAGGCGTCCGTAGCGAGAGCTTGAGGATCCGGTCTCTAGCTGTAAAACTTTGAGAGGTGAGAATTTAATCGTGAAGCGAACAGATCTATCGGCCTGACGCCGAATTTCGAAGAAAGGTTGTTGAATACTAAAGGTTGAAGCCGCCAATCGCTGGAATCTTTTAGGTAGCGTGAGCACCAATCTGCTATTGTATTCATTTTCCCTGGTGGATATTGTGCCGTTACCGACAATTTTCGGAGAAGGCAAAACTCCCAAAAGCTTTTGGCTAGATCGGCAAGGGGCTTGGATCTTGTTCCTCCCAGATGATTGATATACTTTACTGTGGAAATGTTGTCCATCTTTCAGAGAATAGAACAACTTACCTTGTCCTTCGCGAAGGTCTTTAGAGCAAAGGAGCCTGCAAGCATCTCTAAACAATTGATGTGCAAGGCAGACTCCCTCTCTGACCATACGCCCCCAGTCGAGATGTTGCCGCACCTTGCGCCCCAACCTGTCCGACTTGCATCGGATTCTAATACTAGATCTTGGGCCGAAGAGAAAATAGCTCTTCCGTTCCAGGCTTCCAAATGATCGAGCCACCATTGTATCTCTGCACGAGAATCTTGATCCAACTGAACTACATCCGAGTAATGAAGACCCCTGCGGAGGTGGCAAATCTTTAGCCTTTGAAGAGCCCTGTAATGTAACGGACCTGGAAATATGGCCTGAATGGATGAGGCCAAGAGGCCTACGATTCTTGCTAGAGATCGAAAAGAAAGATGGGAGAGACTGAGGGTCTGCCGTAACTCGTGTTTTATTCAACTTACCTTCTGAAGGGGAAGAGACAGGGATGTAGCTTTGGAATCTATGAGGAACCCCAGAAATTCCACTTGAGTCAAGGGAACCAGAGAAGATTTTTCCATGTTTACCAGAAAGCCAAGGGACTGCAACAGATGAAGGGAAATATGCAAGTGCTGCAACAGGGTATCCTTGTTCTGAGCCATTATGAGAAAATTGTCTAGATAGATGATCAATCTTATTCCCTGAGCTCTTAAAAAAGCTACCACTGGCTTCATCACCTTTGTGAAGCACCAAGGAGCCGAAGCGAGTCCGAAAGGAAGAGCTTTGAACTGGAAAACCGAACCTTCCCATTGAAACTGTAGGAATTTCCTGTAAAAGGGATGGATAGGAATCGCAAAATAAGCGTCCTGTAAATCCAGCCGAACAAACCAATCGCCCTCCAACAGAATGTCTCTGAGATGGAGAATCATTTCCATTTTGAGATGATTGTAAACAACATAGTTGTTGAACAGTTTTAAGTTTATCACTGGCCGAAACTTTTTGTTTTTCTTTTGGACCAAAAATATGGTACTGAGAAAACCCGAGGGATGAAAGCATGTTTCTTCTATCACATTTTTTGAAACCAAAGATAATATCTCTAATTTTATCAAGCAAGATTGTTCTTGAGAAAACCTTAGAGGAGGAGGTGGGGAAGTTTGACTGGGAACCTGATAAAGATCTATGCAATACCCCTGAATGGTTTGAAGAACCCAAGGATCCGCGGTAATTTGATACCAATTTGAAAGAAAATGGTCTAATCGACCTCCCACAGGAAGAGGGCCAAAATTCAAATCTCTTACCTGAGACTTGTCCTCTTCTTTGACGGTAACCTCTGTTCCTGAAACCTCTCCCTCTTTGAGGATAAAACTGAGGTCTGAATTCAGGGGAGTAGAAGGAAGAGCCTCGGAAACTGGCACCACGGGAGGCGAAGCGGGCGGTAAAGCGGCTCCTTCCTTTACCGGCCCTGCCAAAAACCCTGGAGTTGAAGATCTTCTTCATCGAGACCTGAGCCTTATCCAGTGTTGCAAAGGTAGAAACGTATCTACCGAGCTCCTTAATAAACGAGTCCCCAAAAAGAAGACCGTTAGCCTGCTGTCCTTCTTCCCTGGTTGCCAAGCTGCCCAATTTAGGTTCTATTTTGAGTAAAAGACTCTTTCGTCTCTCCTGGGAAATAGCTGTGTTTGCATTTCCCAATAAACAAATTGCCCGCTGGGCCCAATTGGACAGGGAAACAGGATCAATCTGTGAGCCTTCCAACCTGGCATCCTCAGCTAAATCTAGAATCCTGGTTAGGGGACCAACCAAATCTAATAATCTGTCCTGGCACACGGACCACGCACGGTCGACCCCTTTCTTTGGATCCTTACCAAACTTAGAGAAAAATAACACCATATTAGGATCTATAACAGGAGTGGAAGTGATGCTGTACGGAAGGGAGGGACGGGGACATTCGGGAGCGCTATTTATTTCTCGTGGCTTTGTCCAAGGAGTGTCTTAAATGACACGAAACATATTCCGCCACGTGATCAGACGGGAACCATTCAGTGGAATTTGGATGGTGTATCAAAGTGGGATCAAACATTGGTTCCCCCAAAGCATCCAGTACTGTAAAATCATTAATATGAGAAGGACTTAAATCAGAAAGAGAAATTTTCTGCCTCTTCTCCAAAGGCCCTTGCCAGAGGTCGTCAGAACCCTGTATATCATCATCCTCCCCATCATTATATTCTATGTCATCATCCGTATCCCTCAACTGAGTTATATTAAGAGGAGAGGGACTCTTTTCCACCGTTTTAAACTCCTTACGGGGGGAAGGACCAGCAATCTGGGGAGATTCATCAGCGCTCGACTTTGCTTGCACTTTAGAAAAAGTGCGCTTTTTACCTTTAACTGGTTCCGAAACACTGGAATTCTGAGAAGACAATTTTTTAAAAGATAATTCCAATTTTTTTGACATTTGTAACATAGACGTTGATACAGCCTGCTGTACAGTATTTTGAATAAAAGAATTTAAATCAGTGCGCAAATTATCCATATCTCTCTCACTGGAATGATCATCAACTTGTTTAGACATTATCAAATAAGAAACAATAAGAAATAAATTAGGAAAGCCAGGCAGGAAGCTCACAAATTGAAAAGAGAAGGAAAAAGTATGCTTAAAATAAAGCAGTGAACCAAGGGTTAAAATATTCTGTGGGCGTGTGGAAAAGGGGGTGTGAAAAGGAAGACACTCCCCAATCACCAAAAAAGGACATAAAAGGGCGTGGCACGCCCTTTGAGTTTCTTCAGCCGGTGAATTTAGGCTCCCCAGACGCGTTCAGCAATCAGCTGAGTAGCCACGGACTCTCCGATTGAAGAGGAGAAGTTTCCGTGGAGACGCGTCAACAAGAGGCCGAGCTCTTCTGAGGTAAGCGCTGAATTGAAACGCGTACCTCAGGAGAGCGAGGCGGGAGAGCCGAACGTTCTAAAGAACGTTCGGCTCAGCCCGCGAAGCGCGAAGCAAGCGCTCATTACGAAAAACCGGCCGAAAATGAGAAACGCATAATATTTAAACTTTAAAACTATAGAAATAAGTAAAAATATAGTAAATTCTAACTACGATATAATAAATATTAAAATATTAACGCTATAAATAACACACGCAGCGACAGAAAATATGAGATGAGGAAAGAACTTATCTTGACTGCGAGCAGCAAGAAAAGAGGACTTGTTGTTCGCAGTTAAGATGGTTATTGAGAACGGGCGTTTACTATTGGTTGTTGTTGTTGTGACATCATTAATGACATCCTTTCCATGTTTCATGGGATATGTAGCTCTCGTTTTATGTTATCCTGGCTGCTATTCTAATAAAGCAAGAAAAGGAAGCATAATAGGAGCCTCCGTTCTTGTAATAAAATTTGTCTACCATGAGTGAAAGTCCCATACAATAATTAATTATCCACATACAGAGCAATTAGATAGTGGGATGTTGGTCAGGAACAGACCCATCACGCCCATCTATCCCTTCATCTTCCCCCAACATACTAATGGAAACAGTATTTGAAGCCTTGGGTCTGGATACAGAGCACCCATGGGGCATGATAGTCACTAATATTGCTACCAATGTCGTTCTCAGTGGCGCAGAGACCACATTAATTGAGAGAGAGAGGTTGTGAGAACTAGGACCTCAGAGGGATAATAATCATTGGTCCACATAAATGCAACAGCCCACTGTTTTTACACAAAACGGACAATATAAGAGAACACAAGATACACTCTCAAGTAAAGAAACTGGAAGCAAAGGAGTCTGATCATGTAGAGCCTAAGTGGGGGAGGGATCAAAAAAGCAGAGTAAACTACACATGAGACCACCCACCAGCTACCAATTAATAGATTACAATCAATTACAGAAAGCAGCACCTCATTCCTGCGTTTAATGATATCTTATCTACAGTTCATTATTCAATTGGTGTCACCTTATTATTTACGCAAAATAGCCGTGTGTTCCATATATTCCAATGACCGCGTCATAATACTTTACAAAGAAATGCAAAAAAACACAGAACATACTAACATAGTGATTCCCTATACCCAAAAACTATGTACCTAAAAAACAATCTATGACACTAGCACCTAATCATAAGGAGTTTTCTTTTACATTTAAACATGCAATGTCCTGAGTCCTATGCACATCAAATCATGAAAATGTAAACCTTGAACAGATCAGAGGTTTTGCTTGAAAAAGCTAGTTAGGAGCCCAAATCACACAATAAGGAGTGAATTGTATGTATGTTGAGTGCCCTTCCCTACTGGTCCATTAGTTCTCCTAGAGCTCTTATTATTTAGTTTCTTTGGTAGTGCGGGAAAGGACATTCCAACATACTTACGCAATTTTGCCAAAGCATTTCGATCTCAAAACAAGGGGTCAATTATATCATGAGGTCATCATCAGGGCAACACATCATTTGTCTAATCTGGACTCCAAAAAAAGGGGGGGGGGGTGTACGATATTTAAATGATTTAAGAACTTACATAAAGAGTCTAATGTTACTAATGTACCTCCGTGTCACGAAATAGGGTGTTTGTGCCACATTTATCCCGAAGTCCTTGTATCAATGCTGTCGTAGTAGGAATCTCGCTCCTAGGAGAGCTGCTGGTTTAGGGATGACAGCACTTTTGTTTGTAGGCGACTGAGTCAAAATTTAACCTGTTCTGTGCCTTGGACGAGGTGACCTCGTCCAAGGCTACAGTTCTCGTGTGCCTTGGACGAGGTCACCTCGTCCAAGGCCCGGGAACTTGGGGGAGCGCTAGCGTGCCCCCCCTGTGCACCCCCCCCCAAGGCGGGGATGGAAGGGGAAGACCTTCCCCTTCCACCCCCGACCCCCCCACCACCCCTGTGACGTCAGCGCGCGAGCGCGCGCTGATTTGTCACAGGGGATTGAAATGCTCAGCATTTCTCTTTCAATCACGTGGGGAAGTCTCTCCCAGGGTTTCAAAAGCTGGATTGCTTGCAATCCGGCTTTTGAAACCCCACTAGACATCAGGGATTTTTTTTTTCAAGAAATTGACAAAAGGGAGTGACCCCTTGGGCAAGGGTCGCTCCCAGGGGGGGACATTTTTTGGGGAAGGCCTTTTCTGCCCCCTGGGGGAACCGGCCTATTATTAGGCCGATCTGCCCCCAGGGGGACAGAAACCTCTAGGCACCAGGGATCATTTTTTTTTTTTTTTTTTTGTTATGTTATTTTTTTTTTTAGGTGGGGAGCGACCCCTTAGGCAAGGGTCGCTCCCCTAGGGGACAAATTATATTTAGGCCATTTGGCCTATTTTGATGAGGCCAATCTGCCCCCAAGGGGGGCAGAAACCACTAGACACCAGGGAGTTTTTTCTCTTTACGTGAATTTCACGCAAGGGGTGCGACTCCTTAGGCAAGGGTCGCTTCCTGGGGGGGGGGGGGGAATTATTTTAGGCCATTTCTGCCCGCAGGGGGGTCAGAAACCTCTAGGCGCCAGGGCTATTTTTTTTTGTGTTTTTTTTGTTTGTTTGTTTTTTTAGAGGTGGGGAGCGACCCAATAGGCAAGGGTCGCTGCCCTGGGGGGCAAATTGTATTTAGACCAATTTATTTTAGGGCATTTCTGCCCCCCCCGGGGCCGGCTGAGCTAGAGGCCAAAATCCACAGGTAGGCACTTTGCAAAAAACACCTCTGTTTTCTGTGAAAAAATATGTTGTGTCCACGTTGTGTTTTGGGCCATTTCCTTTCATGGGCGCTAGGCCTACCCACAGATGTGAGGTACCATTTTTATCGAGAGACTTAGGGGAACGCTGGGTGGAAGGAAATTTGTGGCTCCTCTCAGATTCCAGAACTTTCTGTCACCGAAATGAGAGGAAAAAGTGTTTTTTTGGCCAGAATTTGATGTTTGCAAAGGATTCTGGGTAACATAACCTGGTCAGAGCCCCGCAAGTCACCCCAACTTGGATTCCCCTGGGTTTCTAGTTCTCAAAAATGCAATGGTTTGCTAGGTTTCCCCAGGTGCCGGCTGAGCTACAGGCCAAAATCCACAGGTAGGCACTGTTTTCTATGAAAAAATGTGATCTGTCCACATTGTGTTTTGGGCCATTTCCTTTCGTGGGCGCTAGTTCTACCCACACAAGTGAGGTATAATTTTTATCGGGAGACTTGGGGGAACGCTGGGTGGAAGGAAATTTGTGGCTCCTCTCTGATTCCAGAACTTTCTGTCACCAAAATTTGAGGAAAATTTGTTTTTGTAGCCATATTTTGAGGTTTGCAAAGGATTCTGGGTAACAAAACCTGGTCAGAGCCCCACAAGTCACCCCATCATGGATTCCCCTAGGTCTCTAGTTTTCAGAAATGCACAGGTTTGGTAGGTTTCCCTAGGTGCCGGCTGAGCTAGAGGCCAAAATCTACAGGTAGGCACTTTGCAAAAAACAGCTCTGTTTTCTGTCAAAAAATGGGATGTGTCCACGTTGTGCTTTGGGGCATTTCCTGTCGCGGGCGCTATGCCTACTCACACAAGTGAGGTATCATTTTTATCAGGAGACTTGGGGGAACGCTGGGTGGAAGGAAATTTGTGCCTCCTCTCAGATTCCAGAACTTTCTGGCACAGAAATGTGAGGAACATGTGTTTTTTTAGCCAAATTTTGAGGTTTGCAAAGGATTCTGGGTAACAGAACCTGGTCAGAGCCCCACAAGTCACCCCATCTTGGATTCCCCTAGGCCTCTAGTTTTCAGAAATGCACAGGTTTGGTAGGTTTCCCTAGGTGCCGGCTGAGCTAGAGGCCAAAATCTACAGGTAGGCAATTTGCAAAAAACAGCTCTGTTTTCTGTCAAAAAATGGGATGTGTCCATGTTGTGCTTTGGGGCATATCCTGTCGCGGGCGCTAGGCCTACCCACACAAGTGAGGTATCATTTTTATTGGGAGACTTGGGGGAACGCTGGGTGGAAGGAAATTTGTGCCTTCTTTCAGATTCCAGAACTTTCTGCCACAGAAATGTGAGGAACATGTGTTTTTAGCCAAATTTTGAGGTTTGCAAAGGGTTCTGGGTAACAGAACCTGGTCAGAGCCCCACAAGTCACCCCATCTTGGATTCCCCTAGGTCTGTAGTTTTAAAAAATGCACAGGTTTGGTAGGTTTCCCTAGGTGCCGGCTGAGCTAGAGGCCAAAATCTACAGGTAGGCACTTTGCAAAAAACAGCTCTGTTTTCTGTCAAAAAATGGGATGTGTCCACGTTGTGTTTTGGGGCATTTCCTGTCGCGGGCGCTAGGCCTACCCACACAAGTGAGGTATCATTTTTATCGGGAGACTTGGGGGAATGCTGGGTGGAAGGAAATTTGTGCCTCTTCTCAGATTCCAGAACTTTCTGTCACAGAAATGTGAGGAACATGTGGTTTTTTAGCCAAATATTGAGGTTTGCAAAGGATTCTGGGTAACAGAACCTGGTCAGAGCCCCACAAGTCACCCCATCCTGGATTCCCCTAGGTCTCTAGTTTTAAAAAATGCACAGGTTTGGTAGGTTTCCCTAGGTGCCGGCTGAGCTAGAGGCCAAAATCTACAGGTAGACACTGTGCAAAAAACATCTCTGTTTTCTTTAAAAAAAAATGGGATGTGTCCACGTTGCATTTTGGGGCGTTTCCTGTCGCGGTCGCTAGGCTACCCACACAAGTGAGGTATCATTTTTATCGGGAGACTTGGGGGAACATAGATTAGCAAAACAGGTGTTATTGCCCCTTGTCTTTCTCTACATTTTTTCCTTCCAAATATAGGAGAGTGTGTAAAAAAGACATCTATTTGAGAAATGCCCTGTAATTCACATGCTAGTATGGTCACCCCGGAATTCAGAGATGTGCAAATAACCACTGCTCCTCAGCACCTTATCTTGTGCCCTTTTTGGAAATACAAAGGTTTTCTTGATAGCTATTTTTTACTCTTTATATTTCAGCAAATGAATTGCTGTATACCCGGTATAGAATGAAACCGCACTGCAGGGTGCAGCTCAATTATTGCCTCTGGGTAGCTAGGGTTCTTGATGAACCTACAAGCCCTATATATACCCACAACCAGAGGAGTCCAGCAGACGTAACGGTATATTGCTTTCGAAAATCTGACATTGCAGGAAAAAGTTACAGAGTAAAACGTAGAGAAAAATTGATGTTTTTTTCACCTCAATTTCATTTTTTTCTTTTTTTCAGTTGTTATTTTCTGTAGGAAACTCTTGTAGGATCTACACAAATGACCCCTTGCTGAATATAGAATTTTGTCTCCTTTTCAGAAATGTTTAGGTTTCTGGGATCCAGCATTGGTTTCATGCCCATTTCTGTCACTGACTGGAAGGAGGCTGAAAACACAAAAAATTGTAAAAATGGGGTATGTCCCAGTAAAATGCAAAATTTGTGTTGAAAAATTGGGTTTTCTGATTCAAGTCTGCCTGTTCCTGAAAGCTGGGAAGCTGGTGAGTTTAGCACCGCAAACCCTTTGTTGATGCCATTTTCAGGGGAAAAACCACAAGCCTTCTTCTGCAGCCACTTTTTCCCATTTTTAAAAAAATAAATGAAGTTTTCACTGTATTTTGGCTAATTTCTTGGCCTCCTTCAGGGGAACCCACAAAGTCTGGGTACCTCTGGAATCCCTAGGATGTTGGAAAAAAAGGACACAAATTTGGCTTGGCTAGCTTATGTGGACAAAAAGTTATGAGGGCCTAAGCGCAAACTGCCCCAAATAGGCAAAAAAAGGCCTGGCACAGGAGGGGGAAAAGGCCTGGCAGCGAAGGGGTTAAAAGTTCAAGCTTGAACAACCTACAGCCTAGTTAAGTGCTCCCTGTTCAGCTGAGGAGGATTATCCCCAAGACCACAGATGTCTCCGTATAATGGTACTTAGGGTACCTGTTGTGTGTGTGACAGAGATACTAAGGATATCCGCACATGAGTGCCAAAACACCATCGTTGATGGCGCCATGTTGTAGTTGGACTCTCGCTCCTAGGCGAGACTGCTGGTTTAGGGATGACAGCACTTTTGTTTGTAGGCGACTGAGTCCCTCCTACAACAAGTCACAACTGTTGGCCCAACCCTCCAGGCTCATAAGCAGTACCTCACCAAAAACCCAAACAGTAAAAGATGATTTCTGTCAGCCTTATGCATGGACTCTAGATGGCGACATCTAAGGGGAGTTGTTGTGGGACAGAAGTTACCCATTTCTCACATTAGCAATAAGTAAAATGCATGAGCTGCAATGATTAGGATAATGAACAATAAAAGAAGCATAATTGTGAAGATGAGAATTGTGAATACAAAGATCCCCACCACCTTCAATAAACATGAAATGCAAAATCCCTAGCATAGAGAATCTAATCTCTAATCTAATGAGAGCTGGGTGTGATAAACCTAATCTGCCAGTACCATGTCCATAAGGAGCGCCCCCAACCCTCATCACTTTGGAATGAGGTATTTAGGTCAGACTCCATGGTGGCACGAAGGCTGAGTCCTGCAGCGAGATGAAGTGCAGCATTTGTATTTGTTTTTTTGTAAAGTGCATTCCGGCCGTAGCATCGAAGCGCTGATGAGAGTCAGAGAGTTACGAGGATGCGAAGCCGGAAGGGTGCTGTCGCCAGAGGCGTCCAAACGTCCCAAACCTCCCTAAAGGGAGAATAACCAGGTTTTCAATTTCTTTATGAAACAAAAATAAGACTCTGCCTGCTTAATGGCAAGAGGGAGTGCATTCCAGAGTCTCGCTGCCCCCACCGAGAAGGCTATGGCCCCCCATCTCGCCCTATGGCAGCTCAGCACAGAAATAAGCTGCCGGGTGGATGACCTAAGCAGCGGGGCAGGCTGGTAGGGCCGCAAGGCCGACCTCAGATAATCGCAACCGCCCTGATAATGGGCTTTATAAGTTAAGCAGTGTTTTAAACTTAATGAGTTTTTCCACCGATAGCCAGTGGAGTTGTCTAAGACTCCAACTGGCGGATGAGGAGCGCAGCAGATCTAAAACCAAACGGGCCGCCGCATTCTGAATTAGTTCTGAATCTATGGAGTGCGGCCTTTCTGATGTTTAGCATGAGTGAGTTGCAATAATCCAATGTAGAAATCACAAGCGCCAGGACCACCGCCATTTTCGGATCTTCCTGAATAAAGGGGAACATTTTCGTAAGCCTTTTCAAAGCCCGATAACAACATTTAACCGTATGGTTGACGTGTTGCTCAAATGATAGGGATTTGGCAAACGCAATGCCCAGGTTTCTGGCAGAGGGGCAAGGGACAGGGTGCTCACTGCAGGACTCTGGCCACCAACGGGGGTGCCATAAATTAGTCTCTACGCAGAAAAAAACTATTTCTGTCTTTTCCCCATTCAGTTTAAGCCAATTGCGGCTCATCAAGCTGTTGATCTTACTCATGCATTGATAACATATGTCTGCCACCTCCTCCCGATTGTGAGAAACCAGAATGATTAGCTGAGTATCATCTGCATAAGATACAGCTTGGAAGTCGAAAGAACGTACCAATCTAGCCAGTGGCGCAACGTAAAGATTAAACAAGGTAGGGCTAAGTGAGGACCCCTGTGGCACCCCGCAGGGTAATTGAAACGGGTAATTGTAATCTCCACATGACACTGTGATGGATCTATTTGTGAGAAAAGACTTGAGAATCTCAAGTGCCTTATCTCTAACTCCTGCCTCATATAGGCGCTGGATCAGCAATTGAGGGTATATAGGTGGTCATTACAACCCTGGCAGTCGGTGTTAAAGCGGCAGTAAAACCGCCAACAGGCCGGCGGTACAAAAAATTGAATTACGACCGTGGCGGAAACCGCCAACATAGACAGCCACTTTAACACTCCGACCGCCACAGCGGTAGAAACAAACACCGCGGCGGTAACCGCCAACAGACAGGCGGAGGACAATGTACCGCCCACAGAATTACAACCCACCAATCTGCCACCTTTACCGGGGCAGATTCCCCGCGAACAAAAACACGGCGGAAACAGGACTTTGAAAAGAAAACGCTCACCTATACACACCCCACGAGGAACCAGGACGCCATGGAACCGGAGCTCCAAATTCTGCCAACCTTTATCTTCCTGCTCCTCTACCAGGAGCACGAACGCCGGCGGCGAAGACCACGGTGAGTACTGCACCTACGACACAGGGGAGGGGGGGGGGAAAAACAGTGACACTCACACGCAACACGCAAAACCCCCACCCCCACCTTAACCCACTACAACACACACACAAGTACATGTTGATACATCACAGTTACACCCCCCAAACCCCCCTGGAAGAATGCAAGGACAAAAGGAAATGAGTCGAATGATTGTAATATATTCGAAGACAGTTATCAAAAATATTTACATATATACACATTTACACTATGAACAATTATATACACCAAGAACACAAGTCCAAGGGATTCCACCATCATAGTCAGTGGATCACTGGGCCCAAAAGGCATAGGCGAGGCCCACACTCAATACCTGATCAAAACGGAGAGAACACTGCAGGGGCATCAGATAGAAATAAAACAGGCACCTCAGGGGGAAGGGAAGGGGGGGCACCTCAGCCGGTTGAGTGCACGATGCCAGATCCACAAGGGGGCTCCATGCCCATTGATGTATCCTGGGGAATGCAAAGCCACAGTCTCACAAGTCTCTACAGTGGGTGGTTTGCCCACTGTTCAATCCTGGGGAGTGCAAAGCCACAGTCTCTCAAGTCTCTACAGTGGGTGGTTTGCCCACTGTTCAATCCTGGGGAGTGCAAAGCCACAGTCTCTCAAGTGGAAAACAGTCTCCACTGGTTCTGGAGGTGGCCTTGTGCCCAGAGTGCTTCATCCTGCCAAGGACAGAGGTAGTGGATGTATCTCTCCACTTGTTCTGGAGGGGGCCTTGTGCCCAGAGATCTTCATCCTGCCCGTGGCGGACTCAGTAGCGTCGGAATCATTTACGCTGACTGGCCTGCGGGACTGCTGGCAGCGGTGTCCTGGGCAGCGCTGCTTGTGACGGTGTCCTTGGCAGTGCTGCTTGTGGCGGCGGTGACCTGGGCAGCGGTGCTTGTGGCGGTGTCCTTGGCATCGCTGCTTGTGGCGGCGGTGTCCTGGGCAGCGGTTCAGCTGCTGGCGGTCTTGTTCTGCCCAGCGGTTCAGCTGCTGGGGGTCCTGTCTGTGGCTGCGGGGCTGCGGCTGGCAGTCGCTTCCTGGGCAGCGGGGCTTCTGGCGGTCCTGTCTCTGGTAGCGGGGCTGCTGCTGGCCGTCGCTTCCTGGGCAGTGGGGCTGCTGGCGGTCTTGTTCGCCGTGCTGATCTTCCCAGACTTGCTGCTTTTACTGTGCCCCTTTCCCCCCTTGGATGGTGTCGCAGCTGTCTCCACACTCCCAACTGGACCCCTGGGAGCGGGTTTGGTGGCTGGTTTCTTTCCCTTCTTCCGCCGGGCACTGTCCAACTTCTTATGCTTGACAGGTGGGGGACTGTCCGTGCTCTGGCTCCTTGCCACACTGTCTGCTCTGCTGCCTGGTGCACTCCATAATCCGGTGACTACTGGCACCACTGGTCCCGCCGATGTTGTGGCTGAGGTGCTAGGTTGGGACCTGGAGAGTCGGGCCCTAGGAGACTGACGGGGTGGGGGAGGTGAGGGAAAGAGGTTGAGGCTGGACAGGAAAAGTTTCTTAGGAACACTGGGATGGGTAGCTGGAGGGGGTTTGGGAGTGGAGGAAGAGGTATTGGTTGTAGGCGGTGTACGTTTGGTGACTTTGGGTGAAGGTGCATGGGCTGGAGGCTGTCGTGAGGAGGATGGATGTTGAGTGGGTGTGTGGCTGCGTTTGTGTACCTTGGGAGGTGGCCTCACAGACACACTGGGAGAGGACACAGGGGATGTGTGATTGGTAGTCGGGGTGGTGAGTGCACGTGAGCGAGGTGTGGTGGTGGGTGTGCTGGTGATGGATGTAGTGGCTGAGGATGTAGTGCATGCAGGTGTGAGTGGAGATGAGACTGGGAGGGAGGAGGGAGACGAGGAGGTGGGGGACACAGTGGAGACAGTGGATGTTGGAGTGTCTGCATGTGTGTGATGCTTGCGTGAGTGCCTGTGGGATGTGTGGTGCTTATGTTTACCAGAGCTTCCCTTGTGTGTTGAGGTGTGTGCATGCTGGTCTGATGGTGTGCTTGGGATAGGCTGAGGTACAGGGGTGTGGGTCTGGGTGGAGGAAGTTGGAGGGGGAGGCTAGAGACAGGGACAATGGCTGCCATCAGTGCTGAGGCCAGAGTCTGAAAAGCTCGTTGAAGGGCTGCCTGACCAGAATGAATGCCCTCCAGGAATGCATTGGTTTGTTGCAACTGCCTCTCTACACCCTGGATGGCATTCAAAATGGTAGACTGCCCAACAGTGAGGGACCTGAGGAGGTCAATGGCCTCCTCACTGAGGGCAGCATGGGTGACAGGGGCAGGGCCTGAGGTGCCTGGGGCGAAGGTAATGCCCACCCTCCTGGGTGAACGGGCACAAGGCAAAGGCTGAGGGGCTGCTGGGAGGGTGGTGCTGGTAGGGGGGGTGGCGGCTGTACCTGTAGATCCGGAGGGCACAGATGGGGCCGCCACCGCAAGGGAGCTCCCATCAGAGGAGGAGTCTGTCTTGCTGGTGTGAGCTCCTGTCCCTGCCGTGGAGCTCCCCTCGCCCTCCGTCCCACTGGTGAAATCAGAGTCCGTAGTCTCACCCTCCAGGGCCATGTGGGATGCAGCTCCCTCCTGCTCCGGTCCCACTGCTCCTCTGCCTGATGATGTTAATGCACACAAGTACAGGGAGACCACAAAAGGGGGGGGGCAGACAGAAGAAAGACATGTTCAGTGCATGCAATACCGCTACCGTTGTCGGACACGACAGACACAGAAGCCCCCTGCACTACGCCGCACACTTGGGGTCCACTAGTCAATCCCTGGGACATGGCTTACACGGCTATGGCCGATTTCTGCACACATGGATGTCACAGGAGCCTGACTCGGTGTAGTTGGCACTGTACACAGGTGGGGTGGGGTGCCACAGGGCCTGTCTGAAGTAGGGAACTTAACTACCAAACTCGCCCTGGCCTAGGGGAACCCACAGCCCACCTCCCCCACCCAGACACCTAAAATGCGCACTGAATCAGCAGAATGAGAGTGTTCTCACCCCCTTGTGGCTGCTGTGATGCCCTCAAGCACCCATTCAACTCCGGAGAGGCCACCACCAGGATCCTGAACATCAGGGGGGTCATGGTGCAACGGGCACCCCTCCCACGTTGGGAGGCCATCCTCAGCTGGGCCTTCGCCGTCTTCTTGCTCCAGCGGCGAATGTCCTCCCATCTTTTCTGGCAGTGGGTGCTCCGTCTGTGGTAGACCCCCAGGGTCCGGACTTCCTTGGCGATGGCACGCCGGATGTCCTTCTGGTGGGCGCTGACCACCAGGAAATGTACAGGGGAAAAGATAAGTAATTACCAACTGCACGGTCGCAGTCATTGGCCCGCATCCCTACCCTTGCCATGAAGCACATGCACTCACCGTCGTTTCATGCACGCCTCATTCTCACCCCCCCTATCTTTCATCCACCCCACTCCACACAGGCATTGCCCATACAGCATGCTCACAGTGTACTTACCTGTTTGTCTGGAGGACCGTAGAGTAGCGTGTACTGGGGGAGGACCCCATCCACAAGTTACTCCAACTCCTCCGTGCCGAAGGCAGGGGCCCTTTGCCCAGACACACGAGCCATTGTCTCTTCCAGACTAAGGTCACAGCAGCACTTGCAGTGTAGGTCCTCTCCTGTCAAAGATCAGGTATCGAGTGATTAAACAGAGAGAAAATAGCGGTCACGTCCACGGCGGTGCGTACCGTCACTGCTGGTGTTCATCGTCATCGGCTCTTGGGACCAATAGGGTCCAATGTTAACCAAGGCACCGTCTGCTGGGGCATGTGAGGAGATGGCAGCATCCTCCGGTGTACAGCCCGCTGGTGGACCTATCGACAATGAAGGAAAGACATGTGATCATCACCTACAGGCTTGATCGTGCCACAATCCAGGAACTGTGTGCCCAGTTGGAGCCAGACCTGATGTCAGCTATCCGCCATCCCACAGGAATCCCCCCTCAAGTGCAGGTGCTGTCAGTACTCTATTTCCTAGCAAGTGGGTCTTTTCAAACAACAGTGGCCATAGCATCAGGGATGTCCCAGCCTATGTTTTCCAACGTGTTGTCCAGAGTGTTGCCTGCCCTGCTGAAACACATGCGGAGCTACATCGTTTTCCCTCAGGTGGAGGATTTGCCTACAGTGAAAGGTGACTTCTATGCCCTGGGACATATCCCCAACATCGTAGGTGCCATTGATGGGACACATGTGGCCTTGGTACCCCCACGCAGGAGTGAACAGGTGTACAGAAACCGTAAGAGTTACCATTCGATGAATGTGCAGATGGTGTGTTTGGCAGACCAGTACATCTCCCATGTTAATGCCAGATTCCCTGGCTCAGTGCATGACGCTTACATCCTGCGGAATAGCAGCATCCCTTATGTGATGGGGCAACTCCAGAGGCACCGTGTGTGGCTATTGGGTGAGTACATGGTCCCTAAGAGTTAGTGTGTGTCCAACAGTTGTCCCTCGACATTTGCAGGTGACTCTGGTTACCCCACCCTCTCATGGCTTCTGACCCCAGTGAGGAATCCCAGGACAAGGGCAGAGGAATGCTACACTGAGGCCCATGGGCGAACTAGGAGGATTATAGAGCGGACCGTCGGCCTCCTGAAGGCCAGGTTCTGGTGCCTCCATATGACAGGTGGTTCCCTATTCTACTCACCAAAGAAGGTGTGCCAGATCATCGTGGCCTGCTGTATGCTTCACAACTTTGCTTTGCAACAGCAGGTGACTTTTCTGCAGGAAGATGGTCCAGATGGAGGTGTTGTGGCAGCTGTGGTCCCTGTGGACAGTGAAGAGGAGGAAGCAGAAGAAGAGGACATCGACAACAGGAACACGATGATCATGCAATACTTCCAGAGACACAGGTAAGAAGACAACACTGCCTGCTATATCTGATTTTAATCCACTACCTCTCTACGGTCTGTAATTTTCACCCAGTGTATGATCACTGAGTTGTCGCTTTCCCTTACGATTTCACAGATGTGGGTCCCACTGTGTGACATTTGCTTTGTTTCCTCATGGACTAGAGGTGTGTGACATAGGGATGTTGACATTAAATTTGAAAGAGCATTTTGCCACTGTAATTGCTAATACACTATTTCGAAATCACAGACAGACTGCTGATTGTTTTGTGCTTTAAGGGTGTTTATTTAAGTGCTCAATATTGGAGGGGGTTGTAAAATGGTGAGGGGTGATGGTGGAGGAATGTCCATGGCAGAGTCCAGTCTATTAGTCTCACAGGTGCATTGTCCAAAGGGGCATAGGAAGTGGAGCTGGGGCAGTCTAAGGATGGGCAGGGTGACAAGGTGGGACAAAAGGATGACAATCAGGGTGGTCTAATTTCTTGGTGGGGGTCTTGGCATTGTTCTCTGTCTTTGTCTTAGATCTCAGGGACCGCTTGCAGGGTGGCTCTCCATCTGCAGGGGGAGGGTTGCTAGTGTGGTGGTCCTGTGGCGGTGCCTCCTGTCCACTAGTGCTGGCAGAGGTGGTGGGCAGTTCATCGTCCAGACTAGTGTCAGGGGCCCCTTGTTGTGCCACAGTGTCACTCCTGGTGTTGAGGAGTTCCTTCAGCACACCTACAATGATGCCCAGGGTGGAAGTGATGGATCTGAGTTCCTCCCTGAATCCCAAATACTGTTCCTCCTGCAGCCGCTGGGTCTCCTGAAACTTGGCCAGTACCGTTGCCATCGTCTCCTGGGAATGGTGGTAGGCTCCCATGATGTTGGAGAGGACCTTGTGGAGAGTGGGTTCCCTGGGACTGTCCTCCCCCTGTCGCACAGCAGCCCTTCCAGTTCCCCTGTGTTCCTGGGCCTCTGTCCCCTGAACCGTGTGCCCACTACCACTGCCCCCAGGTCCCTGGTGTTGTTGGGGTGGTGGGTTATCCTGAGTTCCATGTAGTGGTGGACATACTGCTGCTTGACTTGTCCTGGGGACAGAGGTATGGGCCCGCTGGGTGGGTGCTGTACTGGTGTTTCCAGAGGGGGCAATCTCTGTAGTGGCCTGTGCCAGTGTGAGTGGAACCGACTGTCCAGAGGTCCCAGATGGGCCGGGCTGGTCATCTAGATCCAGTTGGACAGAGCTGCTGTCATCATTGTGGGCCTCTTCTGTGGCTGGAGTGGACATGTCTGGACCCTCCTGTGCGGTGACGTTGGGTAGGGGTACTGCAGGGGTGTAAAGGCATGATTATTGCATCTGTATGTGCCATGGTGTGCAATGTGTGGGTGACCGTGTACCCCAGTGCTTGCATTCCTGTGTAGGACCTTGTGTGATGATGGTTTAGGGGGGTGTATGGGTATGTGCAGTGGCTATGCATTGGTGATCGGTGTCCATGCTTTGGTGTTGCATGCAGGGCTTGTTGTTGGGATGGATGGTTTGTGATATTGGGACATGTGTGAGGAGTAGGAGTGATGGGGGTGAGGACGAGGGTGGGGGTATGTGATGGCATGCAGGTAGGGTGGGGGATGTAATAGTAAAGATTTGACTTACCAGAGTCCATTGCTCCAGCTACTCCTGCGAGGCCCTCAGGATGCAGAATAGCCTAGACCTGCTCCTCCCATGTTGTTAGTTGTGGGGGAGGAGGTGGAGGTCCGCCGCCAGTCCTCTGTACTACGATGTGGTGTCTTGAGACCACGGAACGCACCTTCCCCGTAGGTCGTTCCACCTCTTCCTGATGTCATCCCTATTTCTTGGGTGCTGTCCCACTGCGTTGACCCTGTCCACGATTCTTCGCCATAGCTCCATCTTCCTAGCTATGGAGGTGTGCTGCACCTGTGATCTTAATAGCTGTGGCTCAACCCGGATTTCCTCCACCATGACCCTGAGCTCCTCCTCAGAGAACCTGGGGTGTGTTTGCCGTGCCATGGGGTGGTGTGGGTGATGTGTGGGGTGGGGTGTGTTGTGATGTGTGGGGTGATTTTAGTGGTGTGTTGTGTGAGGTGCGTGGATGCCATGTGGGTGATGGTGTTGAGTGCCTGTGGATGCTCGTTTGTAGATGGCGGTGTCTCTCTGTAGCCTTCAGTCGCAATTGTTGTCAGATGGGTTTGTGGGTGATGTGGGTGTGTGTTTTATATTGTATTGGGTGTGTGGGAGTGGTGTGTGTATGTGTATCAGGTGTGTGTATTTCGAATTGTGGAATGTGGATGTGTTTTGTATATGTGTGTGTATTTTGAGTGCGGCTGTGTGTACCGCCAATGGAATACTGCGGTTGAAAGACCGCCACGTGGATTCGTGGGTTGTGATAGTGTGGGCGTATTCCTGTTGCTGTGACGGTGGAGTTTTCTCTGGCCTAGGTTTCTGTAATAAACAGGCAGTTGAGATTAACGGCTTGAAGCAACTCCCTTATTTCTAGTGCATGCTTGCCCAGGGAACGGGTGTTAATTAACCATCAGAAAATATCTGGTCTTATGGTACCTCCATGGTTGCTACTCCGAGACACAGTTGATGACTTGGGTCCTGGGCTAAAGTTGTGTGGTGTTGCTTTAGGATGCCACGTGCATACCCCACATTTCCAACCCCTTAATTGGTCTGGATCTGTGTGGTCACAGCACCTATGTGTCAGCTCGGGTTGACAGGCCAGTAGCTCCTGTCTAGAATATTTGAAAACTAGTGGGGCACAAACCCCTGTGGCAGAATGTCTGGCCCCAGGTCCCGTTCGGGCGTGGATAGGCACAGACAGGCTTGCCTTAAGCGCTCCAGCGGCGCGCCCGAGTCCCCATCCGATTAAATGCGGAAAGGGGAACCAGCCGGTTGAACCTGCCTAACAACCCCTAGACCGCCCACGACCTCCTACCCCCAAGATGGCCGCCGATACGCCTGTTAGGGAGGGCTCTAAAAGGCCCTAAACCCGGAAAGAAAATCCAGTCGTAGTTTGTGCCACCAGGTAAGAGTGTGATAATCTATAGTGCCCTAAAAGAAATTAAAAACCAGTCTTAAAAGTCAGCAACCAATTTTAAAAACAATGTGGATAAGAATTCTCCCTATACAGCATCCAAATATAATAATTAAAATAGCTTAGAGGAGAGCAGGAAAAGAGCGCCTCGTATCGCCCTACACCTTCCAGAGCCTCATAATGGCTGGGGAACACACTTAAAACAATTAGCAGCACTCAGCATGCTTGCACACTCACAGTGTCTCTCCGTGCGAACGCGTCCCCATCCGCTTAAACGTGGAAAGGATAACCGGACGGTTGAACCTGCCTAACAACCCCTAGACCGCCCACCACCTCCTACCCCCAAGATGGCAGCCGCTACGCCAGTCGGGAAGGGCTCTAACAGGCCCTAAACCTGGAAAGAAAAGCCGGTCGTAGCGTGTGCCACCAGGTAAGGCAGAGAATGTGGTAGTCTATAGTGCTCTAAAAGAAATTAAAAGCAAGTCAACAACCAACGTGGATAAGAATTCCCCCTTTACAGCATCCAAATATAATAATTAAAATAGCCGAGACGAGAGCAGGAAAAGAGCGCCTCATATCACCCTACACCTTCCAGAGCCTAATAATAGCTGGGGAACGCACTTAAAACAATTAGCAGCAACTCAGCATGCTCGCACACTCAATCAATCAATGTAGGAAGTTGGCTCTGTATGTACTATTTCAAAGTAAGAAATATCATGCACAGAGTCCAAGGGTTCCCCTTAGAGGTAAGATAGTGGCAAAAAGAGATAATTCTAATGCTCTATTTTGTGGTAGTGTGGTCAAGCAGCAGGCTTATCAGAGGGTAGTTAAGCATTTGTTGTACACGCACAGGCAATAAATGAGGAACACACGCTCAAAAGACAATTCCAGGCCAATAGGTTTTTATATAGAAAAATATATTTTCTTAGTTTATTTTAAGAACCACAGGTTCAAGATTTACAATCAATACTTTACATGAAAGGTATTTTACTCAGGTATCTTAGGAACTTTGAATCATCATAATAGCATGTACAGTTTTGACAAAAATGGCAATAAGCTATTTTAAAAATGGACACAGTGCAGAAATCAACAGTTCCTGGGGGAGGTAAGTATTGGTTAGGTTCACAGGTAAGTAAAGCACTTACAGGGTTCAAAGTTGGGTCCAAGGTAGCCCACCATTGGGGGTTCAAGGCAACCCCAAAGTTACCACACCAGCAGCTCAGGGCCAGTCAGGTGCAGAGGTCAAAGTGTTGCCCAAAACACATAGGCTTCAATGGAAATAGGGGTGCCCCGGTTCCAGTCTGCCAGCAGGTAAGTACCCGCGACTTCGGAGGGCAGACCAGGGGGGTTTTGTAAGGCAACGGGGGGGACACAAGCAAGCACAGAAAGTACACCCTCAGCGGCACAGGGGTGGCCGGGTGAGAGTGCAAACAGGCATCTGGTTTGCAATAGGATTCAATGGGAGACCCAGAGGTCTCTTCAGTGATGCAGGCAAGCAAAGGGGGGGGGCTCCTCGGGGTAGCCACCACCTGGGCTAGGAAGAGGGCCACCTGGGGGTCGCACCTGCACTGGAGTTCGGATTCTTCAGGTCCTGGGGGCTGCGGGTGCAGTGTGTTTCCCAGGCGTCGGGTTCTTTGAAGCAGGCAGTCGCGGTCAGGGGGAGCCTCTGGATTCCCTCTGAAGGCGTCGCTGGGGGGGTTCAGGGGGGTCAACTCTGGCTACTCACGGGCTCGCAGTCGCTGGGGAGTCCTCCCTGTAGAGTTAGTTTTCCGCAGATCGAGCCGGGGGCGTGGGCTGCAGCGTGAAAAGTCTCACGCTTCCGGCGGGAAACGTGTGGTCTTTAAAAGTTGCTTCTTTGTTGCAAAGTTGCAGTCTTTGTGGAACAGGGCCGCTGTCCACAGGAGTTTCTTTTAGATGCAGGGTAGTCCTCTGAGGCTTCAGAGGTCGCTGGACCCTGAGGGATGCGTCGCTGTTGCAGTTTTTCTTGAAGTGGGGAGACAGGCCGGTAGGACTGGGGCCAAAGCAGTTGGTGTCTCCATCTTCTCTGCAGGGCTTCAGGTCAGCAGTCCTTCTTCATCTTCAGGTTGCAGGAATCTCTCTTTCTAGGTTCTGGAGGCCCCTAAATACTCAATTTAGGGGTGTGTTTAGGTCTGGGAGGTTAGTAGCCAATGGCTACTAGCCCTGAGGGTGGCTACACCCTCTTTGTGCCTCCTCCCGGTGGGGAGGGGGGTCACATCCCTAATCCTATTGGGGGAATCCTCCATCTGCAAGATGGAGGATTTCTAAAAGTCAGAGTCACCTCAGCTCAGGACACCTTAGGGGTTGTCCTGACTGGCCAGTGACTCCTCCTTGTTTTTCTCATTATCTCCTCCGGCCTTGCTGCCAAAAAGTGGGGGCAGTGGCAGGAGGGGCGGGCATCTCCACTAGCTGGGATGCCCTGTGGCGCTGTAACAAAGGGGGTGAGCCTTTGAGGCTCACCTCCAGGTGTTACAGTTCTTGCAGGGGGAGGTGAGAAGCACCACCACCCAGTACAGGCTTTGTTCCTGGCCACAGAGTGACAAAGGCACTCTCCCCATGTGGCCAGCAACATGTCTGGTGTGTGGCAGGCTGGTAAAACTAGTCAGCCCACACTGGAAGTCGGGTATGTTTTCAGGGGGCATCTCTAAGATACCCTCTGGGTGTATTTCACAATAAAATGTACACTGGCATCAGTGTGCATTTATTGTGCTGAGAAGTTTGATACCAAACTTCCCAGTTTTCAGTGTAGCCATTATGGTGCTGTGGAGTTTGTGTATGACAGACTCCCAGACCATATACTCTTATGGCTACCCTGCACTTACAATGTCTAAGGTTTTGCTTAGACACTGTAGGGGCATGGTGCTCATGCACCTATGCCCTCACCTGTGGTATAGTGTACCCTGCCTTAGGGCTGTAAGGCCTGCTAGAGGGGTGACTTATCTATGCCATAGGCAGTGTGAGGTTGGCATGGCACCCTGAGGGGAGTGCCATGTCGACTTAGTAATTTTCTCCCCACCAGCACACACAAGGTGGCAAGCAGTGTGCATGTGCTGAGTGAGGGGTCCCCCGGGTGGCATAAGACATGCTGCAGCCCTTAGAGACCTTCCCTGGCATCAGGGCCCTTGGTACCAGGGGTATCAGTTACAAGGGACTTACCTGAATGCCAGGGTGTGCCAATTGTGGAGACAAAGGTACAGGTTAGGGAAAGAACACTGGTGCTGGGGCCTGGTTAGCAGGCCTCAGAACACTTTCAAATCATAACTTTGCATCCGCAGAGGCAAAAAGTCAGGGGGTAACCATGCCAAGGAGGCATTTCCTTACAATCAATAAATCAATAAGTTACTTTATTTCGGCTGAAAGCCATAAAAGTATCCAATAGACAACAAACAATAACCATACAATAAAATTATGAATAGATAAAAGATAAAGATTCCACGTAAAACATTGAAGGGAAAAAGCTAATGTTTCTGCTAGATTAAAATGTTAAAACTCAGTTCTTAAAACGATGCAGGGCGACTATCAAATTTTAAAATCCTGGGGGCCTGTCTGAACTTAGTTCCATATAGGAATCTGTTTCTTCCTAAGATAATTTAAACTAAAATGGGTTGTTGGTACACGTAGTTATAACAACAATACAAGACAAATATCAAGGTTCCTTTTTCTTTAAAAAGTGAGCCTTCATGGTTTCATGCCCATAATGATCGACTGTGGCCTAGAATAATTATGGATGGACCAGTCAATCAGCAGTGTTTCTCTGGTTCTTATGGCCCATACGTTTTGTAGGTACCTAGCAACGGCGAAAACCACCTTGTCACTTGTGTCACTTGCGAGGATTTGCAGGGATGTATTATGTTGCCTTATCCCCATAAATCTACATAAGGGGATTATCCACTTCTTCCTGGACACTGAATATCTAGGACAGAAAAACATAAAGTGGGCCAGTGTCTCTGGTTGCTCAGGGCAGAAGTGGCAGAAACTCGATTTATGAACCTCCTTTCTCCATCTTGCAGTAAATGTATTAAGAGGCAATATCCCCAGCCTGAATTTATTAAAGAGAGTTTTGACGTAGGGGGGATTGATGTCGTCCATGTAGGCCTCAAACTTGAGGCTACATTTATGGTCCAGGAACTGTAGCGTCCTGCTACCTTAGTCCTTTTTGGTCCAAAAATGGGCCAAAATGAACTCCCAGTAGCACCGCCTTATTTGTGCCTTTGCTTCCTTTGTTAAATTGTGGCGGTCTCTCCACACCTCGTCCATTTTAATAAGTTGGCACGTATCTCTAATGTATTTGAACCAGGGGATTTTTAACACACCACGGTCTGCTAAAAACTCGGCAACTGCTACTTGGTAGGAGGACAAGTATTCGGATGTCCAAAGGCGGACCCAATACATAAGAGGTCTTAAGGCAATCTCATTGTGTAGCTCATTTAGGGCTAAGTCAAATCTAAGAGGTGTGAGAGGAGTAATTGTCGGTAAATGCAGGAAATGACGCATAAAGCGATTTTCCACCATCGTCAAGCAACTAGAGTTGCAGTGCCCCCATAATTCAGCACCATAGATTGAGGCAGCCACGGCCGCTGCCTTGTATACTGTGATAGCAGGTGAGATTTCTCCTTCCGTAGTATTAGCTATTTTTCTCGCTATCACAGCTGACCTCTGTCGAAAGATGACACACTCTTCTCAATCTGTGCCAACCACCGTTGGTCGTCCGATATCCTAATCCCCAGACAGTCAAACTGAGTAACTCTCTTTAGCAGTTGTCCTGCTAGAGTTATTTCCCCCCTAAAAGACTTGAGAGGATTAAAAGCCATAAATTTGGTCTTGGAAGAATTTATCTCTAGGCCCTTCTTAGTACAAAATTTGGAAAAAGCATCGTGTTCGTTTTGAAGGCCCATTGGGGTACGTGAGATCAGTAGAGTATCATCTGCAAACATTAAAATAGGAACGGGGGTTCCTGCTAACTTTGGGGCATCATGGTTGCAGTGCATCAGCTGGTCAACCGTAAAATTAATATAGAGATTGAACAGCGTGGGGGCCAGAACACACCCCTGTCTGACCCCTCTGTCAATGGATATGGTTTCTGACAGGTCTCCACCTTGGGACCAGCGTACCTGGGCATAAGTACCCTTGTGGAGACACCTGATCAATTTCAGCATCTCATTGTCGAGATTATTGGTCTGAAGAACGTTCCACAGTAAATCCCTTGGGACCATGTCAAACGCAGCTTTTAGGTCAATGAAGGCCACGTACAAGTGGCCCTTATTTAGTGTCAGATGTTTCCAACAAAGGAGGTGAACCTAAATGCCTGGTCGATTGTGCTCACACCCTTCTTAAATCCTGCCTGAAAGTCAGAAAGGATTTGTAAGTCCTCTATCCACACGTGCAATCTGGTCAAAACTTGCTTGCAAAAAACTTTTTGACTAATGTTGATTAAACTTATTGGCCTATAGCTGGAAGGAAGTTCCCTTGAGCCCTTTTTAAAAACGGAATTATAATCGCTCCTTGCCATGTGGAAGGGAACCCACCACCTCTCAGAATCTCATTGCTGAGCGTATTAAAATAAAGGGACCAGGTTCTAGGACGGGACAAATACAAATCACCTGGGATACCATCTAACCCAGGGGCCTTCCCTTTGCGTAACGTCTGGAGAGCCAGAGTTGTTTCTTTTAAGGAAAAAGGAGCCAAGTCGAATTTAGATACAGTAGCTAACCCAGAAGCAGGTAGAACACTCACGGTGACTCTCCCATTGATGGCTTAAATGGCACCTAGAAAGAATCTCTCTCATAACCTTATCTGTGTAAGATGTATTTATACAGATCATGTAGGACCCCTGACACAGATATGTTCCCAGACAATTGGTAAGGAGGCAGGCCTACTGCAGCAATTATATGTAAACAATTCCCAACAAGTGTACGCTATGTTCCTGTCACATGTAAGTGAGAAAGGGACACGACATGACGTGAATACCTGCGTACATCACTTGAATATGATGCTGATAGTGAAGCATTCACAGAGTGACACTGATAATGCATATCAAAACATTTCTCTAACTATAAACTTTAGTAGCCATCTTAAAAGAAATAATAAAATAAATGGACTACGACAGAGCAAGCTAAGTAGGTTAAATGTCACTAGGTGATGGGGGCACAGACCTGCAAGCCAAAAGGCTACTATAACCTCCTTAGTCCCAATAAAAGTTTAATTGAATTCAGTACACCCTCCCCATTGCCGGAAGAAGGATGCTAACACACTGTTAAGGCTGCCGGAGTCCAAGCTAAAATGCTTTGAGCTGAAAACACACTAAAATCTCATTAAAAACTAGGATTAAATTAAAAACATCCAAAGAGATAAAATGTTGACCATGAAAAGGACAGCAGACCAAATGTAAATCAAATTAATAAGGCAATTTGGCATCACATTTTTTAAACTTTTGAATAAGGCCAATGGTCAAATTATTTAACAATAGCTGTGATCTTAAAGAATGTCTTCAAAGTAATCAAATGGGAGTGCATCCAGGAATGACTCCACGGCGCAAGATGTCACATCTATGACAGGATTGGCAGACGGATCCACACAGCAGAAGTACGCAGAAGCCTCAAACGCAGGATCACCCGGGAAAGCAGCGCCATCTTTAGTGCCTGGTGGATCCAAATAGTTCACAAGAGGTGGCTCATAAGTGGCCTTGCAAATCAGCTTTAGTCTCATGGGGCATGATCGGGAATGAACTCTCATCGGGAACATCAGCAGTTCCTTGTCCACAGGAGCACAGGTGGAACAGCAAGACACACCGATGGTAGACACTTGAAGAGGCACCAAGTGTATGTGGCCACTCACCAGAAAAGCAGGATGTCTACAGGGGCGATGGTATACCCCCGACCTCCT
The DNA here is from genome assembly GCF_031143425.1 of Pleurodeles waltl. Lineage (NCBI taxonomy): Eukaryota > Metazoa > Chordata > Amphibia > Caudata > Salamandridae > Pleurodeles > Pleurodeles waltl. The sequence continues at coordinate 392,398,584 of NC_090437.1, forward strand.
GGAACACCTCTCAGCACTGCCTGGTGGACACAGAAGCCCCAGCAGGTGTCCTAAAAGGGAAGGGGAAGTGAAAGAGAAAGAGATAAACACTGCCACATCTTGCCGCCCGGTCCAGCCAGGCACCCTGTATCTTTGGGAGGGCAGGTCGTTGTTGACAGAGTGATAGTAGAGTTAGTGCACTCAGCTTCCTTGAAACTGAATCTCTCTTCCTGATATGGGCACGGGAGTGGCAGAAGCACCTCAGAAGCACCCCAGGATGCTCCAGCACTTTTCTTGGGTAATAATAACGGTTGGCACAATTACTAAGACTGCATTACCAAAAATCCAAACTGAGTACCATAACACTAGGGCTGGCTTCACCGAGATTCACTTTTGCACACTACAATTAGAACTGTGGTAGCACTAATCATACAAAAGAACGACAAATAAGGGGATTAATTATATCACATATAACGTTCCTGCATGCATAGGGTTAAACTAAAAGGAACAAAAACAATCCAAGAAATACAAATGTCCACTCTGGGTTCCCACAGTTAGGGTTACACAGTTTGGTTTGGTTTCACCGTGTGTGAAAAACTCTTCAAAAAACAAATTCCCCAAAATTGAAACACAGGCATGAATGACACAATTTAAATCCAAGAGTTAAGCTATTAGAGAAAGAAAAGTCACATAAATGCTCTTTTAAAATTGCACTGTCACATTTTGTAGTTCTTGGGCACAAGTACGATATTCCTGAAGCACATTTGGGCAAGTAAGTACAATAATAATATAGGATGTTCCGAAATGCATTTGTCTCTTCAAGATAAACGCTTTGCCAAAATACGAAGTCTGAAATACAGCAGCTGTTCTAGGAAAGCACAACTCTCAAAGAACAAGCTCCCTGGAGAATGCTAGTCACTTAGCTGCAGTCTTTTCTGTTGTGCTGGAGGAATGCCTGGTGTCAGTTGGTACAGGAATGAAGAAAGGACTTGCCAGAAAAGTTCCTGAATACGAAGTTGACGGCAGGGGCTGGACTGCCAAGTCAGATGCTGAGATCAGGAAGCAAAACAAAGTCAAGCATGGAGGCAGGCTTCACTCTGCTATTTATAGCCAATTGGGAAAGCGTTTGGGGTTCCAGGTGTGGATGAAAATAAACATCACCACGTCCAATCAGAAGCACATGTCTACACCCACTCATTAGTAAACAAGCAATGGTAAAAACAATTGTGTAACACGCCACGTTATGTTTACTTAGAAACATGAAGTTTTAACAAAAAACAGAGTTGTGACTTGACCTTAATCCCTGGGGATGCTGACAGATAATGTAGGAGACACCCTGGGGATTCCTGACACAATGAAAGACAGGTCTGGATGGAATGACATTGACCAATCATGCTCCAATTCCTCCAGCAATGGAGCTTTAAAGAACTGCACCATGCGATCACAGCACAGCTGGGCTGGTGATAGTAGCTCCATCATTCTGCCTAGCTGAGAAAACATAACCACTGCGTATCAGGTATACAAGCAGCAGTATCCCGCCAATCAGCGCCAAAGTCACAGGAAAGCCACCAAACACACTTGAAAAGAGTGGATGGATAGCTGGTGGGATGACTCCGAAGATAGTCTGGAAAATGGAAATGAATCCAGACCCAACAGCGTTAAAGTAGTGTACAATCCCTGTAGTGCTTGAGGCATTAAATATTCTGAAGACCAGCTCTCCAAAGTGCTTGGGGAAGTTGATATTTAATAGGGTTTGTATCTTGGCTCATGATCTTGCTATCTGGAGAGCATACATCTCTCTGGTCGATGTCAACGCCACTTGTTTTTGGAACAGTAGCACCTTCAGTCCACTCAGCATGTCATAATTTACATTAGTAGTATCAATGTGAGGCCACATTTCTACTACTCTTATCTCTTGTGGAGGGGGATGTTCACAACAAGTTACAATTTCAGAGGCTGAAATTGCATAGGTAATTCTAGGTCTCACTCCTCAACACTTCTGATCGCTCAGGACCACATTACTTCCATTCAAAAGTATATGAAACGCTGGACGAATCAAAGGGATGGGGTATTCTTCAGAAAACATGCCAAGTTTGTGACTCACACATTGCAAAAGCTGTGAAATGAGACCTTTTAACAGATCATTGAATGACTAACAGTAGTCTCACATTCGCTTCCGCTCAGAAAAACCTCTGTTTCGCCATTTATACATTTGAACTTGAAAGGCAACTCCCACTCTTCTTTAATATAGCTATCTCCTAGCCCCTTGTATTTGCCCACAGCAAAATGTTTCAAACATTTTGTGAAATGAAAGGTGGAAATTGGGAGATTTATAATGCCATGTACGAGCTGTACTGTTGATGGTGTCTCTGCTACGGTAAACGGAAGCTTTTCTAACTTCTCTATATTGAGCATGGTGTATCTTGTTTCTTGTTTAGCCATTATCTGTTGTTCCCTGGATGAATTAAAAGCAGCAAACAGGTCACTACTGTTAATATATTTCTATGGGACCCTGCCATTTTTCAGAATCTGTAATGTCCAACTCAACTGCATGATGGAACGCAGCTGACTTTGCCCAAGTTGTAAAAGGGACATGTCATTCTTAATGAAATCAATTGAAGAAGACTCTATGTTATTATGGGTGTATATTCCGTTCAACAGAGTATTCCTGCCATTATCGACAATAGCTAAAGCCTTTTACATATTTTCCTTATCTATCTACCTTAAACGTGCAGCTGCTTCCATTTGAGAACGCTTACTTATTTCACAGTATATGGCATACAGGAATCGTGCAAGAACGTTGTTTTCTTGGACCTAGCAAGAAGTCTTGCAAGTGTACTTCTTCTGGTAGGAGACTAAGATGTTCCTTACCTGCTGCTAAGGTGTTAGTCTGTAAGCATTGTTGACAAAGTTTACCCACACTTTATGTGGTAACTATACCCGAGTGTTGACCAGAGACATAGCGAGGGACCGGAGGGATAATCTGAAGAATTAACAAAACATGGCTGACACCCATTTGTGTCTATTGGCCACAATAACCAACTGCCGGGACTTGAAAGTGTGGCTTTATAGGTACCAAACTGAACCCAAGCATTTAGGGCCATATGTACGAACACATTTTCCCATTGACACAGAATGGAAAAAACCCTTTGCTACATCTGGCCCTTAGTTCTTCCTCAGTGGCATTTAGAAATAATTGCCAATTGGTGAACTTGGCTGGTGTGGGGATACTGGGCACATTAATTTCCTTTATTTTTGCTAACCCTATGCAGGGTGTCTATTGAACTGTGTTATTTAAAAATATAATTTGAACAGGAATATGGCATGTTCCAAACAAAGCTTCTCTACTCTGAATTTGGCAATTTTGTGTTCTCCATGCACATTTCACATCAATAGTGCTCTTCCAGTATTTGTAACATTCAACTGCAAGTCAGGAAACAAAGGACTCTGAAAAGATTAATTTTGTGTAAGCAATTTCTTTCGCATTTTGGAAAGTGGTAATTTGATTCTGTATTTGTAATGTCATGCCCAGAAAAGTATGCAAATTTGTCTATATATGTTTTGGGGCTCCCCACAGGTGGGGTTGAACAATGTTTCCACTGTGTGTAATTAAATACTGATCTATGTCTATTTGCTCAGTGCAGATAGTAATGTCCCCAATGATTGTAACAGAACATTTCCCCATAATTCGCTTTGTTCATGTACACATCATCACTTTCAAATACAGTGCCATCTTGCAGCTCAACAAGCATAGAATCAACTGTTTTAAAATCCCATTCATCAGATGCAACACCAGGTGTCATTACATCAGTCAATGAAATTTTGAATACATATGGGAATTTGATAATCTCAGTAGGCCCAATAATATCAAAAGGAACTTTATCCCAAACCATCCCATCTGGAGTTGGTACCGCTGAAATGTTTACAAGGGACAAGTCTCTTCGGACCATATGTGAGAAAAGATAGGGTGCTAAAATTTTATCTACTGGCTTGACAGAAGAGCGTTCAGGAAGATAATGATCATTTATCAAGAGAAAGAAAACAGTCACAAAACCAATCCGTAACAGAAAGGCAAGCAATGTCAGTAGTATCCACAGATAATACCATGGATAAACAAAAAAATTATTTTTAGGCCACATGTACAGTTTACGTGTCTTTGAAACAGTTTAAGTTGAAGGTGCAGATGAAGTAGAAGAAAAGTCATCAAGGTAAATGAAGTAACCAGAAGCAGTTTCTGTGAACACAGTAGCCGTGCATTATTCGTGGGTGGATCCACGTCATGTGGAGGTTCATAGTATACAATGTTGTCAGTTTGTGTTGAATTGGAGTATAAAACAGCCATATCTTGGCAGGTCTTGTCAGTGAAGTGGTAATAGGAATCAGCAGAAGCTCATTCTTCATGCTCCCCATGCTCGAAGAGGCATTTGTAGCATTGTTGTACATGCTGATATTTTTAGAAGTGTTGTTTCTTCTTGGAGGAGGTATATCCTATTGGGTAGTGAGAGGGGACCAGGAACTACCCAAGGGGCCTCAGGATCTACTGTGCAGGATCGGCCACATGATGCAATTTGATGTTGTTGATGGAGACAAATCTGTTCCCTTTGGAACCTGGCAGCGGTGGCAGAATAACGGTTCTGGTGCCTAGAATTCCCAGGACTGGAACCGGTGCTCTGTATGATGGGCTGAATAATTCTCCACAACAATCTTCTCACAAACCAGATCCCCAGCCTTATGAATCCAGCCTGTAGAAGTTGTTGGCAAATCCCTTATTCCTAAGGTGGCATGAATTATCATCATGAAGTCGCTGAAGCTTCTGTAAGACAGTGAGATGTTCATTTATGTCAAAAGCTATGTCTGCTGCCACAGGGCCATCTAGATATGGGACTTACATAAGTATCCCAAAGAGGACCTCGTAAGGAGTGTGTCCTCCCAAGAACCTTCTTGGCAGATTATTCAGTGCTCTCTGAACCCCATAAAGGCAATGAAGCCCGCTGCGGCCTGAACCTAATACTCTAGCTATTAAGTACTGCTTTAGGTCACGATTCCTCCTCTCCACAACAGAATTACCTTCGGGATGATATGGGGAAGAGTAATGGAGTTCAACACCCATCATCCTCATGGTATCCCTGAATGCCCTAGAGGCAAAAGCAGGGCCCTGTGGAATGCTGCAACCGCATATGTTCTGATAAAGACCAGCAGGTCTTTTATAACAGTTAGAGCATCAGATGACTGCTGTGGCCATACCCACAAGAATCTAGAACAAGAATCTACAATGACTAAAATTTATTTGTAGGCACCATCAGGTTGTAAGGGACCACAATGGTGTAGGTACACACATTGTAGTGGCCTGTTGGACACTAAGAGGGAATATCTGCGTAAGCATTTGATGTTTGAGCCCTTAATTTGCTTGCAAATGTCACAGCAAAGGATATATTGCTTGGTCTGTTTGCATAGACCTGGCCATCAGAAGCGTTTCTGAGAGAGTGATATTGTGGTCGAGACACCAGCATAAGCAGATGCAACACCCTCATGTGCTGCTTTAATGAGATCTAATCTCTGGTCATGGTTGGGGATCACTCGATCTGCACTCTCAGGAATTGTCGCAAAGGCATCATTCAGTGCACTGATATGGTAGGGATATTTGGTAGGGTATGCTTTTAGAAGAGGCTTGTCTACAGCCAAAGCTTTCACGGTAGCCTGAATTACATCATCCAAACGCGTGTGGTAATGAGTGTTTGCAGCAACAGAAGCCATAGCTACTGCGGATCTGGCCACTTCATCAGCCAAGGTGTTTCCAATAACGTGAACTCCTACACGTAGATGGCTCAATGTATGTACAACATGAGCATCTGGTAGCTTATCTTAAGATCAGCAACCCTCCCCCACAGAGTTCTGTGTTTTATGGTGTTCCCCTTTGAGTCTCTGAACCCGCTCAACTGCCAGAGATTAAGATAATCATTGTAGGACTGGACACAGTAGAACAAATCACACACAATCAATGTGAGGTGCCCTGGATCTGTGTGCATTTTGAATTGCATATGTTTGTGTGTAATTGTTTAGGTGTCTGTAATTTAAGACTATTCTGTATGAATGATCTGGTTTTGCAACGGTGAATAACGGGTTATTCATTGCAGACACACAGGGCTCCCTGGTACCAGAGCTGAGTGAGGATCTCCCTCACTGGAGTTTTAGCCTTGTGTTAAACAGGATATTGTGACTGAGGCTGGGGTGTAGACCTGATAGTTATTACATGGTAGGTGAATCTCTATCCCAGCTTATGTGGTTGCAATATAGCGCTGGTGCCTGCGCCAAAGCCCACTTAACAGTATAGGCTTCTTTTACCGTTTCTGGAACAAGATCTGAGAAAGAAGGCAAAATTACGTCTTGCCCATGTGGGAGCTTCCGGACGTGTTCAGGTGGCCAGTCTCTTTCTGCAATAGAATATCAGAATTAAGTTCATCCCAAAATATTACATTAATAGTGCGCTCTATGTCGCCCTATGCCCTCAATCTGGATATTTAGATCATAAACCCTGTCAGTTGGGAGAATGTGTCCGTCCGCAGTTTCAACTGCCAGAAAGTTGTTAGTTGTTGTCGCGTCCAGATGATCTGTCGGACTCTGGCGACATATCCTGACTTCTGCCATGCTGTCCAGCAGGTCACTGCTACGTCTTGTTCTTAGCAATGTTCTCAAGTTCGCTGGAATGTTTAATTGAAATTGCTGCCACCTTTTTTTATTTTTTATTGTGACTTTTGTTGTGGGGATTTGTCTTGTTTATTGTCTGAAGACCGCTGTAAGTCTTTCTTTTGTTTCACGCAGTCAGAACGTTGCTCTGACCGGCCCACTCTCTTACAACATCTATCCGGTGTGTCCTGAAAGGAACAAGAGGTAAGAGAATCAATATATCTGCCAGGAGCTTTTAAAGTTTCTCTATTTCTGAGATTGTATCTTCTTTCTGAGCTCTCTGGATACGGAGAGTCGCTCTCTGACTTCGTCTATCTTTATTTTATTTTTGTTTCTCCCAGCATTTTTAGAACCCTCTTGTGCTTGTTTAATACCGTCGTTAGGGGTGGTACTTTGAATTTCAGGTTTCTTCGGCTTGACTACCAAACTATCCCGTCCTATACTAGAATAGGTGTCGGAAATAATTTTCGGTAGTTGACGTTCCTGTTCCAACTGTGGAATTTCACAGAGCTGCTGACGTATAGCCAACACTACCGGTTACGTCCGTGGCTGCGCCTCTCAGGCGTCACGGACGTAACCATTACGTCTGTGGACCAGCCCTCGGGGGAAGCGCTAACGCTCCCTCCGAGGGCCGCCCCCCCCAACCCCCAGGCCAGGGCTGCAAGGGGAATCCCTTCACCTTCCATCCCCCGGCCCCCCACCCCCGCATGAAAGGGTAAAAGACGCGCTGGAAGCCATTTGCTTCCACCGCGTCTACAAGAAGAAGGTGAGTTTTCACCTCTGGGTGGGGGGGATGCCTCTGAAAGAGGCATTGAGGGAAAGGAAAGGTTTTCCTTTCCCTCGATGTCTCTTTGAGCATTCCTGTTGCCTGATCGCGATCGGGCAGCAGGAATGCCCCCTAGGCACCAGGGAATGTGTTCTGTGTGTTTTGTGCAGAGGGCGGCCCCTTGGGCAAGGGCCGCTCCCCCAAGGAGGCATAATTATTTATGCCATTTCTGCGGGGGCAGATTGGCCTTATTTTTAGGCCGATATGCCCCCAAGGGGGGCAGAAAGCCACTAGACACCAGGGATTGTTTTCTTGTTGTTTGTTTTCTTGTGTTGGGGGGGCGGCACCTTGGGCAAGGGTCACCCCCATGGGCCCAAATATAATATTGGTCAGTTCTGCCCCCCTTGGGGGCAGATAGGCCTATTTATTTCAGGGCTTTCTGCCCCCAAGTGGGGCAGAATCCCCATAGTGCATGGGATAATGTATGTGTGTGTTTGTGCTTTGTGTGGGGGGGTGGCCCCTTGGGCAAGGGTCGCCCCCCCAAAGGAGGCAATGTGATGTAGGCCATTTCTGCCTCCTTTGGGGGCAGACTGGCCTAGTTTTTGTAGGCCCTTCTGCCCCAGGGGGGACAGAAACCATGAAGAAGCCAGGGATTTCTTTTTTTTTTGTGTGTTGGGGGGGCGCCCCTTTGGGCAAGGGTCGCCCCCAAGGGGCCAAAAAGCACTATTGGGGCAGAATCCACTTATCGCCAGGGATCACGTGTGTGCTTTGTGTGGGGGGGGGTGGCCCCTTGGGCAAGGGTCACCCCCAAAAGGGGCAATATATTCTATGGCATTTCTGCCCCTTTGGGGCAGATTGGCCTATTTTTTTAGGCCCATCTGCCCCCAAGCAGAGAACACTAGACACAAGGGAAAATGTAAAAATGGTTGTTGGCGGGGTGGATGCCAACTGGCGAAGTATTTGCATTTATGATAATAACAGTTTATTTCTCCTTTTCTGTTCTAGTTCAAAGCTTTTGCTGACTTTGCTGTAGCTTGTTGCAGTTTTGACAGTGGTTGTCCTGCGGTTTGCGTAGTTGCATGTTTTAGGTAAGTAAATAAATGTACTCCAAGGGAGTATTGTTGCCATGCATGAATGACATGTTTGTAGGTGGTGTACTGAATGCAGGATTCTGTGTGAAATTGTCCTTAGATTTATGCACAATGATTATTGTGTTGTCTTATGTCTAATTTGCTTTTTTTTCTCTTTTTAGTGGGATATCATTGGTGATTGCTGTGGCTGTGCAGAGTAGTTGCTGGTGAGTCAAGCTTTTTCAGGCAAGTGAGCAGTATAGTTTTTGAGTTTATAACTCTTAGTGATAAAGGTACACTTTGTTTGTTACTTATCTTACACAGTGCTGGTTGTTGAAGGGGCATTTGTCCAGTTAATTTTTGTAGGAAGGATCATGGCTAGCCGTTGGATGACCGTTCAGCAGGTTGCTAGTGTGCTTTTTGAGTCGTCTTCTAACCATGATTATGAGAGTGACTCTGCATCTGAGGCAGAGGAGGAAGTGCAAGATTCTGGAAGTGAATTTTCTGTCAGGGAAAAATCATCTGATGATGAAGCCACTCTCAGTGCTGATGAAGGGCCTGTTTTAGAGGAGGACACTGCTGTGCCGATGGTGCAGGAGCCAGCGGCTAAAAGGCTTCCCATTGGAAGATCTGACATGTGGGTTGCACCAAACATGGAGCAGCCACTGTTGCCTGCGACTACTGGTTTCCCAGGGAGTCGAGTTAATACGGAAAACTTTTTGCCCGTCAACTTTTTTGAGTTGTTTATGGGCAATATATTTTTGGAAGAGATTGTTGAACAGACTAATTTATATGCAGAGCAGTTTTTGAGGGACAACGCTGACAGACTTAGGCCACAGTCTAGAGCTAGCCTGTGGATTCCCACAAATCTGGAAGAGTTGAAAAAGTTCTTGGGTTTAACTTTTTTGATGGGGCTGATAAGGAAGCCATCACTGTCTTCATATTGGCCTACTAGTCCCTTGATGGCAACTGCTATATTTCCTGCCATAATGAGTCGTAACCGGTATGAGCTTCTTCTTCGGATGTTGCATTTTGTAGATAATGCTTTAGCCTTGTCACGAGATCACCCTGATTCTGACCATCTTTTTAAGATTAGACCTTTCCTTGATCATTTGGTACATCGGTTTTCAGAGATCTATGTTCCAGGCAACAAAATATCTGTAGATGAATCTTTGGTCCTGTTCAAGGGTCATTTGGTTTTTAGGCAGTACATTCCTAGCAAGAGGGCACAGTGTGGAATTAAGACATATATGCTGTCTGAAAGTAGTACAGGATATGTTTATAATTTCTGGGTCTACACTGGTAGGGATTCCAATATTGACCCCCCTGGTTGTCCACCCACTTTTGGAGTTAGTGAGAAAATTGTGTGGGAACTTGGTAGACGACTGTTTAACAAAGGTCACCATTTATATGTAGATAACTTCTACACTGGAGTTCAGTTGTTCAAGGAGTTGTTCAGAGTGGGCACTGTTGCTTGTGGCACAATCTGCTCTAATCGGAAAGGCTATCCAAGAGAGCTTGTCTGTAAAAAACTTGAGAAGGGACAGTGCAGCGCCTTGCGGAATGATGAGCTGCTAGCTCTGAAATTTGTAGACAAGAGGGATGTATACATGCTAAGTACCATCCATAGTGAGAGTACTTCACCTGTGGCTGTTTAGGGTGAGGTTGCCAAAGTGCGCAAACCTGTGTGCATTTTAGACTATAATAAGCACATGGGTGGTGTTGATAGAATAGATCAGAGGTTGGAACCTTACACTGCTGCTCGTAAGTCTTATGTTTGGTATAAGAAATTAGCAGTTCATTTGTTCCACTTGGCAACTTTTAATGCTTTTGTTGTGTTCAAGGATAGTTCTCCAGAGTCAAGGATGACATTTGTGAAATTTCAGGAGTCTATCATAGCTAGCCTGGTTGTGCTGGAACAGGCAAGAGTTCCTAGAGAAGCAGTGGTGGAGGATGTGGCTAGATTGAAAGATCGTCACTTTGCTGAGCACATTCCTCCCACGACCAAAAAAACTTTCCTGCTAAGAGATGTAGAGTCTGTGCTCGAAGAGGTATCAGGAAGGCGACTAAGTTATACTGGCCTGATTGTCCTTCAAAGCCTGGGCTGTGTGTGGGTGGCTGTTTTAGGAGCTACCACACACAGAAGAATTATTGGGAAATTCTGTGAGCGTAAACTGCTGTTTTATATTTTTAAATGTTCAGTTTCACCGTTGGCATTAGTCATGTATTCAGTTGGAACTTTTGTGTTTGTAGTTTTGTACCTATTTATGATTAGTGGTTTCTTTGTTGTTTAAAAACAAAAAAAGGGGGATGGTGTGTGTGGGGTGGCTCTTGGCTGCAGGGTGTGTGGGGTGGCACTTGTCTAGCGGTGTGAGTGTGGTGGTGCTTGGCTGGCGGTGTGCGTGGGGTGGCGCTTGGCTGGCAGTGTGCGTGGGGTGGCGCTTGGCTGGCGGTGTGAGCTAAACCCCAGTCCACACACTCATCAGCTGGTGTGATTACTGTATTAGACATGTGAGCGTATGAAAGTGATAGGCCCTTGAGTGGCGCTGTCTGTCAATGCGTGTGTTGTAATGTGTTGGGCTCGTGGCTGACGGCGTGAATGGTCTTGTGCATGTCATGTATGAAAGGTGTGTGAATGGACTGTAAAGTGGTTGGTGCCTTGCCGTGGCTTTACAGCTCACAAGCTGTGAGTCATTGGTTCAGTTTTTTGGCCTTTCAGTCATTAACAGTGCAGTTCACTTTTGTGAAATCTCTTGTTAAGAAAATTTGATCTACTGGACCATCACTCACCTTCGTGCCAAATCCAACCAGTATGTGTGGTAAAAATGACAAAACCTGCTCCGCTGTAATCAGGCGTCGCAGCACACTTGTGACACGCTAGGTGTCTCAGGTGTGACTCCGATGATGCAGCATGCCACCATCTTGGTTGGTGGGTGAGGGGTCTTTATCACATAACCTAAGTGCGTTTCTTTTCACAATTTTAGTGTTTGGCACATCACAGACATATGTGGACACATCAAAATGATATACTACAAAACTACCTCTGTTTGGGGGGAGGGGGCACCTATGTTTTTGGCCCTGGGTGCGGCCTTCATCTAGGGAAACCTATTAAACCCAGACATTTTTAAAAACTAGACACCCCAAGGAGTCCAGGGAGGTGTGGCTTGCGTGGATCCCCCAACATTTTCTTACCCAGACTCCTCTGCAAACTTCAAAATGTGCTTAAAAAAACATATTTTCCTGAATTTTCTTTGTACAGTCACCGTTCCAGTACAAAATTCCTACTACCCAGCATTCACCTCTGTCTCCCAAGTAAAATGACACCTCACTTGTGATGGGCCCCAAAGCAGAGTCAGCCTAAAGATGTATAAAAGAAGAATATGTGCTTATCAACTCGCTGTGCTATCCCCTCAATCTCTACAAGTTTTTGGCCTTTTTCTGTTGCAGGCACCTGGCCCACCCACACAAGTGAGGTATAATTTTTATCGGGAGACTTAGGGGAACGCTGGGTGGAAGGAAATGTGTGGCTCCTCTCAGATTCCAGAACCGAAATGTGAGGAAAAAGTGTTTTTTTAGCCAAATGTTGAGGTTTGCAAAGGATTCTGGGTAAAAGAACCTGGTCAGAGCCCCACAAGTCATCCCATCTTGGATTCCCCTAGGTCTCTAGTTTTAAAAAATGCACAGGTTTGGTAGGTTTCCGTGGTTGCCGGCTGAGCTAGAGGCCAAAATCTACAGGTAGGCACTTTGCAAAAAACACATCTGTTTTCTGTGAAAAAATGTGATGTGTCCATGTTGTGTTTTGGGGCATTTCCTGTCGCGGGCACTAGGCCTACCCACACAAGTGAGGTATCATTTTTATCGGGAGACTTGGGGGAACGCTGGGTGGAAGGACATTTGTGGCTCCTCTCAGTTTCCAGAACTTTCTGCACCAAAATGTGAGGGAAAATGTGTTTTTTTAGTCAAATTTTGAGGTTTGCAAAGGATTCTAGGTACAGAACCTGGTGAGAGCCCCACAAGTCACCCCATCTTGGATTCCCCTAGGTCTTTAGTTTTAAAAAATGCACAGGTTTGGTAGGTTTCCCTAGGTGCTGGCTGAGCTAGAGGCCAAAATCTACAGGTAGGCACTTTGCAAAAAAAAACCTCTGTTTTCTATGGAAAAATGTGATGTGTCCACGTTGTGTTTTGGGGCATTTCCTGTCGCGGGCACCAAGCCTACCCACACAAGTGAGGTATCATTGTTCTCGGGAGACTTGGGGGAACGCTGGGTGGAAGGAAATTTGTGGCTCCTCTCAGATTCCAGAATTTTCTGTCACCTAAATATGAGGAAAAAGTGTTTTTTAGCCAAATGTTGAGGTTTGCAAAGGATTTTGGGTAACAGAACATGGTGAGAGCCCCACCAGTCACCCCAACCGTGGAGTCCCCTAGGTCTCTAGTTATCAAAAATGCACAGGTTTGGTAGGTTTACCTAGGTGCCGGCTGAGTTAGAGGCCAAAATCCACACTTAGGCACTTTGCAAAAAACACCTCTGTTTTCTGTGGAAAAATGTGATGTGTCTACGTTGTGTTTTGGGGAATTTCCTGTCGCAGGCGCTAGGCCTACTCACACAAGTGAGGTACCATTTTGTATCGGGAGACTTGGGGGAACATAGAATAGCAAAACAAGTGTTATTGCCCCTTGTCTTTCTCTACATTTTTTCCTTCCAAATATAAGAGAGTGTGTAAAAAAGACGTCTATTTGAGAAATGCCCTGTAATTCACATGCTAGTATGGGCATCCCGGAATTCAGAGATGTGCAAATAACCACTGCTCTTCAACACCTTACCTTGTGCCCATTCTGGAAATACAAAGGTTTTCTTGATACCTATTTTTCACTCTTTATATTTCAGCAAATGAATTGCTGTATACCCGGTATAGAATGAAATCCCACTGCAGGTTGCAGCTCATTTATTGGCTCTGGGTACCTAGGGTTCTTGATGAACCTACAAGCCCTATATATCCCTGCAACCAGAAGAGTCCAGCAGACGTAATGGTATATTGTTTCAAAAATCTGACATCGCAGGAAAAAGTTACAGAGTAAAACATAGAGAAAAATTGCTGTTTTTTTCACCTCAATTTCAGTATTTTTTTATTTCAGCTGTTATTTTCTGTAGGAAAAACTTGTAGGATCTACACAAATTACCCCTTGCTGAATTTAGAATTTTGTCGACTTTTCAGAAATGTTTAGGTTTCTGGGATCCAGCATTGGTTTTACACCCATTTCTGCCACTCACTGGAAGGAGGCTGAAAGCACAAACAATCGTAAAAATGGGGTATGTCTCAGTAAAATGCAAAAAATTGTGTTGAAAAATTGGGTTTTCTGATTCAAGTCTGCCTGTTCCTGAAAGCTGGTGATTTTAGCATCGCAAACCCTTTGTTGATGCCATTTTCAGGGAAAAAAACACAAGCCTTCTTCTGCAGCCCTTTTTTCCAATTCTTTTTAAAAAAACGAAATTTCACTGATTTTTGGCTAATTTCTTGGCCTCCTTCAGGGGAACCCACAATGTCTAGGTACCTCTAGAATCCCTGAGATGTTGGAAAAAAAGGACGCAAATTTGGCGTGGGTAGCTTATGTGGACAAAATGTTATGAGGGCCTAAGCGCGCCCTGCGCCAAATAGCCAAAAAAAGGCTTGGCACCTGAGGGGGAAAAGGCCTGGCAGCGAAGGGGTTAATGTTGCTAAGTATTATTGAGGCAACTGTTTCGAAGTTATGCCTCAGTTTCATCCCCAAATCTAGGGCTGGGACAGCCCCATGCTCATTTAGAATTTGTTATAACACTTTTGGTAAATTGGCAAGTGTCGGGGTACCATGCATGGATGTGTAAATTGCAGCAAAAACTGTATCCCATGTGGTACAGCCGTCCACAGAGGGAACCATTCCGATTAGCAAGCACATTGTGAGAATTCTATATTTATCTTGGGCTCTGGTATGGGGAAACACTGCTTCTAGCTGGTTAGATTTTTGTGCTATCCAGAACGGAATCCTGTCACTTTCTGTGGGCGCTTTGCCCATGATAGAATGTATAATTTGTGGGTTAATCCCAGTAACAGCCAATTGGTGACCAGCTGGTGCAGCCTATGCTGGGTGGTGTTCAAGGTCTGCATAACAAATTGTACTAATAGTCTTTAAAGTTGTACTAGCTCTTTATAAAGTGCGCGTTCGTCAGTTATTTGGAGTGCCTGTATGACAGGATGTGGTGTGTATGTGGAAAACATGGGCCACGTTGGTCCGTCATTACTTAAGGTACCTAATCTCATGGGTTGTATTACATGTGGTAGGGCATCACTGAATTAATTTTGATGTTCTTGATAGGAAAGAGGTATCTATAGATACTGATATGCTCAGTACTGCTGCAGTACTTTTGATATTTTGTATGTATGAAATGTTTATGTTGTCTCATATTCCTCTGGAAATGTGACCAAGGAATTGAATCTTTGTGTTTTGTAAACTTCATGAGCTTCCACTATAAATGTGACATCTCCGCCCTCACCTGTTAAGCTATAGGCTTATAGATGTTGTATTAATGCGTGTCTGACATTTTCCAGAATGTCTATGGCATTAGCCATGTTGAATATTGGGTGCAGAGACAGGGAGAAATCCTTTTAAATGTTCAAGGTTAAACAACCTGGAGCCTAGGTAGGCGCTACCTGTTAAGCTGAGGGGGGTTATACCCAAGACTACAGACATCTCCGTATAATGGTACTTAGGGTGCCTGTGTGAGACAGCAATACTCAGGATATTCGTAAATTAGTGACAAAACACCATTGTTGGTGGTGCCATGTCATAGTTGGACTGCTGGTCTAGGGGTGACAGCACTTTTGTTTGTAGGTGACTCATAGAAGAAGTCTCAACTGTAGGCCCAACCCTCCCGACTCAGAAGCAGTACTTCACCAAAAACTCAAACAGTAAAAGGTGATTTCTGGCAGCTTTACGCATGAACTCTAGATTGCGACATCTCAGGGGAGTCGTGGTGAAACGGAAGTTGCCCTTTTCTCACTCTAACAATAAGTCTAAGTCACACACAGGCAATGAAGGAGGTGCAGGAGAGTTTCAATATATTTATTGAAAAGACTGCAATCTACGGTAAAATGCATGGGCTGCAATGATTAGGATAACCAACAATAAAAGAAGCATAACTGTGAAGATGAGAGTCATGAATACAGAGACCCCCACCATCTACATGAAATGCAAAATCCCTAGTATTGAGCACCTAATAGGAGCTTGGTGTGATAAACCTAATCTGCCAGTACCATGTCCACAAGGAGCACCCCCAACTCTTGGAATGAGGTCTCTAGGTCAGGCTCTGTGGTGACATGTAGGCTGAGTCCTGCAGCAAGGTGACGTGCAGCATTGATGGCATCTGGAAGGAACTCCTCTGATACCTTGTCTGTGTAAGATGTATTTATACAGATCATGTAAGACCCCTAACGCAGGTATGTTCCCAAACAATTGATGAGGAGGCAGGCTTGTGCTGGCAATTATGTAAACAATCCCCAACAAGTGTACATTATGTTCCTGTCACCTGTAAGTGAGAAAGGGACATGATATGAATACCTGCGTACATCACTTGATTATGACACTGATAGTGTCACCTTCACAGAGTGGCACTGATAATGTAAATCAAAATATTTCTCTAACTATAAACAATAGAAGCCATCTTAAAGAAATAATAAAATAAATGGACTGATACAGAGTAAGTTAAGTAGGCTAAACGTCAGTAGGTGGCGGGGACGTAGGCCTGCAACCCAAAAGGCTGAGCAAACATCCTGAGCCCCAATAAAAGCTGAATTGGATCCACCACAATGCTAATCAACTCGTTTCAGAATTACAAGCCCATGACAACCCATTTAGACTCCTTCAACAAGCAATGAAGAGGGCATGGTATACTCCAAGGGAAGTACTCTTGGAGCCCTGTGAAAAAAGAGATTCAGTTCCAATACATCATAAGTCAAAAAGATAAGTTGAAAACACTGGAGTATGGGCTTTTCTCTAGAGCCCCTTGAGGACCTCACTTTATTTGCATTAAAAAGAAACAGGAACATCAAGGACAGACTGATCTACTCAAACACAGAAAAACAGAGACCCCCATCAACACCTTAGAAATCTGTTTGGGTTACCTTTGATAGCGCATCAGAACCTTGATAAGTAAACTTACAAGGAGACACGCCCAGGCCGGTGAACCTTTGGACCACGTTCTGAGACCTCCCAGTACGAGGTGTCTCTTTGGCATCACAAATCAATAGATCAATGACACCAATCCATTATCACAATAACTCATCATTATGCTATTCAATAAAATTCAACAAGAATCAATAAGTCGAACACACCATGACCTTTCAGTCATGAATAACCACACCAATTTAGTTGAATGTTAGGATATTTATTTCCTCATTAGTTACAATCTAATGTCATTTCTATTAATCTCATTAGCAATCAATCTCATTAGAAACTCATTTAATTAGTACTTAAACCGCAGTTAATCAATGCACAGAGAATATTCATTCAGTATTTAGGCACATCATTAATATAAAGCAACCCAGCAAAGATTCGTTGATATATATGACTCAACAAAGCAAGAACTCAGTCATTTGTCTATTTGCGTCAGATTATTTGTGAACACCTTAACTAACCTCTGATTAGCATTAGCATGTTGGGCTTCATGCAAAACAATTTAGCAAACACAAATTTGGAAAAAATCTAACTATGGCCTCTATCAAAAGAGCAGTTGGTACCTAGAGAGAAAGGCAAACAGACAATTACAATTTTGCATCAGATAGTTACCCATCCAACGAATCAGCAAACAGCGTCAGTCTTTGTCCTCAAGACATTAGTCGATTCACCATCAGCAGAGATAGGACCAGGAAAAGTCTCACTAGGGCATAGCTAAGGAATAAAAATCTTCCCTCATATGGACGATAAGTAAGTATCAGGTAAAGGATTAAGTAAAGAATGATTTAGAATTTCAGAACGAATAACGGCAAAGTCTCAAGAGAATGGCCTAAATGGCTCAGTAGAATGGCAAAGAATGGCTTGGAGTGGAATGTCTAATAATGGCTAATTTCTCCTCGGGTCATGCGGTTAAATCAAAACTGTTGAACTAGTCCTTAATTCCCCATTGGATAATATTTGGTGCATCATTATCTCTGTCCAATAATTCTCCACACACTTCACTAGAATTTTCCACAAACCACAGTTCTCATGTTGACTGGCCCATGTTATTGACATCTTCATCAGTTGGAATGTCAGGTAAGAAAAGTTACACTTTACGCTCCAGTCAGTAGTTCTATTGTTTTCTCCTACTCCAGGCACCCTTGCACCTGTTACGAATTACACTGTTGCATTCAGCAAGAATGTCTCCTTGAGCAAGTCGGGTCCCATGAGAAAGAATTTACTACGGCTACACACACATATCTAGTTTCTGAAAAAGTACAGTTTTGTGTCCTTCAGGAAAACAGCACATTGCATGTTAGAAAAATACAGTTTAATATGTGGCCAGGCAGCTAGGCCCAGACCCTCACTAGACTAAGGCCTAATGATTAATTTAGGCAAAACCCTAATGCATGACCCTAATTGTGATATGCTAATACAAATTCAAAACATTGGTACATAATTAATTCATCATTAATAAGTTTCATTAGTCTTCGTATACATTGGTAGCCACTCCCCGAGGGCACATTTCAAACATGTGCCTTATTTTCTATGTTAACACATTTTCTATGCAGTTTCATTACACAATATATTGTAAGCTTTTCATGTTAATATTGCTTTTAAAAGACACACTCCAACACCCTGGTAATTGGCCATGATAAGTGTGGTAACTGGACTGTGTGGGTATCAACTATGGAAGGAAGTGTCTTTTCCTACAATATTGAATTTAAGCACAATGAATTCACTACTTGATCCACAAATGTGGTATACTGCATACTGTGCCCGTGCAATAAGGCATACATTGGACAGACGAGCCAGGAAATATGACACTGTATTAGCCAACATTAATCCATAATAAGGTGTTGAAAAATGTCAGCCCCTCTAGTTCAACATTTTCTGCAATCTTGACATAAGATGTCAGACTTAAGATATACTGGTTTAAGAGAAATAAAATCTGGCAATAACAGGTCTTGCTTAAAACAAGAGGGGTTTACGATTATGAAACTACGTATGGCAGAAACAGGCCTCAATGAAATGTCTGAAATTGGAAACATCTTGTAGGGCACATGACACGTTCCATGTGCACATCAGCTGACATCAGTACCTCTAGATGTCCTAGGCAGCAAGACAGAAGTAGAGATCTGGTGAACCAACATGTCAATAACCTTGTTGATCTCCAGAAACTTCAAAGAACGCGTTGGGCGCTACACTAATTACCTTCTAGTACCTGTGAACATGACAATTACACATTTCAACTATGGGTGAGAATATAGTTCAGTCATAAGTACGGTGACCAAGTGTCTCGGATTTGCCGGGACGGTCCCAATTTTTCACCAGCTGTCCCAGCAGATTTCAGCAAATTTAGCCCATGTCCCGGTTTTTTGTGAGGGTCAACTGAAAATGAGGCAAGGTGCTTTTTATTTTTTTCCAAAGCATGCATAGTTAGCATACTGGCATTAAATATTGCATTTTATTTATGTTCTTGATGCTTCTTCTGTAATTCAATGCTGATGAGCACTTTCATTCTGTGCCCTCAGTTGAAGTAAAATTGTAGTCCTTCTTCTGTTTTTGTGAAATGTCCCGGTCATTTGCTTAAACTTTTGTCCACCCTACCCAGAAACAAACTTAAGCAGTAACAGGATTGCATGAAACTATGGGGGTCATTCCGACCCGGCCGGGGATGCGGGAGCACCGCCAACAGGCTGGCGGTGCCCCGCAGGGCATTCTGACCGCAGCGGTTTGGCCGCGGTCAGACAAGGAAAACCGGCGGTCTCCCGCCGGTTTTGCGCTGCCCTGGGAATCCCCCATTCCGACCCCCTCACCGCCATCCTGTTCCTGACGGCTCCGACCGCCAGGAACAGGATGGCAGTGAGGGGTGTCGTGGGGCCCCTGGGGGCCCCTGCAGTGCCCATGCCAATGGTATGGGCACTGCAGGGGCCCCCGTAAGAGGGCCCCACTTTGTATTTCAGTGTCTGCATTGCAGACACTGAAATACGCGACGGGTGCCACTGCACCCGTCGCACATACCCACTCCGCCGGCTCCATTCGGAGCCGGCTTCCTCGTGGGGAGGGGTTTCCCGCTGGGCTGGCGGGCGGCCCTCTGGCGGTCGCCCGCCAGCCCAGCGGGAAAGCCAAAATGGCCTCCGCGGTCTTTCGACCGCGGAGCGGCCATTTGGCGGCTCCCTCCAGGCGGGCGGCTCCCGCCGCCCGCCGGGCTCAGAATGAGCCCCTATATGCTCCAGGAAGCCTTGCGCTCCTAAAGAGGAAGTTGACGTCACCACTGCCTTCTGGACCATAATGACCGAAATGCTTCACTTTATTCTGGAAAGCCGACACCAAAATGGCTTCCATAGAAAGCACCGGATCTCCCGGGTTTAGATGCAGGCGAGAGAAGGCTCCACGAGTTAACCAAGGAAACGTAGATCCCCTGTGACACCGTGTGCTGACTAATTGAGATGCGAAGAGCGACTTGAACATAAAAGAACAGTATTCTTCTGGAGAGTTTGAAGTATGCGTGTTGAAATTCGAGATTTATTTCTTAGCCAAACCTTACCAAATGGTGCACTTCTTTCCAGTAAATATGGTGCTGTACCCTGCAGTCCGAAAGGCCGGTCATAAATATTACAAGTATCAGCGTGATGGTGAGAAAGTAATTAATGGTCAATTGAGGTGCTACATTTGGTGGAAACTTAAATATAGATATCATTAGGCATTAACTTCACCATCACGGGTGTCAAGACGTCTGAAATATGGTGAATTTCTTTACCCTGCTGAATGGCAAGTGCTCCTTAAACATACATATATCAGGATGAAGGTAGAAGAGTAAACCAAACTTGAGGTATCACACTTAGTTGGAACTTCACTATGGATTTCATGCAGGAATGATGCATGAATTTTACCATCACGGGTGCCTATTTTATTGATATCGATACAAGGACTAGGGGATAAATGTGGCACAAACGTACCACATATGGTGACATGGAGACACACTAGTAACATTCTCTTTATGTGGGTTTTTTAATGCTTAAAATATCTACATTATTGTTTTTATTCCCTCCTCTAAACACCCTTTTTTTTAGCGTCCAGATTAGACAAATTATGTGTTGCCCCTATGTAGACCTCATGAAATAACTGAGCCCTCGTTTAGAGGTCAAAACGCATTGGAAAGTTTGCATAAGGAAGCTGAAGTGTTCCTTCCCCCACCACTGAAGAAGCTAAGAGACTGGTTTAGATTTCAGCGGATGCAATACTCTGTCACGGATACCCCGTCCGCCGTATTACAATCTTCATAGGATATAATGGGATAGTCCTACAGCTGACGGGATAGCCTTCACGTTTGTGACAAACTATTTCCCTATTGGTGTCATATATTGTTTTTTGGGTATAGGGAATCGCTACATTAGTGTGCTCTGTATTTTTTGCATATTTTTGTAATATATTGTGATGTGGTCATTACTAATTTGTATATCTGGAAGACAATGCTTAATTGAATAAATAACTATAGATATTATATAATTACACACTGGAATAAGGTGCTGCTTTGTGTATTTGATTGTAGTTTAATAATTGGTAGCTGGTGGGGGGTCTCGTGTATATCCCTCAAGTAATCCAAGGGAACAAACCATTTTTAGTGGACCATGGAGACCCCTATGGAACACCTGAAAAGGACATTTAACTCAGATAAAAAGAGGATAGAGAAACACTATAAGGAGTGGTACAACAAAACATAAAAACATGACTTCATGTTTTTATGTTTTGTTATGCCAAAGGAAGGCACTTTTGATGGAAAGAGGATAGAGAAACACTATAACGAGTGGTATAACAAAACATAAAAACATCAATTTATGTTTTTTTGTTTCCTCATGACAAAGGAAGGTACATTCAATAAAAAGATAATAGAACATGGCTCCACCAAGAGTAAACACAAGGGGAAGAAACTAGAGATGTACGGGTTATTTGTCACCACACAAACCCAGACCACATCACACTCCAGTGCACCAACACCTCCTTATGCCACAGATTCCACACCGGGAATATATATGGCCATAAATAAGCAAGAGCAGCCAGCCATAGGATATAAAAATCCTAAAAAAGATCCTCCCTTGGTGAAGCAGAAGACCCCTTGCAACTGTGTAGTAGTACCCATGACAGCCTAGTGAGACCGCCATCCTTCTGCTGGAATGGGAGAAGTTGATGACTGGCCAGATTGAAGTGCAATTCAAGGTAGGATTAGGTTGGAGTCAGGAAGACTCTGAGTGAGAAGATGACCAAGGCGTAGGAAATGGTGCATCAGAACATGGCTACAGGCCAAATCCGGGTCAGATTCAGACGAGGATACAACTAATTTTGCCATCACCACAGAAGGGAGGGTCCAAAAAAGTTGGGAGACCGAGCAAATGACAAAGTGTGGGACAGGATAAACACTAGGATGGATGAAATAGATAAACATATACATGACACAAGTAAATTATTAGAGCAGACAGAGGGAGATAGGCAGAAAAGAGACAGACCGCCCGAACAAGACCTCCTGAGGTACAGAAGTTAAGGTTCAGTGGATAACACTGTAGACCAGATTATAACGGCCTGGAAGCAGATTTACAGGGCTGTATGTCATGGGAAAGATACCAACAAAGGAGGATAAAACAAGAAGGTTATAAGCCCCAGAAATACAGTGTGGACACCAAATGAGTTGACCCCCAAACAATTAATATTGCAGAGGGAACATGACTATTATTGCAACCCCTTCTGTGGTAACTTAGCAGGATGGTCAGAGGGCAAGGCACGCAACGAAGGCCATGGCTTAGGAAGGAATCCTTCCAACCAGAAGACTGCAGAGGACTGCATAAGAAATGGGGATGGCAAACCCGACTGGGATTTTCTCTATATGCCAGAATGTCTCATAGTGTGGGAAAGATACATAGTGGGAAAAAACCAATGGGGCCACAGAAACGGCCAATACCACATTAGTAACATAGTTACTATTGGTGAGGAAGGGACCCAGCCAGCCGCACTATGTGCACTGGCCACAAACTGAAAAAGAGAATTTGAAAAAGACACTGCCCCACCATCAGAGAGGATGGTCGAATGGATTGGGGTCTTCGAGAAAATTACAGCAGAAATAACATTGGTTATAGGGAAAATGAAGCATTTCCTTAGTTCCCTAATAGGAGACGAGACAGATTCCATATTTTGGAAGGCACAAGTGAGAGTGGTGACAATGACGGAAAATAAATATGATGGCGCACCATTTAACTCATCCAGACCATTAATATGGAGGGAACTAAGTGCAGCCTACCCGGACAGGTCAGCTACAGGATTTATTATGAGGAGATCATGAGAAGCACAGAGGATGTAGGCCATTACATCACAAGGATGAAGGAGAGGTGGATGTAAGGGTAGGCCATAGTTGGGAAAACACAAGGAGGAAACCCTGTACTATTCTATAATGTAATGAATAAGGGCTTGCCTTCCGGGGGCAGGCGAGCCTTGATGGGGTTGTGGCATTGGCCCAAGTTTCACTTTTGCAAAAAGAAACAAAAAAAGGAAAAGGAGAGACAGGAAGAGGCTGAGTGAGCAGCGGCTAAGTTAGTTCACCAGAAACGTAAAAAGACTACTACAGAAGGGGTCCTCCTTACTGCCACTGCAATAATGGCTGCAGTAACAATGAGCCAATAAATAAATATCACTTGGTACAATAAAGCATGAATTGTTATTGTCCTAATATATATAATTTCTTTTACTATTTCAATGTAAAATCTGTGCAGTACGGACAACCTGCCACTCTAGAAACATCGCAGGGACAATTACCTAAACATCACCTATAATCACTAAAACCATTATATCAAGTACATAGCCCTTATGTGTTTTAACTGCAGTAGTCCATCGCCGTCTATCCAGGTTTTCCAGTAGGCTAAGCTCAATTGCCACAGTCTATTGCTGTTGTTTACACTGCAAAACAAATAGTGGAAACCGCCACTGTCCATATATCAGTAGATAATAGGGACTCCTGTATGTCGATGTGGACGCTTTTCAGCCTATTTAATTCTGGCCTCTTTAGGACTCATAAGGCGCATGTATCCCTTCAAATAAAATAAAACACATACACAGTCAAAAAAAACAATAAACAATAAAAATTTAAAAAACAACATACGTTCTCAAAATTACATAAACCAAGAGGCAGAGTTATGGAAAGTGGGGCTGCACTGAGTGCAGCCCCACTTTCCCAGCGCCCCTTAGCACCCCCCTACCGGCATCATGTGTGCGCCATATTTAAAATACGACACACCATGGCGCAGGGGGCAATGTGTCATTTTTCATGACACTACTGGTGTACTCTGCAGGAGTAGCTGCAAAATGTTGGTGCTACTCCTGCAGAGTACATAGGGGCCCATTTTGAAGAATGGAAGCCCCCTATTAACGCCTGCTCTGAGCAGGCGTTAAAAGTGCCCCCAGCAGGGGAACGCCCCCTTTGCATACATTATGCCTGGTGCAGGCATAATGTAGCGCAAAGGGTTACAGAGGGGCGTAATGCATGCATTGCACCAATCTGTAAATACGCCACAGGGATTTTGGGCTCGTTGGGCCACATTAACGTCATAAATAATAACATTACATGTTGCGCAAGGTGGTGCTATGGGAGTATAAATATGCCCCCAAATCTCTAATGCCTTTACTATATGCCTTGACCTTGTGTATTATGCTTAGTTGTGTATATCACGAAGCTCCACAAACTAGCCGAAAACCGGTCTCAGCTGGTCACTCAGGGGAAAGCAACTCTGCCGCCAGTTGCGCTGGTTCTGCCATGCTTAGAAACAATTTAATCTCTTCTCCCTCTGCAATGGTGTTCCAATGACTGCAGTTCTAATGAAAAAGTACTCTCTGGGTCATAAGCCAATAGCATATTTTAGCGGCCGATTAGACCCAGTGATGAAGGTAAACTATCCTTGTGAACAAGAACTGGTCACTGTTGTATTTGCAGTAGAGAAAAGCACCCCCATAGTGATGGGCTCACCTCTAATGCTGTATAGAGCATGCAGTCTTTCATTCATAAGTTTAAGACAACATTGACCACTCGGAGAGCCTCAGGGTACAAAGTGATTATATCAGCGCCGTCATTGTAAGTTGTGCAGTGCCATACAGTTAACCCAGCTACTTTTGTCGCCCACCCTGTTAAGAGGGGAGGCATTGGTTATGATTGCACCACGTATGTGCCAGACAAATGCAGCCAATCTGAAGAAAACCCCATACAAGCCAGCATAGTATTTTTCATGTATGGCTCCTCTACAATAGATCAGGAGACAGGAGTAAGACATACGGGTGCAACAATAGTTAGAGCATCACAACATGGGTCTTCAGATTTTGAGGTGGTAGACCAAATAACACTGCCACCACTGTTCTCAGTGCAGGTGTTCCTCATAGCAGCCCTTAAACATGCAAATGGGGATAATGTGCCCATCTACTCACATTCTGCATGTCACCACTACTGTCCCCAGTCATGCATAGGAATATTTTAGAGCACCTAATAGACACATTACAACTACCCTCCGGAGTAGCCATTGTTAAATTCTTGGCATATACAAATAACAAAGACTGTGTCACCAGACAATGCCATAGCAGATTAGGCAGCCAAGGAAGATGCCAAAGGCAAACCACTGAGTTATCCTATATGGCTCCTCCAGCCACCCACTACAGATACTCCGGATACTGCTGACACCCCCAAGGGCACACCTGCCAACCCTGCTCTTCCCATCACTAAGACAGCTAGGCTACATCTTAGGAAAATACAAGAATCAGAACCACAACGTGAAACAGACCTTTGGGAGCAGAAGGGTTGCCGTCCGAGTAGTCATGATCTAATTCACAGGCACACACCTACTGGCAAGCTTGTCTTGCCAGAAGCACGTCCGTTAGTAGCCTTGCAGCAACTACATTTACCAGCACACACCTCCGAAGACACCATGTCCTCGACACTGCAAGTGGATTGGTTTATCCCCGATGCAGCTGAAATGATAACCCATCACATCTATATTTGTGCCATTTGCCAGCAATACTCACCCTATGCAACACTAAAGTTCATACCATCTGCTATACCAAAACCACAGGGCCCATTCAAGAAACTACACATCGATTTTGTTGACGTGATTGACAGATGTGCAAATTATAAGTACCTTATCATCGTTGTATGTCCCTTTTCATGTTGGATAGAGGTAGGTCCCTGTGATGCTCAATCAGCAGCCAACTTCACAGCATGTTAGGTAACACCAAGATGTGGAGTACCGGAAGCGATAGGGTCAGACAACTCCAGCCACTTTGTCAACAACATCTTTACACATCTCTGTACCAAGCTAGGCATTAAGCACAAATTATCCTCAGCATACCACCAACAGAGCAATGGCATCTTACACCTCTACCTCTGTAGGATTAAGGCCCAAATGCAGGCAACCTATGTCCAGATAGCACATTTTAGGGTTAACGCCAAAAAGTATGACTCACTTGTAGAAACATTACATATCATCACCGATAGACAGGACATTGAGAACGAAATAGGACTTATGAAGAAAATAGGTCATCACAAGGCCAAAGCATGGATAGCAGCAGCTATAGACTTAGGCTTTTTAGGGTACAGTGAGCCCCCAGTCAGTCATGAGATAAATATCTGCTTCTGTATGTTTCGGAGGGAACGGCACCATCAACATAGGGAAAAACACCAACTGCAATACCACAATAGACAACGCTGACATACAGAGGACACCTCCAGCCACATGTTGGCAGTGCAGAGAACTGCTACATGCCCAGGTATCACCAAACTTGAAAGGCCTCCTTGGTTACCTTGCACATGCCAGCCCTGTTCACCCCGGGAATAAACATCTCCAAGTTACATGAACACCCCATAAGCTGTCCAACTACCCTGCTCCACCATCATCGGAAAAAAAGAGCTGCAGAATATTTTGGTACTTCTGTCTGGAAAGATATCCCCCAAGAATACAGGCTGTTGTATGATGCTCAGCTGTTCTTCGGAAGTGTTCTACTGTTCGTTCAGGCAAAAGCAACTGCTCAATGCTTGCAAATAACTAGTTGGGAACTGATGAAGGCGATCAATGCCACTGAGGATGGATTCAATGACATAAAGGAAGAGCTGGGTGCCATGAGTATGATAATCATGCAGCACCGCTATGTACTTGGCCTTATGATGGCAATGGAAGGGTGTGTGTGTGTGTGATCTGATAGGGGCAGCTTGTTGTATGTATGTCCCTTCTAATGATCCAGACTATGGGACATTGCAAGAGGCTATACAAACTCTGCATAACTTAGAAAAAGCAATGAGAGATGAAGGAGGTACCCAGGGGAATGGTTTAAGGGTTGGTTCAATTGGCTACTGTTGGGACTGTTTAAGGTCTGGTTGCCAATAACTGTGTTATTGGTTTTGATGTGTTGTGTCGGTCAATTAGTTATAGCTTGCTGCAAGAGCAGGAGCTTGCAAAGGTGGGAGGTATGGTCACAGTCGGCCTACCTACACAAGTAGTAGATGTGCAGGGCATCATATATCAGTTGATACAGAGCGTTGATTGCGGGTCAGAGAACATAGTTGAACTATCAACTAGAGGGGAGAGTGTTAAGGAAAAAAAATAAGAGGAAATCTCACCACCACAGACATCAGCAGAAAGCATTGTAGAACTGTACATGATTAAAGAACAGTACAATGGCTAATTTACACAAGGATACAGAGTAGGTGGGAAAGCAGAACACAAGATCAGCAAGTTTAGTTAAGCAGGAAAACATAATTAACAAAGCTTTGAAGAATGTATGGTCACAGCACACAAGCAGACACCCCCACTCCTACTGTTAGCAGAGACCCTGTTTGGAAAATATGTGATCAAAAGGTAGTTTGAGTTAGCAGTACAGGAAGTCAGATAAAAAAAACCTCGGAAAAGTGCAACAGAACACTCACACACCCGGGGAGGGAAAGGTTAACGCCTAGTTACTTTCAAAGTTCTGTCAGGGTCGCAAAATAAGGGGAACCTAGAGGGGAATGTCACAAGTTAAAGGATGTAGGTGGTGTGGAGCTTACATGGAAATATATCAGCCACTTGTCTTATTTCATGACTTGTTTATTGCTGCTTTAAGATAGAACGCATAAAATCATTGTAGCTCTTTAGTATAAAAGGGGCAGCTTTAATATCAGCTTCAGCTCCACGGGGTCGACGGACTTCCTGGCCATATTGTGATTAATCCTATATTGTATTGCCTGCAGATCTGGTCTTTCTTTATCTTCGAGTCAACATTACACATTGTTGCTAGAGGCATACCCATTATTTTTCGAGTCTTGAACTTGAGTTTTGTCAAGTAGAATAAGCATCTCTGTGTCATACTCCTTCAGGTATTTTAGTTTATGAGCCTTTGAGTCCTAGATAACTGCTTTTGTTTAAGCCTCAAGGGCATAGTTTCAGTGGGGATGGTAGTAGAGGGGGCGAGGTGTTTGGGTTGAAACACCCCCAAATAATTGTATTTTGTGATATAGTCAAGTAAAGGTGCTTTCAGTCGAGTATGGTGAGGAGCCTGTCAGATTTCACCAGGAATTTATACATGCACGGACTAAAACACATGTGCATTCTCTCTTTTTGGAAAGACTTCAGAAATGTTGGTAGTGAACTAGGGATTTAATTACCTCAACCAGTCTGTTTGCTAGGACCTTCCCCAGGATTTTGACTTCTGTGATACTTTTAGATATCGACCTGTAAGATGAGCATTCAGTTGGTGGTTTCCCATGCATATAAATGACTACCACAATTGACCATCTCAAGTCACATGCCACAGTTCCTGTCTGAAGTGCCTCCTCAAGCATAACTTTTATCTCTGGTACTAATCTGGGGGAGCGGTGCTTAAAGTACTCAGAAGTAACCCATTTAGGCCCACAGTTTTCCCTGTGGGCACGTCTTTAATTGCAGCTGAAGTTTATTCCTCCGTGACTGGAAGGTCCAAGGCCTCTCTGTCTATGTCTTGCAATTTAATCAAGGGGAGGTCACAAAGAATAGAACTCTTCATGGTCAGATGTGGCACGGCTTGTTTGGCATATAGTGTACTATATAATTTGCCAAAGGCATTTGCAATTTCCTGTGAGTTGGAAGTCAGCCCCGGTCTTTTATATAGATAACAAATCTAGTCTCAGCGTCTCTGTTGGCAAGTCAGTATGGCAATGTGTAAGCTTTCTTCCTTGCCTCTTATATTGTATATTTCGAGGCTATCATGGCTGCCTTTGCAGAGTCTAGGGATGTGTTTTTAGCAACTCTCTGGCCACCACCAATCACCTGATAGATCATAGTCTTCAGCGATTTATCACACTAGGCAGAGACATTCAGCCAGCCTTTCATTTTTCTTTTTGCTTCATTGTGCACAATATATTTCTCTTCGTATTACTGCCTAGAGGAACTCTCACAGGTCTGATTCAGTAGAGACTCTTTCTTTAATGAGAATAAAGAATTGGTAGATTTGTTCCCTGAGAAATTCAGTAAACCTCCATTGCCCCCACACCCCCGGACCCTCTGCCAGTGTTTGGACATACTGTAATATTGATTTTTAAATATTGGGAGTTAAAAAAATTGGAAATACAATATTGGGATGCAAAAATATTGCGATGCAAGAATATAGTTGTCAGGAATATCTGTTTTTTAGGTAAGTAATTTTTTTTTTTGAATATTGTTTTTTTATATAGTTTTCAGTAATATAGTTGTAAAAATGTATTTTTTAAAAAAAATTTAATGTGTTTTAGTTCATATAATTGTATGTTACTACTCTTTGTATAACAGTTTTTAGTTTTTTTTAAATATAGTTTGTAATTTTAAGTGATGTAGATCTTTGTATTTCTATGTTAATAGCAATTTAGTGTCATAGTGGGTTGTTTGTAGGAGGATAGGATGAGAAGTTCACTAAGCAATAATTCATTACTATCTAATCATTTTCAATTAATGTGATTGGTATTAATTATGTAAATTATGCAATACTGATTTATTTTAGTTAGATTTTAGCTGTTGGATGCTAGTTTGTGGGGCTACAGGGTGATATGTTAATTAAGTAATAATTAAGAGTTAACTGTTAATTTAGAATTAAATATCTAATTGGTTATAAATTATGCAGTTTGTCTAATACTTACATGTTTTAGTTATATTTGAGGTGCAGGTTGCTAGGTCTGTAAGGGTACAGGGTGAGAAGTTAATTAAGTACTAATTAACAATTCATTATTTACTTCATTATGAATTATGTAAATTGTGCTATACTTTATTTTATTTTTATATTAAGTGTTGGCTGGTAAGACAGTAGGGGTACAGGGCGGGAAGTTCAATAATAATTACATTCTTTTTATTATCAATTAATTTAATTGATTAATAAGTATGTAAATTGTTTGATAATTTTATATCTTTTAAAATAAATATATATTTTTAATATTAACTAATACTGTCTATATTAAGAGTTTAATATTTTTCTAAAGTAATAATGTGTTTGAAGTGAAGTACTTTCCTTTCTGGTGTAGTAGTATTTCCCTACAGGAGTGTGAATAGTAAATCTAACCCCCCTAAAGTCCTATATTTTCCCTACTGTTGTGCTGACTAGAGTAAAAATAATAAATGTAACCCCTCTGACATCTAACACTTTCCCTACTGTGTTCTCTGAAGTTGAACACTTTGCCTACTGTTGCATGAACTGGACTGGAATTGGTATAGCTAATGTTCCCAGACTTATTATTTGTTTATTTTTTCATTTTATATTTTGTATTTTTTTTTATATTTTTCATATTTTATAAATGGTTAAACTATGGTTTGCAAGTGTTTTTCAAGTTTTAAAACAAATATATATATATATATATATATCTCGCTAGTAATGTATAATTATACATATGTTTTTCATGGTAGTAAATTAAAAAATACAAAAACGCTAATATAATGTAAAGGATATATTTTTTATAATTGTGTTACATTATTATATATATATATATATATATACATATTAGATATATAACCACACATACACGCAAATATGTGTGTCTTTATATAAGTATATCTTTTATATAGTATAATTAGTCAATTTATATATTGACTTTATAAAAAAAAAAAAGTTACAGAGATGTTATTGTTAGGTTCTGAATTTGCGTCTCTAGATATACAAATTTGGTTTTACTTTAATTTCTCTTAAACTACTAAATGGATTTACATCACATTGCAAAAATTGTAATCTGTGTACCTAAAGCTACCTTTCTGCTAAATTTTAATTTGATGTCATTCTGTCCAGTGGTTCAGGCTGTAGTCGTGTTCAAAGTTTGTGTGGGATTTAACATTGGAAATGCACTTTGCTGCCCCCCCTATTTTTCTAGGCCCCTGCTTAACAGATCACCCCGAAACTTCCCAGGTTCAACAAGATTCTTTAGCATACTTTCTTTGGAAAATGTTGTGAAGATTCGTCAAACGGTGCCTAAGATATAGGCAAGTCAATAAACACTTTTTAAATGGATACATGGTCCTAACTATAACTACCTACTAACAACCGCCAGTAGCTAATATATATATATATATATATATATATATATATATATATATATATATATATATATATATTCATACAAAATATTTTTTATATTTTTGGACGATTTTAGTGTTAAATGATATTTTATTCTAATATTTTTGTGCTTACCATTATGCGTCTAGGGACACAATATTGTGGTATACATTATTTTTGACACAATTTTGGTGTCAAACGTTATTGTTTACCTCAATATTTTCAGTGATCCCTCTTCACCCTCTCTCCATTGCCTGCTTTATATGGGAGTGGTCAGAGAGGCTTTTTTGCAAAATACAGGAGTCTACTATGTCCATCAATTCTGCCACAGGCACAAATTAACAGTCTCGTTGAGATTGAGTGTGATGCAAGTATGAGTAATAAATGTATTTTTATGACTTGAGAGTGCATTACTGTCCAGACTTTACTAAGGCCTAAGGACTGTGCACATTTAGTAAGGAATGTGCTTCTTGTCTGGATGGAGGACCCTGTAAAGTGTAAATCTGCGTCTATCACTGAGCTAAAGATTCCTACTAGGATTGTTTGTCCCAGTTGGGCCTTCAACAACATGTTGGAAAGACTCAGAAGAATATCCTTTACTAATGTGGGTGGGACATACAGACCAACAATTGTTCAGGACATGGGACTATGTTGTACTTATGGCTACCTAAGAACTGACAACTTGTGCCTAGTTCTCTCTCCTGCAGCAGTAGGATGGCAGGAGTCCACTTTTTAGCATGCTTCAGGACAGCTCCCCTTTTGACCATAATATTTAGCCCATTCATGTTCCAGGATATTATTCTGAATATCAAGTTGTTTGAATTCAAATGAATCAGATGTGTACATTTAAGTTCTAAAATCAGGAAAGGCAAATGTAAAAATGGCTGCTTTTTAACAGTTAAACAAATTCATTCCCAACTTCCCCACGCCCTACACTTCTTTTGTGGAAGTATCTGTCGCCCATCAAACAAAACTTAGTAAATTTACCCAGAGAACTGACCTTCACTTCGTCAGTGCCATAGTTCTGAATAGTTATGAGGCAGCCATTACTGTGGTGCCTGTTCTGACACCGGGCCTCCCCTCATGTTAGCAGTAAACAACAATGATCCTCCAAGACCCTCGCTGAAACACTCCCCTGCTGCAAACATCAGGTATAGATCTCTGGCATAAGTCCAGTATTCTAGTTAGGCAGAAAAGATACTTGAAATGTCATTTTCACTGTCGCCCAATGAGAAGGGAGTTTCCTGTCCATTCTTCTTCAGTTTTGTATGGCATCTTCTCCCTCTTATCAGATTAGGCCTGTGCAACTGGGAGTGTTTACCCCTGCACACTCCTTGTTGGTAATTGTTTGATACTTCGAGATGTGTGGGCGGGAATTTCCTTTCTTTCACCCATCCGCACCCTTTTAGTTGTCTAAAAAAAAAGGATTTATTTTCAACTAAATCCTTCAGCTCTGCTCTATACAGCAGTATATTGGTTATTTGCATTACCCTTTCTGTTTTACTCCCACAAAGGACTTACATTATTTCTACGTCAGAGCTGTTTCATCTAGACTGATAAGATCTTTGGCCGATTCACACTGAAGGACTTGTTTTGTCTGGCCACGTGTAGCACTGTGTCTCTTTCACCGTATTTCAGGATCTTGATAATTATGGGGTGCGAAGGGGCACCAGATTGTTCCTTCTACATCACCCTTCCACATCTTCTGCTAGTCTTTCCAGCTTACAAGTCATCTTTGCTAGGCATCTCATTTTCTTTTTAGGGGTTTCCTACTTCATAATCCACTGCAGAAATGTAGTTTTTTTCCCCCTCTTTTGTGCATTCCACCAAATTCCAAAGGTTCTCATGCATCAGTAAAATGTCTACCCCGACTCATCCAATTTTATCTTCCAGTGCGATCATGTTCTCTTTAATGGCCTGAAGGATTATTACTGGGTTGGTCACCTCTGCAGGATCACCTCTATCAATGTCACTCCTCAATCTCCTGACAAGACTGTCTCACTGGAGCTATGGTGTAGTTATCAATTTTCCCATGTGGCCATTTTCATGTCTCCATGGACCCTGTTTTTACCCATGTTATCAGTCTAACAGGTGTGCAACAATCTCACTGTAATTGGTGGGGAGGGAGCCTTCAGAAGTAACTTTTCTTAATCTCCAACTCCCTCTGCCCGACAACTTGCATTCGGCCTTGAGGGGGGAGGAGCCTCCAAATAACTTGATTGTTCTTTGGGGCGCCTTGAAATTTCCAGTGCTCTGTGGTAACCACAGCTCAGGCCCAGTCAAGGTTTTGAAGCTTAGAAACCATAGTCTCCTGTGTTAGTCTTTCAATTTTAACCCTCTTGACATTAGGCATTGTGACCACCCAGCAGGACTAGGTTCCCCTTTCACATAGGCACCTATTTCTGTGCTTAAGCACAACTGGGGAGGAGGGAGTGCACCTAGGCCCTAGGCATATATTAATTATGGCTCCTGGGGATCTCTAGCAGCCCTAGCTTGGCCCCACGTAAACAGCACTGGATCCATGTAGGGTGGTGGCTCTATGCCTTCCACTTAAGTTTTATTGAGGTCGCCCCTGCTCACACTGATCCACCAACTCCAGAAGGGGGTGGCTTTCCAAAAAGGTCAGTGGTGTCACCAGGGCTAATCCAAGCTACTGCACACAAAACAGCAGATTTCTTTTTGGACAGGGGAGCATAACGGAGTCCCAAGCCCACATCGGGCATGGCCCTCTTCCCCAGCCAAGCCCCCTCAGCCTGAGGTCCATCAATAATGCAGGTCACGGGTCAGGTTTGTAGTGCTTTCAGTCACTGGCCCAGCACTACGCACTGAGGAGAGCAGAGCAATCCTCACCTCTGACCGCCGCTTAAGGAGTTATTAGGATTACTCTGCAGTGCTGCTCAGACACTTAGAGCCTTGTATTTGCCATTTTGGGCTACCAGGCCCATCCTCTGTTGTTCCTCTTTAACTCCATTCTATTCTTTATTTTTCCTTGATCTGTTCACTATTCTTCATGATGGTCCATAAATACATACCACGTTCAAAGTTGATTATTGGTACAATGCCAAATGTGTGTGAGTCATGCATATGGCTTGGATATTTTGAGACATTGTGGGTGAAGCAGTATTTGGCACCACTTATTACCTTTATATTTATTGTTTCTGAATGTGTGTCATGTCAGTAGGTGGGACTAATGTGACATGCAGGGCACCCAGGACATGTGAAAAGGAGCAATGGCGTAGAAGTCTGTCTTGATTTAATGTGTAAGACTAGTTTAATTTAACTTCACTCCTTAATACAAATTAACTGTTTGTAGTAGGTTCAAGGGGGGCGTAATTTGTGGTAGAAAGTGCAATGTGATGTTAATGTAGTTTGTACATTTTTTGCTTTCCTCTTTGGGTTCACCAAACAGTCTCTCCTTTATTTTATATTTCTGTGTGTTTTTTTTAGGTTGAGCGAGCAAGCGCTTTGACCTGTTGTAAGTATTGTGGGCTTTTAACCACACCCACTGCACGCCCATCACTTTCACTCATTCCTGGGCTTGTTTTTTAAAAATCCTTTATCATTGGTGAATGCTTTCTGTTTGTCCCTCCTTAGGGAGGTTTTGGTACCGTCTTGCAGACTGCACCTGTTACATAAATAATTGCATGACTGCTGATGCGTTTGACTGCGAGCAAATTCCATTTTCTTTTTGTGTCTCTCTTTGACGCTCATGCTCATGGCGGCCATGGCGGCCATGGCGCTTTGATTCGCCTCGCTTATGTCAACTGTTTTGCTTTTCATTTTCAATTTAAGTGACAAGAAAAGTCCAGTTAGGAATTCACAATGCTAATAGCTCTAACTCGAGCAAACCTGAAACTCATTGCATTGCAAATGCTTGTTCTATGTGCTGTCTTCGCCTGTAGTCATTACTGTCTAGCTGCTGAAGTTGACGTCTTACAGCCTCCATTATGACTTCTGAGGAAATGGTGCGTCTGTTATGTAGCTTAAATATAGCGCATATATTTACAGCTGCTTTCACTGATTCCATTTTCTTTCCACCCAGTTTGCACAGGTCCTCATTCATGCTATTTCAGGACATTTTTGTTGATATTGTTACTATTAATAACTATTCGTATTGCTCAGGATCCTCCCTGAAATGCCTACTCTGTGTAGATACTTATGCTTTTCACGCAACACAACGCAAACATTTTTTGTCACGTGTCCGTTTCAGCACAAATAGCTTTTCCTCCCTTTGCCTGTATTTAGTAGTGTCATTTACATTCAGATCATCTTTTTTTGAAGAGTATTTGTGAATGATCCTTAAAATCATTTGGTAGGGTAGTAGTAGTGAGTGAGGTGCATAGTAGTGTTTGCACCGCTCTGCAATGGGTTTGCTTGGTGAGATTCCCCAGAATATTGTTGGGAGTTGGGTCTGTAGGAGATCCAGATTTTTTGTAGTATAAAATCAGAACTTTGTTCAGACACAGAGAAGGGGGCCTTTTAGGTGCTTGTTTTGGTTAATGGGTTGTGGTGGTCTGGTTGAGGGTTAAAGTTAGTGAAAGGTATCCGTGAGCGATCCTTAAGGAAAAACTTAATGAGTGGGCTATTTCAGATGAACAAAGATATTTCCTTAAATAATTAAATATTTCTGAAGACTCCCTTTGCTAGGAATGATGGCTAGGGGAAGAGATATAAGTAGATTTTTTTTTTCTTTTCTTACTTTTTCGCTGCAGGTGTGTTGGTGGTGGGTGTATCAAATGTGGCTCTTTATGTCTAGTTTTCTTTTACCAAATACACTAAAGTGCTTTTTTGGTGGCTTTGAGGGATGTGGTAGTGATGAACTCAGTCTATTTCTGGTTTTGATCTTTTTCCATAGGATAGTTGTGTTGGCCACATTTGATAGCTATTCACTGAGTTTTGGAGTTGCTGATTCTGGGCATCTTTGCTCGTGAATTTGACTTAGTGACAAAGATTTACAGGGAGTGCAGGGTCAGAAGCACCAAGCACAAGAATAAAAGTGACCATCATTAGTGAATTAGAAAGCTAAAAAAGTGGCCCATGTTTGCAAATTAGCACAGTTCTGAACTTGTAAAGACATGCTGTGTGGTGTTTTGCAAGGTATAGAAGGCTGCATGGATTTGAGCTTGCTGCAGGCAATGTTTGTGGTAATATCTGGGAAATCAACAATGAACAACAGCCCACCAGACCACAAAACAGGCCCTCAAGCAGCCAAAAAACAGGTCTATACTCTCAACTGTTCAGACCAACCCATCAGGCAATGCCTGATTGCCTTATTTGCCAGTTCTACCCTGAGGAAGTAGAAGTTAAGCTCTTTACAAGTTGGATCGTATATTCTTTGTGCAAGGATACATTTGGCGTTGCAGCTTTTCAGTATTGTGATACTGGCAGTGATGGCAATACGGTAGCTCCATGTTGGTGGCAGAGGTCTGAAAATGGTTATGTTGCTGATGTTGTCAAAGACTCTGCTGAGTTTGTGTCTTTGGTCAGTTCCAGATGTTGAAGTCCTCATAGCAGTCCTCTCATAGCAATATTAAAAACCAAATCACAGAAACCACCCATGCTAATCTTAACCACATCTATACCACCACTGTCGACGACATTGTCAACGAGACTGCAGTCTACCCCTGCAATGCTGTGTCCAGAACTTACCTCGCCTAGCAAGGCGTCCCTGCTCCACTCGCTAGGTGTTGAGGAGGAAGATGATGATGACCTGGGTCCTTTCTGTACAGCTCACAACCCAGCTGAGCTGTTTTTGAAATACCAGGATGAGGGAGACGCGAGGGAATACTACAAACCTGCTTACCAAGGCAAGCAATATATTGACCAGCTGGGTCAATCTGTGGATCAATATGAACATTTCCCTTCCTTACAGGATATAGTCAAGGTTCCAGCAACCTTAGTTCAGGATTTGCAAGCCATGCTCCAGGTCTATTACAAGTAATTTCCAGCACCAGCAGGAGTGCAGTCTTCCATTGAAATGCCAGCTGCTGCGCCACACTCACTTCAACCCATGCCACCACCTACTCTGAGGATCACTCGAAGAGCTCATATTGCTATGTCTCCTTGAGATGACCCATCATCATTTCCATCACCTGAAGATGAAGAAGACAAAGAGGAAGGTGAAATTCGATACAGACAATCTTTGGCAAATTAATGAGATGAGTACCTCATCCAATGCCTTCTCCTTCAGCGCCGCAACCAATAGACTCCCCACCTGAAGACATTGATGGATTGCACACACTTATGGAAAGAGCGGCAACACACTTTAAATTACCAATGACCATCAAATAATCTGACTTCAAAGAATAGGCCAGAAAGATGGTAAGAGCAATCCCTATTATAGATTACATCTAGGAGGAAGGCCTCAAAACAATGAAGATGCCAGCTATGGTCGCAGCAGTACTGCCACATATCAACAAGAAATATATTAGGCGCCAGAAGGTTCACCTGCTTGTTTCAAAGGATATCTAAAACCAGATTCAGTAATGTCCCAAGCAGCTCAATGGTGGTCCAAAAATCCATCCACTCCAATCCCTACTCTCCTGACAAATGAGGCAGATACCTAGATAAAATTGGGAAAAGAATCTCCACACTGCCCGCTACGACTGTCCGAGCAGCTAATTCCTTGGCAATTCCTGGCAGATATGTTTCCCAGATGTGGTCGGACATTGCCACGTACCTAGATTTTTTTCCAGAGGACAAGAAAGTGCAGGCAAAAAAAGATTCTGCAGGAGGGGGCAAGGTTGGCATCTGAAATTATAGCTTGTGCAATGGATATTGCTTCTCTGTATTTCAGGGAGTTAGCGGGATCAGCAGTTCTCAGACAGCAGGGATAGTTCAAGATTACAACATTCTGCCTGGAGGTTCAAACAAAGATCTTGGAAATGCCTTTTGATGGCGAGGCTCTAATTCGCAAGCATATTGACAATGCATTGCTTACTATAGAGTCGGACACCAAAACTGTTGGGTCCTTTGGAACTCTCCAGTACCGAAAGACACCCTTTCATGGAGCTCGTGGACAAGGAACATATTCCTTTTGAGGAGGACACCAGAGGTATCAATCATATCAATCATACCAATAGCCCTTTCTATCTGGCTATCAGCAGAATCGGCCCCATCAAGCACCACCATCAGTGGCTTACTCCAAGCAACAGCCTAGGAGAAAGCAAACAGCTTCAGCAAGGGTCAACAGCAGGAAGCAATGACAAGCTTTTAGTGCTGGTTACAACCTCCCCAATCAAACATCAAGTGGGAGCCAGAATGTCATACTACAAACACCGATGGAAAAAATATCACAACGGACAAATGGGTTCTGATCTCATCACATACAGCCACACTCTGGAGTTCACCAAAATTCTAACTCATACACCACCAAAGCAATGCTTCCCTTCTCCCCTCCACCTTCTTTGCAAGGAAGCGTTGGCTATGTTAGACCAGGGTACAGTAGAAAAAGTCCCAACTTCACAACAAGGAAAGGATTTCTATTCTCGTTTTTTCCTGGTCCTCAAAAAATCTGGAGAATTAGGTCCCATTCTCAAACTCAGGAAGCTCAACAATTACCGGAAAATGCAATCTTTTCATATGATTACACACCAGGAATTTCTCAACCTACATGACAAGTCTCAATCTCCAGGATTCCTGTTTCCATATTCCCATCCATCCCAGGCATCAACAATTTCTACGGTTCACAGTAGCCGGCACTCATTACCAATTCAAGGTACTCCTGTTTGGTCGCAGGTCCACACCCAGAATATTCACAGAGTCTCACCCTGGTAGTGGACTATTTACGTCAAAAGGGCCACAAGTTTTTCCATATCTGGACGACTGGTTGATAAAGGCGCCAGCCAGTCATCCAGCGTCCATGGCTACAACAAGTTGCCTTCAGACATTTCAAACCTTGAGGCTCACAGTAAACTATCTGAAATCTCTCCTTTCTCCCTTAAGGAAGATCAATTTTCTGGGGGCAACGTTTGACACACTGCAAGACAAAGCATATTTGTCCACAGACAGACCAAGGAAACTTTTGGCACTGGCCAAAGATCTTCTAAAAAGACAATCCGCTTTAGTTCACTGTCTCAAGTCTTTACTGGGCATGATGTCATTGGCCATACTCCTAATTCCAAATGCTCATCTAAAAATGAGGCAGTTTCAGGATTAATTCGATGTGCCAGGGCTCCAAGTGGACAGCTCATTTGACAACATCATCTACATAACACCAGTGATGAAGAGCACTCTCCCTTGTCGGATAAACCCGGACAATCTACCATTGGGACTGACCTTCCTCTCTCTGATTTCGGAGTATGTCATAACAACAGAAGCTTTTCTGGAAGGCTGGGGAGCTCATTTGCAGGATCTGCAAATACAAGGCAAATGGAGACTACAACAGTCAAAACATCACATCACCTTTCTGGAGCTCAGAGCCATTTTGCTTGCTCTTCAGGCATTTCTACCACAAAATACAAGGGTCATTGGTGCTGATCAGAACGGACAACACCACCAGTATGCATTATCTCAACAAGCAGGGAGGTATGAGATCTCAGGGCCTTTCGCAAATAGCACAAACCATCTGGAAATGGGCATTGACGCATCAGGTAAACATAAGAGCGGAACATCTTCCAGGGATCTACTGCTTGGTGGATACTGTAGACAGTCCCCACAGTATAGACACTCAGGAGAGGTAAATTTGGGTTTTTGAGGTAAGTATTTATTAGTAATTTGAAATAAGAACTGATGAAAAGTCAGTACGACGTTTAGCGCCAGTTTCTTCTCTGGAGTGGTGAATATCTTCCTTCTAATCTGTGTCCCTTTTCTTCCTTTTCTCTAGGTGGCGTACCGGATCGTCCTCGTCAGGTCCCGGATGTGACATATAAGAAAAAGGGAACACATACCGCTGGTGAGTGGAACGGACGCCTTATACCACGTCTTCTACTTATATGTTTTGCTGGGAAAAGGTTTAAGGAGGGGGGGGTTTTATGTGTGATATAGGTGCCAGTGAGGACTTCAGGGCTTGTGTATATTCCGTACTTTACCCCTTTTGTGCTCTCCCGGTGCTCTCTAAAGTGCCCTTCTCTCCTCCCTCCCCTCACCCTGCCTTCCTCCCTTCCCCAGCGTCTCTCCCCTTTTATTGTGCCCCTCGGTTTGTCCAGAAGGACCGTACCTTGTAGAGCCACGACCCTCCAGGGTCGTGGCTGGCTCTGTGGAGGTCCTCTCGTCGGTCTGGGCTGGTCTCCCCTGCTTCCGGTCGGGCGCTGTTCCTCTGGGTTCGGGTTCCGCCGCTTCCAGGCCACTGGGGTCCTCCTCCGATGTCCTTGTCGCCGTCTCTCTCTTCCTCCTTCGGTTCGCCGCCGCCGCCGCCGTTCTCCTTTCTCTCTCCCTTCCCGGCTCTCCCCTTCTCGACCGGAGCTTCCGTCTTTTGGCCGCCTGGTGGCCAATCCGGAGCCTCCTCGTCACCGGAGGTTGCCGAGGCAACGTCAGGACGCTGGCCTCGTTGCGGACGCGTTTCCAGGGGAACCTGGGAACGCGGCCGTAGCGGTTCCGTTTCTGCCGGTTCCCCGCTGTTGCCCGGGGCGGCCCGGTCACACACCCTTCCCCAAGAACTGTCCTGTTCCAGGACAGGCGAAGACAGAGGAAATCGGGACAGATAATCAGCGGGGGCCTGGTGAGATCCAGGGACGTGCCGAACCTGAAAGGAGAATGGTTGCAGTTCAAGGAACCATCGCAGTATCCTGGAGTTAGAATCTTTATGCGCAGCCAGCCATGTAAGAGGAGCGTGATCCGTGAATAGTATAAACGGCCGCCCTAGGAGATAGTACTGCAAACAGTCAATGGCCCACTTGATAGCCAAGCACTCTCTCTCTATAATTGGATAGTTACGTTCCCGGGAAACCAGTTTTCTACTGATGTAGACCACCGGATGGTCAAGCCCCTCGCTATCTGGCTGAGTCAGAACCCCTCCAAGCCCAACATCCGATGCGTCAGTGTAGAGGTGAAACGGCTTCGTAAAATCTGGGCAGTGCAGGATGGGATCGGAGGTTAAGGAAACTCTCAACTGTTCAAAACTCGCGTTTTGCGTCTCCGAAAAAGGCAAAAGTCGATTGGGATATCGTTTAGTGAGTAGGTCCGTAAGAGGTGCTGCTAAGGTGGAGTAATGTGGAATGAAGCGCCGATAATAGCCCACTAATCCTAAAAAGGAGCGTAATTCCTTTTTCGTGTGTGGAAGAGGGGCATGTAAAATGGCATCCACCTTCCCATTTTGAGGTTGTAGTGTACCCTGATTAATCCGATATCCCAAATAGGAGATGTCGGTTTTACCTATCACACATTTCTTGGGATTGGCCGTCAAACCAGCAGTTTGAAGGGCTTGGAATATTCTCTGTAGGTGTATTAAGTGGTCCTCCCATGTTTCACTAAATACGACTACATCATCTAGATACGCAGCGGAGAATGCAGGATAGGGTTTTAGAATCCTATCCATCAACCTCTGAAAGGTTGCAGGGGCTCCATGAAGCCCAAAAGGCAGTACTGTAAATTGATATAACCCGGACTGGGTAGAAAAAGCTGTTTTTTCTCTATCTGGAGGGGCTAAGGGAATCTGCCAATACCCTTTAGTTAGGTCGATAGTAGACATGTATTTTGCTTTCCCTAGTTTTTCGAGAACATCGTCCACCCTAGGGATGGGATAGGTGTCGAATAGGGAGTTTGAGTTCAGTTTGCGGAAATCTATGCAAAACCTGACGCTACCATCAGGCTTCGGTACTAGGACAACCGGTGAACACCAGGGACTAGTGGACGGTTCGATGACCCCTAGGGATAACATTGTTTTGATTTCTTCTTCGATTATGTGTTTTCTAGCTTCTGGAATACGATACGGGCGTTCTCTGGTGATCTGCCCTGAG
Organism: Pleurodeles waltl; assembly: GCF_031143425.1. Classification (NCBI taxonomy): domain Eukaryota; kingdom Metazoa; phylum Chordata; class Amphibia; order Caudata; family Salamandridae; genus Pleurodeles; species Pleurodeles waltl. Next base: position 392,440,706 of record NC_090437.1, read on the forward strand.
CTTGTGCGTATATTATGGTGAATTAAAAACGTTTTTCCTGGTTTCTCTGAAAAGAGTGGTTGCCATTGCTTTAAAACCTTAAGGGCTTGTTGCTTTTGCCCTTCAGGTAAAATATCGTCTACTATGGGTAGGGTACTTTCAGTATCGGGGTTGGTAGGGTAGAACTCGATATCTAGGGTCTTGTCGGGACACACAAACTGACCCATTTCTACGGAACGTTCAGGTTGTGCGGGGGTCTCCCATTTTTTTAGCAGGTTTACATGATATATTTGTGTTTTTATTGGACGGGAGGATATTTCGATAAGGTAGGTGACAGGGGAAACTGCTTTGATTACTCGATATGGGCCCTGCCATTTGGCCAGGAGTTTATGGTCGGAGGTGGGTCTCATTATTAGGACCTGGTCCTCGGGTTGTAAAACCCGTAGTTTACTTCCTTTGTCATAATAGGACTTTTGTGTTTGTTGGGCCTGTTCCAGGTTTGCGTGTACGTCGGTCCATAAGCTGTGTAGGTGGTTCCTCAATTTTTCCGCATATTCTAACAAAGGAGTCCCTGCTTCCTCAGCCTCGGCCTCCCAGGATTCTACCGCCATGTCTAAAAGGGACCGAGGTTGGCGTCCGAAGACCAACTCAAAGGGGCTATGCCCCGTGGATGCTTGCTCATGTGTCCGTATGGCGTACAACACTAGGGGTAACTTTTGATCCCAATCCTTCCCTGTCTCATTGATAGTCTTTCTCAGCAGGGTTTTAATGGTTCGATTATATCTTTCGACTAATCCGTCCGTTTGAGGATGGTAAACGGAGGTTCTGATCTGAGCTATCCCCAATGTTTTACACACTTGTTTCATTAAGGTGGACATAAAAGGGGTCCCCTGGTCCGTGAGGATTTCATGTGGAAACCCAAGACGAGAAAATACGTTAATCATAGCTTGGGCCACTGTCTTGGTTGTCATACTAGTCAGGGGAATGGCCTCTGGGTATCGTGTAGCATAATCTACAATGACTAAGATGTAGGTGTGTCCTTTTGACGAAGGAATCAAAGGTCCCACTAGATCCATCCCTATTCTTTTGAACGGGATATCGATGATGGGAAGGGGTAGGAGAGGCGCCTTCCTAGGCCGACTAGGTTCGGTTAACTGACAACGGGGACATTGGGCGCAATACCTACGTATGTGGGCGTACACTCCAGGCCAATAAAACCTTCTGAGTAAATATTCCTCGGTGTTTTCTCTCCCAAAGTGTCCTCCCCCTGGGTGATTATGAGCTAGTGTAAGAACATGTTCCCGATAGTGGGTAGGTACCAGAAGTTGGCGTTTACGTTCTCCCCGTCGGGTGGTAGTAACCCGATATAATAAGTTTTTTTGCACTATAAAGTAGGGACCCACCTCTTCTGTCTCCTCTGTTACTGCCGACCTCCAGGCATTGTTAAGGGAGGGGTCCTCTCTCTGTTGTTGGGAAAAAGTACTAGGAACTTCATGAATTTCTGCCACTATCTCTCCATAGGTGTTGTCACCTTTCGTCTTCCGATAGTCCCCTTTTCCCTGTCGTTTCTCTCTTCGTGACAACTTTCTACGATATAGCGGACACTCAATATCACTCTCTGAAAAAGGTGCCTCTCCCCACCAATCCTTAGTTTGTTTGCTATCTCTGACGTAGTCTAATAGTTCTTGGAAGTGGATGTAGTCTGTCCCAATGATGCATTCCTCGATTAACCGGGGCATTATCCCCACTGGGAGGAAGTCCTGATAGGGTCCCCACCTGATCTGGAGTACCTGTATAGGATACTGGGCCTTGTCCCCGTGTATGCAACATATAGATACCCATTGTTTCTCTTCTATATCATTATTTATCAAGTCTTTCCTAATTACTGACTGGCTGCAGCCGGAGTCAACCAGGGCATATACACTTTTCCCGTCCACTTGTATCATCATTTTAAATTTTAGGGCGCCCTTCCCAGTACATAACACCCTTCGCCTTGTCATCCCTATCTCCATGGGTTCTCCCATTTCTTGTTTCTGGGGACACATACGTGCGATGTGTCCCCATTCACCACAACTATAACATTGGGGTCCCATGGTAGGCGGGCCTTCAGGAATCCTACGTGGTACTAGATAGTTGGGTGGACTTTTTACAAATGTCTTTGGGGACGGTAGAACTGGTTTAATGATACTTCGCGTGGGACAGTTTCTGACATCGGTGGATCGATGAAAAGCACAGGCCAGATCGATGGCCGTCTCAGTATCCACTTTTGGGTGTTGTCTTATCCAGTGTTTTGTGGATGGATGTAGACCATCGAGATATTGTTCCAGTATAATGGTTTTGATGACTTCCTCCCGACTATCTCCAATATGGCCTAACCATTTTAATGCTAGATCCTTCACACGAAAATAAAAGGTTCTAGGGTCTTCGTTGGTGTCCCATTTGGCTTTACGAAATCTCATCCTGTAATATTCTGTGTCGTGACCCACCCTTTCTAGTATACTTGTTTTTATGTCTTGATAGGGGTTGACACCACCTGGGTTAGCGGCTTGATATGCTGATTGTAAGAGACCGGTGAGCAGGGGGGCCACATATTGTCCCCATTTATCTTCTGGCCATAGGGCGGAGGAGGCTACCCGTTCAAAGTTGGTGAAAAAGGATTCCGGATCCTCTCCCTCCTGATACTTCTGTAATACGGAACTAGGTACATTCGGATGTACCTTACTAGCGGCGATAGTCTCCGTTAGTTTTTTCATCGCACTTTCATGGACTAACTGGTTGTTCGCCAGTATGGTCGCCTGGCTCTTCAGCGCAGATTGTAAGGTTTCTCGGTCTTCTTTGGCCTCTCTCTGTTGGGCCTCCCATACTAGTTGTAAGTGTCTTTGCCCTTCCGCTAGTTGCTTAATCACGGTCTCTAACGATGGACTCTCACTCATTGTGTATACTGTCTGGACTGTTTTATGGAGAGGGATTAGAAACAAGATCCCACTTCTGACACCACTGTAGACAGTCCCCACAGTATAGACACTCAGGAGAGGTAAATTTGGGTTTTTGAGGTAAGTATTTATTAGTAATTTGAAATAAGAACTGATGAAAAGTCAGTACGACGTTTAGCGCCAGTTTCTTCTCTGGAGTGGTGAATATCTTCCTTCTAATCTGTGTCCCTTTTCTTCCTTTTCTCTAGGTGGCGTACCGGATCGTCCTCGTCAGGTCCCGGATGTGACATATAAGAAAAAGGGAACACATACCGCTGGTGAGTGGAACGGACGCCTTATACCACGTCTTCTACTTATATGTTTTGCTGGGAAAAGGTTTAAGGAGGGGGGGGTTTTATGTGTGATATAGGTGCCAGTGAGGACTTCAGGGCTTGTGTATATTCCGTACTTTACCCCTTTTGTGCTCTCCCGGTGCTCTCTAAAGTGCCCTTCTCTCCTCCCTCCCCTCACCCTGCCTTCCTCCCTTCCCCAGCGTCTCTCCCCTTTTATTGTGCCCCTCGGTTTGTCCAGAAGGACCGTACCTTGTAGAGCCACGACCCTCCAGGGTCGTGGCTGGCTCTGTGGAGGTCCTCTCGTCGGTCTGGGCTGGTCTCCCCTGCTTCCGGTCGGGCGCTGTTCCTCTGGGTTCGGGTTCCGCCGCTTCCAGGCCACTGGGGTCCTCCTCCGATGTCCTTGTCGCCGTCTCTCTCTTCCTCCTTCGGTTCGCCGCCGCCGCCGCCGTTCTCCTTTCTCTCTCCCTTCCCGGCTCTCCCCTTCTCGACCGGAGCTTCCGTCTTTTGGCCGCCTGGTGGCCAATCCGGAGCCTCCTCGTCACCGGAGGTTGCCGAGGCAACGTCAGGACGCTGGCCTCGTTGCGGACGCGTTTCCAGGGGAACCTGGGAACGCGGCCGTAGCGGTTCCGTTTCTGCCGGTTCCCCGCTGTTGCCCGGGGCGGCCCGGTCACAGATACATTAAGCAGAACGGATCAGATTTGTCATAAATAGGAGTTGAATCAAGCCATTCTCAACACAATTTTCCAAAAATGGGGCAAAACGAGTCTGAACCGTCTCTCATCACAAGACAACAAGAAATGCCAATTCTAAGCAAATTAGGATCCTCACAAGGGGTCGTTGGGGAATGTGTTTTTGATAAGATGGTCAGAGACCTTTGCTTAAAGTTTTCCCCCAATCCTTCTTATTCCCAGGCTTATCAAGAAAATTAAGAGGGAACCTTTCCTACTAATTCCTATTGCTCCACTATGCGCCAGACAACACTGGTTTACAGAGCTCCTACTGTTGTCGGGGGAAACTCATATACAGTTGAGGCGTCAGCAAAGTCTCCTATCAATGAACCACCAGCAGGTCCTTCATCTAGACCAGATTTTTGTACATTTATCAGCATGACTCCTAAACACAATGAACTTCAACCCCTAGACACCCCGCAGGAGTGCAGGGATATCATCGCAAGGGAGAGAGCTGACTCTATAAACAATACCTACTGTTTATGATGTAAAAACTCATGCATACTTCCTATTTCATCACCTCCTGAGCAAAGCTTTACATAATTTCTTTCTCTCGCCAAAGCAGGTCTGGTACATTGCTCCATCAGAGTGCATCTCTGAGTACAGGACTGATAGTTTCCCTTCTCTATGGTCAAATAGACTAATCCAGCAATTCCCTCTGATAAAATCACCTCCACCGACATGGCAACTCAACACTGTGCTATCTGAACTTATAAAATGTCCTTTCGAGCCGCTCCACAAGATGGAACTCATGTTTTTTACATGAAAAGTTGCTTTGCTTTTGGAATTAACTTCCGCAAGAAATGTGCTCCAGGCTTAGGTAACCTTTTCTGCAATTCAAAGATAATAAGGTTATTTCGATCTAATCCCAGGGTCATACCAAAAGTGCCAACAGACTTCCACCTCATGAGCATGTTCTCTGAACTTCCAAAACCCGCATACACCTGCAGAAAGAACTTTGCATACTTTTGATGTAAAAAGGTGTTTGAAATTCTACATGCAATGCACAGATGATCTCCGCAATACAGAGCAGTGGTTTGTGGCATATGGTAGTCATCACAAGGGGGAGGCCCTGCAACTAAAGCTACCATAGCAAGATGGATCACAACCGCAATACAATTCTGCCATTCTAAGTTGGGCAGGCCCATTCATCTAAAAGCTAAAGCACATTCTACGAGAGCAATTTTGACAACAGTCGCTAGTGTTTGTATCAACAGTATATGCCATTCTGCAACTTGGAAAAGCAGACATACTTTCAAGTTTCACTACTGTCTGAATGCAGATCACCGCAATGATGCAACTGAGGGACAAGCAGTACTTTAGCATCTTTTCCAATAAGGTGAACCTGGTATTAAATGTGTACCCACCATCTGCTGTTATATGCATGATATGCTTTATTCAACATGTTTTATAACTGATAAGTCTGATTCAAGCATGTGAACTCTATTAAAGTTAGTCTAGTACTGGAAAAAAAATAGTTATTTACCTGTAACTCTCGTTTTCCAGTACTGGAATGTTACATAGATACACATGCGAACCACCCTCCACCCCTTAGATGCTCTTCTTTTTGGCACGTTATAACTATAAGATGCCTCTGCTGGGAGTCTTCTAAGGCTGCTGTCGCCTGATTAGCTGAAGGTTGGTTCTTTTTAAATGATGTGAATAAGCTATTAAATTCGATGTTACTACCATTGCACCCATACCAAACATGTTTACGCTGCCGCTCATAAATGAGGCAATAATCCCCTAGACATAAGGCAGGGCATTTCTAGTGCAATCCTATGAGAAGGCAGCACTCACAACAGTGAGAAACCAAATAGGCTGTTTGTCACTACCAGAACAGGCCATGCTACTAGACACATGTCCTGCCTTCTACATACATAGCACCCTGCCCACAGGGCTAGCTAGGGCCTAACTTACAGGTGACTTACATGTAGTAAAAGGGGAGTTCTAGGCGTGGCAAGTAGATTTAGATGCCAGGTCCCTGTGGCAGTATCTGTGCACGCAGGCAAGCACTAGCAGGCCTGAGGCAGGTTTGAAAGGCTACTTCTGTGTGTGGCGCAAGCTGTGCTGCAGGCCCACTAGTAGGATTTAATTTACAGTCCCTGGGTACAGGGATACCACTGTACAAGGGACTTAAGTCAGAAGAATTAGTAGGAGAATGCAAAAAGTTTAGGGAATGACCGTGTAGAAAGGGCCAGCTCCAACATGACCCCCTACCAGCCTAAAGCCAGGGGGGACCAATCAATACCTTGATGGACTTCCCTGCTTGAGGCGATAGAACATGGACACTGGCCTGCAACTGCAGGGGCACAATCCAGTTCTATGCCAATCTGAACCCAGTTGGATCCCTATGTCTATGCTTCACAGACAATCTGAGCTAACCCATGGAGGCGTCCTAGTTGTCTGTGGCCAGAGCCAGGTCCCAGGCCACACTGGGGCATTCGGTCTCTAAAATATCTTTGAGTGGGGGGCGGTAGCACCAGGTGCATAGCATCCTCTCTCCACTCTACTTCCCACCAGTTCAGGGGTTCTACCCTGCCACTGGTCCTCCAGTCTAGGGACTGGTCCCATAGACTGAATAGAGGTCAGGGGAGAGTCTTTCCTCCCCCTGCCCCTCCATCTAGGGTTCCGCACCCTCCGTTTGAGAGTGGTACCCCCAGAATCTAGAACTGCCAGGGTGCTGGTGTAAGTCCTGTTCAGCTCACCTACAGTTCAGTGAAGCCCCTCTGTGACTGGCTTTCCAACCCAGGGTCCTTCCCTTCAGGCTGAGCTGGGGTCAGGGGAGAGTCCTTCCTCCCCATGCCCCTTCTCCTAGAGTTCCACACCCTCATTTTGAAAGTGGTCCCCCCAGAAGTATCGGTAGAGAGGGTGGGGACAGCTGCCTCATCCTCCAGGTCAAGGGGGTTGCCCTGGACCTGGTGTTCCAATGTATGGGCTGTACCCTTGGGTTGGTCATGTGTTAGGTGAGAGTCCATCCTGTCCCTCAAACTCGTCCCTTCAGAAGAGCTACCCTTAGAGGACAAAATAGTAGGGATGTTCGGGACAGCTGTCTCTACTTCCAGGTCAAGGGGGTTGCCCTGGACCTGGTTTCCCCACCTAGGGTCTGCTCCCTTGGGTGGGACTGGAGTTAGGGGAGAGGCACCCTTCCCCACAAACCCATCCTCTCAGATGCCTGCACCCTCCCGTCGGGAGTGGTGCTCCTAGGGGACAAATTAGTAGGGACTCTGGGGACAGCTGTCTCTACTTCCAAGTCAAGGGGGGTGCCCTGGACCTTGCTTTCCCACCTAGGGTCTGTACCCATGGGTGGGACTGGGGTTAGGGGAGAGTTGTCCCCCTCCTGCAAACCCCTCTGTGGAAGCTTCTACATACCCCTGCCCCCAGCGGTGGGACAATGGTTCCAGTCCCCCTTCTTGAACCCAGGCACAAGGTCTGTGGGTAGGTAGGGATTGTGCCTAACACTAAAATCAATTCTTCCACCACTGGACTCCACCTGCAGTGCTGATGAGTCCAGATTTGTCAGACTGCGCTCTAGAGCGAGTCTTTCACACAGGGGAAAAAGCCCCATTCAGCCTCTGCCATCCTCTCCTGGACTATGGCCTTCTCTGCCTCAGCCCTTCTCTCTTCTACAGCAAACCGGGCTAGCTGAAGCTTCAGGTCCCTCCGCCTATCTCTGATCTCCTCAGGCGACAGGGAATGGGAGGTGGCGCTGCTACTAGGCAAGGACCCAGTAAGGGACTCCCTATCTAGGGGGTCCTCATTCTCTACTGGCGTCCCTGGCCAGTCATCTTCTCCCACTGTGTCAAACTCTCTGGGGTCACTGCCCCCCTGTGGGGGTGGACTGGGGACCCTCCCGCTCAGAGTCCTCACTACTCTCATGGTTCTCTTCAGGGTCACCCTCAGAACCATCCGCCCCTTGGTCCTCCTTTACTAGTTTTACTCCATGCACCTCCTCAAAATAATATAGGGCTCTCCTAAGGTCCCTCATATCGGATTCTCCACATACAGATATACTCCTATCTCTGCAGAATCCCTTTAACTCCTCTAGAGTGTATTCTCACAACTCATCCATGTCAAAGGTAGACTCTCTTTTGATGAGAGCAAACAACAAGAGCCCCAAGTGCAAGTATATGACACAGGAGTAATAATCAAAATTACTGGTTTGAGAGAACAGGAGAATAATAAAAAAAAAAAGAGAATTAGAACATGTAATGGTCTAAGTGCAATTTGTGGTGCAACAATAAGTCACAATGGTATTGTGCAAGCGCAAAGTCCTTTCTTCACTGTTGACAACCAATGTTAGAAATGGGGTTTCTGGTGGCTAAGGTATGCACCTAAGCCAAGCAGAACCCATCCACTCTAGTCCGGGCAAGGGAGTTACATGTCCAAGATAACCCCTGCTTACCCCCTTGGTAGCTTGGCACAAGCAGTCAGGCCTAACCCGGAGGCAATGTGTAAAGCATTTGCACAACACACACAATACACAACACAAAGGAAGCACAACACAGCGTTATATAAAAATAAACTGTATTGCACAAAACATCATTAGACCAAACACATGCCAGTAATACCCTGCTACCCAAGCAGTTGTCAGAACATTACACAGTACTGTTACCCTGCACAAACCCAGAAGTAGTCACATAAACTACATAGGTTACTCATTTTTCTGCAACATAAGCAGTAGTCAGGAAAACATTACTAAAGAAATGCCCTTGTCTTAAGATCATCATAAATGCCCATAATAGGAACATTAGGAAATACGTGGCAAGTCATAGAAGGCACATCATCATGAATGGCCATAAATGAGACATTCCTATGTGGCATAGCTCATAAGAAAATGCACCATCCAAAAGGGAAATAAAAGAACAAACTATGGCAAGGACCACCCACAACCCCGTCGATCTTAGAGTCTCGTGCTCCTGCACATCCGCTCGGGAGAATGCGGTGACTGTGGCACAATTGGGTCCCACAGGAGCTCCTATGCACCTAATACCACAACTAATTCCTACTACCTAATGATCGCACAGGGCAGCGCTAGGAACAGGGCTGTGGTGATCCGGCGGGGGGGGCACCCCTTCTGAGCATGGACCCCCATTAGAAAGCTTGAGGGCAGCACCTTCCGTGCTGTGCCTCTGTGGATCCGTGGGACCGGTTTCCCGACGGCAAGCCTCCTGGTTCTAGTGGCGCAGTTCCACACACTGCCGCTCAGCTGGCAGGACCGCACACCTGCTTCAGCCAACGGGATTCTCCCAACCGCTTGCGCTGGGAGAGATACATCCGGGGCCCTCCAGGGCCTCCTGGGCAATTTGGCGTGGCCCTCAAGGCCCGCTCTTCCTTTCCAGTTGAGGCACCTGCACCCAAGGATGACCACTCAATATGTAGATGCACCTCTGTGACAACCCACCCTCCATGTGTACAGGCTTTCTGAAACGTATGAACAAAGCCCAACTGTCACTCTGCCCAGATGTGGATTGGAGTCAAGCTGCAGAAAACCAGTCATAGGCACAGAGAAATGCTCACTTTCTAAAGTGGCTTTTCTATAATGTTAAAAAAATTCAACCACACCAGTGAGCAGCATTTCTCACTACCATTACACCCATACGAAAGATGTCTACGCTACCCCTTTTGGCATTTTGGCAGCTACTAAGTTCTGCCAAGTCTGGATGAGATGTCAATTGACATCTGGGGTGTTGAACATCGTGAAACATTTGTTTCACAGAATACACAAAAATAACACAAAGCTGTGCATAATTTTGGAACATTCATTTGCTGGTGTTGGACTTCAAAACTTACTTTGAGGGGATACTTTTAATTCAAAAGTTGCGCAAAAAACCTGGACACTGTTGTGAGGAGAATAGGTCTCCTGTGAGACATTTCCCGCACAAATCAGGCCCCAAAATGTAATGAAACATCTTGATTTTCACAAGCATAAAAAATTGTCCAGGCCTTGTTTGAAGTCCAGAACAGGCTTTGTTAGGTGTGAGTATTGTCAATATGAAAGATATGTTGGATAGTTAGTTGGCGAATTAGATTTATATCTCAAAGTTTCGCTGTATTGGGGTGATGTATCAGCTGGCATGTTTGTGTTGGAGAACATGACTGCTGGTGGTAGATCTGAGACTTGTCAAAGCTAGGATGGATGTTTGGATTTAATATCCTGAATCACAGCATGTTGCCTGGTGTAAAACATAGACTGTTGTCCAAGGGACTGCTGGGACCCCTGTGTTGTGTCTATGTCCTGACAGTCAACTAGCTAGAAACTTGCAACTCAGATATAAGTTCAGAAAACTTGAGATTTTACTCTACCAGGATGGGATGTCAACTGATAAACATATGTTTGTGCACTGGGTGTAGCGGAAGATCGGTGGGTGGGAGAGGCAAATTCAGAAAGGTTCAGGTTCTCAAGAAAGTGAAAGTTAGTAGGTTGAGATAAAGCAATAAGGCTTAGAGCATGGTTGATGATTGGTGAGATGTAGGTTTTGAGGCTGGGGCATAGGGCAGACATATCCGAGCTCTGCTGGTTTTCCTTAGGGGTACATGCAAGAGAGGTGGGCAGTGATGGCGGTAGCATTAAATACAGCCTTTCACATCACAAAACAAGAAGGAGCATATGAGGAGCAGGGTGTAGAGGCAGTTGTCTGGGATTAAGGAACAGATGGCATGGAGGGGTTAGTTGGGGAATAGACCAACAGGACGAGATAGAAAAAGGGAGCAGATGAATGATTTGATGATGGAGGTTTGTAAGCCAATGTATTTAGGTGGAGATTATGAATGAAAAGTAAATAGAGGGCTGGAAAAGTTATTAGTGTATAGAAATTGTATGACTATTGAGAGAAGAGTTCTAGAATATAGAGTCTTTAGGAAAGACAGGGAACTATTTAGACTTTTGTAGCTTGAGAATGGATAGGGTGGTTATTTGAGTCAAGAAAGGGTAGTTTCAGCCAGGCCTTGCAGCACAGTAGAGTTTTGGTCTGTGAGAAACTAGTTGTTTGGGTGTGACAAGCTGTGTTAATGGCACATTGCTAGGTTAAGGTTTTGTTCCAGTTGTGTGATGACCTCCTTTTTCTGACAAAGCTAGGTTCTATTGGAGATAACATGCCTGTCTGTATCCCCCTCTGCTGTGACAGTCACTGAGCGATATGATCAGGTATTGTGCTAGGTTGAGGAGTCTACTCTGTGGTGTGGGAGAAAACTATAAAAGGTACAAATCGGAAATGAAATAATTTATTGAGACCACCAAGAGGCTAGAGGGTGTGGGGGAACAATCTGTGAAAGTACAAAGATAGTTGGAGGATAATTTGAAGAGTTAGTTACCAGGTTGGGAGGGTTCAGGGTGATTGACGTAGAAAGGCCACCAAAGAAATGGCTTAGCTCAGACTAACCAGCGGTGTTGTACACAGGAAAATGGACTGAATAAAGAAATGTAATAGTATATGGGATCTGTTGTCTGTTAATGTTTGGAACCAATTTGTTTTTAATGGAAAATGGCCCTTCCTGCAGGGTCATTCCCAAACGTGTTGCCTTCCTCCTGCTATTTCTTTCTGCTTTGTTTTTGTTGACTTAAGGGCTCTGTGCGCCTTACCACTGCTAACCAGTGGTAAAGTACTTTCACTCTTTTCTTAACATATATAAGGCTCATCCCCAATTGGCATGTTTAATTTACTTACAAGTCCCTAGTAAAGTAGTAGTACATGTGCCAAGGTCCTGTAAATTAAATGCTACTAGTGGACCTGCTGCACTGATTGTGCCACCCACTTAAGTAGCTGTCTTACCTTGTCTCAAACCTGCCATTGAAGAGCCGGTTTGCACAGTTTTACACTGCCATGTCGACCTGGCAAAATAACCCTTTTTGCTGGGCCCAAACCTTCCTGTTTTATACGTATAAGTCACTCCTAAGGTACGCCCTGGACAACCCACAGGGCAGGGTGCAATGTATTTAAAAAGCAGGACAGGTACTATTAAGTTTTACATGTCCTGGTAGTGAAAAACTCCCAAAGTAATTTTTCACTACACCAATGCCTATCTCTCCCATAGGATAACATTGGGATAACCTTATTACATCTCATTAGTGTAATCCACAATCTGGAAGAGCTAAGTTTTTCGAGCTTGGTGTCTCTGGAATCAAAATTTAAAATCACAACTTATGGTGATGTCGGATTTTAAATTGTAATTTTGAAAATGCCACTTTTGGAAAATTGGCATGTTCTTACTTCTGTCATTTATTGCCTACTGCCTGTCTCTGATCACTTGTCTGGGGTGGGTGACAGCTGGGCTTTGTGTATTCCTTCTAGACAACCACACACAATGGGAGCTTAGGTGTGACTTGAGGGGCCATCCCACGAGGATGGGAGGGAGCAGCTGAGCACAGCCTCACTTACACCTGAATAGATTGTTTTGTCCCCACACAAAGGGCTGTATAACCCACTGTAGCGAGTCTGAAGCCGGGGCAGGAAGGGCAGGTCCTCTGTGCATTTCAAAGGCCTATTTTTGAAGTCTGTCCCACTTCAAAGCTTAGACCACCAACTCAGTACACTTCTGGACCTGTGATTAATCTGCCACGAAGAAGGACTACTGTGCTCATGAAGGATTGCTACTCTGCTGGACTGCTGCTTTGCTGGCCTCCTGTCATGCTGTGCTACCTGCTGTTCTCCTGCCTGGGTGAGAAGGACAGGACCCACATCAATGGAACCCAGAGTAACTCCCAGGGCTAACTGGCAGGACTCCCGATCTGAATTCTCAGGGACATAAAAGATTCCACAAACACTCTGCTCTTGCACCTAGACTCTACTGTCTAAGAGTCCTGGACCCTTGGAAGTGGGGCTAAGATGTTTGCTCCAGCTGAACCAATTCTTCTTCTGCTGTTGGAGCAGAATCAACACATTGCTGCTGTTGAATGGAACAGAACAGGTGCATCCCTGTAAACGGCAACCTCACCAGTGCTACTGAATCTCTCTATTGTAGCCTCTGCACTCATCAGAATCAATGCACTGCCTCAACTGCACAACGCATCCTCAACCCCAGTCTTCATATCACAAGCCACAGCACCTGAATCCTCGACGTTGACACTGCAGGTACTTGCCCCCCAACTCCGTCGCATCTCGGACCCGACGCATCGCCGCTGTTGCATGGAACAAATCAATACACCCCTCAACTGTGTGGTAGGGAACTGACGCAACTCTCCACAACCTGGATTTAAGATACTTTGGTTCAGTGGGGCCAGCTGGTGTTCCTGGAGTTAGTTCGTGCTCAATCGCAGTCTACCTGAATTCTTGTCTTTGTCCCAGTATGGCACAACCAGATATCTCTGGGTAGAGTTTCTTGCTTCAAAATGCTATTTTACAGTTTAATCTTCAAACAATCATAACTCAAGTTCTACTTATTGGATTTTTGCCGTTTGGTCTTGTTTTATTTATCAAATCTTACTCTATTTTTCTAAACTGGTGTGGATTCATTTTCTGTGGTGTTTTCACAGTTTTTCTGTCTGAGGTGTTGCACAAATACCTTTACACACTGCCACCAAATTTAAGCCTGACTGCTCTTTGCCAAGCGACCAGATGGTGAGCAAGGGTTAATTTAGGGTTTGCCTGACACCATGACTCGGATTGTGGTTGCTGTTTGACTAAGGTATACAACCCAATCAACCAACAACCCAATTTATAACAGTCTTATATTTATATATTATTTATTTTCTTGTGCGTGGTTATGAAACAATAAAATTACTTCACAAAAATCCCTATACAAATAATAACAGGAATATTTTGCATTCTTTAGAGGGCTTGAGCTCTTTGTCCATTTTTTGTGTTTGGCAGCAACTTCCTAATCAAATTCAAATCAAAATCAAACCCATTGCCTCTCTCACCCTAGTCCAGAGGTCTTCAAACTGGGGGGCGGGCCCCCTTAGGGGGACCTTAAGTGATCCCAGGGGTGGGCACCAGGCTCTGGCCAAAAGTAAGATTATGCATATAATAGTGCTTTGTTTTAAGCAGAAAAATGTTTATTGCATTTGTAAAAAGATAACAGAACTTAACTGCAATATTTAAATAAGTCTAGACTTATTGAAACATTGTCAACTTAATAGAATAGTTATGAAAAATTCTGAGGAGGGGGCCTATGATTTATTTTTTCCCACTGGGGGAGCACAATATTAACAAGTTTGAAAACCACTGCCCTAGGATAGTACACACTGCCTGCATCCTTGTGCTCTTACCCTGAGTTTTATTGTGCTATCGGACCAAAGAAACAGCCTTTGTCCCTGTTAATCTTCTACATATTTCTTTGCTCTCTTTTCAGGCTTGTCTTAGGTAGAACTCCTATTCATTTTCTTATTCTCCATGAGCTTCCTGTCACCCTGGATCAAATCTGAAGGTTGTGAGTTATTTCGATGTCTATTTACATGTGGGTACGGTCTCATAAAATTTCCATAAATGTGTGAGTAAACTGAGTAGTTTTATGCAAGTCCTTGCCACCAGTCTGAGAGTGGGTTGTGATGTATATGTAAGGATCATTTGATTCTTTGATGATAGCAAGTAACCCAAAATTGCTGTATGGATATTTTTTACTCCATTGTTGTTTTGTGTGTGTGTGTGTGTGTGTGTGTGATGGCAATGAATCTAGGCATAATAGTAGTGTCCTCACTGCCCCCAATTGCTAGCCTAAGATCCACACATATCCGATATTTCACTACTCCCAATCTATTGTTCTAGGGATCCCTGCATGCCGCACTGTTTCCTTTCCTTTTTATATCCATCAGCAAGTCAGTTGGGTTGTTTTGGTATTTGCAGAAGGAGCCCAGAGTGATGCACCTGATGCATCAACAAACAGGAGCCCAGAGTGTGATGCACCAGCAGAGGCCTTTCTTGGGGCGAGATAGTGGTGTCAGAGTGTGAGATGGCAAAGTGATAATTACTGGGCTGGTGTTTTAGCCTTGGGTCCTTGTAGAGATTTACACATCCAAACAGGAGTTAGAACAGTTATTGCCCTTAACTCATTTGGCTGTCTGCCTGGATGTGTATTAGAGTGGGTATAATGTGTTTGGTGTGGGGATTAGTATAGTGAATTTACTTTGGGTGTTTGATGTTGTGCTTCAAGTATTTTTATGTGTGTATTTATGTGCTTGAGTGAATTCGGTAGGGGCATTATTCTGCAAGTGCTTGCCACTTAGGCTGTGTCTGAAAGTTAAGTAGAGTGGAGTGGCCTAGTTTTGAGTGTATTTGTTCTTGGTAATTTGAAGTGTATTTCGGTGTGTCTGGCTGCAAAGTGGTGTACTTTATGTTTCAATGTACATGAGTGTGCTGTGTGGGGTGAAAGGTGTGCTGGTTGGGTTCAGTGAGTAGATGTGTGTGCTGTTTGGGATGGAGTAAATTTTGGAGTTGGAAGAATGTGAGCCATATTTTTAGTGTGCTGAATGGGGTGCGGTGTGATTGACTGTCTATGAGTAAGGATGGAGATGCAGAATATTTGGTTGTGGCTATGTGTGCTATATGGGGTACAGAGTAGGTGTGTCAGTGTTTGTTGGTCCAAGTGTAAAATGTTTGGGCGTGTCAGACTGTAATATTTGGATGTAGTATATTTGACAGAGTCTGAGTATACCTAATAGTTAAAAGAATGTCCTGAGTGTGCCAGTGTCTCCTGGAGGCACATTCTTCCTTCTTGTGTGAGCGTGCTTTAGAGAGGAGCAGTGCCTTTGAGTGTGTTTAGAGGTGCTGAGTGTCATGCAGGGCTTTTGAATTTATGCAGTGATATGTAGTGGGAGTACTGAATCTGCAAATGCGCGTGTGTGTGTGTGTGTGTGAAAGTGAATCTAATGGATAGCAGTATGACTGTGAAACAAGGTCTTGGGATTAGGAGCTGAGTTGTTTTAGAGTGTAAACAAGTTGTGGATGGGGTGCACTATGTTTGAGTGCACCTGATAGTGCAAAGTCGGTGGTTTATGTATGTTGTATGTGTTGAGCGATGCGCAACCTGGTTGGGTGTTGGTGTGTGTACTTAACGAGGAGCAATATGTATGAGATTATGAATGTGAAGAACAGGATGGTTAGGTTTGTCTGGGTGTGCACTGTGTAGTGCAGTACTTTTTAAAAACTGTCCAAGTGAGGTTTTACTCTAGCAAGTTTGTGTGTTAGAGGGTAGTGCATGGATGCTTTCTAGATTGTACGTATGGATATTTGTGAGTGTATCAGTGTCACATAATTTTGTGAAAAAGTAGATTTCTGGTGCTCAGTGTTGATGTGACGATATCTCGCAAACTTCTTGTCTGGCTGATTTTGAGTTCTGTGGTAAAAGTAAAACTAAACCAGTGTTTCCATCTACTCTCCTCATTCCATCTTGCTTACTTGGCTTGTCTCAGACCCTTCTCCCCACCTCAATTGCCAAGCCTTTTCCTATTCTACTTTCCACCTACCTCTCCCGTTCCAAGCTTACAATCTTCTTCAGTGTTTTAGAGAGACTTTACAAACACTTTCCACTGCCTTGCTGGTGTGATTTCCCAAAGCTCAATACTGTGTGTTTCATCTCCATCTGTACCACCACATCAACCTTTTCAGCGTACCCCATGATCATATTACAGACAACAGCCAATTGTTCTGCTCCATTCCATCCCTGTCTCCAATCCAGATTCTCCAACTGTTTTACGTTCAGACACTGGGTGGCGCTCTGCTCTTGTGCTTAAATTCTCTATAATATACTTTCTAGTGTTAAACGCCATTGCTCATTTTAAATTTCTAAATGCCTTAATTCCACCCTGGCATAGCTAAACCCTCTCACTCGTCCTGCAATCTCAGCATGCAATTTGACTGCAGCGGGAGGTTGGTGTCCATCAAACCTGTAGCTGCTATTTTCAAGCAAGTAACTGTGGAAAATTCACCACACTTTTTTTAATAGTGCCAAATCTTTCATCAATATATCAGTCATCAACAGGATTATTACAGTAGCCTTATAATCAACCTCTCTCCTCTACGGCACAACTATCAGTTAAACTACTACCACATTCTTCAATCTTTCCAAACATTCCTGATTTCTCCATATCACCACCAAGCCAGCTGGCTTTCAACCAGAGGGCACTCATTAAACTCCCCACGCTTATCTTCAAGTCTGTAGATAGCACTTTTTGACTTTCTCCCCCAGGGCCTTTTGTGATATGTCTAAACACAAGCACTGTTATTGGCATGCCTTGATCACCTTTCCATTCTAAAACTCATTCAGATTTATGCATTTTGACACCACTCCCTCAAGTACATCCTATGCAACACTAGTAAAAAATATCACAATGATGTGCTATAATGCCCTCCCTACAAATTTCAAAGCAGACCCTGAGGCTCCCAGCAGATCTGAAACTTTCGCTGGGTTGCCAGCCCACACCATCAAGATAGCGAGAGACAGGTTGTCTAGAGTGGTATGTCCATGCAGCGCAGTCACAGTTCCAATGGTGCATCCATCTGTAATCTAGCACTTTGAATCAGTCACTATCATAAGTTGAAAGTTATGAAGAGTTAGTCTTTGTCAGGGCTGGCTCTAGATCTCATCCTGGCATCTCCTCTATATTATGATCTCGTCTCCTGTAACTGGTTCACTTGGTCCCCTTTAATAGTAGTTCCTGGATCCTCTGCTATGCTGCTGCTGAGGTCTGTTGCTCCAGTTGGATCACATGCACCCTTGCACCTTCCTCCTTGCCTGTAAAGTGGAACTTGCCCAGAATACTTCATGACCCGTGGGTGCCTTTTGATGTCAACTGGCCCACTCAGTAGACCCTTTCCAGCTGAACCTCTGGTTGGACATCCCAAAGGAAGGATGAAACCAGCACCACTAGCAAGGACTCTAAATCTGCTTCGTCCACCAGGCCATTGATTCAATTATTGTTCTGCCTTGTGGGGATATCCTTGTCTTCACAGTGCAGTACTACAGCCTTTGCCTTTGCTCAAAAGAAGGTCTGATTTGCCTTATAGAATCCTTGGCCTCTGCTAGGTGTCCTCTATGTCTAACACCCGTGTTCCCATTGAGTCAATGTCTGACCGTAAGGTGTTGATCTTTGATCCAGTTCAGAGTTTAATTCCTGAAGGCCACTGGACAGGTCACATTTTATCCCCTCCTGCAGTTCAGTTTTGAACAGTTGTAAAGTGGAAAGAAGGTCCTCTTTAGTCAATGCCGTCTTGGTCAGTGCAGATGTCTGCTAATTGCTGGAGCTGAGATTTTGGTAGGAGTTCGATCCAGATGTGGTGTCACAGAGGTGAATTAATGTGAGACCAACAGCTCTATTTGTGTCTGCTTCTTCAGTTGCATGTCAATCCTACACACTCAGCTACAGCACAGCACTTCGAAAGAACAGAAGATTAGTACATATGATAAGTGTCACTCATACATCCAGTGTTGCAGAATGAACAAATTGAGAGTCTCTTTAAGTCTCCTATACGCTGGGTTAGCATGGGACCACCAAAACACAAACCTCTCATTAGAGGCCAGCAGACATCTGAGGTGTAAATTGAACTTGTTGCCGGAAGCCCTATATATTAATTACTGAACCAATGAAACAGATTGCTCTAAGGTTCCAAGATAAGAAAGAGTGCATGTGTTTGCTCAGTGTTCTTTGGCGACTACCAGGAGCACTCTGCTTATAAGAGCAGCATAACATTTCAATTAAACCACTGGCCTGCATTTTTTGAATGCTACTTCTTGGAGTCCCAATTCAGGGCCAGCAGAGTATCCATTCTTCGGCCAGAGAGACTTTCTTAGCTTGTTTTAGTGGAGCTCACACTAAGGGGATTATCTCTCCCCACTCCCTCTTCTGTGTATTTCTAGACTGACGGGATTACTTGCCAGCCCAGGAGGCTCCTCTGGTATTCTGCACAGAGCAGCTTCTCACAAGAAAGTGCCCACTGATAAATGATTTCTTGTCTATGTCTCTGACTGTCCCTCACAGTCCTTTGTCAGGGAGAGTTGGGTCAGACCAGGACACAATGAGGCTAGTTAGGAACAGTTATAGGGCTGCTGCCTTCTGCTCCAGCCCCTCAAAGGCACGTCATTGTGTAGGCTGCGGACCCGATCTGGGAGAGATGTGCCACACCACAGCACTATCGCTCAGCAGCAGCAACACCCATTTCTTACTGGATGTCAAGTCGGATAGACAAATCCACCATTTTTCAGAAGCACCGGGACATCTAGTCCATCCTCAGAGCACCAAGGACTGAGAACGACATTGGTGAAAAGCTAATTGGTGTCAGGCCATATGGGAGCTCCAGTTATGTGTGACCTCATGATCTTTATTTAATCAGAGGATTTCCTCTCCCACCTTTACTATTTTTTGTTTTTAAATTCCCTGACCATGACCTGTTCACCTTTCCTCACCACTGCAAAGCCAGAGAAGCCATTGCCACTCATCTCCCTTTTTCTTTGCCCACTGGACACCTAACACCTTTTCCTTCCCTCTTGCTACTATATACTTACCTAGTCTTTTTCCTCTTAATCTTTTGTGGCCATGTACTTCTGTAGCTCCCTTTCCCATCGTATTCTTGTTTTCCCTTTTCTTAACAAGCAGACATTGAAAAAAGGCTACTGTTTGTTTGTCTACAGGTGCCTGGCAAGGACTTGTGGCACTGTAGACAAAGTGAAACAATGTTGACCACAAAAAAGTCAAAGCACAAAAGTAATAGTCACTCAAGAGGCAATTCAGCATTGAAAATAACTAACACCCAAGGTGTGCAAAGCATACATATTACAACATTTATAATAAAGGGAATGTGGTGTAAAGTGCTCAGGAGCTCCACATGGTATACTGAAGCTCTGTACATTCCTCGTCCACAAGTTCCAGATTATGACTGCCGAATTCTACATGTAGGATACACATACATTGGCAGGGTCACTAGAACTGATAACACCAAGGCCCTATTCACAGTGGACCATAAACACTACCTAGGTTGTCATCTGTGCCCACGAATCCTGACGATCACAAATGAACATGCAAGACAGTTAAAGGAAGGCTGGAGAGCTAAATATGCAGTCACTAAAGACCATGAACTATAGAGGAGTAAGCTAACGAAGTAAGAAGAGACACAAAGGGAACACTTGACAGAAGGCAATTAAACAAACCAAGCTAGGGACCTGGAATCCAAGACAGCATGGATTAGAAAGTAGCAAACTGGAAAATTGAACTAAGGAAGAAGGAAGGCCGGGACTTGAAAAGTGGTAACAATCAAAATATTAGGCCTTCACAAAACAATGATGCACTTCAATCATACTACTTCAGGAAACTAGGAATCACAGCACAACAGTTCTAAATCAGGGATCAAGGATTTTGTTGTAACTCAGGCATCAGGAAAAATTGCAGACAAGAATTAGCAATAGATTAGGAATCATGAACTCTGGAAACAAAGAATCAGCCAAGCAGGAGTACTGCTACAGTGACCACTGCTGGTCTGAAGGAATCAGAGGCTTAAAAGTGGTCACTAGTAATCACTAATGATCACATGCCTCAGGTGTGGTCAGGCCAGTACCTACATATGTGCTGATTTGTATCATTCCCTGAGAATGTTTCCCGACCAAGGCAAATCATCAGCCTTGGTGGTGTTAGTTCTGTATGCCTCACTTGATACAGTTTCCCATTCTTCGTTATTGTCCTGAGTGGTGGAATCTGGCATTCATGACAAGGATTTGGAATGAACTAAGTTGGATCTCAGTAAAAGAGCACAAGCAGATCTCTTCTTCATAGCACTCCTCAAGCCTCATCACTCAGCCCAATGTTATTTAATTACTATGTCAGACCTCTCAAGATCCTCACCCAGTTTGTTGGCCTTCAGCTGATGTGTATGCTAACTGTAAGAAACTGGGTTGTTCATTTACTGGTGATATGAGCCCTGGTCAAGCAGCAACCAAAATCCTTGTGAAGGTAAGGCACAAGCAAACCCCAAATCAACCTGTGCTCAACTCCCTAGTAGCTTGGTACAGAGCAATCAGGTTTAGCTTAGAGGCAATGTGTAAAGCATTTGTGCAACACTTCAAACAGCAACACAGTGAGAACAATCCACAAAAGGAATCCACAACCGAGCAATAGAGTAGTGTTCTCAAAGTGGGAGACAGTGTGCACAGAGTCCAAGGGTTCCCCTTAGAGGTTGATAGTGGCAACATTAGATAATACTAATGCTCCATTTTGTGGTAGTGTGGTCAAGCAGTAGGCTTATCAGAGGGTAGTGTTAAGCATTTGTTGTACACACACAGGCAATAAATGAGGAACACACATTCAAAGACTTAACCCTAGGCCACTAGTTTTTATATAGAAAAATATATTTTCTTAATGTATTTTAGAACCACAAGATTCAAGACTTGAGGTAAGTACATAAAATGCAAGGTACTTCACACAGGTAAGTATAGAACTTTGATTTAAAACAGTAGTACACACTGTTTAGGTTAAAATGGCAATAAGCTATTTTAAAAGTGGACACAGTGCAAAAATTTACAGTTCCTGGGGGAGGTAAGTAAAGGTTAGTTTGGCAGATAAGTAAAGCACTTACAAGTTCAGTCTCCAGGGCAAAGGCAGCCCACCGTTGGGGCTTCAAGTCAACCCCAAACACCCAGCATGAGCAACACAGGGCCGGTCAGGTGCAGAGGTCAAAGAGGGGCCCAAATAACTTAGGCACCTATGGAGACTAGGGGTGCTCCAGCTCCAGTCTGCTAGCAGGTAAGTACCTACGTCCTCGTGGAGCAGACCACAGGGGCACACAAAATACACCCTCAGCGGCACAGTGGCGGCCAGGTGCAGTGTGCTAACAAGATGTCTGATTTTGTATGGAAAGCAATGGAGGGATCCGGGGGTCAATCTGGCAATGCGGGCAGGGCACAGGGGGGCCTCTTGGGCCAGCTACTGACTGGGCAACTATGAGAGCAGCCTGATAGTCACTCTTGCAACAGTAGTTTGTTTCTCTCGGGCCTGGGTGCTGCGGGTGCAGTGCTTCTTTCAGGCGTCGGGTTCTTTGTTGCCGGGCAGTCACGGTCAGGGGGAGCCTTTGGATTCTCTCTGCAGGTGCCGCCGTGGGGGTGCAGGGAGGTCATCTCAGGGTGTCCATATCATGGGAGTTGCCTGGGGTCCTCGCTGCAGTGTTGGTTTCTCCGGACACAAGCGGGGGGCGTCGGGTGCAGAGTGTTGGGGACTCACGCTTCTGGAGTGAGGCTGGAGTCCCTTTAAAGATGGCTTCTTCTTGTAGTTTAGACACAGCTGCTGTCCACAGGAGTTTCTTGGTCCTTTGTTTTGCAGGGCAGTCCTCTGAGTCGGCAGAGGTCGCTGGTCCGGCTGGATGCATCGCTGTTGCAGGTTCTTTGAGTCTGGAGACAGGCCGATAGGGCTGGGGCCAAGTCAGTTGTTGTCTCCGTCATCTCTGCGAGGCTTTCAGGTCAGCAGTCCTTCTTCTTCTTTAGGTCGTCAGGAAATCTATTTTCCTTTATTCAGGGTCACCCCTAAATACTGAATTTAGGGGGGTGTTTAGGGCTGGAGGGCAGTAGCCAATGGATACTGTCCCTGAGGGTGGCTACACCCTCCTTGTGCCTCCCTGCCATAGGGGAGGGGGCACATCCCTATTGGCTAAATCCTCCAAAACAAGATGGAGGATTTTCCAAGGAGGGGCTCACTTCAGCTCTGGTCACCTTAGGGGTGGACCTGGCTGAGGGGGTGACTCCTCCTTGTTTTTCTCATTATCTCCCTGCACTTGCCACCAAAAGTGAGGGCTGTGTCCGGGGGTGGGCATCTCCACTAGCTGGAGTGCCCTGGGGCATTGTAACATGAAGCCCGAGCCTTTGAGGCTCACTGCTAGGTGTTACAGTTCATGCAGGTGGGAGGTATGTTGCAGGCTTTGCTTAGTTTTTGGCCTTAGAGAGCAAAAAGGTTCTCACCCCAGGGGGTCAGAAACTCATCTGTCAGTGACAGGCTGGCACAGACCAGTCAGTCCTTCACTGAAGGATTGAGGAAAATACAGAGGGCATCTCTAAGATACCCTCTGTGTGCATTTTTTAATAAATCCAGCACTGGCATCAGTGTGGGTATAGTATTCTGAGAAGTTTGGTACCAAAGTTCCCAGTATTCAGTGTAGCCATTATGGAACTGTGGAGTTCATTTTGACAAACTCCCAGACCATATACTTAATATGGCCACACTGTACTTACAATGTCTAATAATGAACTTAGACACTATAGGGGCATATTGCTCATGCAGCTATTTCCTCACATGTGGTATAGTGCACCCTGCCTTAGGACTTTTGTGTGCATGGCATCTTGAGGGGGATGCCATGTTGACTTTGCCTTTTTCTCCCCACCAACACACACAATCTGCAATGGTAGTGTGCATGTGTGCATGTGTTAGGTGAGGGGTCCCTTAGGGTGGCACAACACATGCTGCAGCCCTTAGGGACCTTCCCTGGTCACAGGGCCCTACCACTGGTACCTTTTACAAGGGACTTTTCTGTGTGCCAGGTGTGTGCCAATTGTGGAACAATGGTACATTTTTTGTGAAAGATACTGGTGCTAGGGCCTGGTTAGTAGGGTTCCAGCACACTCTGTCAAGTCAGCATCAATATCAGGCAAAAAGACAAGGTGTAACTGCAACAAGGAGCCATTTTCCTACAAGTAGTTTTTAATTTAAAAAAACAAGCCCAAAACAACAAACATCCAATTAGTAGAACTGGAGTTCTTGAATTTTAGTGAAAATTGCATCAAAAAACACAAAGTGCTACTGGAGATATCTGCTTGCACCAAACTGGGAAAAAGGTCACAAGTTCAGGCCGACCGAGATGGAGTGCTGGCTGGCCATAGGGACCTAGTTAGGCCCAATGAACAGAGTAGCTTTAATCCTGGTTGCAGAGCCTTGCGTTGATCCGTGTCAAAGATGGCCGTGCAGTCAAAGCGATGTGTTGGCTCCGAGATGCGGTGAGGCTGCGATGTGAGGTCCTGTTACATCGTCGTCAGGATTCCTATTGATAGGGCTTGCAATGCCAAGTTCAATGTCAGCGATGCAGCGAGCAGCTGGCGATGTGTCAGTTCAGAAGAGCTGTGAGGCTGCTATGCAAAGTACGGCATCCTCATCAAAGCTGCAGTCGGTGAGATATGCGAGGACTTGAACTTGTGATGTGGCACGCTGCTGGAGCAATCCGTTGGTTTCAAGAACTGCAGTGGGCGATGCAGTTCTTTGTGATGGTAGCAATCCATGTGGCTGCGGAAATGCCTCTGTTATGCTAGGGGATACGCCACTCAGCCTAGGTGATGCGTTGGTTCTGCTCGGGGATGCGCCGCTCAGCAGAGAAGATGCATCTGTTCTACTGGCAAGCGCCCTAGGGCCACTTCCTAGGATCAAGAACTGGGATGGCAGTGCTCGGCAAGGTATTTTCACAGACGGCTGAGTCCAGGTGAGGTAGAAGGAAATTGGAAGCCTGTTATGTCCCTGATCCTACAAATCAGGAGGCCAGCCAACTAGCCCCTGGAGTTTCTCTGGGTTCTGAGTTTAAGAGATGCAGGTCCAGTCCTTCCTACCCAGCAAGAGGGCAGCATGCAGCAGTTCAGCACAGCAAAGCAGGAGTCCCACAGAGTATAGTCCAGCAGAGTGGCTGTCCTTCTTTCTGGCAGGGTATCCACAGCTATAGAACTGTTGTGAAGTGGTAGTGTCTGAGGCCCATCTTCCATACCCTGGTGCCCTGGTTCTGGAAGGTGGGAGAAACTTCTAGACAGTGACTTTGAAGTGTAAGGAATTCCCTGCCTCCTTTGCCCTGGCTCCAAGCTGATTGGAGTGACAATACAGGGCACTTAGGCCCTTTTGTGTGTGGGCAGGGCACAGCCCATTCAGGTTTAAGTAATGCTGTGCCGAGCTTCTCCCTCCCATTCTACCTAGGATGGCCCATCAAGTCACACCTAAGCTCCCATTGTATGTGACTGTGCAGGAGGAATATACAAAGCGCAACTACCAACTTCATCTAGCCCTGTGACCAGAGACAGGCTGCAGGCACCAAATGGATAAGGCAATAAAATGCCAACTTTCTAAAAGTGGCATTTTCAGAACTGTAATTTTAAATTTGACTTCACCATAAGTTAAAATTACAGATTGTGATGCCAGAGACACCAAACTTGAAGGAGTCACCCCTTCCCTTTTGGAAATTGCACTCATAAAATTTAATAAGGCAACTCCAGTGTTATCCTATGTGAGAGATAGGCCTTGCAGTAGTAAAAAACAAATTTGAGTTTTTCACTACCAGGACATGCAAAACTTAGAAGTACATGGCCAACTTTTTAAATATATGGCACCCTGCCCTCTGAGCTGTCCAGGGCCTACCCTAGTGGTGACTTGTTAGAAATGGGGTTTTTGGTTGGCAGTCAGGTTACCCTCTGTCCAAGCAAAAGCCCTCACTCTAGTCAGGGTAAGTCACACACTATCCAAGATTATCCTGTGCCCACCCTCTGGTAGCTTGGCACGAGCAGTCAGGCTTAACTTAGAAGGCAATGTGTAAAGTATTTGTGCAATAAATCATACAATACCACCATATAGCACCACAAAAATACACCACACAGTGTTTAGAAAAATATATAATATTTATCAGGATAATTGTAGGTCAAAAAGAATAAAGTTGCAATGGAAAATTGTAGAAATATCACAGGGAAGTGATATAAAGTGTCTTAAGTCTTTAGAATGCAATAAAGTGTCTTTCAAGCACAAAGTACCTGGTTTCTGGTGGAAAATCTCCTCAGGGGGCCACAGGTGGAGAGATGCGTGGAAAAAGGGTGTGTGCGTCGATTTCTCCTCAGCACACAAAGACTTGCGTCGTTCTTTTCCACGCGGGGAAGTCGGGCGTCGTTTTCCGGCGCGCAGACAGTCTCTTTTCGTGGATCGCGGGGATTACCAGATGTCCCGGGTCTGTGCGTGGATTCTCCTGCTTGTTTTCCGGCTGCGCGTCGTTCTGCGGGGCTGCGCGTCGAAGTTTCGATCTCACGGTAGGCGTTGCGTCGATTTCTCCTTGGAAGTCGGGCGGCGTTGTCCTTGCGAGGCCGTGCGTCGGAAGTTTGGTCTCACGGCAGGCGTCGCGTCGATTTCTCCTTGGAAGTCGGGCGGCGTTGTCCTTGCGAGGCCGTGCGTCAAAGTTTTGCGCTCACGGTAGGCGTCGCGTCGATTTCTCCTGGAAAGTCGGGCGGCTTTGTCCTTGCGAGGTTGTGCGTCGAAGTCTCGATCGTCCCGAGGGCGTCGCGTCGATCAGCGTCGGTGTGCGGCGTTTTTCTCGCCGCGAAACAAGCTGTGCGTCGAAATTTTCGGCGCACGGAGCGTCCAAGTGAAAGGGAGAAGTCTTTTTGGTCCTGAGACTTCAAGGAACAGGAGGCAAGCTCTATCCAAGCCCTTGCAGAGCACTTTCACAGCCAGACAAGAGTTCAGCAAGGCAGCAGGGCAACAGCAAGACAGCAGTCCTTTGTAGAAAGCAGACAGGTGAGTCCTTTGAGCAGCCAGGCAGTTCTTCTTGGCAGGATGTAGTTTCTGGGTCAGGTTTCTTCTCCAGCAAGTGTCTGATGAGGTAGGGCAGAGGCCCTGTTTTATACCCAAATGTGCCTTTGAAGTGGGGGAGACTTCAAAGAGTGGCTAAGAAGTGCACCAGGTCCCCTTTCAGTTTACTCCTGTCTGCCAGGGTCCCAGTAGGGGGTGTGGCAGTCCTTTGTGTGAGAGCAGACCCTCCACCCTCCCAGCCCAGGAAGACCCATTCAAAATGCAGATGTATGCAAGTGAGGCTGAGTACCCTGTGTTTGGGGTGTGTCTGAGTGAATGCACAAGGAGCTGTCAACCAAGCCCAGCCAGACGTGGATTGTAAGGCACAGAAGGATTTTAGTGCAAAGAAATGCTCACTTTCTAAAAGTGGCATTTCTAGAATAGTAATATTAAATCCAACTTCACCAGTCAGTAGGACTTTGTATTACCATTCTGGCCATACTAAATATGACCTCCCTGCTCCTTTCAGATCAGCAGCTGCCACTTCAACAGTGTATGAGGGCAGCCCTAATGTTAGCCTATGAAGGGAGCAGGCCTCTCAGTAGTGTGAAAACGAATTTAGGAGTTTTACACTACAAGGACATATAACTACACAGGTACATGTCCTGCCTTTTACCTACACAGCACCCTGCCCTAGGGGTTACCTAGGGCACACCTTAAGGGTGACTTATATGTAGAGAAAGGGGAGTTCTAGGCTTGGCAAGTACTTTTAAATGCCAAGTCGAGGTGGCAGTGAAACTGCACACACAGGCCTTGCAATGGCAGGCCTGAGACAAGGAAAAAGGGGCTACTTAAGTGGGTGGCACAACCAGTGCTGCAGGCCCACTAGTAGCATTTAATTTACCAGCCCTATGCACATAAAGTGCACCTTACTAGGGACTTATAAGTAAATTAATAGTCCAATCAGGTATGATTCCAGGTTACCATGTTTTAAGGGAGAGAGCATATGCACTTTAGCACTGGTTAGCAGTGGTAAAGTGCGCAGAGTCTATAAACCAGCAAAAACAGTGTCCAAAAAAATGGAGGGAGGCAGGCAAAAAGTTAGGGGTGACTACCCTAAGGCTGTCAGGTCTAACATGACTGATATGTATTAAAAAGGAAAGTTCTGGCCTAGCAAAGGGTTTATTTTGCCAGGTCGAAACAACCGTTCAAACTGCACACATAGCCTCTGCAATGGTAGGCCTGAGGCATATGTAAATGGCTACTTAAGTGGGTGGCACGATCAGTGCTGCAGGCTCACTAGTAGTATTTAATTTACAGGCCGTGGGCACATGTAGTGCACTTTGCAAGTGAATTAAATATGCCAGTTGGGGATAAGCTAATATTACCATGTTTAGAGGAGAGAGCACAAACACTTTAGAACTGGTTAGCAGGGCTAAAGTGCACAAATTCTTAACACCAGCAAAAACAAGGTCATAAAACCGGAGGAGGAAGGCAAAAAGTTTGGATGAGCAGCGACTCATTTAAACTTAACACCAATAAAACAGAAGTCCTGCTCATCCCAGGGCATAATGCTCAACCATTGAGTCCTAGCTCACCTCCAAGATCCACTGCATCTAAAGCACTCGAGAAACTACACTGGCTTCCCATCCTTAACATAATCCACTTTAAAACTCTCTGCTTCGTCTTTAAGGCCCATCAAGATCCAGGACCATCCTATTTCCATTATCTCGTAGTCCAATATCACCCTC
Organism: Pleurodeles waltl; assembly: GCF_031143425.1. Classification (NCBI taxonomy): domain Eukaryota; kingdom Metazoa; phylum Chordata; class Amphibia; order Caudata; family Salamandridae; genus Pleurodeles; species Pleurodeles waltl. Next base: position 392,468,852 of record NC_090437.1, read on the forward strand.
TAAGCTCTTTAGCTAACCTTCTGATTGTGTCCAGGTTTTGTAAATTCAGTGCTGAAGGCATAGCTTTGTGAATTCTGGCAGAAAAATTAGGGAATTCTCTGTCAGTCCACCTTAACGCTTTCACTGACATCATGCTATTCAGAAAAGCAGTGAAAGCTTGCCAATTCTATTAGACCTAGTTAAGTATGGTGCCTCCTTCACCACCTCTCATTTCTAGCGCCAAAAAACCTTAGTAGGTAACCATGCTCTTTGCAAATTCCTTACATACCTTACATTTCCTTCTTTCATCCTTATCCTGCAAGGGTGGAGCCAAATAGTAAGCTGTGAATTTTAGGAAGGGAAGGTGTTGGCAGAAAAAGAAGATAGGCTGCAACAAAACCTAGCATTGATCGAGAATTGGAGTTAAATTCAGAATGCCTTCCATGAAGCTGTAAGTCATTATTTATACATGCCACAAGGGGTTCTTGAAAATGTAGTTTTGGGATTAATGCCGGCTATCTCAAACCCAGGAAGCTTGGTTGACCGCTACAAAGTTCCAGAGGTAGACCTTCTAGTGATGGCACAAACACAGAGGGAGAAAATCATGACACATGCTTTGTTTCTTTTGCCTTTTCATCCTTTAAAAAAGACCATTTATTCATACAATTGCTGTTTTTAACAAATTGTAAGTGTTTTTTTCTAGATACCATATATAGGATTTAAATCTGGACATGACATACTTTTTCTGCAAATATATACTGATTTTACATGAAAATGGACTTCAATGCTATTGGCACCTGCCAAAAAGGAACTTGTCCGCCTAGTTTCATCATGTTCCCTTTTAAGGTAAACCATCAAATTAATGTAGTACCAACCAACACACCTTTGTAACAATCACAACTCATTCACATTCTCCTGACACAGCCTGACAACAAACACACAATATACGCAGTGCATTGTATGATCATTGCATAATGACACATAATTGTCACTACTTACATCATATCATTACAAAACGGATGCAGTCTTCATTACTGAAACCTGTTTCATTGCCACCTCTACACACACATTTTTAAAGTCCTTTTTCTGCAAAGACAAAGGGGGTCATTACAACCTCGGCGTCTTTTTACAAGACCGCCGAGAGACCGCTGTACGGAAGACCACCAGTAGTGGCGGTTTGCCGCTCAGCGTATTATGACTGTTGGCTGCTCTCCGTCCTTTTTCTGACAGACAGCCGCCAAAAGCCATACTGGCGGGCGGCGGGGAAGTGGAGGTTGCTCCACCTCCACCGCCACGCCAACAGAACACCGCCCAGCGAATCACGTCCTGTGATTCGGTGCTGCGGTGTTCTGTTGGCGGTGTGGTGTCGGCGGAGCAGCCCCCATGGAACCCGTCCCCTCCCGGAGGATCGACGGAACAGGTAAGTCGATCGTCCATTAGGGGAGGGGGGTGGAGGGGTGTTATGTGTTGTGTGGGTGCATGGGTGTGTGCGTCTGTGTATGTAGAGGGGGTGTGTGAGTGCGTGTATGCTTGTGGGTGTGTTGCGTGTTTTGGGAATGAGTGCATGTATGTCTGTATGTATGTCTGTATGGATGTGTGCGTGTATGTTTGTATCTGGGTGTGCGTGTCTGACTGAGTGTGTGGATGTAGCCATGTATGTCGGTGTGTGTGCGTGTGTGTGTTGGTGGTGCCTGCGTGCGTGTCGGGTTGTGTGTGAGTTATGTGATTTTGGGGGTCGTGGTGGGGAGGGGGGCCCTGCCACCTTTGGGGGGTGGTAGGGGTGGTGGGGGTTGTAGGAGATGGTGCCAGGGTGGGGGTGGGGGAGACCACTATCATTGCCAAGGAAGGAATTCCCTGGCACTGATAGTGCTTACTGCCATGGATTTCATGGCGGTTCCTACCGCTGGAAATCCACGGCGATAAGCCGGGTCAAAATACCGGCGGCGGTATTGTGACGGACGCGGGGCTGGAGACCCAGGTCTCCAGCCCAGCAGTCGGCTCCGCCCTGGCGGGCGGAACGGAGAGGCAGCGGATGACCATGGCGGTAACCGCCATGGTCTTATTACTAAAAAAAGGACCGCCAGCCTGTTGGCGGTCTTACCGCCGCTTTAACACCGTCCGCCAGGGTTGTAATGACCCCCAAAGTATCTAAGACATTGATTGACAACACACCACAGAAAGTGGCCTTGCAGCCATTGACAAGTCAACATCTACATTCAGTGGGCACAATGAGAATTGAAATAAAATTATGGGTGTCACCATACATTTTTGGTGCCTTAGTGAGCCCACAAAGGAGATTCTAATGAGTTACATTTATTTAGTGCAAAAACAATGGGTCAGATGTACAAAAAATCCAGTTTGTGTTTTCCTAATTGCACATCTTTGCGATTCGCAATCAGGAAATCGTACTACAGTGGGTTTAACACTGATTCCCAAATGGGTCTCAAAGGACTTGCCTCATCAATATTCATGAGGCAGATTGCAATTTGCAACCCATTGGGAATGGCCAGCACTCACAGGGATGGTGGTCTGATGGGGTCAGCAGACCACCAATTCTGTGACTGCTTTTTAAATAAAGCGTTTTTTTGGTTTTATTTTAACTGCCGACCATTTTCCTCAAAGGAAAACAGACTGCATTACAAAAAGAAAACTAAAATGTTTTCTTTTCATTTTTTAAGAATAAGAAGTGCTCTATGGGACCACTGCCTGCTCTTAAAAAATGTTTTTACCCACATTCACAAAGAGGAAGGGCTCCCATGGGGACCACTTCTTGTTTGCAAATGGGTTACCACCTCCTCTACGAAGTCTGTAAAATATGCATGTTTTGTGACCGCATTCCGATCATGCATGCCAGTGCTATTTGGTATTAGAAAGGGACTCCCTAAACATGCCCTTTCCTAATACCGAATCGCTAAAGCAAAATACGTTTCAGTAACAAGTTACTGAGTTGCATTTTGCCTTTTGTACATGCCAAAATGCAAACGGCCTGATGGCACTTCAGCCAGGGCAGCTATATTGCTGCCATTTTAGTGTTGAATGATAGGGGATTTGATTTTTTTTATTTTACTAGCAAGGATTTTAGGCAAGTTTTTCCAATCAACAATAATTAATGAAGATGCCCTGCACTTTTTGTATAAGATGCATCTTTAGATTTCTTGACTATAAAAGTATTAGTGGCAACATTTATTGTGCAGTGCATCACATCTGAATTTGTGATTGAAGCTAAATAATTATTGATCCTTCTTGGAAATACTGCCTACTTACTGGTATGTAGCATCCTGTAATAGGAAAATAAGGTTGTATTGCCATTCATGCAGTTTTTTTTATCTACGATGGCTATACTCTTTTATTTTCTACCTTTTATGTATGTGGTCCAATATACCTTATCTCTACCCATTAAAGTGTGCTGGACTGTGATATTGCACATTTTATTGAATTCTAAACAGTAGGCCCGATTTAGCAGATGGGGTACTCTGCCAGAGTACCCTGTCGGTAAAAACTTCGGCTGAGCTAGCGGATATGGCCGACGGGGGTGGGAGGGAGGTATAGGTAAGTTTGAGTACATAAAATATTGGGCCTCATTACGACCATGGCGGCCGGCGGTTTACCGCCAGCGTATTATGACCGTGGCGCATTAGCCACAGCCATACCGCAGACCTGGCGGTCATAATCCCCAACTGCCAGCCTGTCCATGGAGGGAAACACCACCATGGAAAGGCTGGCAGTAAGGGGGACTTGGGGTGCCCCTGGGGGCCCCTGCACTGCCCATGCACTTGGCATGGGCAGTGCAGGGGCCCCAGACACAGCCCCATTGCGCATTTCACTGCCTGAATTTCAGGCAGTGAAATGCGAGACGGGTGCTCCTGCACCTGCTGCACATCAGCATTGCCGCCAGCTCTATTATGAGCTGCAATGTTGATGCGACTTTTTCCGCTGGGCCAGCGGACGGAAACACTGTTTCCGTCCGCTGGCCCAGCGGAAAAGTCAAAATAGGGAGCTACATACGCCGCCAGCACTGGTTGTATAGTGGCACCCGTGGCTTCGGCGTTCTTTCAGAAAGACCGCCAAAGTCGTAATGAGGGCCATAGTGTGTCATATCAATAACTGTCAGCATGGTTGTAAGTCTCCTTTTAACAATGTGCAATATGTATAGTCAGATTGTGTGTAGTTCCCAATGGATCATCCCTTGCATTGGCTCTGCCCGTTACCTTCTATAAATGTATGTTGTTGTGCTTCCGAAAACAGATCCAAAAGTACAGCCATTTTCACAGGAAAGAACAGTGTCTGTAGGTGGTATTTTCTCTGACTTACATTATATCCATATGTGTGCACACGTTGCAAATGTGTGTTCATCTCCAAATAGTCATTGAAATAGGTATGTGTAACTTACTTTTTAAACAGGTGTTGCCTATGTTATCAACAATTGACTACAACTACCATGATGCACTGTTTTTGGATCTGAAAAACAATATTGTAATGTAATGTTGCTCTACCGTCCTTTACTTCTGTATGTTCAAACAATTTTAAAACCACTGCGTTTGGCAATCACCATGTCATGCTATGGATTAAAATGTCTCTTCTTGTGTAACACAATCATGTTGACACTTGCTCATAGGCAACATAGAATTTATAAAAATGCTTCCAAATTCTTTGTCTATTGAATCCAAATTATTCTAAAATGTGTTTTGGCATGCTGAATAGAAGTAGTAGCTACACACAAGTTAATTTCCACTATCCATATGATGACCAAATACAGTGATATTTGTAAGTTGAATCACTCTGATTCCGATGTTTTGTTGCCTTGAAGGCCTTGGAATGGTCCCGTACTCCAATCTGCTAACCACTATGTTGGGTTCACAGTCTGCTACAAATAACGTAAAATTCTGAAATAACGCTTTTGCATTTCAGGACATCTCTACAGCGTCAGCACTGGAGTTGTCATGTGTAATCAGGCTGCATGTGTAGAATTATGGAAATAAATCAAAGGCCTAATCAGTCTATCACTTTTCTTTTTACTTTTCTAGGCTGTCCCATTTATAGACAAAGACAGATTAAATGTAAAATGATGTATTAATTGCTAATTGTCTACAACCTTCACAGGTCCAACAACCCAGCCCAGTGTACCACCGTCTGGCAGCCAAGACACCTCCACTCAAGACCAGGAGCAAACCTCAGTGAGAACTCCAATGATGCAAGTCTGGATGATCAGGAGCCAGCTCGTCCATCTGGTTTGTCTGGCCAGATAGCTCCAGTGAGTCAAACTTGGCCCACACCTACAGCTCCCACCACAGCTGCAACAACATCTCAGCACGAGGACACCTCCACTTACTGTGCACGGAGGAGGTACACATCAATCCTGTGCCCTCAGTCCAGTTCTGCCAGGACCCAGTGGAATGGGGCACACTGCCTCAAGGGGACAGGCTAGTCGGGGTAGGGGTCGTGAGAGGGAATCTGTGGGCCAGCCAAGGGAGGCCACTGGGGGTTTTGTCAGCCAGAATCACCATTGACCAAGTCTTGGGAGCAGTACTACACCACCAAGACATGATGGGTCAGGTTGTAGCTGCACTCTGGGCTATCAAGGAGATGCAGAGGAAGCACATCTTGGAACTACAGAACCACAATGAAAAAAATGAACTCCCTGACTGAGGTGCTATTTGACATCTATCACCATATGTGCAGGGATTTTCTCATTCCTTCTGCCCCTGTCTGATCCCTCCACATCTGGGCAGAGTACACCACTGCTAGCCACAGACAGGGAGGGAGGCCCTGCCACATGAGGAGCCTGCTCCTCCCACCCTAGTTCCTGCACCTGTGCCCCTCCTCCTCTCTGGAGGGGACGGTCATCCAGACCACCAGGAGAGGATGGCAAAACCAACACCACCACAAAACCTAATTTCCTCCTGTGTGTGTCTACCGTTTACTCTGTGACTATGACTATTTCAGGGCCACACTTACCTTTTCTGAGGACATTTGTATTTTGGGCATTTGACTTCAAACTGTTTGGCGCTTCTTCCATGTTTCCATTCACCATCATAGACTCTTTTTTGTTTATTTCATCTTCTTTTGATTCACCTTACTCTTTTTTTTTTGTCATGATAATAAATGCTATGGACAGAGACTACAAGACCTGTGTTGGATTCTTTGTGGCCCTTCATTTGTCATGTCCGTCTTCCACCATCATGTTGTCAAATCTTTTAAACATCCATTTGCCAAACAATGTAGAAATCACAAAGAGGTAAAGTGTTAAACAATTCATTCTAAGAAAAGAAACTTAACTCAGAATGGTTTTAGAACATATATATGTGGGCAACAAGTCCTAGTAGAATCAAAATCTGGGTTTCAATAGTCTGTGCCATTCGTGGTTATACACTCCACGTCTTTGACACCGTTGAGCAAAGGGAATATGCGATGGTATCAAATAAAATAGTCATCACTAATGCATGTCCTCAGTTGGCGCCATACATTCTGCCCTCACAATAGGAATCCTAGATCAATAACACCAATAGTCTACATCATGGCAGTAACAACATTTGAGGCCACATGACTATTACAGGGCACTGTGGCAGTATTTGGTGCGGTGTCACAACCACCATCCAGTGGTATGCTAACAAAACGTTCAATCACCTACGAGTGAACACATCAACAGCTACCTCCACTGTCCAAAAATTGAAGATTTAACCGATCTGAAGGAAGAGCAGTACGTTAGTGATTGACATACATGTGTGGTTTGAGCAAGTCAAGTGGCACATATTGCCTTGGTAGTACCATCACACATAAAACAGGTCTAATACAATCTCTGAACTTCTATACTATCAGAATGTAAGTTGTTTCTGGAAAAGATCTGTCCATCCCAAGTGGGTGTCTGTCGCAGGATCAACACATGTTCACTTTGCACTTCCAACCAGCAACATATTATTGCAAATGTCACAACTTTGAAATGTCCAAATGAAAATGACATGGTGAAGGACCCTGAAACAGAATAGCAAGGGAAAATTAATTTTACCACATATTAAATTAAACTCAATCGGTAAGTCATGAGGACACACATCCTTAGCACAAGCGCAGTTAATCTATGTCAGTGGCCACAGTAGTCAATGTAGTGAAACTCTGATCTCTGCCTTGGACTTTCCTGCATGCACTGAACATTCCTAAAAAATTACCATAGCAGGCAGATATGCTCCCTATGTCATATGTTGTTTTGACATTGGAGGTTAGAATTTGTAAAGTTACACTCAGGTGAAAAAGTGGCCAATCACATCTTGACAAAAGTCAACTCTCTTCTTCACCACTGTCATCTTCATTGGGCATTTCAAAATCCTCACCCGGGGGCTTATCACGGTCTCCATTCTCTGCGATTATAGGTATGTTCCTCCGCAGGGCGATGTTATGGAAAATGCAGCAGGCAACTGCAAATTTGGCACACCTTATCGGGTGGGTAGAGGGAGGAACCACTGGTATCCACGCACCTAAACCTGGACTTCAGGAGCCCAAAAGACTGCTCCACTGGACTCTGTGTTCTTCCATGAGCCTCATTGAAGCAGACTTCCCCTGGCATTGTTAGATTTCTCAGCAGTGTCAATAACCACGGTTGGTTAGGATACCGTGAGTCTCCTACACGGAAGGAACACATCAACAGTTTACTCACATATCAAGCCATTGTCTCTTCCTAAACTAAGATTCAGGCAAAAGTTCATCAACTTATATTGTACTTACTAACAAGCCAGACTCTCTCCGGTCCAAGGTGTGACATCTGCATGGGTGTGTTGCTGTTCCGTAGTATGAATCATGTGTTACCCAGGGAAGCAGCCACACACTCTTGAGATGTATAGGTCTGGTAAGCAGACAACCTGCACACTGATACAATGGAAGTTCTTCCGATTGTGGTAGACCAGTTCATTTGTGTGTGGTGATATCAAGGCAATATGCATACCATCTATTGCTCCAACTACATACAGTAGACCACCCAAAGCATAAAATTCTCCCTTCACAGTGGCCAAATCCTGTGGAGGTGGGAATTGGATGTAGTTGTTGTTTTTCATCAAGGAAGCAAGGACTTTCTGAAGTACAATACTGAAAGTTGGCTGGGACATGCCCCCAGATACTGCCACAGTGTATTGAAAGGTGCCAGTGGCCACAACATGTATTGCTGGCATGAGTTTCACAATTGGTGTTATGGCTGTTGGATTCATATTGTGAGGCAAGAGATCAGGCTGCAACTGCAGACACAAATCCAGGATAGTTTGCCTACTTAGACGATATTGCTTGATTACATCCCTTTCCTTAATGGTGGCAAGGTCTGGAAAGGGCCGGAACACCTGAGGCTGTTGCATCCTAAACATGGCTGGGTTGAGACGTCTGTATGCATGGAAAATAAAATGTCAGATGAAATGGTCACACCATACTTTTAATGTCAACACACATCTGACCTCTTATTTTAACTTTTTTATCATTTTTTTAAAATAGTTTTTGAGTTTGAAAATCATGATCAACAATAAACATGCAGTGCAGCGCAGGTTATTGCAAGACATAGCAGTATCATTATATCACAGTACCAGAGGGTATTGTTTAGATAAATCTAAGCCAAGAGACGATAGTAACCACTGCAGCAGAATTTCCCTCCAACCCCTGCCTCTCAGCAAAGATCCGTATGAGACCAAACATTATATAAATTGTAGAAAACAGAAACATGTCGATATCACAGTTGGCCGTCACCTGCTCAGTAGGTTCAATGTGTATCCTCACCCCCCTCATCCTCCGTACTGCCTGCAAAGCTAAAGTCCTCCACATCAGTGAACTGTTCCAGTAAGACTCCCCAAGCTGCCACATCAGTGAGTGCCCCCTCATCCCTACATGTCAGGCGCATATGTTGTTCCTCAGCTGCGCCCCACTCCATTAAGTCTCGTATCCAACAGGAAATCAACGGACTCCGGATACTCACCCAACCAATAGCTACCCTGTACCTGGCCAATACCAGTGCCAGCTGTGCTAGCTTATATGGAATACTCTGGCCCGTGGTCTCTGCACCACTCCCAAAAGACATGTCATTGGCGTTGCCTCCAACCCCAATCCCGTAACCTCCTCGACTCTCCCTGCCACTTCCTGCCAGAAGTTGCATACCGTCCTGCAGGTCCAAGCCAAATGCAGGAAGGAAGCACCAAGTGCGCCACACCTTGGACACCCGCTCTGCGTTTCAGGTCAATCTTGTTTAGTCGGTTGGGTGTGAGGTTTGTCCTGTGCACGAAGTTGAAGTGTAATAGCTTAAACCTATTGTTACATGACACCGTGCGCACCAGTGACGCCAGTTCCCAATCAGAGTCTGCTATGGGTTCCCCCAGTTCACACTCCCGCGCCCTGTGCCCCACACTTATCGCATGTGGTGATCCTCCCGAAGGGCTTTATAAAACCTGGTAATCAAGTGAGTCCCTTCACCCCAGTTAATCAATCCATTCAGCACCGCCGAGGCCTTAGGGGCTACCGGAAAACCACTCTAAAGCTCCCGTGCCACATTTTCCATTTTTGCATATTGCAAGAATTGACCAGAGCCCAGGCCAAACGAATCCTTAGCTTCAGTAAAGAAAATGAACTCTCCATTGGGGCATAGATCTCCAACCACCTCGCATCCTCCCAGCCTCCCTGGACATCTACTTTTCCATGTCCATAAAGGGTGCTAAGTCCCATATCCTCAGCTCTCTGTCGAAAGGGGCCCGTCAGAGCACATTCTTAACTGCCTGCTCCCAGACCCCGGCAGTGGTCTTGACCAAGTAGGGAACGACAGGCTCAGATCGACCACCCGACCTCAATAGATGCACCAATGTCCGGCCATCAAACATTCCTGCAAGCAATCTCTTCTCCCTATTATCGGAATCCGTCATCCACTTACCTGCGTATTGCAGGTGTGCTGTGTAATAATATTGTCTAATATTGGGACTCGCCAGCCCTCCCCCCTCAAGGTCCCTCTGCAACACGGGCAGAGCCACCTTACTACATTGACTGGCCCACACCAACGAGATTGGCAAGCTATCCAGACGACGGAAGAGCCGAGCAGACAACGGATTTAGAAAGTTCTGGACCAGGTATAGACACCGCGGCAAGAACACCATCTTTGCTACAGCGGCCCTGCCCATTAGAGAAAGAGGTAATCTGTTCCAGAACGAGACCGAATGCTCCACGCCGGTAACTACTCGCTCTACATTATGCTTTTCATGCGCAGCCACAGTGTGAGTAACCCATATGCCCAGATACGGGAAACTCTCAAATTCCCACCTGAGTCCTGCCCTCGGTAAATCATCCTGGGGCACACCGTAAAGGGATCCCAAGGGAAAAAAGGAGTGATTTTTTCCTATTCACCTTAAGACCAGAAATTACCCCAAAAACATCCAATCTCTGCAGCAACAACGGCACAGTCACACGGGGTTCCCAATGATACACCAATGCATTATCTGCATATAGGGAAACCACGTGTGTGGTCTGCCCCACCCGAATACCTCATGGTCCCAGCTCTTCTCAAAGCCAGATCGCCAGTGGCACCACCAGGGCAAAGAGGAGAGGCGAAAGCAGGCATCCATGTCTCGTACCCTAGCCAGTCTCCCAAGAGTCTGAGAGCTTTCCCCCTACCCAAACTCGTGCAGTGGGGGCAGTATTCAGTAACTGCACCCAAGCACAGAAACCGGGACCGAACCCTATGCCCTGCAACACTTCTAAGAGATAGCCTGACCCAACTGTGTCAAAGGCCTTCTCCAGGTCCAAGGACACTAGCGCCAATTCAGTTTCTTCGCTCTCAGTTTCATGCAGAACATGTGCCAAACGACTCAAGTTGTAGGTCGTGCTGCGACCAGGGATAAACCCACATTGATCCTCATGCACCAAGCATCGAATCACTCCACGAAGCCGAGTGGCCAAAATCTTGCACAGTATCTTTACATCACTATTTAACATGGTAAGCTGGCGATACGAGGAAGGGTCACCAGGATCCCCTCCCGGCTTGAGCATCAAGCACACAATGCCCTGACACATAGTTTCTGGCAACATGCCTCGGACACGGGCTTCCTTGAATCCCTCCAGGAGCCTCTACCGCAAAGGCAGGGAGAACATCTGATAAAACTCAACAGGAAAACGATCACCACCCGGGGGCCTAGACTTGGTCATCGTAGTAACTGCCTCACTCACCTCCTCCACAGTAATCGCATCCGCCAAAGCATCCCTACTCTCTAATTCCAAACGGGGGAGCCGCATCTGCCTCAGGAACCCCCCCACGCCATCTTCTGGGGGTGACGCACCAGCCCTTAATACCATCCGCAGATGCTCTGCCAAAACCCGCAGAATATCCTTGTGCTTCGTGAGCATCTCGCCGCTAGTGTTCCTAATGCGCACGATGAGAGGAGCCTCCACCTCCCATTTAGGAATCCACGGCAAAAGTTGGCCAGATTTATCCCCCTCCCGGTGCAGTCGTTGCCTGTATTCGCTGAGTGTGATCCGACTCAGGGTATCCAAACAACTGTTAAATTCCTTGTATAAACTGAGTTCCTCCTTTTCAGCCATCCTCGTGTCTGGTAACTGCTGTTGCAAAGCCCCGAACTTCTCCAAATTTGTAAGTTCCTGATTCATTTGTATGCGCACCCCGCAAGCCGTACCTATGCAGACCCCCGCACTACGGCCTTCATAGCCTCCCACTCAATACTCCTAGACGTTGTTGTGTTCCAATTCAAGTCCATGTAACCTTTGATGGCTTCACCCACCCTATCCCGACACCCCACATCAGTAAGGAAGTCCGCAGGCAGACACCAACTACATGCCAAATTATTGGTATCCATCCCCCACTTCAATTGTATCAGCACTGGTGCGTGGTCGGACAAGAACCTACCCAGATGTGTAACGTCCAGAACCTGCGAGCAGCTCAGACCACCCAGAAGAAACCTATCCAACCGAGTGTGTGTATTATGTGTTCTGGAATGACAAGTGTACTCCCTGCCCTCTGGGTGCAACTCCCTCCAACCGTCCCATAACTCTAAATGACTCATCACTTCCATAAGAGATTTTACCATCAAAGGTTTAGTCCCCAGCTTCGTCGGGAGACGATCCATTTCCCCATTCAATATACAGTTATAATCCCCCACCCACACAATAGGCCTATCCACACTTCCCCCCCAAATCTCTGGTATGTGGGTATAAAAGGAGTGATCATCAGCATTGGGCGCATAAGTGTTAAGGATAATGATGGGTGATCCATCTAACATAGCCTCTATTAGAATGTATCTACTCTCGACATCTACTTCACTGTACATGTGGGTGAATGGAACCCCTAGAGCCACCCATATGGTCACACCCCTCACGCAAGAGGAGAAGGAGGATAAGAACATTTGACCCCGCCATTTCTTGTACAGTTTTTTGTGCTTCCTCCTCAGTCATGTGTGTTTCCTGAAGACAGGCAATATGAATCTTATGTCTCTTTAGAAAGGAGTGCACCCTGTAGCGCTTGGTGTATCTCCTCAACCCCCTGACATTCCATGTCAACAGATTAATCTGATGACCCATGTTGGTACTGAGCTTCCATCCCTCCCACTTTATCTCCACCCTTACTTCCCGCCCCATCATGGGAAGACAAGGAAGGTATACATTGCCTATCTCGCCTATATACCTGCGCTGCTGAAACCACTTCAAATGTTGATGAACTTTGCCGATCAAACCTCTCAAGGCCCCAACCCCCACCCTGGATATACAGTAAAATAACTGTAACAAACCATACTGTAAATCCATACTACAGATGCTGCCAGGACAACAGCCTAAACTCCAACTAGCCAGATCTGAAGTCCTACCACAGCCGTGGAGTTACCACCCCCACCCCGGCATCAACCTACAAATGCCTGAATACCAACCCAACATAGTTCAATATTGTCATAGCCCCCCGATGTTCAATACATTCCAGCGTTTTGGTAAGGCTCCGTCAGGACCTTAGCCATAGTCTAGCCGCACCTCTCCACCAGAGAAGTACTCTCACTTTGACACAAGCCCCACAAGAGAGGGTGCAACAGCAATCCCAGAATATTAGGAACATAGTCAGACTTGTGCAGAGACCCTCTCAGCTCCCCGCTCCAGCTCCCCATTCAAACCCTCCGCCGATCCAGCAGTCACCACCGCCATTGTCCCATCCTGTTGTATCTCGACTCTGAGTAGAGTCCTTGGCTGACACCCGAGCCACAGTATCCTCCAGCTGACCATCGTAATGAGATCTCCAGTCAGGACCATCTGCCCCAGAGGTCTGAGGAGATACCCCCCAGTCCTTTCTGTTCTCCACAGGGTCGCTTTATCCCACATTTCCTGCCATCTCCATACCTCCTCCGGACACTCGAAGAAGTGTGACCTACGACCTAAAAACACCTTTAAGCACGCCGGATACAGGAGCATATATCTCATGTTCATGGCACGAAGCTTCACCTTGACCTCCAGGAATCCCTTTCGAGAACTCTGCACCTTGTTTGTGTAATCATGATAAATGGATATTTTGCAGTCCTCAAATACTGCCCTGTCAGATTCGTGGGAAGCCCGCAACACACAGTCTTGGTCTTTATAGTTAAAAAGACGGGCAGTGATAGCCGACGGCGGCGCGCCAAGGCCGGGAAGGCGCAGCCAGGGCCCTATGAGCACGGTCCATCACAAATACTCTGGAGAACCCGGTCAGTTACAGTAAGTCTCTGATCCAATTCCCCACAAAAGTTTCTGCTGCAGACCCCTCTGCACGCTCTGGGAAACCCAACAGTCTGCTATTATTCTGCCGGGACCTGCCCTTTGCGTCCTCCAGCCTCGCCTTCAGCCGTCTGACCCGGGTATTGGCCTGCACCATTTGTTTCCGCAGGACCCCCACCTCCGTTTGCAACTCCACAATAGAGCCCTCCACCACTTTGACCTTGTCAGACACCTTCCCAAGGTCTGCCCGGAGAAGGTTCACCTCTTCTTCCACCATTTCTATCTTGCCCTCCAGGGCCACCCTAGAATCCTCGATGGCTACAAGAAGCTCTGCTTGTGAAGGTTCCTTAGGATTCGCCGGAGCGCTCAAACCGTCTCCATTCCCCCCCAATCTGGTCTGACATTGTGGTAAGGGCACCGGAGTGGTATATTGCTCCATGGTGTTACCCTGCGACGCTTTTGTCTGCCTATGCCTCCCCATTCCACTGCGTCCCCGGATCAAAGCAATGTCCCAGTTTCAACTGACCCAATGACGTGGCAAAAGTGTCCGGAGCTCGCCCGCGCTGCCCGTGTATCGCCGCCATAGTACTTCCCCTGCAGCACTATCCGTGTCAAGCACAGACCTGGTTCACATTTTATTGTGTCATGTATTGCCAGGAAAAGTGTTGTTCATGTCTGACATTTAGAAATACACTAGGCTCCATTTTGAGTGCTGGTGACGCGCTAACATTTGAAACATGCACAGCTTCACACCCTAAAATAGCGAGTGACTGACCTTGCCCTCAGGATATTGGCTGTCGGTCGGCGTAAGTTGACCACATAGTAGGTGGTAGCCTCAATGACAGACCTTGCCATAGGCTAATGTGTGTGACGGCTATGCACGCACGAAAGCCAATGGCTGAGTCCATCTCCGTCATGGATCCTGTCCCCCATGTACTTGTATGCTGGGTTATAAAAAAAAAAAAACACTCACTTGCCTCCTAACACCGCAGCCATCAAGATCTCCTTGATTTTTAACTGCTGTTACCAAACTCTGGGAGCCAGGATTTCAGGCAAAGCAGGTGAGAGGATCCCTGCCTTCAGCATGGAGGAGCTGGAGCTCCTTCCCAGGGATGTTCAGTCTCTGTAGAGCCAGCTCTATGGGACCCCAGAGGAGCAGGTACATGTCTGATTGGGTAAATACCTGACTGAGTAACCTCTTATTTTCTGATATACAGGCTATTTTGTTCCTTTTTGGTAATGGGGGAAGTGTTGTGATTGGAGTTGACAGAGTGATGTAGCTGGGACAGATTGTTCTTTTGTCACTGTCTGAAATGTGTGTGCATGGCAATATTAAGTCACCTAGAAGTGAAAGCTGTAATGTGTGCCCATGTAAAACACAAGTCCTAATTCATCACACAAACAACAGGTCACTGACCGCCAGTGTACAGTGTTCCAGCAGTATGACTGACAACATACAGCCAATGCTGGGATGATGTCATGAGTTAAAAATTTCTGACGCTGCACTGTCATGTGGGATTCCAGCACATAATGTGTATTAGGGTATTATGTGTGGTTTACGCCTGTCATGGAGCTATATAAAGGTAAAGTTAGTTTATGTGCAGCAAGTTCTGATGACACTGGCTCACAGTCATCAATCCCAGTCTGTCCCATTCCAGCACACACTTGTTCATACAACCCACAAATCCCTGCTCTCGCTGACACATAGCAGCCCTTAGTAACTGTATGTGATGTAGACCATGGGTTCTGACTCTTGGGAGTTTAGGCAGGAAGACAATGTAGCTGCGAGTGTGATTATGTGCAAGGATTGTACAGGTGGTTTGGGGTTTAGTAGCCCACAATGATTGAGTAATCAAGGGTGACTCACAACAGGATAGCTTACATAGCCCTGGCAAAGATGATGTTGTAGGCCTGATTAAGTAACACGAGAAGCTAGCAAGTATTGATGGTGAACATGGAATCACTGCAAACCAGTAGTTTGATCGACCTGTAACATTTTGCTGGGAAAAAAATTAGTAGCTGGTGAATGTACGTATGATTATCCAAAATGTAATGGCACAGAAATAATGTCAAACAGAACAACTGAATTTTCTTTTCTTGTTCGTTTATGTCATCAATACTGGTCAATGCCCATCAGAATCAGGAGATCTGTAAGGCCATCGCAAAGAAGGTGCAGACCCTGGGGATCCACAAGTGGTGTAGCCTGCTCTGTCGGAAGAGGTGGGAAGACCTGCGTCGGGCGACCTGCAAGTCTGCTGAGAACCAAGTTGGGCAGTCCTTCCAGCAATCCAAGTAGGTGCACTGCACCCTGACCCCCCCTAATGGCCTGCATCCTTGCAGTGGCTTACCCAGAGCTTCATGGCAGTTGAGTGTCCAAAGCAGCAACAAGGGGGTAAGTCATTGTCTGTAGATATTGTTGTGAAGTGACCTCTTTAATTTCCAGCTATGTTGTATGCCTTCAACATTGAGGTTGACACACATCCAAAGTCCATGAGGATTTCTGGAGATGTAAGTTGATCATACAGTGTCTGATGCTGTGTGTGGTGTATTGCTTTGTGTTGAAGGATGACACTAAATTCCTCATCACAAGGCAAGTACTGTTGTTGGCAGAAACATGGCTTCATGCAAACAAAGGGATTGCCAGCATTTTCACTGTGATGTGAGGTACAGTTTCACAAAACATGCCCCATGTCATGATTGGGTCAGGTGGGATGGTAGGTCACAAATGTGTGTAGTGAATGTAGGCTCCATTACTGGTAACTGCAGCAAACTGTACAATTTGAATGCAAATTATATATCAATTGACACCTGTAAGGTGGTGCTATGACAATCTGAGAATGTGTATCTGCATCAAGAGTATAGGCACTCTGTGTACAATAGCATAATTCCTTATTTGACACATGTTTGAAATCAATTTGTCTAGCAAGCTTCTAGTAAGTAAATGTGGACAGTGGCAGGTGGATCTGAGTTCTTGGTCCTTCACAAACGTGCATGTAAGCCTGTCTGTGATTACCAACATGAATTTGTCTGTGAAACTTTATTGATTGCAACAGAAAAGAATGTGTCCACATTGATGAGGGAGTTGTACGTCCCAGAGACACCAATTTTGTGCCCTTAGTCCATTCCAGAGGAGAAATTGATGATGGAGAGCAATATGATACTGAAACGGACACCTGCCTATGGAGGGTTTCATCACATAGATGTTGTGAAATCCCATCTTAAGCAATCAATTTCCACCCAAAAAACGTGAGAAGTGAATCAACTGTAGCTCTGTACTGCAGTGGTTCAGTGATGTCTACAGGCCTATGTGCTTACTCCTGCTGTTGGAGCCCTTTGTCGTGGAGTGTACTACAGGTGTATAAGTGACAAAGGCATACATGATATGGGAGCTGAGATAGGGGTTTACTGAACTTGTTGAAAATTATGTGTGATGTACATTGATGTTCAATTGTATTCTCATAGATACCCCAAAACTGTTGTAACTGTGTTTTCAGCATCAACTGGGCAAGGTGAAGGTGACAGCAGCCACATCGGCTGGGATGAAGCTGGCCATTGGGTATTGGGTGTGGACACCAGCGACGCTGAGGGACCCAGTGACACGGAGGGTGAGGGGACTGGCTAGGAGGCCATGAGTGACTCAACATATCCCTCGGAGGCCTCCAATGAAGACCAGTCCCTAGTGGGGTTGGACTCTGGAGGGACTGTGACACCTGCACCTTCATCCACCCCCCCATTTCAATCTCCACCCTCCCTCTTTCTGCCCCCCAGTTGGCCATAGCCACCCCCCTAAAAGTGGTGGCATTTCCATTGCTGCAGACACCTCTGCCCTTGTATCCCAAGCTGCACTCACTGAGGAGGCTGTAGACCTATTACGGACGATTGCTGTAGATCAGACTGCACTTCTGAATGCCATCCAGGGGCTGGCTGACCAAAACACCCAGATGCTGGCTTACCGGGATGGCATTCACAGTGCCCTATTTGGCCTACAGTGCTCAGCCCAGCATCTGGCATCCTCATTGGCCGCAGACTCCCAACCACCCCAACCTTGTGCCCAGACTCCCACTCCTTCCCCATCCCTAATCCCTCAACCCAGCCTTATCCAAAGCACATGCAAACATATCCACGCACCTACAACCACAAGCAGCACATCCCAACACTAACACAGAAAAAAACACAAGACACACACACATAGACACCACACACCACCATCACAAGCATACCCACAGGCATTACACCCACGACACAACAACACACCCACACCACCAGCAACCCACAGACACAATACCCACCACTACACGAACCCCCACACACCACAAGCACACCCCCAGTCAGCGCACCACCACACCCACATGCACCAATACACCCACAGACACCACACCAACACATACCGTATCCACTACACACATCCAAACACATATATAGGACATAAACGCCCACACTTAGCCACTCAACAAACAATCAATAAGAGACACAAATCTAAAGTTACAGCACATACACCAAACCCTCAAGTACCCACACCTTCAACACACAGATGCACAAGAGACACAACCACTCCCTCTACCTCCCAAACCCAACTCCCTGAAGACCACCCCACCCTTTTCCTAGGGAGGACCTGCTTCTTTCCTTGGCCCGACCCCTTTCAAAACCAACTCCCCAAACGTCTTTCCAGCCCTTCCACCTCCCAAACTACCCCTTCCACATCCCACACCGCCACTTCCAAATGGAAATCCACCTCTTCCAAACATCTTTCCACCCCTTCCAAATCCCAACCCACCCCTACCAAACCCAACCCTCCCAAACTCAAAGAAACCCCACAACCCCCTGTGACATCATTGAGGTGCCTGCTCTCTGCCCTACAGATGCCCCTTCCAGGTAATGATTATTTTGGTAGTGACATTAGGAGGCAAATTGTGGGCATGCCACCCATAGTATAGACCCATCGCCTAGTACCTCTGTTTCTTTGCAATATTATTTCATTTACTTAAGTGAGAGTTATCTCATTCATGAAAATATTTTTATTTTGAGAATACCTTTGTCCTGGCCTTATTTTGCTATTGCTACTAATTGTTTGCTGATTATGTTCTTTCTGCTAATGTGTGTGCCACACACTTATCCTCATTTGTGACAGTGACAAGCACAGGTTGTATCTTTTAGATATTTTTCCAAAACATATATTAGTGCTTTACATTTGTGAGAACATATTCTTTTTGGTGCAAACATTCATTGTGTTACTGGAAACACCTCAAATTCATATATGTTTCTGTTTTTGTGACTGGAGAATGCATGTGTGCTGATCTTGACATGCTGTGTTGTCGCGTAGGCTCTCATTATTCTAATGAGACTACTGGATTCTGAGTGGCAGAATCGCCTGCAGTGTGAGAGACTGAGTCTAACCCACTACAGGTGACACCTGTCGCTCCAGTCCGGGTTCTGCTCTGGCTAACTAGCAGTGCCTCATCTCTACTCAAGGGCAAGGATGATTGGGCAGCCGAGCGCATGACATAACTGGTTTCACAGGGAAGCCGTGGTTACTCAGGTATCATCTGTTTCTCTCAGTTACATTAGTCTCACATACACAATGACAAACAGAGGCAGTATATATTTCAATAATGCTTTAATAAAGCGACTGCATCTTAGATAGCGAAGGGTGGACTGCAATAACCAGGACGATACAGCATGAAAAGATTAAAATTAATGCTACCATATTGTCACTAGAGTTAACGGGCTAATTCCTACCTAGACTATGATAGAGCACAGTGTGTTAAGCTCTATTTCTGCCCTTCAGGTTCCCCTTGGAAGACATCATCCCCCATATCTGAGGAAAGGTCTGAAGTCTGCAAAACAGCTATAGCGAAGTATTCGGCAATCAGCATACAGTCGTGGTTCTCTGGCTGGAATCTCCCTCTAACGTGTAAGAGACAGGAAAGTGTTTTTATAATAAAACAGCTGGTGTTCTAAGAAAATGTCCCTACATAAGGATGTGTATTTTCTATGAATGTCAGAGACTAAACTTATACCACGTTCACCTGCAATCTATCCTGCTGTAGCCTTGAAAGAAGGACAGAGTGAGCAAGAATGTCTTGTTTGAGAACAGAGTGCTGGCCTTGGCAAAAACAGTGAGATAGAAAATAAAACAAGACCGTAAAAGTGGCTACTGTAACAATAATAAGGCAAAGCCGAATAAAATACATCTAGGTTAAAGTGCACAGCGGCAGGCCTAGTATGTTAACATAACATGCATGGAGCTATAACTAAAATGGCTACACAACAGTGTCAATATTATGCACATATGCATAACACAGGGAACCTGGAACTTTACAGTTAAGTGAGATCTTATGTTTGTGATATGTTGCACACACCAAGGGGACATGTGACCTTTATACACCTCTGCCATGTTTGCCGTTCACCAGTACAAATTGTAGTACATTCTGTGTATACCAACCTGTAGCATGTTGTAGTGTAGTTGCTACGTTATCATGGGATTGTTCAGTTCAGATTGGGTAACCTGTTTCAGTTAATACTTTCGAGATTTTGTGGACAATATTGCACACACATCTCTATTTGTGGACACATCTCTATTTGTGATTATTGAGACTTTTTGTGTAGGTTTCCATTGCCATTAAGGCTTTCAGTATACCAGATTGGTGGGCGCTTCTTATATCTCGAGGTCTGTTCTGATACATTTCTGTAAACAACATTACATACTTCAGCATTGCACAACATTATGGTGGTGCTTGCACAAATTATTGAGGCATGCAGAAGTCCAGTATTACTGTGATGCTACAACTCAGAGGGTAACAGGAATGCCTGTGACTTACCATCTGTTCCGGCAATAAACGTAGTTGATTGCCATCTTGTTATCTGGCCCAGGAGCAACGGGAAGACTGGTAGCTGCAGGTTCATGGCAGAAAAATAAGTTGAAAGCATTACTAAGGTGAGTATCATGTTTATATGGCTCCCAATCCTCCAAATCATGTGTGTAGGTTTAGCCGCCACAGTCGGTCGGCAGGACTGCACATCGTGATAGGGAAGAGGTCTTTTCTTGTCTTGCTTTTACTAGTTGAGCCAGTGACTGTGCTCATGTTGCAGGAAGAAGCCCTTTAGTACTATGCCTGGCATTTTCTGATCCTCCTGTAGTGTTGCTTTATTACTATTTGATAGTGCCATCATTTTTTGCAAGATCTTCTCAAAGGGATATGATACATTGTATTGTACTTAATGACTGCGGAGCAGTCTTGTTTATTTGTCTAGTGCCACTACTGTTCCAATTTAAGGTGTTATGACAGGATTTTATAATTGTTTTAAAATGAGCTCTAAAATAGCTATTTTTTGTTTTTTTTCATGGCTGGCGCAATAATATAGATTTAATGATGTCCTGTATGTTACGCAATAGTACTAGTGCTTTGCAAATGCCTGTGTGTATGCTTATTTTTATGTTTTTTGTGATCTGTGGTTCCTTCCCAGAGTAGCAGGAGAAGCAGCAATGACACTTTTGAAAATGTGCAGTATAATTGAATGCTAATATTAAAGGATTGCAAGTATATGTTTTGAGTCCCTCCTTTGATGTTTTTTAACATCAGAGTTTGTTTGATATTTATTTAATGCTACTCCATTTGGAAGCTATTTGTTTAAAGAGTCACTGCTTACACACACACAGAATGCAAGTTTGGTTATTCCGAGTTTATTTCTCCCAGTTTATTTTTGTATTATCTCTTGTATACTTTTCCACTGTATCTTATTTCTTAACACAACACTTTTCTTGATTTTAATCTTTATGCGTGTTCTTTTCTACCCCATCCTCCTAGCTATTTAAACATATTTAAAGATATAGATTTTGAGTTATAACATTGTTTGTTTTATTGTGATTTAGCAAATGTTTTGTGTTTATTTCTATTTCCTTTATTTGTTTAATGTTGTGTATCTCATTTATTTTCCGATTACCACTATAGTTCATATGCAGATGTGTTGAGAGGTTCCTCAGAACAAATGTTGCTTGCAAGCCGAATCCCTGCCTGCAGGACACCACTTGGAATCAGTGCAAGCACACTAGATCATCATCAGCTGGTCCTTGGCGAACTTCGGGCAAGGGTGTAAGAGAGTCTGTTACACGTTCGACATGCACCAGTGAATGCTGTCAGCTTGCTGTGAAGCAGGTAGAAGTGCCAGCTAATTCTGCTATGTAATTCTGAAAAGGCTTCCAATCTGTGTT
The DNA here is from genome assembly GCF_031143425.1 of Pleurodeles waltl. Taxonomy (NCBI): domain Eukaryota; kingdom Metazoa; phylum Chordata; class Amphibia; order Caudata; family Salamandridae; genus Pleurodeles; species Pleurodeles waltl. The sequence continues at coordinate 392,490,720 of NC_090437.1, forward strand.
CTCACAGTTGCATCGCCTGTATCACACACCATAGAACCAAAACAGCAGTGTACGGCTGGAAAAGGGGCGAATCCGTACCTATCAGAATCACATGGTGAGGTGCTTGAGTTCTGTATTTCACTTTCTTTTTTAGTCTGGAAGGTGGAATTATGTGAACCATCTCAATATGATGAGTGAGACATATTTGGGGGCAATTGTTTTGCCAGATTTGTTTGAGGTCCTGTCAAAACAACCACATCAAGAACAGGTGAAATGCCAGTGCCTGGTACTGTACTAGTCTTACATTTTTCTTATATCGTCCTCCTGCTAAAAGCAGTGTAGAATGAAGACCACTGACTTCAGAGTTTCACAAGGGCTGTTCCAAGGTCAGCATGTTTTTTGAAGTTTGAGAATAAGAGCTTAGCTTCTGACTGTAAATCACTTGTTCAGATCTATGAAATAGATTATTTATTTAATTTATTTATTTATTTAGCTGAGTTTTTAACTGCATGATCAACCGAGGTATAGATGCGCTTTACAAGTTAACAATCAAAGAGACACACGTTATAACATAGAAATGATTCAAATGTTGAAATAATGTGTGAGAGAGGATTATATAGGTTCTGTGTAAAAGACCCAGAGGATGAATTGATGAGGGAGTGAAAGAGAGCTGGATATAGATAGCTGGGTAGGTGGAAGATGAGGGTATCAGAAGTAAGGAGAAGTGACAGGGAGAGGAAGGTGATGATGAAATTAGAGTAGGGGCAGGGGTAAGGATTATTCATATTTCATACCCAACAGTTCTGATAGTGAGGTGGGTATCAGATCAATCTTGCAAGAAATGAGGGGATTAGTGGGATAGGTATAGCTTGAACAGGTGAATCTGTAGCTGATGTCCGTTAGGACTTGCACTAACACACTCATGCTTCTTGCTGCTCCTTCACAAAATAAATCAGCATGTACGAAAAAAGATGAAACATGTCATGAATGTGTTTACAGCACAGCACTTCCCTCTAACTTGTGAGGAAAATGATCTTCCATCTGAAGACCGAATATTACATAGCTTGTTTGTTTATATTGATAAAGCAAGTGTTGTCCCATTTGTGAACTGTGTGCCAAGCGGTTTATGGAGACATTGAATTCCTTCATAGCCGCCCTGTCACTTCTCCAAAACACCACAACATAGTCAGATACAAGACAGATAACACCGCTTCCAATGATTCCCCCAGAAACAATTATAGTCCAGACGAACTCCCATTCCTGGGCACATTAAAACAAGAATTGCAGAAGGAAAATATGGAACAATGGTTAGCACATCCAATCAATTTCTGACAATCTATTTTATCATAATCAGGCTTTGCTTATCCCTAAGAATCTGAGAGAGCTGGTTATTCAATGGTGTCATTCGTCCTCCTTGAGTGGACATCTAGGAGAGCGTAAGACTAAGGACTTGTGCACACGACGGTTCTGTTGGGATTCCCTAGACGCGACGTGAAGGAGTATGAACATGTCCCATATGTGCCTGTAACAAACCTTCACACACCACCCCCATGGAAAACTCCTTCCTCTACCCGTACCGCCAGCTCCATGAATTACTATTAGTATGGATTTTGTAACCGATCTACCGAAAGATAAGTGGAATACATGTATACTAGTGGTAGTGGATTTATTCTCAAAAATGTCTCATTTCATTCCTCTCACTAAAATCCCAACTGCTAAAGAACTAGTTGATCCTTTTATAATGCATATTGTCTGGGTTCATGGCTTGCCAACTGTAATTATCTCTGATCGAGGAACACAATTTGTGTTTAAATTTTGGCAGGAACTTTGTTTTTCTCTTCGTATTGACCATCGGTTATTTTCTGCACATCATCCACAAACTGATGGTCAAACAGAGAGAACTAACCAAACCATGGAACAGTTTCTACTTTGTTTAATTACCACCCTAACTAGCAGTTGGTTGCAAGCACTTCCCTTAGCTGAATTTGCATTTAACTACAGCGTTCATTCGCCCATAACATGCCACCTTTTTATTGTAATCTAGGCTGTCATCCCAAGTGCATTCTATTCCTACCATCCCAAAAGGTACCTGCAGTACATGCACATTTATCTGAATTACAAAATATCTGGAATAAGACCTAAACATATGCAGAGGGTGATCAAGTATGGCTAAGCACCCGTTATTTATCCATACAGCCTTGGTTCATAGGTCCCTTCACCATTGCCAAAGTTATCAACCCTGCAGCTATGAAACTGAACCTTCCCAGTGAACATAAAATGCATCCAGTATTTCATGTCTCGTTGCTCAAACCATTTCTCCCCACCACTCAACCTATTCCCCCACCACCTTCCATATTTAGGGAGAATCATGTAGAATTCAAAGTCCATTGCATTGTTGATTCTTGTAGACGACAAGGCCGTCCCTTTTATCTAATAGACTGGAAAGGCTACCCACCTGAAGAGGAGTCATGGGAACCAGCCGCTCATGTCCACGCCCCACAGTTGGTACGTTCCTTTCATGCACGATACCCCTCCAAACCACGTCCAGTGAAAAGGCCTTTGGTGGGAGGTACACTTAGGGCTCGCATTCACACATGCATGCTTCTTGATGCTCCCTCACAAAATAAATCAGCATTTATGAAAAAAGATGAAACATGTCATGAATGTGTTTACAGCACTTCCCGGTAACTTGTGGGGAAAATGATCTTCCGTCTGAAGACCGAATATTACATTGCATGTTTCTTTATATTGATAAAGCAAGTGTTGTCCCATTTGTGAACTGTGTGACAAGCGGTTTATGGAGACATCAAATTCCTTCATACGAATCATCCGAAGTGTTTGATGACTCATCAGCAGCAAGTGCCTGATGACTCATTACCAGCACGCCAGTCTATAAATAGAACTGCTGAGTTGTCATTCTTTTCTCGCAGGTGTTCCCGATTCAGATGGAGTTTCTGTGATTTTTTCTGGAGTAGTCATTTCAGTGCAAGGCTTCATCGGAGCTTCACTCTCTGGGGCGGATTACTTTCGCAGCAGCTGGAGAATTTACGAACAGTATTCTACCTCCCTCAAATAATCGAAAACATTCCAGGAGAAATTGGTTTGTGAGTAATCCCCCTCTCGTTCCCCTGTTTTCAACCTTCCCGAGATTAGTGATCTTTTGGTGCATTATGAAAAATGTTCGTCGATGCTGAGAAAACCGTGATACAAGACTATTTTCCAAAGACAGCTTGAGAAGTTTTTTTAAAGGCAGCATTGAAGTTAAGTGTTGTGAACTCCTGAAAGCATCGCTCTATATCTATGCAAAATGAGATGTTTATTCTGATTATTTTTGGAGAAAGTCTATTGTGTGAAAACAAAAGACAAATTCATAAGTGTGATTTTTTAATATCGATTTTGTTGTGAGTTGCGTCTGCGTGCTTAATAGTTGAGCAATCTAGCGCTAACAATTATTGTGACTTTGCTAAAAGACTAGGTGATTGCAAATCGAATGATAATAATTATTGTTATTTTGCTGAAAGACTCTGATATTTGTAGGTCTTTTGTTTTTTATATGTTTTGGGTTTTCGAATTCCTGCAACAAGCCCTTAGGCAACTTTCTTAGAACAACAATGACGCTCTTTAGGGAACCAGTGTTTAGTTTCTCTTCCCTTCCCAAATCCCTGTTCCTATCCCTTTCCCCCGGAGGCTATTCACTTGTTCCCTGTTTATTTCAGATATGAGAGAATAGTGTTTAGGAGTAAGGGTTTTATTCTCTTCGCTCCCGCGGAACCTGGAATTCAGGTGAGTGAACATGGTCTTGTCAGTGTCGAAATGAGAGGAGAGTTGGTGCCGTTTAGAAATCCACAGGCCAGAAATTCCAGAAGGTAGAGGCTGCTCCTGAGAAGGAATGCTGTAGTGAGATGTTCGGAATAGGTGTTTTTCCAGGAGACTGTTTTCTCTCCTCAAGATCCTCTAACCACCTGATGTCTTCAAAAGGTTAACCAAGGACGATTGCATGGATTGATTCAGACATCAAGCATCCCAGCTTGAATTTGATTATGTCCTCAATAGGAATCCAGTGAAGATCCACAAATGTTGGAGAGATGTGTTTGAATTTCTTGGTTGAAGGAAGTAGACTGGCTGCTGCTTGTAAGGTAGCTTTTGGAGGAGTATGGGCAGATTGAGATGCTTCTGCTAGAACGGCATTTCTAAAGTATAATCTTGATAATATTAGAGCATAGACAGACAAATTTAGGTGGTCTAGTTTTAGGACTGAGTGATAATAGGCAGATGAAATTATCTTTTCATTCTTTTACTGCTGTTAATACACCATCTAGGTGTTAAAAAGAGATAGTTGTTGGGTTCCTGGGGAGGTCGGTGTGAGATAGTTGGAAGTGGATCTGAAGTGGCCATGCCTTGAACCGTTATTATGTGACTATCTATGGTCTGCTGTTCAGACTCCATTAAAAGGGGTTAAACCTAAAAAGAAAAGAAAACAAGAAAAGGTTATGGGAATTATTAAACCTTTTAAGAGAGAGAACACGCCTATCCTAGTTAATAAATCTGAAGAGGTTAGGGTCAAGACCGACCTGTTGTTAAGGTTTCAGATGTTGGAGGGATAAGATGTCACAAGACTAAGCAAAGGGGTGGGTAAGGAAAGTAGTTTGTTGGGAATTGGCTGCAATTAGAATGTGTAACAGATGGTAATGGTCACCTAAATAGTGTGTCTCTACGGGGCGAAACAAATCAATAATGTTCATGCTAAAGCTGCCATGCCCAAGTGCAACCACACCTTCTCTTCCTTGCATTATTTAGAAAACTATTTAACCAGAAAAGAAAGTAAAGGGCATATATAAAATAGCACTTTCAAAGATTTTCATTTAAGAACGTGCATTGCTTATTTAGTCCAGATTGCCTGAAGCCCGGGCAATTGACGATTCAAGAGGAATTGAAAAGAACATCTTAGGATTCCTAAGTATACTTTCTCCATCATGCTATTCAGCAAAGTGCGATAGGGTTATATGTGATGGGGCACAGGGTTTAGGAGGACAAGCAGGTATTCTGTGGGCCTAATCAATAATGAAGGAGGGAGTCAGTAACGGGGTGTGAAGACATCCTCAAGCAGGTGAGTTACAAAGTAAATAATAACCCCTGATTCAGTATTTTCATGGAAGTCAGTGATACAGACAGTACGACAGCACAGTTATTTTTCACGGTTGTCTAGTTTACATTGGTGTAATTCTTATGATTTTTATAAGATGGCTAAGCATTGAGAGTGGAAGTGATTTGCATTTTTTTTTACCTCCCATTAGATTCTCGTTCACTGTCAAAAGGGCTGGGGTCTTTCTAATTTCCCCCAAAAGTCTGGTGATATGCAATATGTTTTTAAGAATCGTGTTACCTGCCACAACTGAACTCATGATCCTTCAACATTTAGGTAGCCTGGTCAGTAGCAGGCTCGCATGCTCGAAATGTTTTTACCAAGTACACAAGATTATGGAGGGATATTCACCCCTCCTCTTTCCTCAGTCTAATGTCGGTCTCCCTCTGCTTGTATGCACATTTATAAAATGCAGCCAACATCTGCTTACTTCTGTGCTGGCGTGGGTGAGGGCAACTTGCAGCCAGTGGTTGCGGGATCATAGTTCCACAAAAACTGCTACAACGATAACAAAAAATATCTTATAAAGGGAAATATCCCAGTAATGGTTTTACAATTAGGGCTATCAGAATTAAAAATCCAGGCAGGCACCAGGTGACATCAGTATGTCCCCACACAACACTACACATAGCTATGTTGGAAGTATTGCGCAGTTCAGCTGGGGATGGGCTAGTGTGATGGGAATAGCAATGAGCCTGATCCCTTAGAGTGGGAAGCGCAGACCTATAACCAGTAGGCAGTGTTATCTAAATGACTGCACATGATGACTTGAAGGTGCGAGCACTTCAAGAACTATTACAAGCTCAAGGCCATATCAGGAAGCCCAATTTAAACAGCAAACCTTCTTGTAGCTTGTAGCAAAATAGGGCAGAGGTAGAAAGAGGTCTCAGACACTTGAAGGATATAGATGGGGTATGGGTGCAGGTATTGGGCTCCAGAGAGGACATCCAAAAAGTAACAGACTCTGCTCACGTCCAGTCATTAACAGTCAGCCATTGTCCCCTCCATCAGAGGCAGTCTCTTCAAGGCAGTAATAGTTCCCTTGTTTTTCCATGAAGCTGCAGTGCATCGGAGACAGACAGAGAGACCACCAATGATGTATCCCACGTAGAGGGCTGAAGTATACATCTTCAGATTCCCAATCCCCCTGCTATACAGCATATGCAGGTAAACTCTCTAGAGCTTGCACTGTGCATACGATTCCTGTGATGTATGGCAATCTTGTTGAGTAATTAATTGTGTTTTTCTAATCAGGATGCATACTAAACGTCAGTGGCATTATCTGTTTTACGGCAAAAATTTGAAGTTGGCCTATGCGGTAAACAGATCTTGAATAACATGTAGGGTACGTGTCATTTTAGTAGGAGAACATTTTGCAGGAAGACTTAATGTTTACTTTTTCTGTTTGTAACGACTAATGTATATAGAGTCATTCAAAAATGATTAGTCTACTAACTGTGGAACAGTAAAATCATGTTGGCAACTCAAATACTAATGGGACAGAAAATGTTCATGAACAACGGTTTTACAATCATATGGGCACAAAACTAATTTACTATTGGAGGTAGGTACTTTGAGTATACCATCTCATCAACCAGTGTGGTATACAATCTCAGTAATATGCCTCCATCATCCTTTAGCCTTGGCAGGAATTTGGGGGTCGCTGACAGGTTTTCACTGCTAAGCAGCCAGTTGCAAAATCATTTACTAGTGAATAGTTCCAACAGTCAACGAGATGGTGTTGAGGCTGCCAAAAACATGGCTAGGGTAATAACAGAAGCTGCACCTGAAAGCACATAAATGGATCAACATCTGTACATTCTTGAATTTAGTTTGTCACTCCTTGTTCACATCTGCCTCTGAGGGATCTCCATGTTGGTGTTCTATTCACAATGGAATGCCCCTATAGGGACTCTTGTGGTCTACATATTCTACTTGTGGTTAAAGTTGATTATTTGGAAGTTTGTTTGTTGACTAGGTGTGCCCCTTTTTTTCGGCCATTATTGGAATACGATGTGGACATTTCAATTGTGCATTAAACACAGTAGAGATCTCCTTCAGGTCTCTTCGTCCATTTAACAAGGGTGCATCACGCATATACCAGCAGACTTCTGCTTTGTCAAGTTGTGGAGGACACTTAATCCTAACACTTAACAATACCCATTTATGAAGTGGTTCAAGGTAGCCACTAACGCATTAATTATTTTCATGTTATCTTAGGCACGTTTAAATACTAAAAACCTGTGTCAAGATATCTCTGACCGTGCCACCTATGCCTTAAGTAAATGGCTAGTGTACCTGTGAGGTTTAGATCCAAATTAGAGGGTTCGTGATGAAACAGATGCTAAAACATAGAGAAACAATTCCGAAAAATATCATCAAATAATCTGTGTCCTATAGAGTGAAAGAATGTGAGGGTTTTCAATGTTAGATCATGGGCATAATGTCTTTTTCAAAAAGGCATGTCTTTAGATTCTTGCTGGCTTATAAACTCTTTAGATTGGAATGTGGACTATCCTGCTATAAATCCATAGTTCGCAGTTTGCTGATACCGGACTAAGGCTTCTAATAAAAGAAGGGGTGACTTCTTTCCAGTGGTTAAAGGCCCCAAAAGGCTTGTGTATAAAGGGCGACATAAGTGGGAGCTTCGTCAGTTTCTGTAAAAACATCATCCACTTCAGACACTTCTTTCTTAGACGTAGGTGCTGCTATCATGAGCATATCTGACAGAATCAACTGAGCAGCAATGGGCTACTGTGGAAATAGGAATAGATCTTCATGTGATGATGTGTGAAGGTGACAGTACAAATCCCTTTTTATGAATGGGCCTTGATGATCTCTGTGTTGCTTTATATCAAACCTGTGAAACATTTGTAGCTAAGAAAACACTTGGACCTTCATTACTCTTATTTTCTGTCAGCAGAAATTCAGCAGGTGCTAAATAATTAGGCAAATTGCATGTTTTTGGGAAGTAACATGTTTTCCCTGGAGTTTCAAAAGGAGATCTTGGCTGCTGTTGGAAACAAGCAATTTTCATTCCTATGAGGAATGGTATAATTTAAACTCTTGGAATCTAACACCTCCAAGCTTTGGATCTTTATGTTTGGAAATAGCAATATGTGGCATTCTATTATTCAATAGAAATTTTACACAAATGGAGTCAAGTTGTTTAAAATAGTAATTAGGGATTTTGAGTGGTAACATGGAAATATTGTATAAAATATGTGGTAGAATCTTCACTGTGATAGCATTAAGTCTTCCTCACGAAGAAAAATATAATGGAGACCACGTCAAGAATAAGACTTGTATTTTGGATTTCAGCTTAGCAAAATTATGACAAAGTGTTTCTCGATTAGTGGGGGGGAACCAAATACCAGGATGTTTGAGTTACTCCAGGTAAATTAAGTGTTGGCAAACATGTATTGATAACACTGAGAATTCAAGGTTACAATTCCAGTCTTTCTTGTAAAAATTAATCTAGGGAAGTCGGAGGATTGAACATATATATCAGGATATCATCTGCACATGCAGATAACTTAACCTCCATAGAATCATGTTTGAAGCCAGATATAAGTGAATTACAACAGATTTGTTACAGGAAAGATTCCAAACATAGGACAATTAATAAGGAGGAGAGGGGGCAAACCCTGCCCCACAGCTCTATATAAATAAAAATAGGAGGATAAACAACTGTTAGAAATGGGGTCTTTGGTTAGCCGTCAGATTACCCCCTGTCCAAGCAAGGACCCTCACTCTTGTCAGGGTAAGGAGAATCACCCTCAGTTAACCCTCGCTCATCCCCTTGGTAGCTTGGCACAAGCAGGCAGGCTTAATTTGTACAGTATTTGTACCAACACACACAGTAACTCAGTAAAAACACTACAAAATGACACAACACAGGTTTAGAAAAATAGGCAGTATTTATCTAAATAAAACAAGACCAAAACCACAAAAATCACATACACTAGTCAAGTTATGAATTAAAAGGCAAAAAGTCTTAAATCCTTTAGAAAACAGTGGGAACACTGTTTGCGTGAAAAGGTACCTGGGTTGCGTCAAAATAACACTGCACAGGCGAGTGTGCATCGGAAAAGGTCAGCAATGTGCCAATTTCTCATTCGCAAGCGAGGCCATGCTTCGTTCCTCCTCCGGTCGGGTTGGCGTGCGTCGTTTTTCAGAGAGTGATGCATCGATCCGGGTAGGCTTTGCATTATTTTTCCACGCCCAGTGAGGTTTGCGTCAAAAATCCAGCCGCACAGTATCAGAAAACCACATTATGTGGGGTTGCGATGTTAACAGTCTCAGTCAGCGGGTGTTGCGCATCGTTTCTCCAGCCGCGTTGCGTCAATCTTCCAGCCGCGATGGAGGTGGAGCATAGATTTCAGCTGCGAAGCCGGAAGGTGCGTGGAAATGTTCCCCGCACGGCAGTCTGTGCATGGATTTTCAGTCTTTGTCTACCAGCTTCACCTTTCAAGGGCCCAGGAACTGGATAAGGCTCCACTTGGCAGGGCAGGAGTCTCAGTGCTGGCAGGGGAAGTCTTTGTTGTCCCTGAGACTTCAACAAAAGGAGGCAAGCTCAGTTTCACGCCCTTGGAGATTTCTTCACAAGCAGGAATGCTAACAAAGTCCAGTCTTTGTCCCCTTTCACAGGCAGAAGCAGCTCCACAAAGCACAGGATAGCTCCACAAAGCACAGTCACATGCAGGGCAGCACTTCTCTTCAGCTCTTCTCCTTGGCAGAGGTTACTCTTGATTTCCAGAAGTGATCTAATTTTCAGGGGTTTGGATGTCCTTCTTATACCCATTTCTGCCTTTGAAGTAGGCCTACCTCAAAGGAAAGTCTCTCTTGTTTGAGAGATCCTGCCTTGCCGAGGCCAGGCCCCAGACACACACCAGGGGGTTGGAGACTGCATTGTGTGAGGGCAGGCACAGCCCATTCAGGTGTAAGTGACCACTCCTCTCCTCCCTCCTAGCACAGATGGCTCATCGGGATATGCAGGCTACACCCCAGCTCCCTTTGTGTCACTGTCTAGAGAGAGATGCAAACAGCCCAACTGTCAAATTGACCCAGACAGGGAATCCACAAACAGGCAGAGTCACAGAAGGGTTTAAGCAAGAAAATGCCTATTTTCTAAAAGTGGCATTTTCAAACACACAATCTCAAAACCAACTTTACTAAAATATAGATTTTTTTAATTGTGAATTCAGAGACCCCATACTCCACATGTCCATCTGCTCCCAAAGGGAATTTACACTTTAATCATATTTAAAAGCATTCCCCATGTTAACCTATGGGAGAGATAGGCCTTGGAACAGTGAAAACCACATTTGGCAGTATTTCACTGTCAGGACTTATAAAACACATTAGTATATGTTCTACCTTAAACATACACTGCACCCTGCCCCTGGGGCTATCTAGGGCTACCTTAGGGGTGTCTTACATGTAAAAAAAAGGGAAGATTTCAGCCTTGCAAGTGGGTACACTTGCCAAGTCAAATTGGCAGTTTACAACTGCACACACAGACACTGCAGTGGCGGGTCTGAGCCATGTTTACAGAACTACTAATGTGGGTGGCACAACCAGTGCTGTAGGCCCACTAGTAGCATTTGCTTTACAGGCCCTGGGCACCTTTAGTGCACTGTACTAGGGACTTACCAGTAAATCGAATATGCCAATCACGGAAAGCCAATTACATACACATTTTATACAGGAGCACTTGCACTTGCACTTTAGCACTGGATAGCAGTGGTAAAGTGCTCAGAGTAACAAAAACAGCAAAAACAGAGTCCAGCATACATCAACAACCTGGGAAACAGAGGCACAAAGTTAGGGGAGATCACGCCAAGGATGCCAAGTCTAACAACAACCATTAACAAAAACACTAGCCTGGGGATTAAAGTATATTAATTTAATAAAGGAAATTCATTTTGGGCCCAAACAAAGCCAATGAAGGGTAGTTAACATAAATTGCCAAATAATACAACCAGAGGTTTTTTCATCATCAATTGAGAGGGCCGCAAATGGTGATTTATATTTTCCAGCCAGGCTATTGCAGAACATTCTAACATTATCAGCAGTTAATGTTGCCTTCATAAAACCCAATTGGTCAGATTTAACAAGAAGCAGGAGCAGCAGATTGAAAGCAGGAATCTTGAATGTTTGCAAAGATCTTACAGTCATAATTATTACGTGATATTGATCCATACTTTTTACTAAATTTGGGATCTTTACCTTGCTTTGAGAATATTAGGAGCCACTAGCTGTGGAATTAGAAATATAAGAGTTAAAAAGCTATAATAATCTGGGGGCGAAAAATGTGGAAAAGGCTGAAATAAGTTCAATAGAAAAATGATCTTGGCCAGGAGCCTTTGCTGTTTTCATAGATTTAATTGCATCCAAAACCTCCTGAAGGGCATTGTCTGTTTCCAACACTTCAAATGTATCTGTAAGGAGGGTGGACGAAGAATACCATTAAAATATTTTGGAATATCAGTTGCAGAAGGAGTAGTGTCTTCATTATATTGTGATTTATAAAAGGATTGAAACAAATTAGTAATATCAGCATTGGGAATGGGTACAAATTCATCCAATTCATTGATAATAGACCAACAGCTTTGCGCTCTGTTTTTATTTTAAAATAATTAGCAAGCAGTTTACCAGCTTTGTTCTGTCCGTCATGAAATTTAAACACTATTTTAAGCAGAATATTACATGCATCAAAGGAGTCAGCTTGTTTAGGTTTGATTTAGCTTTAATCTAGTCATGCAGCAGATGTTGCAGTGAAGTAAGCACGTTCAAGTGTCTTGATCTGTTTTAATAGGAAGGCATATTGAGCTTTCAAGACTTCTTTCTTGGGAGAGTAAGCAATAGTAAAGGCTTGAAATGAAGCCTTAAATGCATCCCAGTTATTGGCAAAAGAAGTGTCCTAAGGGTTGGTGAAATGAAAACAACCATGTATAAAAGCATTCCCTTCAGAAGTAAACTGATCATCTGACAAGAGGAAGTTATTAAATCTCCATCTACCTATTTTTAAATCCAGATTGGAGGTGTTGAAGGCAGGACCAGATATTCAAAGGAAGACATTATTGGGGCATGATCAGAAATAAAAATGGAACCAATTTCAGCAGATTGCAGAGTAAGAAGTAACAATTTAGTAAATAAGGTATAATCAGTTCTGGACATAGTATTATGTACATTGGAAAAAAGGAGTATTCTAAAAGATCAAGATTATACGTCCTCCAATCATGAAATAAAGGTATAGGAGTAATTGTGGATTGAAATGCTTCATGGGATTTATCTGGTTTAAATGTGTGCTTAGACTTTCGATCCACAAAATTATCTAACAATTGATTAATGCCACTATCCATAATAATATTGGAGTTAGAAATGTTAGCTAACTTTACCTTAACTAAGTGCTAGAACTAGTGCAAGATTTAAAAGGACCATACACATTAAATAAAGTGAGAAGTTTGTTATCAAGCACAGCATTAATCAAAACCCATCTTCCGTCATTGTCACATGCAGTAGAAACAACTTGTTGTCTCAGAGTTTCTTGATAAAGAATAGCCACACCACCTTTACAGTCTACTGCTGTAGAGAAAAAAGCCTGTCCAAACCATTTTCTCTTCAATTTAACAGCTTCAGAATCATAGCAATGTTTTTCCGCTAGAAAAAAAACATTATTTTAAAGTCTAGTATAGATAAATGAGTACTTTTTCCTTTTGGTTGGGTGTCCAAGTCCATGAACATTCCAGGAGACAGTGTTAAAAATATTGGATACAGGGGGATACACATACAGGTAAATGGGTGACAAGCTGCAAAACAAGGAAACAAAAACAAAATAACAATATTGACTATATAAAACAAAGGATAAACACAAGAAGGAAATAGAGATTTAATAGATAAGCACTCATAGGAAACAGAGAGAGAAAGTGAGGGAGAAGGGCAAAAATGAAATACATAAAAAAACTGAAAGGAGAACAGACCAAAGATAAACATCCAGCTCTCAGTAAAGAACTAGCAAGGATATGTACGAGACATGTCAACACCATAACAAGATTGACAACAGACCAAAAATAAATAAAATGAGTAAAGGAAAACCATCATAAGGGAGGACAACGTAGCATGTTAAGGTGTCTGAACAGTAGTTTCCATTGCATGTGAAGTAATATTCTTCAGAAACATTTTCAATTTAACAGGATCATCAAAAGATTTAGTACTGCCCTTGTAGGTTATTCTGCATAGGCAGGGATGAATAATTCATTAACGAGTATCAGGTGTCTCATTTGAGGTCTCAGGCCAGAAATTCCTTGTGTCTGGCATTATTTGCATTGGATATATCCTGAAACCTCATATATTCATTTATCTTTAGCCACTAGAAAGACACGAAGAAGGTCTGTAAATTCTAGAAAAGGAATAATGATGCCTCAGGGTTTGGAAAAGTGAGGATTAACACAACCTAAACGATGAGCCCTTTGAAAGTTAAGAGGAGAAGCAGTAGAAAGTCCAAGCAGGTCTGGAAGGAAATTCTTTAGGAAGTCAAGAAGGTTAGGGCCCCCAATAGCTTCAGGGAGACCATACAAACAAGGTTTGTCATTACGAGTTCTATTTTCCAAATCTTCTGTGTGAAGCTTGAGTTTCAGGATCTCTTGTCCAAGTAGGGGAATTTTAGTAGATCTACCCTGAAGAGAGCTATCACTGACCATTTAATTTTGAAGTGATGTGCTGGATCATGAGAAACCCTCTGAGAGGATTTTAGTTTTCCCATAAAAGTGGAAGCATAGCATAGCACAACATCAGGAGGCAGAAGCTTTAGATCTAGAAAAAACAAATTGCCAAAGAGAATATTGCCTGGTGCTGCTGGAGAAGCTTAAAGAGTACATCAAGAGGAAGACTCCTTAAAATATGGCCATGTAGATAAACCGGGTTAGAACACTACAAAAAATATCCTGCTTAACCTATATATATAATATATATATATATATATATATATATATATATATATATATATATACATATATATCTGTGTGTGTGTATATATATATATATATATATATATATATATATATATATATATATATATATATATATATATCTGTATATATATATAAAGCGATAAAAATGAACTGAAAAAAGTGATCACAGTATAAAAGGAGATATTTTGTTAAACGTCATGTAATTTTGTGTTATGGGTCTGTCCACAGGAGATCTGTGGTCATTTTGAATGGTGTATATAGATTAAGTGGGATATTTTTTATACTGTATTTTTGTGTTCCCCGATACCTAACCTTAAAATGTTGTTTTGTGGGGTGCCCCTTTTTTCTTTGAAAGATAAACCGGGTTAGTGCATTAAGTGATAAAATTTGCAGAAGTCTAAATTATTTCATATCAGGAGAACATATATAAAAGAAAGGAACTGCAGTGGATCATTAGCGCCTCATCATGAAGAAAATAACGCAGGCGTTGCGCTGCACAAAATGGTGCCCATCCGCGTACTAAGGAACAAGCTCATCTTGCTGCAGCAATCAGAGGGCACCAAAAGCCATCTAAAAAGCACTCCACAATAGCGAAAGGAAGGGTCAAGAAAATCCTGAAATAGTTTAGCAGATGACCTTGCAAAACAACAAGCTCTGTACCCCACTGAAGTTTACTGATCCACCGCCATCTGGCTCGGCACAAAAGCCATGCTTCCGGGGGCTTTTATCTTTGGCATTACCTTCATATCAATAATTCACCAGCGGCGAGGCCTGCATCGGCCAGAACAGTGCCAGTAGACGAGGCAGCACGCCCGATCCGGGGAGAGCAGGAGCAGCTCGGGCACCTGCGGAGGAGCGTCACGCAGGCCCTGTGAGGCTGGACAGCCCCTTCCCTGCAGTGGTGGGGTGGGGTCCGAAAAGCGGAGAACCGTGCCCCCGCCCCAGAGGTGTGATTGGAACCCCACATGCGGCAAGCTGCCAGGGGGGCTGTGATCCCAGTGGGGTGAGGTGTGGCGGCGGCTGCATTGGGCCGCTTGGACGGGCGCTGGATAGCCCAGGCGAAGGAGTAGAAGAGCGCCTCGATACAACCGAGGGAGGGTGCCGGGTGGTCCCCGTGAGGCCGGGCGGCACCTCCCTGGCACGAAGACCCTCGGTTAAGCAAAAGCTCAGGGCAATGCAGCTGACTTACATGCTCCTTTTCCCCGTGCGCCTTATGGTCCTCATGGATGGGAAGTCCTTCTTCTTTGACTTGCCCGAAGTGGCGTGGGACTGGCTTACTGAGGAGCACCGGGTGGCCCGGAGGGGTCCCCCAGGCCCAGGGGGAGCTCCCGGGGTCCCTGCCATGTGATCCCCCAGGCTCGCGGGCGGGCGCCGACGCCACCAGTCCCACGGAAGGAAACAAAGTGCTCTGGACAGCCCACCGGCTTTGGGCCTGCAATCGGGGCTCGCTGGCCCGGAAGGGGGGCCCCGTCAGACACCCCGGCGAAGAAGAGGCCTGCACGGACCGTGGAGGAGGACCGCCTCACCCGGACTCCCTTGCTCTCCTGAAGTGCACCATGTCAGACTCTCTGCAACCGGGGAAGAGCTGGGAGGAGAACATCCTGCTTGACACTGGGTGCAAGGGAGGGGGTGGCTGTATTGCAGATTTCCAACTAAATGGAGGGGTCCACCACTCCACACCAATGACAGACTCTCTGTGTTCAAGGTTTTGGCTGGGTTTATGGGTGACAGATGCTTCAGGGTTGGAAGTATGGCCTGGGGGGCAGTTGGGGGAGGGGAAATACTAACACCACAGCAATTCCATGTTCCAATGTGATTGAGTTGCAGTTATGTTAACCTTTTTTCTTTTAGGTGGTCGCATTCGGAATCAGGGGCAGGCATGCTACACATATCCTTGCTAGTTCCCTACACGCCCTGCATCCCTTGATGCAGGTACTTTCCTGGAATGTTTACGGGCTCCTAGATAAAATTAAGCAGTCAGCAGTTTTCAGTGCCCTCCGCAGATGTACCCCCTCCATGGTCCTTCTCCAGGAGACCCACTTACTTGGTCCTTTTGCCCTATGCTCACGCGGGGTGGGTACGACAGGGTCTACCATGCAGGCTTTTCTAAGGGCTCCAGGGGGGTGGCTATCCTGCTACATCGCTCCTTGCCCATAGTGATAACCGCTTCCCAGTTGGATCCACAGGGGCGCTATGCAGTGGTGTCCGGCATGCTCGAAGGCATCCGGTTAATATCCTGAGCGCCTCCCCCTGGAGCGTTTGAGCGCTTCTTGCTTGTTCTCTGGGATGTGTTGGCAGGGCTCCCTCCGGGTCTGACCTTGCTGGGAGGGGACTTCAACTCCATGATAAACCTAGCACTGGATATATCCGGTCCTCTGTCCGTGAGTCATTCCTACCGGTTGTCTGGACTGGGTCGCTGGGCCAAGGGCCTTGGTCTTTGTGATGTGTGGTGGATATGGCACCCTAGAACGCGGCAGTATACACACACATTGGCACCCACCACACTCACGCCAGAATAGACCTCCTCTTTTTGCCAGCACTGGATGTCTCCAGAGTCACAGGGGTGGAGATACTACCGCATGGGGTCTCGGATCACGCACCACTTCTAGTCCACCTGGGGGATACAGACCCCACTCGACGCCCAATGTGTTGGCTGAACGCCTGGTACTTGCAGGACAGCGACTACACCCAAGCCTTGAGGGACCAACTCATCCAATATTTTGACCACAATCTGGGTTCCGTGCAATCACCCGGCACGATCTGGGCAGCTTGCAAGGCCACCCTTAGGGGGCAGGCCAAGCATCGCCTTTGCATGTGTGAGTGCGCACAAAACCACAAAGTGTCGGAACTTGAGACCAGGGCATTACGACTTGAGTGCCGGCTTGCTGTCTCCGCGCATGCGATCATAACAAGGCAGTTAACCCTAGTTAGAGAGGAAATCAGACACTGTTCTTGAAACGGCAAAATATATGTGGTGAGCTTCGGTGGCCCGCGTATACAGCTGTGGGGACAAAAACTGAAAGCTCGTGCACTGGCTAGCAACCCGGCCGATGCCGAATAGGGTCATCCCCGAGGTCGTTGATGAGTCCGGGGCCCTCTCCCGGACGCCTTGTGAAATAGCGCAGAGCTTTGCCACTTACTATGGAAGACTCTACGAGGAGTGGCCCAGGCCGCAGGTAAAAGGGAGGCCCCCTTGCTGGGGAAGGTGTCTCTCCCTAGACTCTCGATAGTGGAAAGGCAAAACCTTGATTAACCCATGGGACTCGAAGAGGACAGGGATGCTATTTTGGAACTGGCAGTGAGCAAAACCCCGGGCCCAGACGGCTTCCAGGCAGAACTCTACAGCAAGTGTAGCGACATCCTAGCCCCTCACCTGCTTGCCATGTTTGAGCAGGTGGAGAGGACGGGTGGCTTTCCTCCGGATCTCGACCAAGCCACTATAGTGGTGATCCCTAAGACCAACCCCCATCGCGGCAATGTTCTGCCTATCGCCCCATTTCGCTTCTCAACACTGAAGTTAAGATACTGTCCACGATCAGAGCCTCCAGAATGAAGAGGGTGTTGTCCTCGCTGATACACCCGGACCAATGCAGCTTTATGCCCACGAGAAGTACCAGCACTGCATTAGGCAATTTCATGTGGCGTTGGCTCACTGGGGCCTCTTAACCCCTCCTCTGGAACTCCTCCTTCTAGACTTCGAAAAGGCCTTTGACACAGTGGACTGGACTCAGGTGCTTCTTAGCACCGGGTGTGGTCCCAAATTTTGTGGCCTAGTGAAGCTCCTTTATTCTAATCCGACGGCACGGGTGCAAGTGAACGGGGTTGTGCCGCACCCATTCCCTATCCGTCGGGGAACCCGTCAGGGGTGCCCCCTGTCCCCGCTTCTCTTCGCATTAGCGATGGAGCTACTGGTGAAACTTATATGGCAGGACCCCCTGATTGACGGTTGGTCTTGGCCCACTGGGCGGGAGGACTGGGTGTCGCTTTACGCGGATGATGTACTCTTGTTCCTGGCCAACCCAGCCTGCAGCGGGCCCCGGGCGCTGCAAATCTTGGGACTGTTTTCGGAAGCCTCCGGCCCAACACTCAATCCCAGTAAATCTCTGATGGTTCTATTGCACCCCGCAAGGGACTGCTATGACTGGCAAAATGCCTTCCCTATCAGACGTAACAGCTTCCGGTATCTGGGGATAAATGTGGCTCTGCTGCCTGAACTGGCTTGGGCACTTAACGTTTTGCCGCTTACTCGAAAGGTAAAAAATGACCTCCAAAGATGGCAGACCCTGCCCCTCAACATATTGGGTAGGAAAGCACTCTATAAAATGATGGTATTGCCCCGGTTCCTCTACCTGCTCCAGAACTAACCCTACCCCATGCCCAGGCGGTGGTTTAAGGAGATAGAGGCAATTTCTATGGTACGGTACCCGACCCCGGCTGGCACTCAGCACCTGTCAAAGAGACGTGTATGAAGGTGGTTTGGGGATGTAAAACCTTTATCTTTATTACCTAGCAGTGCATCTGCTGGTGATTAACGATTGGATGGGGGGGGCTGGTCTGAGCCTGCATATCAGCTAGAGCTCCTGACGATGGGCTTCCCTGGCCCCCTGCCCCGCAGAATCACGGAGGTGACCAGAGTAGTACTGATGGGTTGGAGGGAGGTGCCAAGGGTGAAGGGTTGGTGGCGCTGTCTTACGCAACAAACCCCGGTTTGGCATGGGGGGTGGCTAGAGGAGGTCTCAGCCCTACAGGGATTTAAAAAATATAGGTATCTCACAATTGGGGGACGTCTGGGAGGGGTTCCACATACGGTCCTTCGAGGAGCTTCAACAGCAATATTCACTCAACAAGACCCAATTCCACAAACACCTACAGCTCCGGCAAGCGTTAAACGTGTACGTCTGGGCCAGCATGGTCCTCCCTAAATTTAGTCCCATGGAGGCAAAGGCACTAATGGGCGGTCTGGGTAAAGGGGGGGGGTGTCACAGATCTACCGCTCTCTGGTCACTAACACAAGTCAGATGCTGGACAAACTCCGACAGCGGTTGAGGAATGGTTGGGCCACATAGAGGATGAGGACTGGTGAGACGCGCTGATGGCACCTAGAACATTGACTATGACCACCCGTCTTTGCGTGGTGCAAGCATACTATTTACATACAGCCTATCTCACACCTGACAGGTTATATAGGGAAGGCCTCCAGCCACACGCAGATTGTCCCCGTTGTGCAGGCCCCGATGCAGACTTTTACCATATGGTGTGGACCTGTCCGCACATAGCTACCTACTGGCGGCTAGCAACCCGGCCGATGGCGAATAGGGTCATCTGGCGGGCGGTGGCGACTGAAATCTCCAGAGTCTTGCAGGTGGAGGTGGAGGTGGCCCCTTTGCCACTTTTATTGGGGGTCATGGAGGGAGTGGGGTCCAGTAGAGCGGAGCGGATCTTTTTGGGCATGACTTGTCTGGTAGTAAAGAGAGACATTGCAGATGGCTGGAAAGCAGAGACAGCAGCAGCGCTTGCGAAGTGGCGCCGTGGAGTGGACTGGTGTGCCCAGCAGGAAAAACTAGTATACGAGGCAAGAGGGTGCCTGGCTAAATCCGAAAGTGTGGGGGAGGTGGGCAGCCGCCTGGGGAGAGTATTCAGGGGCTTTGTCTTAGGTGCCATTGCTGTGGGGTGCCCTGTTATTGAGCATTCTGACCGATGTCAATCATGTACCTATGTCACTTGTGCAGAACTGTATGATGCCATGTCAGGGGGGACGTGGGTGTGACCTGTTAGTTGTATGTCGCTTTACAAAACTAATAAAGTTGTTTATCAAAAAAGATTGTAATCTAAAGGGGTGCAAACTATTTACTCCGACCACACTGGTGTGCAAGTAGTTGCACATGCAAGTCAGAGAAACCTGGAATGCGAGGCTCATGAGTATGTTTCTAATAACATTAGAGCCTGCATGCGTAAAAAGTTAAATTTTTGCAGTAACTGCATATTTCTGTAATGGAGTTATTTGTCCTTATCAAGGTGATATACCTAACCTAGTTTATTTACTGATTCCAAAATATTCACTTAGTTTTCACCCCTGAATAGCGATTTTATCAAATTAACCGGTTTTAGCTGACCAGACTCCACCAATAAATCTTGATTCCCTGTCTCCTCAATACTGCAATTGAGCCATGCCCAAGCCTTCCTGTGAAAAATACTGTTGGGCAGCCCATTTGAACTTACTAGCTGTCTGGTTCCATGCAGGTGACAAATGCATATTGAGCAACATTTGTTGAACCACTTTTACGATACTAATGTGAAACCCCACAGAGGCAATGAGACATCCCTACTTCCAAACTTATATAAAGTACTTCAGGGTCTGGGACTAACTACTGTACATCTGTCAGACATGCTCATCAGGGATAACCCAGCGTGTGTCTCCTTGAAGAACTTGCCAGAAGTCTATAAATATAACACTAGTATGAGAAGTCCACACATAGGTCAATCCCTGCCCTTCACCAGTAATGGGATATAGCTGAGTTTTACTACAAGAATTACAAATACCTTAAGTTTGTCCTGCTGCAGTTCTGGAATACCAAAACCCCCCTGGTAAAACTGTCTGACCCTGAGGATTTCCCTAAAGATTACAACATTGCTTCACATTTATAGGGAAAACAGCAGGTCTCCTCTAGCAAATGGTGGGAGATATAAAGTGTTTACTATCCCCAAGCTAATGGAAATAATGTCATCCTTTCAATAGGCTTATATGAATGTAAACCAGACACAGGCTGATAAGAGTATGAAATCAATACAGATCATATGAAGCATTTGTTACTCGTTCTGGAACTATACTATCCTGTCTGGTCTAGAATCTAGTGTGCCCTGTCTTTTTTAATATAGAAAACTGTCATATGCACAGTATGTACAGTCAAAAAACAGTCGCCAGACATAATGATAAATATCTTTATCTGGGTATTGGCTGTACCAAGAGGGGAATTCAAGTCTAAGATGTCAACAGATCATGCCCTTTTTTTAAATTTTTCTAGGCTGCGCCCACCACTGACCTCAACCTGGTCGGCTGTCAAATACTGATCAAATTATCAGTTAATGATGGTAAGGTACTCGTGACACCTCTCTTACTTGCCTTAAGGATCCTGTCTTACTACACGCCTTCTTATTGTTTGTATTCCAGAATCTGCTCTCCGCTAAACACTTGAGAATCCTCATATGCATGAGCAAGAATTATATCCATGACATTGTCACTAGAACTCAGTATCTGGCAACATAAGAACTATACACCCTCTTCAAAAGCACTGAAATTGCTCTGGGTGTTAGATTATTGTATGACAATGCTGAGCTATGTATTGCAATCCTGGGTAGGCTCGTCATTTGGACCAGTTTCTTGGTCATGCAAATGAGTTTGTCAAGTAGAGAAACCCTAAAATACTCCTAATTTTCTAGAAGACATATTCTTGAAGAGCTAATTTCCCCAAGTGTTATTGCTGCTATAGTTATGGTGCACATGATCGTCCAGGCATCCGATCCACGACTATTGCTGGCTGTTTCTTTGCAGGTCTCTATGATAACTGTTGTAGATCATTTTTATTTACATTTGCTTGTTACTGTTTTTAATGCCCAGCAGGTAGCATTCCACAGCAGAGCTGGAGTCAGCATGTTGCATGCTGTGGTGAGCAGGGCATGTTCATCTTAAGCGGTGGTAGGCCTGCAAACTGAACATCATGAATGCTACCCACCACCACAGTGTTGTGATTTTACAGCGTTGCCACATATTGTCCGGCCAGATGTACAAAAAGTTGGTCACAAAATAATGGTTGCAACTTGTGATCACTGTTTATGCAACTAGTGTGAAGTTTTGCAAACCAACCTATGTACTAATAGGACAGTTTGCAAAATTCCAAATAGTAGTGGGTCGCAATCCGATCTGTCTCATCCATGTGCATGAGGTAGGTTGCAAAAGTTTTAGACTTTTATAAGTTTGTTTGTTGCTTGGTAGTGGTTCCCTGGACAACTGCCTACTCCCCAACAGTCTTTTTTTACATTCACAAAATGGAATGGGTACCAAAGGGACCCCTTCCATTTTGCAAATGAGCTACAACACCAGCTTTGGGGTTGGCAATCACTGCCTACCCCCAACAATTATTTTTTTTACATTCACAAAAGGGAAGGGGTCTCAAAGTGACCTCTTTCCTTATGTAAATGTACTACATCTCCAACTTCTGTTTTGGTTCTAACCCATTGGTACATATGGATAGCAATCAGTATTTGGAAGAGACGCCTAAAACATACCCCTTCCAAATAGCGATCACTTAACCATTTCTAAACCCATTTTAGGAATCGGAAAAAGTTACTGACTCCTAAGATAGATGTAGGACATTGCAAAAAAGCATTCCCAGTGGCAAACTCTGAATAGGGATGTTTGCAACTTCAAAAAGTTTTGAATATCTAGTCCTTCCTTCTGAAAATGTTAAGGTACGCTTCTGACATTCATGTGCTAGGACCTCAAGGTAGAAGATGAATATTACAGTGATGTCTTCTGATATATTGTGTGTTCCGTCACTGGATATTTGCTGGTGGTTTCATGGCAAAAGAGGAAGCAAGCATTTGCAGTGCAATAGGTCTTGCATCTGTGGGAATTAGAGCTATTGATGTTGTAAATGACAATGTCTTTTACCTGTGTGTTTTGTTTTGGAGTTTAGTGGATGTATGAACAGAGGCGCAGCTTCAGCACTGTCTAGAGGACTGAGAAAGGGGAATTGCCACTGGGAACAGAGCGACAGCTGCAGCACTGCCTAGAGGTCTTAGAATGGAGAAGTTCCCGACGGGACCAGAGAAGCAGCTGCAGCACCGTCTAGGGGACTACGGATTAGGAATTACCACTTGGAACAGAGACACAGCTTCAGCACTGCTTAGAGGGCTTAGAATGGTGGAGTTACTGACAGACCAGAGAAGCAGCTAGCAGCACTGTCTAGAGGGCCAAGAATGTGGAAATACCACTGAGACCAGAGAAGCATCGAACAGCATTTAGAGGAATTATCGACGGGACCAGGGAAGCAGCTAGCAGCATTGTCTAGAGGAATTAGAATGTGAAATTACAGACAGGACCAGAGAAGCTGCTAGCAGCACTTCCTAGAGGACTTAGAATGAGGAATTACCACTGGGACCAGAGAAGCAGCTGCAGCACTGTCTGGAGGACTTAGAATGAGGAATTACCACTGGGACCAGAGAAGCAACTGCAGCCTTGTCTACAGGACTAAGAATGAGATATTACCACTGGGGCTAGAAAAGCAGCTAGAAGCACTGTCTAGAGGACTTACATTGAGGAATTACCAATGGGTCCAGAGAAGCATTTTCCAGCACTGCCTAGAGGACTTAGAATGAGGAATTATCAATGGGACTAGAGAAGCAGCTAGCAGCACTGTCTATAGGACTGACAATGATGAATTACCACTGGGACCAGAGAAGCAGCTGCAGCACTGTCTGGAGGACTTAGAATGAGGAATTACCACTAGGACCAGAGAAGCAATTGTAACCTTGCCTACAGGACTAAGAATGAGATATTACTACTGGGACTAGAGAAGCAGCTAGCAGCGCTGTCTAGCGGACGTACAGTGAGGAATTACCAACGGGACAAGAGAAGCATTTTGCAGCACTGCCTAGAGGACTTAGATTGAGGAATTATCAATGGGACTAGAGAAGCAGCTAGCAGCACTGTCTACAGGACTGACAATGAGGACTTATCACTGGGACCAGAGAAGCAGCTAGCAGCACTGTCTAGAGGACTTAGAAGGAGAAATTACCACTGAGACCAGAGAAACAGCTGCAGCAGTGTCTACAGGCCTAAGAATGAGAAATTACCACTGGAACAAGAGAAGCAGTTAGTAGCACTGTCTAGAGGACTTAGAATTAGGAAATACTGACTGAACCAGAGAAGCGGCTAGCTGCACTGCATAGAGGACTTAGAATAAGGAATTTCCAACAGGACAAGAGAAGCAGCTGCAGCACTTCCTAGAGGACTAAGAATAAGGAATTACAACTGGGACCAGAGAAGCAGCTAGCAGCACTGCCTAGAGAACTTAGAATGAGTAATTCCCAGTGGGACCAGAGAAGCAGCAAGCAGCACTTTCTGGAGGACTAAGAGTGAGGAATTACCACGAGGACCAGAGAAGCAGCTTGCATAATTGTCTAAAGGACTTAAAATTAGGAATTACTGGCCGGATCAGAGAAGCAGCACTGCTTATAGGATAAAGAATGAGGATTTGCCACTGGGACCAGAGAAGCAGCTCAAGCATTGTCTACAGGAGTAAGAATGAGGAATTACCACTGGGATCAGAGAAGCAGCAACAGCACTGTCTAGAGGACTGAGAAGGAGGAATAACCACTGGGACCTCAGAAACAGATAGCAGCACTGCCTATAGGATTAAGAATGAGGATTTACCACTGGGACCAGAAAAGCAGCTGCAGCATTGTCTAGGGGACTTAGAATGAGGCATTACCTCTGGGACCAGAGAAGCAGTTAGCAGCACTGTATAGGGACATACCACCTGGACCAGGGAAGCAGCTAGGAGCACTGCCTAGAGGACTTAGAATGAGGAATTACCACTGTGACCAGAGAAGCAGCTAGCAGCACTGCTTATAGGATTAAAAATGAGGATTTCCCACAGGGACCAGAGGAGCAGTGTGCAGCATTATCTAGAGGAATTAGAGTGAGGAATTACCAATGGTACCAAAGAGAAGCAGCAAGCAGCACTGCCTATAGGATTAAAAATGAGGATTTCCCACTGGGACCAGAGAAGCAGCTGCAGCACTGTCTAGAGGACTTAGAATGAGGAATTATCACTGGGACCAGAGAAGCAGCTGCAGCATTGTCTACAGGACTAAGAATGAGGAATTACCGCTGTGACCAGAGAAGCAGCTAGCAGCACTGTCTAGAAGACTTAGAATGAGGAATTACCACTGTGACCAGAGAAGCAGCTAGCAGCACTGCTTATAGGATTAAGATTGAGGCTTTACCACTGGAACCAAAGAAGCAGCTGCAGCATTGTCTAGAGGACTTAGATTGAGGAATTACCACTGGGACCAGACAAGCAGCTGCAGCATTGTCTAGAGGAATTAGAGTGAGGAATTACCAATGGTACCAAAGAGAAGCAGCAAGCAGCACTGCCTATAGGATTAAAAATGAGGATTTCCCACTGGGACCAGAGAAGCAGCTGCAGCACTGTCTAGAGGACTTAGAATGAGGAATTATCACTGGGACCAGAGAAGCAGCTGCAGCATTGTCTACAGGACTAAGAATGAGGAATTACCGCTGTGACCAGAGAACCAGCTAGCAGCACTGTCTAGAAGACTTAGAATGAGGAATTACCACTGTGACCAGAGAAGCAGCTAGCAGCACTGCTTATAGGATTAAGATTGAGGCTTTACCACTGGAACCAAAGAAGCAGCTGCAGCATTGTCTAGAGGACTTAGATTGAGGAATTACCACTGGGACCAGACAAGCAGCTGCAGCATTGTCTACAGGTCTAAGAATGAGAAATTACCACTGGGACCAGAGAGGCAGCTAGCAGCACTGTCTAGAGGAATTAGATTGAGGAATTACCACTGTGACCAGAGAAGCAGCACTGCCTATAGGATAAAGATTGAGGATTTACCACTGGGATCAGAGAAGAAGCTGCAGCACTGTTTAGAGGACTTTAGAATGAGGAGGACTGAAAGTAGATGAATGTGTGTCTGCCAGTACAAAACACGCACACACAGACAATTATTTCAAGAACAGCAGTGGAGGGAAAAGTGGTTTGCAAGTCATCAATTAAGTATATCCAATCAGAGGCACAAGAACACACGAAACCTGAAATCTTTGGTGCCTTTCTAAACATGGTCTTTTCACTGGTGTGGTGTGAACACATTGTTATGGACAACCAGAAGAATACTAAGGAGGCAATGCCCAGATGGGAGGAGGGGCCATCACATGCTGTAACAGGAGGAAGTGTGAACGTAGTGTGATTGTCAACAAAAATGTTCTCTTGATGAAATCGCCTGGGAAGGAACTAAGCACACAAAGGAGGGACATTTGTAAAAATGGACCAATGAAAAGGAAGAATTTAAGACAGCCAGAACAAAGAACGACTATCAATAGTGGGGGTTGTTAAAGCCCATAGACTAAATGCAGCATGTCTTGCAGACAGCGCATGCAAACTGCCTTTGCTTGACCTAAAAAGGACTAAGTGATCTCTGCCCGTAGACCTAAGGAGCAAACAATAGTCCGTGACTGGTAATTTGTGGCAATACTGTTGTATGTTTTCGAGGAGATCACACATTTGTTTTTAGCACAAAGCACAAACAAGACAAGTATGAAGTGTGATTGTGCTCCGATTTCTTACTGCTTGAAACACTGAGTTTCACGTTTCAGCATGTGAAAATATGTCAAGCTAGCTGTTTAACAGTTCAGACATTTTAAAACTTACATGGGCATTTGACTAAGGCTTAAGAAAAAATGCAGTCGGTTTAAGGAGTTAAAGCTACAATGGTGACCCCATTTATTATTTTAATTATAGGGTTGCTATTTCTTCCATAAGCCTTGACACGGTGATGAATTTTGTGTTTTGATTTATGGTGTTACCAAAGTTTAGAGTTTAATCTGTGGTCCTGCTATGTGCAAATATCAGTGTGCAATGGGAAGAAAATTCAATGTACAGTTTTTTTTTTTGTATAAATAAAAAAAATAAAAAAATTACGCCCACTAAAGCAATGTATTTTATCTCCCCAAAAAGGTGGCAGTAAAGAGAGTGGGAGAAAGTTTCAGACAAATCACGCAACTAAATTACATTGCTTGGGCTCTGCAAGTTTGACAGTCTTTAGAACTGTAGAACTCCGAGCATGAACAACAGGTGTCAGTTTAGTATTTATTGTATAGCAAATTCTTGGTCGCAGGGCTAGTGTAATTCTGGTGTGGTGTGGTTTTTTGCTCAAGCGCACATGAAATGACTGACTGGTTGTTAATTAAGAGTAAATTCTTATGGAGAGCATAAAGCATAAGATCATTTGATGGTGCATGCATCAAATAAGAAAACATTTGAGACAGGTGTGGAATTCTTCTTTAGGAGAGGCACTTGATTTAGCCAGATGAAGTAGCCTATAAATATGTGACATTTATTTGTAAAACTCAGTGTGGCGGTCCATAGTTTTGGGATTGTGTACGGAGATCAATTAGATTGTGATAGTGGACAAAGCGAGAACAAAGCGTTTGGGCAAAGATAAATGGAATTTCAAAAGTAGCAACAATGTGGGTAAACATGCAAGAGGGTTTCTTTGTATGAAGAAAGAGCTAGTATAAAAGTGTACTTTAACAAGTGAGTACTCTGTCTCAGGTATAGGAAAGTGGAAGAACGGAGAAGTTTCCAAGAAGGTAGTAAGTTGTGTTGAGACTGAGGAAAATCTAAAGACCGTATTACAGGTAAGGGTAGTGAGTGGCTGGCAGTGGTGCAGAGAATCCTAATGCATCATTAACTGTGTAGAAGGGAGAATTTTGGTAGATTTGAAATAGTAAAGCACCATAGTTGAAGAGCAGGATTTTATTATTTATTGAGGAGGTAACGTAGGGTCCCTTAGTGCTTCAGATATATTATGAGGCAGGTAGGGAGAATCATGCTTAGAAATGTTTGGCTGTTTGTGATGAGCATTTAAAAAGGTACCTTGTTTCTTCTGACATAATATTGGGCAGGTAGGAATAATTACTCTTAGAAATGTCATGTTATTTTGTGATAAGCATTTAAGAAAGTACCCTATTGCGTCTGAAGTATTATTGGGCAGGTTGGGTGAATCACAATTAGAAATATTGGCTTATTTTGTGATGAGCATTTAAGAAGGTAACGTATTGCTTCTGACATATTATCAAGTAGGTAGGATGAATCACACTTAAAAATGTTGAGGTTATTTTGTAATAAGCATTTAAGAAAGTACTCTGTTGCTTCTAACATAATAGTGGGCAGGTGGAGTGAATCACACTTAAAAATGTTGGGTTATTTTTTGATGAGCATATAACAGAGTACCTTATTGCGTCTGACATAATCCTGCTATCTAGGGCGAATCACACTTAGAAAGATTGTGCTATTTTGGAATGATCATTTAAGAAGGTACCTTATTGCATCTGACATAATACTTGGCATGAAGGGTGAATCATACTGAGAAATGTTAAGGCTATTTCGTGATGATTATTGAAGAAAGAACAAATTATTATAGTTGGTGTGTATTGAATGGTATTGTGTAGATGCATCAAGAACAAGTTGGGTGAGTTACCCATGTGGAAGACATCCAAGGATGCCTGAAGAAGTTGCTGTGTACACCAGTGCATAATTTGAGCCAGTGGTTGCTGGAGGGCACACTGGCACTTTTTTTGGGGGGTGGAGACCGCCACTTATTTTTACTTATCAGATGTTGACTTAGAGCAGGAAACTGAAAAACGTTGAAAGAGCGTAGCTTGGCTGTGCCACTACGTCTCTGAAACATGAGCGTGAAAGGGTGGTCACTTTCTGGTGGTCACAATTTGGCATAACATGATGAGGTATTCTTATATAATTATAATTACTGCACTGCATAGCAGACGAATAGAGTGCACCATAGCATGTAACATGTCAACGCTGCAGTGGTGCGCGTACTAGGGCCATCTCCAACCAAACATAGGTATAGACGCACACCATTTGAAGCTGCTTCTTGCAGGCATCGAAACAACACTAGTCGGTGTCGAAAATGTCATGTGGCATGTTCAGCGCGCTAGTAGTTGCGCTGCTTGCATTGAACGCTTATAATAAATAATGGAATTTAGAAACATGAACCTTGTGGTAACATTATTATTTACAGGCATAACCTTGTGGGATAAAAGATAAAAGAATATCCTTTCTAATATAATTACTCTTCTTCCTCTATTTGTAGAACAACAGAAGGGGGAACTTCAATTCCCAGCCTCCTAATGCAGCAGCCATGTTGGG
The DNA here is from genome assembly GCF_031143425.1 of Pleurodeles waltl. Taxonomy (NCBI): domain Eukaryota; kingdom Metazoa; phylum Chordata; class Amphibia; order Caudata; family Salamandridae; genus Pleurodeles; species Pleurodeles waltl. The sequence goes on from NC_090437.1 coordinate 392,519,795, forward strand.
TGTGGCCTTGAGTATAAACGAGCAGCTCCACCCGGTGGGAACCGCTCACTATTCTGGCTTCCTGAACCAGTTGGAGGTTCCAATCTGGCTTTTTCACTCGTTCTGGCCTTTGGTGAGAATTCCTCCGCAGTGTGCTTGGCGCGTGCTTCCAGTCACACCTGTCTTTTTTTTGCGGGCTGGCTCCTGCTTCGTCGCCACCTGAATTTCACTCTGTCAGTTACGGGTATGCATTGTGATTAAGAAAGCATTTCTTAGCATTTTAAGTATTTTTTTATGTGAATGCACTCATATATTTTAAAAGCTGATAATAACCATTTCATGTTTCCTTGGACTTCTTTAGTGAAATTATTACATGAATGCAGAGATAAGGAATAGCTTGATGATCATGCAAAAAGCACATTTTGGGGGTCATTCTGACCCTGGCGGTCATTGACCGCCAGGGCCAACGACCGCAGGAGCACCGCCAACAGGCTGGCGGTGCTCCCAAGGGCATTCTGACCGCGGCGGTACAGCCGCGGTCAGAAACGGAAAACCGGCGGTGTACCGCCGGTTTTCCGCTGCCCTGGGGAATCCTCCATGGCGGCGCAGCTTGCTGCGCCGCCATGGGGATTCTGACCCCCATACCGCCATCCTGTTCCTGGTGGTTTTGGCCGCCAGGAACAGGATGGCGGTATGGGGTGTCGTGGGGCCCCTGCAGTGCCCATGCCAATGGCATGGGCACTGCAGGGGCCCCCGTAACAGGGCCCCACCAAGATTTTCAGTGTCTGCCATGCAGACACTGAAAATCGCGACGGGTGCAACTGCACCCGTTGCACCCCTTCCTCTCCGCCGGCTCCATTCGGAGCCGGCATCCTCATGGAAGGGTGTTTCCCGCTGGGCTGGCGGGCGGCCTTCTGGCGGTCGCCCGCCAGCCCAGCGGGAAACCCAGAATACCCGCGGCGGTCTTTTGACCGCGCAGCGGTATTCTGGCGGCTCCCGCCGGCCCTGCAGTTACCGCGGCCGGCGGGAGTCAGAATGACCCCCTTTATGTTTAAGCAAGCATTTAGTAGTTGAATGTAAACAACTTTATTGCCAAACGGATGATTGAGAAAACAACTGAATAAGTTGTTTTTATTTGAATGTGAGCTGAGTGAATTGTTGTTCATCTATATATATGGATGCTTACCACGGCCAAGCTCACTCCATGAAATAACTTCCTCAGCAAACAGGTTCATTTGGTCAGATTCTCTTATGTTTGTCTGTGTGTTTAAAAAAAATATATTTTCAGGTCTCCTTCCCTGCTGTTTCCTTTCCACACCCCTTTCTCTCACCTGGCCACTGTAATCCTCAGTGCTTCAATAGCAACCCTGAGTTGGAGCTGTCTCAAAGGTCTTCGTGCAGATCCCAAGAATTCAGCCACTTTGACATAACATGTAAGTAACGTTTCTTGTATTTTGCTTTGAAAGTATTATTCTGCATAATCATTTTGTGTATTCTCACATGTAATGCTTACAATTCATTTAACCTGAAAATATATTCAGGTTTTATTAACGTGGCTGGACTGAAGGCCTACACATACATTTTTCTTTCCACAGTTAACTTTCAATGTGGAGATTGTTTTTTCAAATGTTTTCTCTCCGAGATGCAAGTGTTAGGAGCTGAGACAGAGTTAACGAGAAGCTTAGTGTGTGTGAGAGATGACAAAGCCTGAGACGAGCTATGCAAGGACGAAAAGGATTATTTTGGAATTTGGCAGTCGTAACTGTATGAAATTGCTGAGCCCAAAAAGAGATACAAGGTCTCTGAAAGTTGTATCTTCTAACCAAATGTAATAGGGAGTAGATCAAGAACCTTCTATTGTGAAGTCATTGTCTTGGTAAATTTTGATTTAAAGAAGGTTTAGTTAGTGAGGTAGCGGATTCTTTTCACCCTTTGAGCTAAACGGGCCCTTCTGAGCTACAGACCTCATATTTTCTATGTGGCTTTATGCCACAGCAGCTCTCTTAACTGAATATTCTACAGAATTTCTGTTTGTAGACCCTTTCTCAAATACTCTTTTAGAATCAGAATAGTTTAGGGTTTACTTTAAATGGTTAGGCAGGAGAACATGGTTCTGGTACCTACAAACCACATGCTTTTCTGATTTTCTGTATTGTGGCAAGAGTGAGATAAAGGGGCTGTGCCTGGAAGTGGATAAAAGCGCAGCAACAGTTAATAGTGCCGACTTGTAGGCATAGCTTTGTGCACTGGCACCAATTCTTTTACAAAGTAAACAGTGTGTGTGCCTGAATCATTTTAGAGACACCAACTTCCTATGCTTTATCATAAGAGTGATCAAAAGGTGCACTATCTCATACTATCCAGTGGAGGTATACTAGATCACTAGATCAAGATGCCAAACATAATGTTAACGAAAATCCAAACTACATAATTGGCAGCAAGTAGTTTAAAAAATGTCAGATTTTTATTTTAGTTGCTGCCAGATTCCAATGAGATGAGAAAATAGTGCAAAACCCTTTGTTTGGCCATTAGGATTTTATTAATCTAACAGCATGCTATGGGAAAATCAGAAGCAAATACTACCTTTTAAGAACTGATAGGAAATAAACTAATTTCAATAAGAACTTGTTGAAATGGCTACTGTATTTTAATGACCTTGTCATATTTCAGCAGACACTGGAAGAGCAAAACATGTGTTTGATGAAAATTTTGAACTGATTAGTATTCTCGATGGACAAATGTAAATGTAACATAAGCTGTTAACTATTATGTTAAATACATTGGACACAGTGGGGCAAATTTGCTAAGCTTGATACAATGCAGCCCAGCATCCAAAGTTGCTGTGCTGTGTTGCATCAAAGGGTCAGAGATGACAGCACCACATCTATTAAGATATGGCTCTGTTGTAGTCTTCCCCAGAGGGGGCATGCTTTAGGCTGCCATGCGCCAACACTCACACCCTTGCACCACAGTGCAAGAGGAATTGTGTTAGGTCAAGAATAGGTTTGTACTGGAAAGGGACTCTTTTTGTACAAAAACTAAGCTTTAATACTTCTCCAACTTTCTATGTGTGCTCTACACCGCGGCATGCATACACAGGTTGGTAAAATGTGGAGGCTTTTAAATGTTGCTCCACTGTTATGCCTGCCTGAAGTAGGCATACATTTTATGGCACAAACCCTCTCTACAAATGTTAAGAGATAGTGATTTGTGTCAGAACCCATGGGTGATTGCATGGGAATGATCAGATATTACTCATAGTATGCCCCACCGACACAAAGTAGCACATTGTGCTACTTTGCATTAATTGAGGCAACTTTCCAATGCAAATCATGATTTGAACCGAAAGTAAATATCACAAGACATTTCAGCGTTTGTATTACTTTTGCGACACAAACTGCGAAAAGTGTTAGTAAGTCTGAAGTTCATTCATTAACACCTTAAAATATATCTATTATTGAGAGCAATAATATTTTTGTATCAATACAATTATTTAATGGCTATATTATCTGAAAAAGAAAATACAAGGACTAAATATTTATTATAAAACATACATAGATTCCTACTGCACGTTCACCTTTGACATAAGAGTAACAGACCTGAAAGTACAGACGAGACAGTGAAGTGCTCTATGACAAGTGAAACACACAGAACATCACACAGACTGCTAAGCTAAATACTGCAGCATCTTGTCCACTCAAAAGCATGAAGTGTCAGTTTGGGTCTAGGAAGCCCACGTGTACTTGTTTTCCAAACAGTCTCAGTATAACAGTGAGGAGAGCCATCTGAGGAGTAATTCAATAAAGGTCACCTACAGTAATTCAATAAAGGTTATCTACGCTGAAATCTTATGGAACCTATGGAAAGGAGAGAAATGGTGGATTGTTATTGAAGCAGCACACAGACATCAGGAGAAGACGGCAAAGGAGACGAGCATTGGCAAAGCCAAAAGGTATTGCCTGTTTGAGAGCTATTGGCTTTTCTAATGTATTTTAACCATATTGTACAGCAGCATAGCTAAAGGTTAGTGGTGTGGCATAGAGAAGAGTGGCTTAGAGGAGAGTGGTGTAGAGTAGAGTGGCGTAGAATAGAGTGCAGTAGAGTGGCAGAGAGTGGAGTGGCATAGAGCAGAGATGCATGGAGTGGTGTAAGGTAGAGTGTCAGAGTAGAGTGGGGTGTGTAGAATGGAGAGGCTTAGAGTGGAATGGCCTGCAGTAGAGTAGCATAGTATAAGTTTAGAGTAGAGTGGCACAGAGTAGTGTAGAGTAAAGGGGAGTAGAACACTGTAGAATGAGGTAGAGTGCAATGGAGTGGCGTACAGTGGAATAGCGTAGAATGGAGTGGCGCAGGGTGGGATGGTGTAGAATGGAGAGGCCTAGAGCAGTGGTTCCCACCCTTTTGATTTCTGTGGACCCCCACTTTAACATAAATGGAACCCAGGGACCCCCTACTGAATCATCATTGGAATCCGGGGACCCCTGCCTGAGTCATTACTGGAAGCTAGATCTAATTTGTCAATATTTGTTAATATTTTTTAATTTTCTATGCTCTCGCGGACCCCCTGAGAAGGCTTTGCGGACCTCCAGGGGTCCCCGGACCACAAGTTGGCAACCACTGGCCTAGAGTGAAGTGGCATAGAGTGGCATGGCATACAATGCTGTAGAGGGGCACTGTGTGGAGTTGAGTGGAGTAGTACACCTGTGGGTGTAAGTTACCAAAGTGTAAATAGAGACAGCAGACAGGGTGAAAGAAACATAAATAGGAAGCTGTGTGACTGTGCAGGATGTAGAAAAGCATATTGCACATCAAGTAATAATACCGAAATGCTTGTACAGAAATAAAAGTGCTTTGCAAAAAGACGAGGAAGAACACATGTACTTGGTCCATTTTCCAGGAAGGAGCTAACACAAGAAAGAAAGGTAAGCCTACGATATCTAGGCAAATGAAAGACTGCAAATGAGTGACAACATAATCTAATGGGATGATGTGGGTGGTTTGTAAGCACACTAAATTGTAAAGAATATGTCTCGCAGCACAGCAAATGAGCTGTATAAGTGAGACCTAAAAAGTATCAGACCGCCATTTGAGGAGAATTATCAAATTACCCCCTGACAAAGATTCATGTAGACTTGAAATTCCAAGAGGCACGTTATAAATGTATTGAAACAGTTAACAAAATAATAGGATAAAATTATGAGATTATTTCACTTGAATGCATCAATGAAATATTTGGGAGGACCCGATTAACAGGAAGAACTGATGAGGGACGAGGACCCTTCAGAATTGCAGCAAAACAACAAAAAATCAAGTAAAAATTGTTAAAACAACTCGGTTTTAGAGAGTCTTACACACAAAGCACAATTGAAGGGCTGTTACAATGTGACTTTGAAAATTAAATGTATAGGAATTAGCAACAGAAAGAAATGAAATGATGACAAGTAATACACTGTGTCACTATGTCCTTGTCATCAGGAGATAACAGGTAACTTGTTATTCTGAGATGTTCCTTGGCAATAACTTCCTGAATGTGTGATGTTTTGCTGTTAACATAACTGTGTCAGATCACCGGATATACCGCTTACAAACTTTCATACTACCACACTCTCACTTTTTTACTCCCACACCACAAATTCGTAGCATACTCGCACATCTGTACACATACCACAACCTCACACCCCATACAAAACACAACCAAGAAACTGGCAAATTACATATAGTATCTGAAACCCAACTAGACACAATTTAACAAGGTACAGCCTCATTTCCCAAAGGACGCTGAAAAAGTCGTGATAAAGTGCATCACATTAACGTTATCCGTGATCCCAGTAGTTAAACGTGCCCCCAATGATAAATTAAAACACAACACTTGTCAGTGCCTATAAGGTCTAACATGCGTTTAGTGCAAACAATGCTACTATGCAAGCAAAACAATTTGCAGCGATTTCCGTTTCAATGGACCGGGGATTCCACCTTCAATCAGTTGTAACATTTAATGCTAAAATCCATACACTTAGAGTACATTTTTATACAGTTTTTCTCAATACAAATGAATCGAAATGAGAGCACATGGCCGATGCTTTACCAGAAAAACTAAATAATGGGCAAGTGCCAGGCACAGAGGCAACTAATTCTGCTTTCTCACCAATTCAAGAGCTGAAGTATTAATCTGTAAAGTGACAAGTTGCTTGTTTGAGACATGAAGGAAGCTACAATATTTAAACAATGAAGCTTATATAGAGTAGCTTTTGATTTTATAGGTTGATCTGAAAGGCCATATGTTTTACAATTAGTGTTCAATTTTTCTATTTTAACTACTATACAAATTCTACGATTATGTGAAGTATGGGGTCCTTACCAAAGAGGGCGACAATATATATTCACAACACAATATTCATGGATGCACCAAACCGCAGTCAGTGTGCATCCCAATAAATGTTCCTATACCTACGTCCAGTGATCTACAGCACTACAAATTATATAATCACAGAAGACACCTCTAGTGTCTTGCAACAATTTTAAAGCTCAAGTTGTATCTTGTTTCTATAATTTAGTAATTAGCAGGCTAAATATCTGTAATATCCTCTATATAGTTACCTCCAAGTAGGTTCTGAATGTTCTTACAGTACCTACTTCTTTTTATACAGCAACTAAAGGCTTAAGCAAGTCCTGCTGTTTTACAGTTCACAAAGTTCATACAGTTGCTGATAGGTAATGGTAATTGTAATACTTCGAATTAGTCTCTGTTTATAGGATCTCACACCATATTCATTTGATCATCTGGGAAAAGTTGTCATCCAAACTATCAGAAGCCCCCACATCGTTAAAATAAAACTTTTGAGATGGATTGAAGGGTGTGGCAAATTTATATGGTAATCATTACTCTTATTTGAGTTTTCAGCTTCTCTTTTGTATCGTGTTCAAGGTCACTGTAGTTTCTGTCTTACATGTTGAGGATGTGGGCCCTACTGTGTGTAGCAACCATCAACATTGAGAGGATCACTAACGTCATAGATAATTCAACACGTGCTTCACAAAAACCCAACACAGTGATCTTTCTGACAACTTTTGGCAACCTAAATCCCCCTTTAAAATTCTACACTTCCAGACTAAAAGGCAATGTTGAGTTGATGTGGCATTATTGCAAAGAAATAAAAGTGGGAACAAAAGAAGGAACAACACTTAAAAGTAAATGGATAGGAGTACATTCATCATATTCTGATGCCCAGAAAAATGGAGATGTTATAGCTATTGCGAAGAAGGCACATACTAAAACTATCTGCTGGGGGCATATTTTGAAGCGGTAAGATGCACGCAGGAATTTTTGGGCATGCCTAGGATTTACCAAGGTCTACGATGCATACAGGACTTTTTAAGGTCCAGGTTAACGATTCTGACCTACAGTAAAAGCACAATGTTTTGAGAAACGAAACTGGACATTCATAGTGTGCAGATTTCCAAAGGGGGACAGTCTGGGTATGCATAGCACAAGTCTTCAGGTCAACCGTCTATGCTAACAACAGGGTAAGGGGACTCAAAAATGGAAGAATGGTTTAGAGGCTACTAAATAAGGACTGATGAGGGGACAATACTGAAATTCGGAAATTTTACATTAGATAACAGGTCTTTAACTATGTTGATTTTGCAAACAAACTGGTCCTGCCATTTGAATCGGATATGTTTAACTCTGAATCTGTGTTATACAATTATGTCAGGTCTCTCTAATTAGCCTTTAGAAAGTTCAGTGTTGGTCAAAACATGTGTCGGTTGAATCTTGTGTATTCTATATGGCTGAATCATCTGTATTACATAAAATTGCGAGAGGCTAGTTAAAGAAACTACTCACCATTTCGTATGGTTCTTGGACTACTGGTTTGAAGAGGAGAAAACATGGACTATCTTATGTTGACTGCTGGCAAAAAAATATATATATCTTAATGAGCATTAACACTACATGTTTGCATACACTCAAGAGTGTTCCAATATTTATATGTTTGATAAATTCACAAGGGAGTTGGGTACTTACAAAGGAAATACCTGTCTTTTACATCTGAATTCTTTACGGACCCACAGGAGAGAAACTGGATTTTTGGGAATTCAATCTAATTCCATCTGATCACTATTATAGTACGACAATATCAACCTTTCATTTGACTTTGCTTTAGAAAATTATCTCTTGATTACAGACCCTCTAAAACTCTAAATGATGTGATGATCCTTTCTAAAAGCCTGCCATTAGAAACTGTATAGAGCATGATGAATCCAACGAGATTGATATTTCCTAGTCACATCAAAGTTAGTTGAGGGTAGTTTAATTCCTCATTAATAAAAAAAAAGGTTGAATACACTAGTAATGCGTCTATTGAAACAATTTGCGTCTCAGATAACGCATCTAAATATATGTCACTAGATGTAGGCTCCACAATCTGAAAACACCTCAAAATTCTAAAATCTCTTTACAACACAAAAGTAATTCAGGAAAAACAAAAACAAAATTCTAGTAAATAAATAAGCCAATCAATAGCTATACAACAATGTTTTGGGATGCATTAAACGCCACCATTTCAAGCAAGCGTATACCATAATAGCCTAAAAACAGAATGTTCAGACAGGAACTAGAACAATTACAAAAGGATTCAAGGTTCTGGAGACTAAACTAAAGTAATCCACTCACCTGATAGAACAATATTGGAAAATTAATATATGAACATAACAACTTATAGCAGAAGAGCAGGTATAGTGTTGGAAAAGGCTTATGCCCCAAAATGTGCTTTTCTTTTACTTGAAAACAATTTGTATTGAGTTATGAAAATATTAAAATGAGCCTGATATTTCACATATCTGTTCATATCGTTAAATCATGTCTGAGCTCATTTACAAATCCCATCCCTCACCCCACCTCTTCTCTTCACACACACCTGGCTTGTTGCAGGAATGTTCTTGACAGTCCCTCATAAGTTTTCCTCCTTTGTCTTCCTGTGTAGGTTCTCCTTCGTCAGTAGTTGTGGTCTGGAGCTCTTAAGTGTTGCAGACTTACCACAATATTTTCATTCCTTGTAAGGTGATCCACCAGAGGCTGCGAGGTTGGTTTAAACTTCTTGTGTGAGTTGTTTTGATGATCCATTATTTTTAACACTGCAGGTATCATTCATAGTTTAGTATTCTGTCTGAGTATTGCAGGAAATTATATATTTCTGGTCAATGGCTTTCATCGTGAAACAAAATAAAAATTGGGGGGGGGGGACAACCCTACATACCTAGACACCAGGGTAATTATGAAATTTCAAAATGTAGTGGGTTCCTTCGGAATCATTTCTACCAAGTAATAGTTCGAAGGATCTTAGTCACAAACTAAAGCGGCCCTTCAGTTGAGTAAAACAGAAAACAAATCAAATCATACCATAAGGACATACATTTGGCCAAGACTAAGGCCCTAATTTAGATGTTGGTGGAGGGAATACTGTGTCACAAATGTGACGGATATCCCTTCTGCTGTATTAAGATCCCCATAGGATAGATTGGGATGGTAATATGGCAGGTGGGATATCTGTCACATTTGTGAAGAAGTATTCCCCTCTGCCGACATCTAAATCATGCCATAAATTACAAAAAGACATGAATTAATATATGTTGTCCCTGCTGAATCTGCAGTGCAAATTAAAAGTGACAAGCTCAAATGTGTACAAAAACTATTGAAATGGTTACAGGTACAATCGTTTTACACCCTAACATTCAATAATGTTCAGGGGTATAGTGTCAAGTATTTATCCATGACTAACCAAAAAACCGTCAAGGATTCAACCCCCAAAGCAATTTACAGCAGGTCCTCCTCAGGACCAGATAATAGGTAACAACCTGCTGTGGTCCTTGCTGGGGTGGGATGGGAATGTCCCCTGCACGGTTAATGAATGTACACCTGCTGCTTAATTTTAGCTGATGGTTGCTGATGATGGGGGGCTGGACTCTGAAACTTATTTTTGGGAACCAGTACTTGCTTTTCTGCATCAGACATTTACTCTGAGCAAGAGATGGAAAAATGAACAAAACAGAAAGACAGAGGAATTAAACGATGGGAAAACTTTCATTTAGGGAAAAAGCACGAACCTGCTAAAGCGAGATAAAGGGACAGTGGTGTCTGGAAGTAGATTAAAGAGGCACAAGGTGGATTCAAGACTAAGAAACTTTGATATTGGACCCTTCAATTTTTAATTGCACCAGCCGCAGTCTTCAGATGAGAGCTTTGGGTAGCAGCACTCATTCTTTTACAAATTGCCCTCCTGTCCTGAGTCACTAAACTGCAACTGAATCCGGTATCCTGGTCATGTTTTGGTTGAGCACACATGAAATCCAGGGAAGGCACAAAACTAACAAGGAGACCTACAGCCTGGCTGTGAGATCAAGGGGGAGCACTAAACGCACACACTGTAGTTGACAAAAGCCTACCATCTGTGTCTTTGGGACTTGTAAAGTGAGCATACCATTGTTTAATTCAACATACCTTTTACCTGGTCCAAGCAGGAGCCCCTGTGCCTACAGATCCACTCATGTAAACTTCTACTTGTGTGTCCTGATCCTACATACACGTCCCTGTGTGTATGTCAAGTGAGTGTTACGTGTATGGTGCCTGGTAGCAGCACTCCATGATATTTGCTAGTGTGTGTGCGCTTTCGTCAGCTGGATCCATTTTGGTTTTGATAGGGCACAAGATGGATGTTGTGATGCAGTCTCTCCAGATACTGGAAGTGTATTGCTTCCTGAGATGAAGGGTGTAGCTCTAGAAACTAAACCGTGGAGAGATGGAAACAGGACTGCCTATGGAAATTCTGTGTAACCTACTTAGCAAAGGATTGCGGATTAGTTCTATCTGAGCACTGCGCTTTGGTTGCTGATAAGGGTGAGGTTATAGAGGGGAGAATGGATGTGAGTCAGCACATTCAGTTGTATGGGTAGGAGAGGTTTCTAAGCAGAACTTGGGCATTTTGTCTTCCTTTGGAAGGCCCATCCAGGAAGGTTGGTAAAAAACAGATGCAGAGCTTCACACTTAGCTTGTGATATGGGCCTCAAGCTCAGAACTAGCATCATAACTACCTGCTGCGAGAGCCACCACCTTACACAAACATTCAGTCTGCACTGCAGAGGGAACATAAAGTCATGAAAATTCACCATTCCAAACCGGTTTCAGTTCTGTAGACAGTGATTTGTCATTCCCTCCATTGAAATCATATATAGAAGTGGATCCTATCATTCCAAATGGTTTCCAAGTTAAAAGATGCTTCACTGTCCATGCCTAGAGGTTCCCTGCAGAATACTTGAAGAGCTGCTGTGAACCAGAGCAGGTATCACCAATATAACCAGTCTCACAGAGGCAAATGGACATCGCCCAAAGTATGCATATCTTTCTTTAGAGGTGTATGTTGACTGCTGACAAAAATATATATATATATATCTTAATGAGCATTAACACTACATGTTTGCATACATTCAAGAGTGTTCCAATATTTATATGTTTGATAAATTCACAAGGGAGTTGGGTACTTACAAAGGAAATACCTGTCTTTTACATCTGAATTCTTTACGAACCCACAGAAGAGAAACTGGATTTTGGGGAATTCAATCTAATTCCAGCTGATCACTATTATAGTACGACAATATCAACCTTTCATTTGACCTTGCTTTAGAAAATGATCTCTTGATTACAGACCCTCTAAAACTCTAAATGATGTGATGATCCTTTCTAAAAGCCTGCCATTAGAAACTGTATAGAGCATGATGAATCCAACGAGATTGATATTTCCTACTCACATCAAAGTTAGTTGAGGGTAGTTTAATTCCTCATTAATTAAAAATAAATGTTGAATACACTTGTAATGTGTCTATTGAAACAATTTGCGTCTCAGATAACGCATCTAAATATATGTCACTAGATGTAGGCTCCACAATCTGAAAACACCTCAAAATTCTAAAATCTCTTTACAACACAAAAGTAATTCAGGAAAACCAAAACAAATTCTAGGAAATAAACAAGCCAATCAATAGCTATACAACAATTTTTTGGAATGCATTAAAAGCCACCATTTCAAGCAAGCGTATACCATAATAGCCTAAAAACAGAATGTTCAGACAGGAACTAGAACAATTACAAAAGGATTCAAGGTTCTGGAGACTAAACTAAATTAATTCACTCAACTGATAGAACAATATTGGAAAATTAATATATGAACATAAAAACTTATAGCAGAAGAGCAGGTATAGTGTTGGAAAAGGCTTATGCCCCAAAATGTGCTTTTTTAACTTGAAAACAATTTGTATTGAGTTATGAAAATATTACAATGAGCCTGATATTTCACATATCTGTTCATATCGTTAAATCATGTCTGAGCTCATTTACAAATCCCATCCCTCACCCCACCTCTTCTCTTCACACACACCTGGCTTGTTGCAGGAATGTTCTTGACAGTCCCTCATAAGTTTTCCTCCTTTGTCTTCCTGTGTAGGTTCTCCTTCGTCAGTAGTTGTGGTCTGGAGCTCTTAAATGTTGCAGACTTACCACAATATTTTCATTCCTTGTAAGGTGATCCACCAGAGGCTGCCAGGTTGGTTTAAACTTCTTGTGTGAGTTGTTTTGATGATCCATTATTTTTAACACTGCAGGTATCATTCATAGTTTAGAATTCTGTCTGAGTATTGCAGGAAATTATATATTTCCAGTCAATGGCTCTCATTGTGTAACAAAATAAAAATTGGGGGGGGGGGGGGAACAACCCTACATACCTAGACACCAGGGTAATTATGAAATTTCAAAATGTAGTGGGTTCCTTCGGAATCATTTGTACCAAGTAATAGTTCGAAGGATCTTAGTCACAAGCTAAAGCGGCCCTTCAGTTGAGTAAAACAGAAAACAAATCAAATCATAGCATAAGGACATACATTTGGCCAACACTAAGGCCCTAATTTAGATGTCGGTGGAGGGAATACTGTGTCACAAATGTGACGGATATCCCTTCTGCTGTATTAAGATCCCCATAGGATAGATTGGGATGGTAATATGGCAGGTGGGATATCTGTCACAATTGTGAAGAAGTATTCCCCTCTGCCGACATCTAAATCATGCCATAAATTACAAAAAGACATGAATTAATATATGTTGCCCCTGCTGAATCTGCAGTGCAAATGAAAAGTGACAAGCTCAAATGTGTACAAAAACTATTGAAATGGTTACAGGTGCAATCGTTTTACACCCTAACATTCAATAATGTTCAGGGGTATAGTGTCAAGTATTTATCCATGACTAACCAAAAAACAGTCAAGGATTCAACCCCCAAAGCAATTTACAGCAGGTCCTCCTCAGGACCAGATAATAGGTAACAACCTGCTGTGGTCCTTGCTGGGGTGGGATGGGAATGTCCCCTGCACGGTTAATGAATGTGCACCTGCTGCTTAATTTTAGCTGGTGGTTGCTGATGATGGGGGGCTGGACTCTGAAACTTATTTTTGGGAACCAGTACTTGCTTTTCTGCATCAGACATTTACTCTGAGCAAGAGATGGAAAAACAAATAAAACAGAAAGACAGAGGAATTAAACGATGGGAAAACTTTCATTTAGGGAAAAAGCAGGAACCTGCTAAAGCGAGATAAAGGGACAGTGGTGTCTGGAAGTAGATTAAAGAGGCACAAGGTGGATTCAAGACTAAGAAACTTTGATATTGGACCCTTCAATTTTTAATTGCACCAGCCGCAGTCTTCCGAGCAGAGCTTTGGGCAGCAGCACTCATTCTTTTACAAATTGCCCTCCTGTCCTGAGTCACTAAACTGCAACTGAATCCGGTATCCTGGTCATGTTTTGGTTGAGCACACATGAAATCCAGGGAAGGCTCAAAACTGACAAGGAGACCTAGAGCCTGGCTGTGAGATCAAGGAGGAGCACTAAAAGCACACACTGTAGTTCACATAAGCCTATCATCTGTGTCTTTGGGACTTGTAAAGTGAGCATACCATTGTTTAATTCGACCTTTTACCTGGTCCAAGCAGGAGCCCCTTTGCCTACAGGTCCACTCATGTAAACTTCTACTTGTGTGTCCTGATCCTACATACACGTCCCTGTGTGTATGTCAAGTGAGTGTTACGTGTATGGTGCCTGGTAGCAGCACTCCATGATATTTGCGAGTGTGTGTGCGCTTTCGTCAGCCGAATCCATTTTGGTTTTGATAGGGCACAAGATGGATGTTGTGATGCAGTCTCTCCAGATACTGGAAGTGTATTGCTTCCTGAGATGAAGGGTGTAGCTCTAGAAACTAAACCGTGGAGAGACGGAAACAGGACTGCCTTTGGAAATTCTGTGTAACCTATTTAGCAAAGGATTGCTGATTAGTTCTACCTGAGCACTGCGCTTTGGTTGCTGATAAGGGTGAGGTTATAGAGGGGAGAATGGATGTGAGTCAGCACATTCAGTTGTATGGGAAGGAGAGGTTTCTAAGCAGAACTTGGGCATTTTGTCTTCCTTTGGGAGGCCTATCCAGGAAGGCTGGAAACAAACAGATGCAGAGCTTCACACTTAGCTTGTGATATGGGCCTCAAGCTCAGAACTAGCATCATAACTACCTGCTGCGGGAGACACCACCTTACACAAACATTCAGTCTGCACTGCAGAGGGAACATAAAGTCATGAAAATTCACCATTCCAAACCAGTTTCAGTTCTGTAGACAGTGATTTGTCATTCCCTCCATTGAAATCATATATAGAAGTGGATCCAATCAATCCAAATGGTTTCCAAGTTAAAAGATGCTTCACTGTCCATGCCCAGAGGTTCCCTGCAGAATATTTGAAGAGCTGCTGTGAACCAGAGCAGGTATCAACAATATAACCAGTCTCACAGAGGCAAATGGACATCGCCCAAAGTATGCATATCTTTCTTTAGAGGTGTATGTGTGTCTGAGTCCTGGTGGCCTGCCTGCCACCGAGTCTAGGGAGAGGAGCATCCCAGAAGAAGCAGGTTGAGAAAATAGATTATCTGAAGCTGCCCTGTAGGAAACCAAGGGTCCCCAACCTCGCTGCCTGAACAAAGACCAGGTCAGGAGGTGTAATGTCAGCTATCCACCTCACATACCTGCATGTCACTGGAAGTACTGATTGATGAGCTCAGTCCTACAGTCAGCAGCTCCTTCATCCTCTGGCTCTTCATCACTTTCCATATCACCATTTTCAGGCACAGGTACTGCTGCCACACACTCATCAGCTAGCAATGGTATCCGACGCCTCAGAGCTAGATTGTGGAGCATGCAGCAGCCAATGATGATTTGGCAAACCTTTTGGAGCTAGCAGTTGCAGCTCGCGGGAGTTACAGGGAGCGGGGCGGCACACGGGTGGATTAATAAAATATAAAATGAATACATTTAAAAAACTTACATCAGCGCCACGCCGCTGATCCTCCATAGTCTCCTCAGCAGACAGGCACAGGCTCCCAGCCTGCCCTGTAGCCAATACTGACGCTGAACAAAGCAGCATTAGGATTGGCTGTTAGCATCCAGCCAGGACACTCCCAGGCAGACTAGGAGTCTGTGCCTGCTCTCGCCAGCCCAGCAATACAGTGCCAGGCTGGAGAGAGCACACTGCGCATGTGTGTTTGGATGGGCCGAGACAGCACTCCCCTCACTGCTCATCACCCCCATGCCCCACCCCTTTCACAAAAACATAGTTTATTATCCTTTCGTAGTGAAAGGATAATAAACATAGTTTATTATCCTTTTGTTGTGAAAGGTTTGCAGCTTCTGCTGCTGGCGGGGAGGGGGTCGACACTCCTCTGCCATAGGGGAAGAGCCGGCGCCATTGGGGGCTAGTAGAGGAGGGAACCTCCAGATAGGTCCAGGCACCTGAATCTTGTCTTCAGGAGCCCATGAGTACGCTCAATTACACGCCTTGTCCTCCCGTGGGCCTCACTGAAATGGATTTACCATGGTGTGGCTGGGTACCTCACAGGTGTCAACAGCAAAGGAAGGTTTGGATAGCCAGGGCCAAATGGTAGAACAAAACCAATTGAGGTAGTGTCATTGTGCAGTACCTGATGAGAGGTCACCTTACATTTAAAAACATAACAATGCATACTCACCAACCAGCCATGCCCTCTTTGTGTGTACCACATGAGGAATCAGTCCCATCTGATAAAAGTCTCCCTTCACATTGGCTATATCCGCTCTTTGGGGAAGTCTGATGTAGCTGTCCAGGTGTTGCAAGAAAGCACACAGTACATCCCTCATACCCTGACTAAACATGGGCTGAGACATCCCTGATGTTAAGGCGACAGTATGCTGGAATGAGCCAGTGTCCAGGATGTGCAGCACTGACAATAGTTGAACGATAGGAGGTATGGGACAGGGACTGCAATTGCCCGGCATGTGATCTGGCTCCAGTTCTCTACATAGATCCATAATGGTCTGGCAATTCAGACAGTAGGTCTGGATGACATGCCTGTCCTTCATGGTTGCCAGTTCTAACAGTGGACGGTACACTGATGGTTGTCTCATTTCCCTCATGACAGGATATCTAATTTGAAAGGAGAAAATGTACAACAAGTCATGCAGTTGACACACAACAGCAGCACATTGTATACTTGCTGACACCTACACATGTGTGGGGGATGCGTAGCAGTGCTGACATAAACATTACAGACCATAGAAATGCACATCAGACACCGTCTTTGAAACACATTGACTGGAATGTCAGTTGGATGGGAGGTGTGACACATATATATGTGAGCATGTGTAGGTGACTGTGTAGTTCTGCACTGATGACACATATATAACTAAATTAACCAATTTCTATCAGATGCTTCTGTGCCTCAGGGTAGCTGCACAGCACTATCCACATAAATACAAGCTCAACACGTAATTTTTTTATATTTGTCACATTATATAGCACTATCATGAAGTCACCACATTGGGTGACATAGATTTCTGGTTGATCACGTGTCTGGCGCACTTACTTAAGAACATGCATTGAGTACATGTGCCCAAAATGGCAGATGCCTGTCCTACTGTCCTGGACAGTTGGAAATGACCTACGTCCACTGGTGGAAATCATCATGGCAGTAGGCGTTCGCAACCGCTGTGTAACTTGTCATAGGTTAACATTGCTGCCTATGGCGAACTTGGGCTACTGACGATGACAGTCGGCGGTGACGCCCCTGTATGTGGTGGCCGTGACTGCCATTTTCTGCAGTCTTGCTCACTTGACTCCTGGCACTGTTGCTAGCAAGTCCTACACTGAGTGAGCTGCTGTGTACTGCCTCTGGAAGCCATGATGCCATGTCCTCCAGGTGATAGGGCCCCTGCCTTCACACATAAAGAGCTGGAAAAGCTGGTGGAGAAGGTCCTACCCCTGTATGAACAGCTATATGGGGCACCAGAGGAACAGGTGAGCCTAATGCTCCAGTCATGTGTGATTGGTGTTGTGTGTGACGGTGAGTTGGCCATGTGAACTGTTGTTGGTGTGGATGCATGCATGTGGCATACCATACAGGCGTGTGGGCAAGGAGAATGGGTATGTGTGCTCACGTGCTGTTACAGTTGTATCAACTACTGTTGGTATGATGCATGTGTACATGACTTTCTCCTTTTATCTGTTATCGATGCAGGTGAACGCCGATCAGAAGAAAAGGATCTGGCGTGCCATAGCCAAGCAAGTGCGGACCCGGGTGGTCCACAGCTGGCAGAGCGCAAGCGCTGGGAGGACCTGAGACACTGGGCCCAGAAGACAGGGGAGGCCTAGCTGGGGATTTCCTCCCAATGTGGGGGGAGAGGGTTGTCGGACCCTGACCCCCCACCCCCTATGGTCTGCATTTTGGCAGTGGCCTACCCTGAGGTGAATGGGGGTTTGGGGGCAGCACAGCAGCCATAAGGGGGTAAGTACTGACAGTAACTGGTCCTTGGCTCTAGTTAAATGCTGTTTGCTGTCTCACTGTACCTTCAGTGACAATGTAATAGCTGATGAATGTTTCATGACTAGTGGTAATCAGTTTGTACCACCTTGCCTGTGTATGAGATGTGGAGCAGCCATCATGGTTTGCTATATGTGAGTTTTAGGATCATGTATCAAGACATAATTTTGACTGCATGTGGAAATGCCCTAATGTCACTGGCACATGTGTTCCACATCCTGCCATTCCTATGCATGTGAGCTGCTATTTCACCATACCGTTTTAGCCTATCCCGGACCATCTCTCTGTATATGTCCGTCACTGGCTCTAAGGTGTCTGACCACGCCCATCTGTGCTGATCACCTGTTGTAGCAACAGGTTGAGTCACTTATTTGGTACAGGCTCCGAACATTAATTTTTACTGGTACAGGTCTGAACTCCATGTGAGGCTGCCATCTCATGTACAACACAGATATGGCCTGTCTAGCCAGTACATTTCTTTGTTTGTCATTGTAACTCCTTTGTCTGCTTATCTCCATTCAATGGGGTGTGTGAAGTATGCAACAAAGGGGCATTCTACTTTGGGTATCTGCTTTGGGTATTCGTAATACAATTGCATTTTCATGTGATTCACATGTGGGCATTTCATCCCTGTCCCAATGGATGGGGAATAGAGCATTTTAGTGGTTTGCCAGAGTCAGCCTTGATATGTGTGCAAATGGCCTACCAATTCCTTTGTAACCTTGGTAATATGCTGCCTACATCATGTCTCAATGATTAATTGGGGGCACACCATGTGAAGTAGGACAATCTAGGTTACCCTTGGCCTAGCT
This sequence comes from Pleurodeles waltl, assembly GCF_031143425.1. NCBI lineage: Eukaryota > Metazoa > Chordata > Amphibia > Caudata > Salamandridae > Pleurodeles > Pleurodeles waltl. The sequence continues at coordinate 392,538,513 of NC_090437.1, forward strand.
GATGTGTCCAGTCAACGTGAGGAATTTGTATTGCATCATTTATGTGGTCATGAAGTAATGGTCTGGTTGTACCACTATGTAGAAAGGAGGTATGTGTTGTAATGGAAGATGTTTTTAATGCACTGGCAGTCACATTGGGCCATGTGTAAATCATGTGTACATGTCATTTCCGTGTGACATTTGTGTAGTCTTGAGTTAGGTACATGTAATCACGTCCAGTATGGTGTGAGTGATGTAGGTGTACTCATGTTGTAAGTCCTGGAAATTTGACTGCATGTCTGTCATGGTCTGCACGTCTCTTACCACCTTAGGCTGAAGAACTTGAAGGAACACCCGGTATTTTACTGGTTCTGAACTGGCCAAGATAGGGCGACCCTTTCTAGTAGCCACGGTGCTGCTGACTGGAAAAGATGCCAAGGTAGACCGTACCCTCCAGAAGGAGTTCCAGAGGAAAAACCGAAAATTGGGAAAACACCTCTACCACAGGAACGCCTAAAAAAGAGAAAAAAAACGATGAAAAAAGGAAGAAGCAGGAGCATGGGAAAAAAAATGGAAAACAGGAGTGAGGATCACCACCAAAACAGTGTTTGCAACGCAAAGAGGAAAGGAACTGCAGTGCTTATATACCACAAAACAGGAAGTGAAACAACAGGAAGAAATTACGACACCATCTTGGATTGGGAAAGACCATGTAGAAATGAATAGGAAAAAAGACCAAGTAGAAAAGGAAAAGGAAAAAAGGCATACTGGGAAGAACACAAAAGAAGAAGACAATATGGAGACAAAGAAGAAATGAAGAGAGAAGAAAAAGAAAAAGGAGGAAAGAAGAGGAAAAGACCCAAGGAGGTGAGTAGGAAAATCAGGGAGGCTGTCAGAGGCTGCGGCGCGATCCAGAGCACGTAATGTGCCTCCTAGACCGCACCACAGCAAAATGAACACAGAAAAATAGGCCGCGGCGGAGCCGGCATCCCGAAATGCAGACTGCCGGCCTGACCGCAGTCCGATAAAGGGACACCGTGGTAGTTTGCGGCATCACAGTAGGCCCCCTTCCCAAGGTCCCAGGCTTGTCAGGAAAAAGAGAGAAGAAAGTGCGAACCTAACGGGGTGCATGAACTCAGGAAGCGTCTTCCCATGAACAGTCTCTGATGGGATAACCTTTCCAGTGAATCAGAAATTGTAGCTTGTTCTGAAAGATACATGAATCACAGATCTCCTGTAACTCATATTCAGGATGGTCATCCACAGAAAGAGGAAGAGGACAATGAAAACGCCTATGGTAAGGATCCTGAACAAAAGGCTTAAGCTGTGAGACATGAAAAACAGGGTAAACATAGCCGAGACAGGATTCAATAACTGAAGTATGCGAAAAGGACCATAAAAGCGGGGTTTGAACTTATTTTGAGAAAAACTAAAAGGCAGAAATTTAGATGAAAGCCACACTTTGTCTCCCGGTTGGTAAGATGGTGCCGCCCGACGTCAGCTATCAGCCTTTCTTTTCATTGTTTGTTTAGAAGCAGGAAGAGTAGTACGGCAGCACCCGAGGTATAGTGGAAAAAGTCTTGGGATGGCTATAAGTGCAATAAAAAGATGTTGATCCTGATGCACCATGCACTGTGTTATTATAGGAAATCTCAGCTAAAGAAAGGAAATCCGACCAGTTCATTTGAGTGGCATTACAGAAACAATGTAAATACTGTTGGAGTTCCTGATTCAAGCGTTCAGTTTGACCGTTAGTTTGTGGATGAAATCCTGATGAAAGGGTGACATCAGTATGCAGTAAGGTACAAAAAGCCTTCATAAAACGTGACACGTATTGGGGTCCCCGGTCTGAAATGATTACTTGTGGAAGGCCATGTGGGCGAAAGATATCTTGCATGAATATATGATTCAGTTCAGTGGCCGCAGGCAATTTCTTTAAGGCTGTGAAATGTGCCATCTTATTAAAGGAATCAACAGTTACCAAGATGATATGATTCCCTGAAGAAGACGGTAATGAACATATGAAATCTGTAGACAGCGTGTGACATGGAGCAGAGAAAACAGGCAGGGGCATTGATAATCCTGCTGGCTTGGTCCGAGATGTTTTGGTTTGGGCACATACAGGCCATGATGTTACATAGTATTCAGCATCGGTCTTAAGAGTAGGCCACCATAAAGATCGTAGGGGCAACTCCTGTGTCTTTTTAATTCCACGATGTCCAGCTACGGGAGAATCATGGTACATCTGTAAAGCCTCAGTCTGTACTTTTTTAATTGGCAAAAATAGTGAGTTTTGATAACAAAAGTAGTCCTGATCCTTTTGTAATTGAGAACTCAAAGTATTCTATTCTTCGAGTGGAAGACACTGGTATTCTGACTTAACACGATCAAGAAAGGACCGAGCAACCCTGATAATTTGACTGGATAGCGACTGGATAATGCATCAGCTAATAAATTCTGGGATCCGGGAATGTAGGTCACAATGAAGTCATATTGGCTGAAAAAGAAAGCCAATCTTGCCTGATGGCTATTTCGACACTGGAAATTTCGGAGACATTGTAAATTATGATGATCAGTTCTTGTTTCAAATGGTTCTTTAGTACCCATCAAGAAATGTCTTCATTCTTTACAGGCAGACTTGAGAGCAAGTAATTCCCGTTCTAACACAGAATAATTGCATTCGGCTTCTGTCAGTATGTGGGATAAGTAAAAGATAGGCTGTTCCAAGCCAACGTCTTCTTGTTTCTGCACCAATTGCTCTCTCAGAGGCGTCAATGACTACTATAAACTTCTTAGTAGTATCCAGGTGTTGTAAGATAGGAGCTTGGGTAAAGGCCCGTTTCAGATTTTGAAAGGCCATTTCAGCACTGTCGGTCCAGACAAATCCCTTCTTCAGATTTTCTCCCTTAATGGTCTGGGTGATAAAACTTTGTTGATGGGCAAAGTCTTGTATGAATTGCCGATAGAAGTTGGAGAGACCTTTGAAGCATTGGGTTTCCTTAACAGAAGAGGGAGAGGGCCAATCCAGAATGGCCTGTACTTTGTCTTGATCCATAGCTATTCCAGTATGATTGACACAGATCCCAAGATACTGTACTACTGTCTTGTTAAATTCACTTTTTTTCAGGTTTGCAATATAGCTGATTCTGCCTGAGTCTTTCCAAAACCTGAAGTACATGCTCAGTATGCTATTCAAGTACATGAGAATATACTAGGATGTTGTTCAGAGAAATCACCACACTGTGATTCAATAAGTCAGAAAATACGGAGTCCATGAGTCGTTGAAATATGGAGGACGCATTGGTTAAATCAAAAGGCATGACTCTATTCATAATGACCAAATGGAGTACAAAAGGCTGTTGTCTCCTACATTGACACGTAATAGATGATAGGCACCCCTCAAACCCAATTTTGTAAATCTCTTGGCACCTGGGACGGCGTCAAGTATATCCCTAATAAGGAGTAAGGGATATCGAACCTTGATGGTTATTTTATTAAGTCCAACGAAAGTCAACACAGGGCTGCAGATCTTTTGTTTTCTTTGGAACAAAGAAAAGAGGAGCCCCTGCAGGAGATGAAGAGGGGGCAATTAAACCATTCTGTAGATTATCATCTAGTTATTCTTTAAATACTTTCTTTTCATGTTCAGTCAACGAATACTTCTGTCCAAAGGGAACCACTTTTCCCGGAATCAAAGGAATGGCAGAGTCATAGACCCGATGAGGAGGTAAAACGGGTTTGCAAAGCTTCTGGAATTCGTCACAGTATTCTTGGTAACAACTTGGTACTCCCTGTACCATGTTAATAGGCAGCTCATATCTTTGGAAGAAAGAATTAAACCTTTTGGAGACCAATGGGAGTTCGTGGAGTAACAGTTCTGTTGGCAAAACTGATGATAAAGATATTGTTCTTGTCTCCCAATTGATATATAGGTTATGCCTAGTTAACCAGAGAACTCCTAATATCATGGTATGATTTGGAGAGGACATTAGATCAAAGGTAATATGTTCCTGGTGTCTCCCAAAACGTAGACAGAGAGTGGGTGTAGAATCCACCACTGGTCCTGAGGTTAAAGGAGACCCATCAACCGTGTGGATTTGTTCTGGCATTTCTTTAGGAACTCGTGGTTTACCTCTTTCTTTGGCCCAAGTCTCATCCAAATATATACCCTGGCTCCACAATCCAATAAAGCAAAAACCTGCTCTTCTTAACTTTGGGAACATTGTACCTTAAAAGACAGTATAAACAGAGCAGAGATATTCCCTCTGGAGGAAAAAATTGAAGGTAAGTCTACTCCTCCCGTCCCCTTCCTCCTCACAGGGGATGGGAGCTGGCGTTTCCCGAAGGTCTATAAGGACGGACACGACACATCCAGATCAAGTGACCAGTTTTGCCACAATATAGACAAAGGTTCTTTCATCGCCTATCCTCTCTTTCTGAGTCAGATAAAGGACCACAGACTAGATCTATGTGCATGGGTTCTTCTTCTGTAGCTTTTTTCGCCTCAAGATGGACTTCATCAGAACGACAGGTTGTAGAGCGGGGTTATCCAGACTGATACTGTGAGCAAGTCTTTCGCCTTTCCATCTTAGGTTCCCGCAACATATACTCTATATTCAATGCTTGATCCATCAGTTCTTTCAGAGATCTAAATTGAGTAGAATACACCAATTCATCTTTTATTTCTTTTTGAAGTCCTCGGCGAAACAGGGTTACAAAAGTGCGTTCCACCCAAGTGGTCTCAGCTGCTAGCTGTTTAAATCGGGTTATGTATTGTAATACATCCTGATTGCCTTGCTGTATGGCACATAATGCTTCTTCAGCAGCTGCCTCCAACCCGGGTCGTTCAAACATCTGCTTAAAGAGTTTAAGAAAGGCAGGATAATTAGCTAATACAGGATCCTCAGCAGAGACCAAGGGGGTCGCTCAAGCTAATGTGGGGCCAGACAAGGCACTGATAAATAACCCACCTTGGCTTTGTCTTGTCAGATGAGACTTGTAAGGGTCGAAAGGCAATGAAGACTGTCAAAGAGTCCAGAAATTCCTTTACTTTATGTGGATCTCCAGAATATTGAGGTGTCTAGGTAGACACAGGAGGTATATCCACAGGTTGGAAGACAAGGCTTGCCGTAGTGCGATATTCTCTGCCCACAGATGTTGTAATGCTTGAGCTTGTTGCTGCACAGTATGGAGGAGGGATTGTGCATTTTCTACTACATCATCCTGTGGTCCCTCCATGGTCTTCATGCAATGCTGATTCTTTTGGCATTGCAGTCTGTCACGGTCTGCACATCCCTTACCACCGTAGGCTGTTGAACTTGAAGGAACACCCGGTCTTTTACTGGTTCTGGACTGGCCAAAATAGGGGCAACCCCTTCTAGTAGCCATGGTGCTGCTTACTGGACAAGACGCCAAGAAGGAGTCACGGAGGAAAAACCCCAAAATTGGGAAAAAAACTCTACCACAGGAATTCCTGAAAAATAGGAAAATACTATGAAAAAAAGGGAAAAAATTGAGTATAATCTTGCAGGAAGAAGAAGGAGCATGGAAAAAAAACTGAAAACAGGAGTGAGGATCACCACCAAAACGGGAGTGTTTGCAACATAAGGAAGAAAGGAACTGCAGTGCTTATATACCAGAAAACAGGAAGTGACAAAACAGGAAGAAATTACTACACCATCTTGGATTGGGAAAGACCAAATAGAAATGAATAGGAAAAAAGACCAAGTAGAAAAGGAAAAGGAAAAAGGCATGCTGGGAAGAAGAACACCGAGGAAGAAGACAATATGGAGACCAAGAAGACAGAAGAAAAAGAAAAAGTAGGATGGAAGAGGAAAAGACCCAAGGAGGTGAGTAGGAAAATCAGGGAGGCTGTCAGGGGCTGCGGTGTGACCCAGAGCACGAAATGTGCCTCCTGGACCACACCGCAGGAACATGAACACAGAAAAATGGGCTGCAGCGGTGCCAGCGTCCTGAAATGCAGACTGCCGGCCCAACCGCGGTACAATAGAGAGACGCCACAGTAGTTTGCGGCATCACAATGTCAAGTTGAATGGTAGGTGGCCTATGATGTCTATAGTGGCTGCCTGTAGTGTAGTTGTTGTGACACTGTACTCAGTGATTGGCAATGAATGTGTGATGAGTGATATGTAGGCCATTGTAGCTGGACATGCAATAATGAAGTGATGTGGTGTATCTGTGTTCAGTGTGAGCAGATATTCCCCTGTGATTGTGTGAATGTCATGCCATGGCTGTTCTCCAGACATGTTTTCTGCACATAAGTTGTCACGTGTATGGGTGTGCCACTTGTTGTCGCTTGATCAGTTCAGGTACCCCTGTTGGCATATATGTATGGGGGAGCCACCAATGTGATATGTATAGCATGTGCTGTGTGGGATGTGAATTGGGTAGTCTACACTTTCAAGGGACCTTAGTAATTGAGATGGACTGGTCAGGTGTAGTTTCTGGACATGCATGATGTGTTGGGATCACTCACCAGCTCTTCCAATTGGTGATAGGTGTATGGAGAGATAGGGTCAGGAATATGCATGATATATCTACTTCTACAAGTGCATGAGTAGCATGTAGACATGGCTTTACAGGTGTATAGATTGATTAATCCAGTCGTGCTAACTTACTCAAAATTTGATGTGGGTGAGAGGGATGACTTGGAGGGGTGGATAGTAATAAAATGATGTGATATGATGTTGGATATATGTAATGCCAATGGAGATAGCCTATCCTGGACCTGTTCACCTGTAGTACTGCATGTTTCCATGTGTGTATGTAAAGAATGTGATAAACCTTTCTCTCCCTCTCTATCTCTACCTCCCTCTCCCTCTATTTGTGTGCATCAGCATCGGCAGGCGAAGGAGACAGGGCACAGGCGAGTGGGGATGCTGCTGGCCACGGGACCCAGAGAGCTGCGACCAGTGACACTGAGGGACCCAGTGGCCCAGAGGGTGAGGGGAGTGCCACAGGGGAGACCGGAAACTCATCTTAGGAATCCTCCTCCAGTGGACACACCCTGGTGGTGGCTGACCCATCTGGGACCACTCCTGCACCATCTTTGTCCGCCACCCCCATTTTATCACTGCCTTCCCTGTAGCTCCCCACCCAGTTGTGCATTCCCACTCACCCAGGAGGGTAGGCATTTCCTTTGCTGCAGGCACCTCTGCCCTGCCACTGTCAGCCATGCTGCCCTCAGTGAGGAGACTATTGACCTCCTGAGGTCAATCTCTGTGGGTCAGTCGACCATCGTGAATGCCATCCAGGGACTTGCAGCTCAAGTCCAACAGAGCAATGTGTTCCTGGAGGGCATTCACACTGCACTGGCTGGCCTACAGAGATCTTTTCAGGCTCTGGCCTCCGCACTGACGGCAGCCAGTCACCCTTTGTCTTCCGTCCCCCCTCCATCTTCCTCCACCCAATCCCACACTCCTCTTCCCCATCCCAGCCAGAGCACACAGACAGACAAACATGCATCCACCTCAACAGACAAGGATACCACAAGACCCAATACTGGCATGCACACAGACAACACCCACCTGCAGAGACACCAACAGCCATTACCTGCACAGACTCCCCCACTACTCCCACCTTCACATACCCTATACCTGACACACCAGTAGACACCACACCAACATTCACAGGTCCAGCCACAACTTCAATGCTATCCACAGTCAGCACAATAGCAGACCCCCAGACATCCACCCCAGTCACCACATCCAAAGCCACCACAACCACTGACACACCCACATGCATCACATCCACTATACCTTCAGTCACCACCCAACAGACACTTAGGTGGTCATTCTGACCCTGGCGGTCTTTGACCGCCAGGGCGGAGGACCGCGGGAGCACCGCCGACAGGCCGGCGGTGCTCCAATGGGGATTCCGACCGCGGCGGTAAAGCCGCGGTCGGACCGGCACCACTGGCGGGGTCCCGCCAGTGTACCGCGGCCCCATTGAATCCTCCGCGGCGGCGCAGCTTGCTGCACCGCCGCGGGGATTCCGACCCCCCCTACCGCCATCCAGATCCCGGCGGTCGGACCGCCGAGATCCGGATGGCGGTAGGGGGGGTCGCAGGGCCCCTGGGGGCCCCTGCAGTGCCCATGCCACTGGCATGGGCATTGCAGGGGCCCCCGTAAGAGGGCCCCTACATGTATTTCACTGTCTGCTGTGCAGACAGTGAAATACGCGACGGGTGCAACTGCACCCGTCGCACAGCTTCCACTCCGCCGGCTCGATTCCGAGCCGGCTTCATCGTGGAAGCCTCTTTCCCGCTGGGCTGGCTGGCGGTCTGAAGGCGACCGCCCGCCAGCCCAGCGGGAAAGTCAGAATTACCGCCGCGGTCTTTCGACCGCGGAACGGTAACCTGACGGCGGGACTTTGGCGGGCGGCCTCCGCCGCCCGCCAAGGTCAGAATGAGGGCCTTATTCTGCACAGCATCTCCCAGCTCCTCCACCCCCCTCCTCCCAAGACACATAAACCCCACACTCACTCACCTGACACTCAGCACACACAAGCATTCCTTGCACACACCTGCACCCAAAACATCCACCAAAACACCTCCTACAAGCTCTCCCTCCACTCCCAAACCCTTTTGCCATGACCGTCCCCGTGTGTCTAAAACATTTTTCCTCTCGGAGTTAAATCTTTTCCCTACTCCTCTCCCACCCCATGTGACCCCCAAAATATCTGTTGCCCCGAGGCAAGTACCCATGCCCCTCCCCTGCCAAGAATTCGACCCCTCCTAAGTGTTCCCAGCCCTCCCCTAGGGCAGGTCTGTAGCCCCCACCTCCCAAGCCCAAGTCCTGAGGCCCTCATCCCAAACCTCGGCCAAAACCACCACCACCGCTCGCCCCCTAATCCCGGTAGTGCCTGCCTGCTCCCTTTATGTACCTACCCATGGAGGTAATTTAGCAGTCAGGAGTCAAGTTGGGGCAGTCTGACATGCCAGCTGTGCATGTTGCACTTTATAGTTTGGGACTGGCCTCAGGCCTTTCATATTTGTAAATACTGCTATCTCAAATATTTTTTACAATATTTATATATATATACACCTGGGCCAGCCAGTTGTTAGTTACAACGTAATCATCTTTGTCATGCCTTTCCTTCCTCATGCCTGCTCATGGTCTTGCCTGCTTCATATTGTGTACAAGTGTTTTATGTGTGTGTGATGGTTGTGCTACCTGTTGTGTCTGAGCTGCTTATGTGGGTGTGTGCTTTGCATTTCTCCCGCAGTGATGGCTGGGTATGGTGTGTTGAGCATTCGTGTGTGTGGGACATACAATTTGGTTGCTTTGTGTGGATTGATTGAGTTGGCTGTTGGACTGTGGTGTGCCCTTGTGTGGTTGTACTGTGTGTATGCATGTGTGTGGTGATAGGTATGTCCGAACCATTATGTGGTGTGTGTGTGTGTGGTGTGACGTATGCCTCGTTGTATGGCTGTGCAATTGTATGTCTTGGTACAAAGGTGTTGTTATTTTGTGTTGTATATATGTATTGTCAGGTGGCGGTGTGAGTTGTGGCGTATTGATGGTGCGTTTGAAGTGTTGCGGTTGTTGGGTAGTTCTGTAGTTTGCTGGTGTTGTGTGTTGTTATGTTTGACAGTGCCGGTGTTGTGTGTCTGGGGCTCAATATGAGTTTCGGCAGTGTGTGTTGGCCGTGGTGTGTGTCCTGAGTCTGTGCGTGTGTGTATATGGCTGTATGTGAAGTGCATGTCAGTGTAGAAGTATCTGTTTGTCTCCTCATTGCCACCTGTTCCGGATGTGTATGTTGTGTGTGCGTCACAACCTTATTATTATTTACCAGTCACAGGTCAGTGTGTGTACTCACGGTTGCTGCCATTGTTGTCGTCACTGATTCCGAAATCGCTGGGCAAGCAGGAGAAGCGGGAAAACGTGTAGTTCAGGTTCCATGGCAGCTCCAGATGTTTGTGGCTTCCTAAAGGTGGGTGTCCCCATTTATACTGTTGGTTTCCACTAGGGTTTCTGTGGTGGTGTGAACACATCAGAAACCTTGGCAGTGTGCAACTTTGTAATATGTCTGGCGACAACATAGTCTCCACCGGCCTGAAGGTGCTTCCCACCGTCCATGGCAGTCTGACTGCACTGGGGGTGCTGCCGGTGGATTGGCTTTATTCTGTTGGGAATACCGCCATGGTCATAATTTGGTGGCTTTTCTGCCATCCTGTTGGTGGTGTGATCGCCACCGCCAACATGGCGCTCATGGAACCTGCCAACATCGTAATGACCTGCATAGTGTCTGAGGGGCACAATAAATGTGCAGCCCCTTCTGTAATAATGATAAGGCTGGGCACACTTAGTACCAGTGCTGTATTCAGAGGGCGTTACCTCATTTGCATGAGGGGGTGTGGCCAATTTAAATGACGGAATCACTTTGCCTCTATGCCCATGCCGTACTACAAATGCAGGCGCAGGGGCAAACATGCCCTTACGAGGTGCAATGAAAGCACACCACTGAAAGATGGCACACTGTCAGTGTGCCCCCTAAGGGTAGCCCACTTGAGGGGATGAAGGGGATCCCATGGATCACCCCAGACACCCCCTACAGGTGAGTGCAGTCGTTCACTGCACCTGCCTGTAGGGGATCTTTAAGCCCTCTTTATAGTGCAGACGGGTTTCCACCTACAGAGAGAACCACGGATCAGCTTTGAAACAGCTGCTCTGTATTTTACTGCCCCAATACAGCACAAGTTTGCGGCTGCCTTGGGAGCAGCTCATTCATTGTAATAGGGCACACTGTCCTTGTTTGCACCTGGCGCACCCGCTTAAAGGTAAGCCGTGGAACAAACAAGGACATTGTACCCTATGTGTAATATGGGTCCATGTCAGTATTGACATAACTCAATGAAACAGTCTCAAAAGAGCTTAACCTCTGAAGCCCTCTACCAAGTGTACAACACTCTACCAAGTGGACTGTCACCTCATATAGTACTTGTTTATTTTATTAGTTAATTAAAACCATAAAAGTAATCCTTCTACATAAAACGTAAACAAAGCTGTGCTCATACATTAAAACATATAAATTGCATAACATTTTCAATAACTGAGAGGAGGTATATTTCACAAAGAAGAAGAATCCCTACTTGACTCTGGGTCCTAATACAGTACTTCATAGTGGTCTGGCCGTGTGGTGAATATTACCAACATACCTTTCTATCTTTAGCGTTTTTACTCAAAGTGGTTGGACTATGTCTCTATTTGCACCCTCCCTATCCCAGGCTTCTTCCAGCAGATGCTATTTTACCGGAGTAAATTTCCAAAAATTGAACCAATCTAATATTCAAAATGGTGTTTTGTGGGTTGAATGCTTCGATTAGTGCTTGTCTGCAGGATCTAATCCCTAGGCCGTTTATTTCTTTTTTCAATTAACGTTTTCTATCTTCAGCCAGGGCCGGGCAAATGCAGACCACGTGCATCAGGTTTTCTACCATCCGATGACAAAGGCGGCACTCCTGTGCGCCCGTTTGTGGCCCTTTCTTCCAAATTGGGAGGAGGTCTGGCATTGGGACATCACCCAGCCTAAGCCTTAAAAAGTATTGCTTAATTTTCCGTGAATAGGGGGCGGCCAAGAGTGTAGATTCTTTTAGAGTTTTATACGAATTAAGGGTCAGCCAGCTATGCAACCTTTTGGTCAGAGCCTCTTTGTCTTTTAACCAACTAAGCACTTTACATGACTTATTGACTGCTTTGTTAAAAGCCGTCGTGGTAAGTGACTGATCCCAAACCCCACCTAGATTCAAGAGGCTTACACTCCTTTCCAGATACCTTTTGTAGTTTCCATTGCCTCTTTCCAGGATGATTTCCTGCCAGACTAGTTTGGCTTGAGACCCTTGTTGGGCGCAGCTCAGTTTGTAACAGCATTTGATGAAAGCTCCCGGTCGAGCCAGTGATTGTTTAAACAACATGAATTCTAGTCTGACCTGGGCAGCGGGAGCATGCCTTGGTAGCCGAAAGACACGCTTGTACGTCTTTATCAAAAGCTTCTCCAAAAGAGTTTCCTCCATACCCCTCGTTATTTCTGCCCCATATGAGAGAGTTGGCAATAGTTTGGCTCTCATTATGGCTGTTAAGGGATTCAAGGCATGGCCACAGATTGAATTAGCGAGTTTGCAGAATGCGTAAACAAGGGTTTGTGCCCTGTTTTTTATTGCTTCTTTTTGAGCCACAAAGTTGCACCTGGCATCGACCACGACTCCTAGATATCTGTAAGAGTTTACTTCCTCCAGGATCTTTTCATTTAGGAGCCATTTACGCTGGCCGGTATGCCTGCGATTGATGGTAATCATTTGGGATTTTTTGTGACTGATTTCTAACTCGTTTACCCTTGCAAACTCACCTAATGTATTTAGCAGTTTCTGCGTGCCTACTTTGGTGTTACTAATTAGTAGTAGGTCATCTGCATATAACATATTAGATAATTGCTGGACGCCCTAAGAGGGGGAGTGGGATGGATCCACTTTTAGCTTTGTAGACAGATCCCCTATTTACAGGTTAAAGAGTGTTGGGGCCAATACGCAGCCTTGTTTAACACCAGCTGTTGTTTTAACTGCCCTAGATATTCCTCATATTTTTAATCCACATAGTGGAACTTAATGAAACTCTCTGTTCCCTTATTCAAAACCTCCCCTGTTTATTTTCTACTCACATGCTTGCAAGATGATAAAGATTCTTTCTAATAAATAAACTCACATTGTAATTAAAGATACCTGGGTCTTTATTGAAAGTGCATCGTTGTGTCACCGTCCCTCCTCAGGGCAGCTTTCTTTGAGGGATGTAAGGGAAGCCTATGCCTCCACTCCAGGCAGATGAAGTCACTCGCTGCACCTGCCTGCAAGAGAATCTCTCTTCCCTTTTGAAAGTACAGGCAGGTTGCTATCTGCATATAGAAACACGGAGTGGCTTTGAAGCAGCCACTCTGTATTTACTATGCAGATTCCACATGAGTGTCACTGAAACAAAAGGAAAACCTCTAACACAGGGATGGGAATATACCCCTCCACTACCTCATGGCTCCCCCTCTCATTTTCCTTCATTCCAAGATCCCGACCAGGAACATTTCACTGAAGAGTAGTTCACATGTTACCAAGGGGTAGCGTGGCTGGAAACCATCCTTAAGATCTCCAAATCACTATCAGGGCCCCTTCTGCCACGTGACCTGTGCTGTAATCCTAGTGATCATTGAAAAGGGTGGGAATGCATAGCCCTGGATGTAACTCCAGTCCTGCATGTAGGCATCCATCGCCATCGCAATGAGGTCTGGTCTGCAGCTGAAAAACCATGGAAGATGGTGGTGAAGGTGAGACTCAACTGGGCACCACTCAAGGACCCGCCCTCTCCAGGATCACCTTGAATATGTCTGAATTCCATGTCCATGGGCTGAAGTCCTTCAAATGCCAGGAATTCCAATATGTAATGGTTTGCAATTTCCCGGGAGGCAATGTGCCCTCACAGAGGTTCTCTTGTCCAGGGAGAATTGCCAGAAGTTCTTGGCAAACTCTGCGTTCTGTTTCGATCTCGCCCTACAGAGACGATTGATGTATTGAACTGCCAACACATGAGTCATCTTTCGTAGACAGAGCACAACACCATGTGCCTTGTGAGATAGGTCACCACGATGGTACCTGCAAGCAGTTAATATGCACATCTTTTTCCCGCTATGACCATGGACCCCTGGTAATGACCTCTCTAAATGGAGCCTCCCAGCCTATGAGGCTGATGTCTGACTTGATGACGTGTCAAGTGCTGAACCAAAAATGGCTCTTCCGTTTCAGGCCATCCTATGGTCTAGCCACCATTGCATCTCCATCTTAGGCTCTGCGGATAAACTGCTTTCAGCCTCTGAAGAGCCCTGTAGTGCAACAGGCCGGAGAGCTTTCTTGGATAGAAGACACCAGGAGACCAACTATACAGGCCAGGTAGAGATATGAGCTCCTTCGCTAAGGTCCACCTTAGCTCCTGCCTTACAAGTGACAACTTTTTGTGAAGAAGTTTCAGAACCTGCTGTACTGAGTCTGACAAAACCCCTTACCAGGAAGCACACTGACTGTAAGAGAGTCAATGTTGATTTCTCTTCAGTGATAATGAACCCAGAGCCTGTAGGAGAGATCGAGTCAGCTCCAAGTTCTGGAAGAGGCCAATGGTTCTTGATGTAGTAGCAGGAGGTTGTTTAGATAAATTATCAGTTTGACACCCTTAGAGTGTAAAAGTTCAACCACCAGTCGCACAACCTCAGTGAAACACCAAGGAGCAGATGAGAAAGTCTGAACAGGAGCACCACAAACTTGTAAACCTGAACTGCAGGAATCTACAGTGTGGGGGAAAATTCAGAATGGTGACATACATCCAGCCATTTGGTAAAAAAAGTCCCACAGAAGATGGAGGTCCTTCTTTTGGAAATAGCAATAAACCAACCACTGATTGAACTCCCGTAAATGTGTCACTGGTTGCATGCCTTTGTCTTTCTTTTTGACCATGAACAAGTTGCTGCGGAACCCTTGAAGTTGTAAAACCATTGGAACAATTGCTCACTTGTCCAAGAGAAAACATACCTCCTGAGAGGTCAGGAGACTGACTGCAGCTGAAAGAACAATGGGCCAAGGTCTTCTGATCTGAACAGGGGTCCTTGTAGAATCACGTCTGGAATCCCACAGTGGGTTTCAAGACCTCTGTTTCCCCCATCAGCTCCCTTCGATTGTCAAGAAACAGTCCCAGCCGACATAGCTCTTTTGGTTGGGAAGAATGGATACCCCTTATCTGGTCACCCACTTGGAGAGTTAGCTGCTCTGTGAAAGTTTCCTCTGCCTCCACAACCCCAGCAACTGCTTCTGGTCCTGGTATTTGTCTAGGTACTGGCAGCTGCCTCTAAATCTTTGGGAGTCCTGGGAGAAGGGACAGCCAGAAGACTGTCCCACGCCTGTGCCAGTCCTGCCAAAATCATGCCTGTTAAACACCCTCTCTATCTACTGCTAGGCCCTATCCAGCAAGTTAATAGTCATAACAAACTTGCCCAGGTCTCCTATAAATGAGTCCACAAAAAAAGTCCATATCGGCCACTAAGCCTGCCTCAGATGTAGCCAGTTCCCACCATTTGGGGTCATAATCTATGGCGAGGAAACTTCTTCACAGTTTGTGTTCCCAGGAACCATATTGCTCGCTGTGCCCAGACAGACAGTACTTCTGTAGATATAAGGTTGCAAGTATATGTGACCTCTTTGGCCATGCCTAGTATCTTTGTTAAAGGCTCCAGGATGACCAGTGAGATTTTTCCAGGAACACTCAATACATTTCATAGGGTCTTTAATAAATTTTGTTATGAATGTGGCATTTTGCTGTCACATTCCAGCATCAGTGCAGCTTTCCCTTCAAGGTCTGGGTGGGGACACTCCTCTCTAAGGCGGCGTGTAACCTCCTTGTTCATGGGATTCCAAATGTGATTGTCCACATACTAGGCAACTCTTGATCCCGGGACAGACTCCACAGTATGCCAGTGGTAAATATCTTCTGCATCACAAACCCTTGATGCTCTGCAGGTAAGGAGGCTATATAACCTGGAAAGCTTGCAACTACCTTCCGGTCTCCATGGTCTAGGAGGCCCTTGTTCAGTATCCGAGTCCTCATCATGGTGTGGATCACCTATATCTTCCCCATTGTTCGCTGTCCTCACCAAGCGGCAACTCTTCATCATCGGTTGCATGATGCGGTTAACCCAGGTTAATTAGGATCACTGAGGTCCGACAAGGTGGAGGTTCCGCATTTGAGATGGATTCCATCATTTAGGACACTGAAAAAACAAAGGCTGGGATCCTTCAAGCTAGCACCTAATCCCACAGTGTCTGTTGCTTAATGGCAACCAGTGAAAATGGTAAGGCAAAGCAAAGGTCCTGGGCCAGTCCTGCCGCTTGTCTCTCCAACAGTCTGCAGGAGGTGATAGAAACCTGAGTGGGAGCACAAACGTCCCCGAGCCTGCAGTATCCTTAGCTGTGTGTGCCTGTAACCGCACTTCACAGGTCCGGTCAACTTAGAGTGTTGCCTCCAAAGAGCATTTCTCCATGTGGGAGAAACTCACAGAGAGGCCTCAGCCATGTGTGACAGGGCTTGGAAATGAAGCCCACACCAAGTACTGCACCTGCTGCTCCTACAGGAAAGAAGCCCACGGAGATGCCCTGACCTTGCTTGAGTCTGTAGGAGGCTGGACTGGCTTGTAGTGAGTACCAAGGGGTACTTGCACCTTGCACCAGGCCCAGTTATCCCTTATTAGTGTATAGGGTGTCTAGCAGCTTAGGCTGATAGATAATGGTAGCTTAGCAGAGCAGCTTAGGCTGAACTAGGAGACGTGTGAAGCTACTACAGTACCACTTAGTGTCATATGCACAATATCATAAGAAAACACAATACACAGTTATACTAAAAATAAAGGTACTTTATTTTTATGACAATATGCCAAAGTATCTTAGAGTGTACCCTCAGTGAGAGGATAGGAAATATACACAAGATATATATACACAATAGCAAAAATATGCAGTATAGTCTTAGAAAACAGTGCAAACAATGTATAGTTATAATAGGATGCAATGGGGAAACATAGGGATAGGGGCAACACAAACCATATACTCCAGAAGTGGAATGCGAACCACGAATGGACCCCAAACCTATGTGACCTTGTAGAGGGTCGCTGGGACTATTAGAAAATAGTGAGAGTTAGCAAAATAACCCTCCCCAAGACCCTGAAAAGTGAGTGCAAAGTGCACTAAAGTTCCCCTAAGGACAAAAGAGTCGTGTTAGAGGAATAATGCAGGAAAGACACAAACCAGCAATGCAACAACTGTGGATTTCCAATCTAGGGTACTTGTGGAACAAGGGGACCAAGTCCAAAAGTCACAAGCAAGTCGGAGATGGGCAGATGCCCAGGAAATGCCAGCTGCGGGTGCAAAGAAGCTTCGACTGGACAGAAGAAGCTGAGGTTTCTGCAGGAACGAAAAGGGCTAGAGACTTCCCCTTTGGTGGACGGATCCCTCTCGCCTTGGAGAGTCGTGCAGAAGTGTTTTCTCGCCGGAAGGACGCCAACAAGCCTTGCTACACGCAAATCGTGCGTTTGGCGTTTTTGGACGCTGCTGGGGCCCAGGAGGGACCAGGAGGTCGCAAATTGGACCTGTAGAGAGAGGGGACGTCAAGCAAGACAAAGAGCCCTCACTGAAGCAGGTAGCACCCAGAGAAGTGCCAGAAACAGGCACTACGAGGATGCGTGAAACGGTGCTCGCCGAAGTTGCACAAAGGAGTCCCACGTCGCCGGAGACCAACTTAGAAAGTCGTGCAATGCAGGTTAGAGTGCCGTGGACCCAGGCTTGGCTGTGCATGAAGGATTTCCGCCGGAAGTGCACAGGGGCCGGAGTAGCTGCAAAGTCGCGGTTCCCAGCAATGCAGCCCAGCGAGGTGAGGCAAGGACTTACCTCCACCAAACTTGGGCTGAAGAGTCACTGGACTGTGGGGGTCACTTGGACAGCGTCGCTGGATTCGAGGGACCTCGCTCGTCGTGCTGAGAGGAGACCCAAGGGACTGGTAATGCAGTTTTTTGGTGCCTGCGGTTGCAGGGGGAAGATTCCGTCGACCCACAGGAGATTTCTTCGGAGCTTCTGGTGCAGAGAGGAGGCAGGCTACCCCCACAGCATGCACAAGCAGGAAAACAGTCGAGAAGGCGGCAGGATCAGCGTTACAGAGTTGCAGTAGTCGTCTTTGCTACTATGTTGCAGGTTTGCAGGCTTCCAGCGCGGTCAGCGGTCGTTTCCTTATCAGAAGGTGAAGAGGGAGATGCAGAGGAACTCGGCTGAGCTCATGCATTCGTTATCTAAAGTTTCCCCAGAGACAGAGACCCTAAATAGCCAGAAAAGAGGGTTTGGCTACCTAGGAGAGAGGAAAGGATACTAACATCTGAAGGAGCCTATCAGCAGGAGTCTCTGACGTCACCTGGTGGCACTGGCCACTCAGAGCAGTCCAGTGTGCCAGCAGCACCTCTGTTTCCAAGATGGCAGAGGTCTGGAGCACACTGGAGGAGCTCTGGACACCTCCCAGGGGAGGTGCAGGTCAGGGGAGTGGTCACTCCCCTTTCCTTTGTCCAGTTTCGCGCCAGAGCAGGGGCTAAGGGGTCCCTGAACCGGTGTAGACTGGCTTATGCAGAATTGGGCACATCTGTGCCCAACAAAGCATTTCCAGAGGCTGGGGGAGGCTACTCCTCCCCTGCCTTCACACCATTTTCCAAAGGGAGAGGGTGTCACACCCTCTCTCAGAGGAAGTTCTTTGTTCTGCCATCCTGGGCCAGGCCTGGCTGGACCCCAGGAGGGCAGCTGCCTGTCTGAGGGGTTGGCAGCAGCAGCAGCTGCAGTGAAACCCCAGGAAGGGCAGTCTGGCAGTACCAGGGTCTGTGCTACAGACCACTGGGATCATGGAATTGTACCAACAATGCCAGGATGGCATAGAGGGGGCAATTCCATGATCATAGACATGTTACATGGCCATATTCGGAGTTACCATGGTGAAGCTACATATAGGTAGTGACCTATATGTAGTGCACGCGTGTAATGGTGTCCCCGCACTCACAAAGTTCAGTGAATTGTCTCTGAACAATGTGGGGGCACCTTGGCTAGTGCCAGGGTGCCCTCACACTAAGTAACTTTGCACCTAACCTTTACCAGGTAAAGGTTAGACATATAGGTGACTTATAAGTTACTTAAGTGCAGTGTAAAATGGCTGTGAAATAACGTGGACGTTATTTCACTCAGACTGCAGTGGCAGGCCTGTGTAAGAATTGTCAGAGCTCCCTATGGGTGGCAAAAGAAATGCTGCAGCCCATAGGGATCTCCTGGAACCCCAATACCCTGGGTACCTCAGTACCATATACTAGGGAATTATAAGGGTGTTCCAGTAAGCCAATGTAAATTGGTAAAAATGGTCACTAGCCTGTCAGTGACAATTTGGAAAGAAATGAGAGAGCATAACCACTGAGGTTCTGATTAGCAGAGCCTCAGTGAGACAGTTAGTCACTACACAGGTAACACATTCAGGCACACTTATGAGCACTGGGGCCCTGGGTTACCAGGGTCCCAGTGACACATACAACTAAAACAACATATATACAGTGAAAAATGGGGGTAACATGCCAGGCAAGATGGTACTTTCCTACACAACCCCCCCCAAACGAAGGACAATAAGACTAGCCATTACCTGATGAGTCTTCATTGTCTAAGTGGAAATATCTGGAGAGTCCATCTGCATTGGAGTGGCTACTCCCAGGTCTATGTTCCACTGTATAGTCCATTCCCTGTAGGGATATGGACCACCTCAACAATTTAGGATTTTCACCTTTCATTTGTTTTAGCCAAAGTAGAGGTTTGTGGTCTGTCTGAACAATGAAGTGAGTGCCAAACAGGTATGGCCTCAACTTCTTCAGAGCCCAGACCACAGCAAAGGCCTCCCTCTCAATGGCAGACCAACGCTTTTCTCTAGGGGTCAACCTTCTACTAATAAAAGCAACAGGTTGATCCTGGCCCTCAGAATTAAGTTGTGATAGGACTGCCCCTACTCCTAATTCAGATGCATCAGTTTGGACATAGAATTTTTTAGAGTAACAAGGGCTTTTCAGGACAGGTGCAGAGCACATGGCCTGCTTCAGCTCCTCAAAAGCTTTCTGACAGCTTGCTGTCCATAATACCTTTTTAGGCATTTTCTTGGATGTGAGGTCATTAAGAGGGGCTGCAATGGAGCCATAGTTCTTAATGAACCTCCTGTAATACCCAGTGAGGCCTAGGAAGGCTCTCACCTGAGTCTGAGTGGTAGGGGGAACCCAATCAATAATAGTTTGGATTTTCCCCTGAAGTGGTGCAATCTCTTCCCCATCAACAAGGTGTCCCAGATAAACCACCTTACCCTGCCCTATCTGGCACTTTGAAGCCTTGATAGTGAGGCCTGCCTTTTGCAGAGCCTCCAAAACTTTCCAAAGGTGGACCAGGTGATCATCCCAGCTGGAGCTAAAGACAGCTATATCATCCAAATATGCTGCACTGAAAGCTTCCAGCCCTTGCAGGACTGTGTTCACCAACCTCTGAAAAGTGGCAGGTGCATTTTTCAAACCAAAAGGCATTACAGTAAACTGGTAATGTCCTCCAATGGTAGAAAATGCAGTCTTAGGTTTAGCATCTTCTGACAATTTGATCTGCCAATACCCTGCAGTCAAATCAAAAGTGCTTAGATACTTGGCAGATGCCAGTGTATCTATGAGCTCATCTGCCCTGGGTATAGGGTGAGCATCAGTTTTGGTTACCAAGTTGAGACCTCTATAGTCTACACAAAACCTCATTTCCTTCTTTCCATCTTTAGAATTGGGTTTTGGTACCAGTACCACAGGAGAAGCCCATGGACTGTCAGAGTGCTCAACCACTCCTAGTTCCAACATTTTCTGAACTTCTTGCTTTATGCAGTCCCTGACATGGTCAGGCTGCCTATAGATCTTACTTTTGACAGGTAAACTGTCTCCAGTATCTATAGTGTGCTCACACCAAGAAGTGGTGCCTGGCACAATAGAGAAGAGTTCTGAAAATTGTCCTAGGAGATTTATGCAATTATCTTTCTGCTCAGCAGTAAGACAATCAGCCAAAACTACACCTTCCACAAGAGCATCTTGTTCTGTGGAAGAGAAGAGATCAGGTAGAGGATCACTGTCTTCTTCCTGTCCCTCATCAGTTGCCATGAGCAGGGTGAGATCAGCCCTGTCATAGTAGGGTTTCAGGCGGTTGACATGGAGCACCCTAAGGGGACTCCTGGCAGTGCCTAAGTCAACCAAGTAGGTGACTTCACCCTTCTTTTCAACAATTGTGTGGGGTCCACTCCATTTATCTTGGAGTGCTCTTGGGGCCACAGGCTCCAAGACCCACACTTTCTGCCCTGGTTGGTACTGAACCAAAACAGCCTTCTGATCATGCCATTGCTTCTGGAGCTCTTGGCTGGCCTGAAGGTTTTTACTGGCCTTTTTCATGTACTCAGCCATCCTTGATCTGAGGCCAAGTACATAATCCACAATATCCTGCTTAGGAGCTTTTAAAGGTTGTTCCCAACCCTCCTTTACAAGTGTGAGTGGACCCCTAACAGGGTGTCCAAAAAGAAGTTCAAAGGGGCTGAAGCCCACTCCTTTCTGGGGTACCTCCCTGTAGGCAAAAAGGAGGCATGGTAGAAGGATATCCCATCTCCTGCGGAGTTTTTCAGGGAGTCCCATAATCATGCCTTTGAGAGTTTTATTAAATCTCTCCACCAGTCCATTTGTTTGTGGATGATAGGGTGTTGTGAACTTGTAAGTTACACCACACTCCTTCCACATGGCCTTTAAGTATGCAGACATGAAATTGCTTCCTCTGTCTGATACTACTTCCTTTGGGAAGCCCACCCTGGAAAATATTCCCAGGAGGGCCTTTGCCACTGCAGGAGCTGTAGTGGTCCTTAAAGGAATAGCTTCAGGATATCTTGTGGCATGGTCCACTACCACCAAGATAAACCTATTGCCTGAAGCAGTAGGAGGGTCAAGGGGGCCAACTATGTCAACCCCTACCCTTTCAAAGGGAACCCCAACCACAGGCAGTGGGATAAGGGGTGCCTTTGGAGTGCCACCTGTCTTGCCACTGGCTTGACAGGTTTCACAGGACTTACAACATTCCTTTGTGTCCTCAGACATCCTAGGCCAATGAAACAATGGAACCAATCTGTCCCAAGTTTTCATTTGACCCAGGTGCCCAGCTAGGGGAATGTCATGTGCCAGTGTTAGGAGGAACTTTCTGTACTCCTGAGGAATCACTAATCTCCTGGCAGCTCCAGGTTTAGGATCCCTATGCTCAGTGTACAAGAGGTTGTCCTCCCAGTAAACTCTGTGAGAGTCACTGACATCCCCATTAGCTTGTTTGACAGCTTGCTGTCTGAGACCCTCTAATGTGGGACAGGTTTGCTGTGCCACACTCAGCTCCTCCCTGGCAGGCCCCCCTTCACCCGAAAGCTCAGCAGTGTCTGCTTCCAGCTCCTCTGGTATAGGTTCTGCACAGGGAGGGAATTCTTCTTCCTCAGAAGTAGAATCCACTGTAGAGGGAGGGATAGTAGGAAGTGGTTTGCTTCTACTAGCCCTAGCTTTAGGGAGCACTTGGTCCATTGTTCCAGGATCCAAGCTTCCCTGTCCTTTTTGCTTTTTGGCCTGAGCCCTTGTCAAAGCAAAAATATGCCCTGGAATGCCCAGCATTGCTGCATGGGCCTCCAACTCCACATCTGACCAAGCTGATGTCTCCAAATCATTCCCTAATAGACAGTCTACAGGTAAATCTGAAGCTACCACAACTTTCTTTGGACCAGTTACCCCCCCCCAGTTGAGATTTACAACAGTCATGGGGTGGCTTTGTGTTATGTTGTGAGCATCGGTTACTTGGTACTGGTGTCCAAGTATGTGTTGTTCAGGGTGCACCAGTTTCTCAATCACCATTGTGACACTGGCACCTGTGTCCCTGTAGGCCTGGACCTCAACACCATTTATTAGGGTTAGTTGCTTGTACTTCTCCAAGTTATGGGGGCAAGCAACCAAAGTGGCTAAATCAATAGCCCCTTCAGAGACTAAAGTAGCCTCTGTGGTCTCCCTAATCAGACCAACCCCAACTAAATTACCAAAAGTGAGCCCAGCTACTCCCTTGGATTGGCTATTAGTAGGTTTGCTCCCACCACCACTGCTATTAGTAGGGACACTAGGTGTAGCAGTAGGGGTTGTAGTGGTAGGAGCTGTGGTGCCTTTCTTTGGACAACTGGGATCTGTTGTCCAATGGCCTTTTATTTTACATAAATAGCACCATGGTTTCTTTTCCTTGTTCTGATTAAAGGAGGATTTGGACCCACCACCCCCACCAGAGTGTTTTTGTGGGCCTGATGAAGACTCATTTTTAGATTTGTCCCCACCCTTGTCAGAAGACTTACCATCCTTCTTTTTGTTGCCATCTTTGTCACCCCCTGTATGAACTTTTCTGTTCACTCTTGTTCTGACCCATTTGTCTGCCTTCTTTCCCAATTCTTGGGGAGAGGTCAGATCAGAGTCCACCAAGTACTGGTGCAACAAATCAGACACACAATTATTAAGAATATGCTCTCTCAGGATTAAGTTATACAGGCTGTCATAATCAGTTTCTTTACTGCCATGTAACCACCCCTCCAAGGCCTTCACTGCCTGGTCAATGAAATCAACCCAGTCTTGTGAAGACTCCTTTTTGGTCCCTCTGAACTTTATCCTGTACTGTTCAGTGGTTAAGCCATAACCATCCAGGAGTGCATTCTTAAGAACTTGGAAATTATTGGCATCATTTTCTTTCACTGTAAGGAGCCTATCCCTACCTTTTCCACTAAATGATAGCCATAGGATAGCAGCCCACTGCTTTTGAGGGACATCCTGTACAGCACAGGCCCTCTCAAGTGCAGCAAACCACTTGTTAATGTCATCCCCCTCCTTATAAGGGGGAACTATCTTGTGCAGATTCCTGGAATCATGCTCTTTTGCAGGATGACTATGGGGAATACTGCTGCTGCCACCATGGGTATCTAAACCCAACTTCTGTCTTTCCTTCTCTAATTCTAAAGACTGTCTATCCAAATCCAGCTGTTGCTTCTTGAGCTTCAGTCTGGTTTGTTCCACTCTCAATCTATTGAGCTCCCTTTCTAACAATCTGTCATCAGGGTGGGTGGGAGGGACATTTCTAGATACAGAGGTATGATGGGAATGAACAGAAGGAGACCTGTCCCTTACAGAGGGCACCCTAACAGCTTGGCTACCAGTATAATGTGAGAGCACACCATCAGTATGGTGTGATTCAACCTCTGTACCAACTATGCTAGACTGTCTAGTAATGGGCAGGCTGAGAAGTTTCTTTCCTGAACCTTTTCCTGGGGGAGTCCCTGGATCAGATTGAGAACCATTAGCTACTTTTTCACCAGATTGGGCACTTATGGCCTTATCCTGTACTCTAAGCATATTAATTAACAGTTCTAAGGAAGGATTCTTCCCTACACTCAAACCTCTCTCTATGCAGAGACTCCTTGCTCCTTTCCAGCTAAGGTGATCATATGCAAGTTTGGACAGTTCAACATTTTTTCCTGTGCCAGACATTTTTTAGAGAGAGTTAAAGTGATAGAAAAAGAGAAAAAAGTTTTCAGAACTTTTTGGAAAGACAGAAAAAAACTTTTTAAACTTTTAAGAACTTTTTGAAAGTTTTAGAAGTACTTTTCAGCACTTAGAAAAGAGTGAAAAGAGGAAATGCAAAACTTTTTGGCTATGTGTATATACACTGACCTTGTTTTGTATATTTTTCTCTTATGAAAAGTACAATGACAAGAGTGGTAAGTAGTCTCAAGCACTTATCCCACCACTGCACAACCAATGTAGGAGGCTGGACTGGCTTGTAGTGAGTACCAAGGGGTACTTGCACCTTGCACCAGGCCCAGTTATCCCTTATTAGTGTATAGGGTGTCTAGCAGCTTAGGCTGATAGATAATGGTAGCTTAGCAGAGCAGCTTAGGCTGAACTAGGAGACGTGTGAAGCTACTACAGTACCACTTAGTGTCATATGCACAATATCATAAGAAAACACAATACACAGTTATACTAAAAATAAAGGTACTTTATTTTTATGACAATATGCCAAAGTATCTTAGAGTGTACCCTCAGTGAGAGGATAGGAAATATACACAAGATATATATACACAATAGCAAAAATATGCAGTATAGTCTTAGAAAACAGTGCAAACAATGTATAGTTATAATAGGATGCAATGGGGAAACATAGGGATAGGGGCAACACAAACCATATACTCCAGAAGTGGAATGCGAACCACGAATGGACCCCAAACCTATGTGACCTTGTAGAGGGTCGCTGGGACTATTAGAAAATAGTGAGAGTTAGCAAAATAACCCTCCCCAAGACCCTGAAAAGTGAGTGCAAAGTGCACTAAAGTTCCCCTAAGGACAAAAGAGTTGTGTTAGAGGAATAATGCAGGAAAGACACAAACCAGCAATGCAACAACTGTGGATTTCCAATCTAGGGTACTTGTGGAACAAGGGGACCAAGTCCAAAAGTCACAAGCAAGTCGGAGATGGGCAGATGCCCAGGAAATGCCAGCTGCGGGTGCAAAGAAGCTTCGACTGGACAGAAGAAGCTGAGGTTTCTGCAGGAACGAAAAGGGCTAGAGACTTCCCCTTTGGTGGACGGATCCCTCTCGCCTTCGAGAGTCGTGCAGAAGTGTTTTCCCGCCGGAAGGACGCCAACAAGCCTTGCTACACGCAAATCGTGCGTTTGGCGTTTTTGGACGCTGCTGGGGCCCAGGAGGGACCAGGAGGTCGCAAATTGGACCTGTAGAGAGAAGAGACGTCGAGCAAGACAAAGAGCACTCACTGAAGCAGGTAGCACCCGGAGAAGTGCCAGAAACAGGCACTACGAGGATGCGTGAAACAATGCTCGCCGAAGTTGCACAAAGGAGTCCCACGTCGCCGGAGACCAACTTAGAAAGTCGTGCAATGCAGGTTAGAGTGCCGTGGACCCAGGCTTGGCTGTGCACGAAGGATTTCCGCCGGAAGTGCACAGGGGCCGGAGTAGCTGCAAAGTCGCGGTTCCCAGCAATGCAGCCCAGCGAGGTGAGGCAAGGACTTACCTCCACCAAACTTGGGCTGAAGAGTCACTGGACTGTGGGGGTCACTTGGACAGCGTCGCTGGATTCGAGGGACCTCGCTCGTCGTGCTGAGAGGAGACCCAAGGGACCGGTAATGCAGCTTTTTGGTGCCTGCGGTTGCAGGGGGAAGATTCCGTCGACCCACCGGAGATTTCTTCGGAGCTTCTGGTGCAGAGAGGAGGCAGGCTACCCCCACAGCATGCACAAGCAGGAAAACAGTCGAGAAGGCGGCAGGATCAGCGTTACAGAGTTGCAGTAGTCGTCTTTGCTACTATGTTGCAGTTTTGCAGGCTTCCAGCGCGGTCAGCGGTCGTTTCCTTATCAGAAGGTGAAGAGGGAGATGCAGAGGAACTCGGCTGAGCTCATGCATTCGTTATCTAAAGTTTCCCCAGAGACAGAGACCCTAAATAGCCAGAAAAGAGGGTTTGGCTACCTAGGAGAGAGGAAAGGCTACTAACACCTGAAGGAGACTATCAGCAGGAGTCTCTGACGTCACCTGGTGGCACTGGCCACTCAGAGCAGTCCAGTGTGCCAGCAGCACCTCTGTTTCCAAGATGGCAGAGGTCTGGAGCACACTGGAGGAGCTCTGGACACCTCCCAGGGGAGGTGCAGGTCAGGGGAGTGGTCACTCCCCTTTCCTTTGTCCAGTTTCGCGCCAGAGCAGGGGCTAAGGGGTCCCTGAACCGGTGTAGACTGGCTTATGCAGAATTGGGCACATCTGTGCCCAACAAAGCATTTCCAGAGGCTGGGGGAGGCTACTCCTCCCCTGCCTTCACACCATTTTCCAAAGGGAGAGGGTGTCACACCCTCTCTCAGAGGAAGTTCTTTGTTCTGCCATCCTGGGCCAGGCCTGGCTGGACCCCAGGAGGGCAGCTGCCTGTCTGAGGGGTTGGCAGCAGCAGCAGCTGCAGTGAAACCCCAGGAAGGGCAGTCTGGCAGTACCAGGGTCTGTGCTACAGACCACTGGGATCATGGAATTGTACCAACAATGCCAGGATGGCATAGAGGGGGCAATTCCATGATCATAGACATGTTACATGGCCATATTCGGAGTTACCATGGTGAAGCTACATATAGGTAGTGACCTATATGTAGTGCACGCGTGTAATGGTGTCCCCGCACTCACAAAGTTCAGTGAATTGTCTCTGAACAATGTGGGGGCACCTTGGCTAGTGCCAGGGTGCCCTCACACTAAGTAACTTTGCACCTAACCTTTACCAGGTAAAGGTTAGACATATAGGTGACTTATAAGTTACTTAAGTGCAGTGTAAAATGGCTGTGAAATAACGTGGACGTTATTTCACTCAGGCTGCAGTGGCAGGCCTGTGTAAGAATTGTCAGAGCTCCCTATGGGTGGCAAAAGAAATGCTGCAGCCCATAGGAATCTCCTGGAACCCCAATACCCTGGGTACCTCAGTACCATATACTAGGGAATTATAAGGGTGTTCCAGTAAGCCAATGTAAATTGGTAAAAATGGTCACTAGCCTGTCAGTGACAATTTGGAAAGAAATGAGAGAGCATAACCACTGAGGTTCTGATTAGCAGAGCCTCAGTGAGACAGTTAGTCACTACACAGGTAACACATTCAGGCACACTTATGAGCACTGGGGCCCTGGGTTACCAGGGTCCCAGTGACACATACAACTAAAACAACATATATACAGTGAAAAATGGGGGTAACATGCCAGGCAAGATGGTACTTTCCTACAGAGTCCCACTGAGCACAGGGCATGACTGACAGGGGACAATCGTGGTTGGTGTGTAAAAATACTGTCCAAGGTAGAATGAGCACAGTATGCAAACAAACCTTCATAAAGTAGGACACTTAGACAATAAAACCATTATCAAAGAAAGACACTTATCTGGGTGCTGAGCAGCAAAGTAAGAGGAAGTGCCGTTCCTTGAGGATAGTTGTATGTGGTGCCTCAACTACCTGACTGGTGGACTTGTGAGGTTTCTCTGATTCATGGGATTTGAAGACCCTTGCTTAAGTGTGGTTGTTTCTGAATCTGTTGGGCTGCTGAGCTAAATAAGTAGAAAAAAGAAAAGCATTATCTGAAGCCTCTGTTCCTGACATGGAAACACCTAACAGGAGCTTCCAGTGGGTACATTGATATGTCATTTACTGGGTCCTAAGCTTAAGTGTGCTCCTTGTGACCAGGTGAAGGGTGTTTACGAGTCATGTTTTTTCTAAATATCTATTGTCATTTGTGCTGTCATGACTGTCCATGGTGACCACACATCATGGGGCACAACCAGTTATTTGAGTCGGTCGCTCACAGGCTGTTCCATAGGGTACAACTAGGAGTACTGACTCTTTGTCCTGTACCGGTATGAATATTCTGAACAGTCACATATGATTAACAAGCATTGAGAAAGCCAATAGAATAGGTCTTGCCTATAGGCAAGGTATTGGCTTTGAAAACTGGGTGGGTGTGGGTAACAGTAGGGCAGGTGGGAGGATGGAATGGGACAGTAAAAAAAAAAGTGTTATTAAGCAACCAGCGCAGGTTTTCATTCCATCTTATGAATACGGACTTGACCAGTTTTAATGACTGTGTCTACCTTCCTGACACATGCACTTTGTGAGTCTGCCTCCAGAGCCACACCTATCACAGGAAAACTATAAATTTCAGAGTCTGAAAAGAATAAGGGGGCTGGCTGAAAAACACTCGCTAGAGTATTCGACTTTATTCCAATTGCAGTATGTGTAGGAAAGTACCATCTTGCCTGGCATGTTACCCCCATTTTTCACTGTATATATGTTGTTTTAGTTGTATGTGTCACTGGGACCCTGTCATCCAGGGCCCCAGTGCTCATAAGTGTGCCTGAATGTGTTACCTGTGTAGTGACTAACTGTCTCACTGAGGCTCTGCTAATCAGAACCTCAGTGGTTATGCTCCCTCATTTCTTTCAAATTGTCACTAACAGGCTAGTGACCAATTTTACCAATTTACATTGGCTTACTGGAACACCCTTATAATTCCCTAGTATATGGTACTGAGGTACCCAGGGTATTGGGGTTCCAGGAGATCCCTATGGGCTGCAGCATTTCTTTTGCCACCCATAGGGAGCTCTGACAATTCTTACACAGGCCTGCCACTGCAGCCTGAGTGAAATAACGTCCACGTTATTTCACAGCCATTTTACACTGCACTTAAGTAACTTATAAGTCACCTATATGTCTAACCTTTACCTGGTAAAGGTTAGGTGCAAATTTACTTAGTGTGAGGGCACCCTGGCACTAGCCAAGGTGCCCCCACATTGTTCAGGGCCAATTCCCCGGACTTTGTGAGTGCGGGGACACCATTACACACGTGCACTACATATAGGTCACTACCTATATGTAGCTTCACAATGGTAACTCCGAATATGGCCATGTAACATGTCTATGATCATGGAATTGCCCCCTCTATACCATCCTGGCATAGTTGGCACAATCCCATGATCCCAGTGGTCTGTAGCACAGACCCTGGTACTGCCAAACTGCCTTTTCAGGGGTTTCACTGCAGCTGCTGCTGCTGCCAACCCCTCAGACAGGCTTCTGCCCTCCTGGGGTCCAGCCAGGCCTGGCCCAGGATGGCAGAACAAAGGACTTCCTCTGAGAGAGGGTGTTACACCCTCTCCCTTTGGAAAATGGTGTGAAGGCAGGGGAGGAGTAGCCTCCCCCAGCCTCTGGAAATGCTGTCTTGGGCACAGATGTGCCCAATTCTGCATAAGCCAGTCTACACCGGTTCAGGGGACCCCTTAGCCCTGCTCTGGCGCGAAACTGGACAAAGGAAAGGGGAGTGACCACTCCCCTAACCTGCACCTCCCCTGGGAGGTGGCCAGAGCTCCTCCAGTGTGCTCCAGACCTCTGCCATCTTGGAATCAGAGGTGCTGCTGGCACACTGGACTGCTCTGAGTGGCCAGTGCCACCAGGTGACGTCAGAGACTCCTTCTGATAGGCTCCTTCAGGTGTTGCTAGCCTATCCTCTCTCCTAGGTAGCCAAACCCTCTTTTTTGGCTATTTAGGGTCTCTGTCTCTGGGGAAACTTTAGATAACGAATGCAAGAGCTCATCCGAGTTCCTCTGCATCTCTCTCTTCACCTTCTGCCAAGGAATCGACTGCTGACCGCGCTGGAAGCCTGCAAAACTGCAACATAGTAGCAAAGACGACTACTGCAACTCTGTAACGCTGATCCTGCCGCCTTCTCGACTGTTTTCCTGGTGGTGCATGCTGTGTGGGTAGTCTGCCTCCTCTCTGCACTAGAAGCTCCGAAGAAATCTCCCGTGGGTCGACGGAATCTTCCCCCTGCAACCGCAGGCACCAAAAAGCTGCATTACTGGTCCCTTGGGTCTCCTCTCAGCACGACGAGCGAGGTCCCTCAAATCCAGCAACTGTGTCCAAGTGACCCCCACAGTCCAGTGACTCTTCAGTCCAAGTTTGGTGGAGGTAAGTCCTTGCCTCCCCACGCCAGACTGCATTGCTGGGAACCGCGACTTTTGCAGCTACTCCAGCCCCTGTGCACTTCCGGCAGAAATCCTTTGTGCACAGCCAAGCCTGGGTCCACGGCACTCTAACCTGCATTGCACGACTTTCTAAGTTGGTCTCCGGCGACGTGGGACTCCTTTGTGCGACTTCGGGTGAGCACCGTTTCACGCATCCTCGTAGTGCCTGTTTCTGGCACTTCTCTGGGTGCTACCTGCTGCTGAGAGGGCTCCTTGTCTTGCTCGAGGTCCCTTCTCTCTCCTGACGCAATTTGCGACATCCTGGTCCCTCCTGGGCCACAGCAGCATCCAAAAACGCTTACCGCACAATTTGCAGCTAGCAAGGCTTGTTGGCGGTCTTTCGGCGGGAAAACACTTCTGCACGACTCTCTACGGCGTGAGGGATCCGTCTTCTAAAGGGAAGTCTCTAGCCCTTGTCGTTCCTGCAGAAACCTCAGCTTCTTCTGTCCAGTAGAAGCTTCTTTGCACCCACAGCTGGCATTTCCTGGGCATCTGCCCATCTCCGACTTGCTTGTGACTTTTGGACTTGGTCCCCTTGTTCCACAGGTACCCTCGACTGGAAATCCATCATTGTTGCATTGCTGGTTTGTGTCTTTCCTGCAGAATTCCCCTATCACGACTTCTATGTCCTTTGGGGAACTTTAGTGCACTTTGCACTCACTTTTCAGGGTCTTGGGGTGGGCTATTTTTCTAACCCTCACTATTTTCTAATAGTCCCAGCGACCCTCTACAAGGTCACATAGGTTTGGGGTCCATTTGTGGTTCGCATTCCACTTTTGGAGTATATGGTTTGTGTTGCCCCTATCCCTATGTGTCCCCATTGCATCCTATTGTAACTATACATTGTTTGCACTGTTTTCTAAGACTATACTGCATATTTTTGGTATTGTGTACATATATCTTGTGTATATTTCCTATCCTCTCACTGAGGGTACACTCTGAGATACTTTGGCATATTGTCATAAAAATAAAGTACCTTTATTTTTAGTATAACTGGGTATTGTGTTTTCTTATGATATTGTGCATATGACACTAAGTGGTACTGTAGGAGCTTCACTTGTCTCCTAGTTCAGCCTAAGCTGCTCTGCTAAGCTACCATTATCTATCAGCCTATGCTGCTAGACACCCTATACACTAATAAGGGATAACTGGGCCCGGTCCAAGGTGCAAGTACCCCTTGGTACTCACTACAAGCCAGTCCAGCCTCCTACATTGGTTGTGCAGCGGTGGGATAAGTGCTTTGAGACTACTTACCACTCTAGTCATTGTACTTTTCATAAGAGAAAAATATACAAAACAAGTTCAGTGTGTGTACACATAACCAAAAAGTTTTGCATTTCCTCTTTTCACTCTTTTCTAAAGTGCTGAAAAGTACTTCTAAACTTTCAAAAAGTTCTTAAAAGTTTAAAAAGTTTTTTTCTGTCTTTCTAAAAAGCTCTGACAAACTTTTTTTTCTTTTTCTATCACTTTAACTCTTTGTAAAAATGTCTGGCACAGGCCAAAATGTTGATCTGTCCAAACTTGCATATGACCACCTTAGCCGGAAAGGAGCAAGGAGTCTCTGTGTAGAAAGAGGTTTGAGTGTAGGGAAGAATCCTTCCTTGGAATTGTTACTTAACATGCTTAGAGAACATGATAAGGCTAAAAGTGCCCCATCTGTTGAAAAAGTAGCTAATGGTTCCCAATCTGATCCAGGGACTCCCCCAGGAAAAGGTTCAGGAAAGAAACTTCTTAGCCTGCCCATTACTAGACAGTTTAGCATAGTTGGTACTGAGGTGGAGTCACATCATACAGATGATGTGCTCTCACATTACACTGTCAGCCAAGCTGTTAGGGTGCCCTCTGTAAGGGACAGGTCTCCTTCTGTTCATTCCCATCATACCTCTGTGTCTAGGAATATCCCTCCCACCAACCCTGATGACAGATTGTTAGAGAGGGAACTCAATAAGTTGAGGGTGGAACAAACCAGACTGAAGCTTAAAAAGCAACAGCTGGATTTGGATAGACAGTCTTTAGAACTAGAGAAGGAAAGACAGAAGTTGGGTTTAGAAACCCATGGTGGCAGCAGCAGTATTCCCCATAGTCATCCTGCAAAAGAGCATGATTCCAGGAATCTGCATAAGATAGTTCCCCCTTATAAGGAGGGAAATGACATTAACAAGTGGTTTGCTGCACTTGAGAGGGCCTGTGTTGTACAGGATGTCCCTCAAAGGCAGTGAGCTGCTATCCTATGGCTATCATTTAGTGGAAAAGGTAGGGATAGGCTCCTTACTGTGAAAGAAAGTGATGCCAATAATTTTACAGTTCTTAAGAATGCACTCCTGGATGGTTATGGCTTAACCACTGAACAATACAGGATAAAGTTCAGAGAGACCAAAAAGGAGTCTTCACAAGACTGGGTTGATTTCATTGACCATTCAGTGAAGGCCTTGGAGGGGTGGTTACATGGCAGTAAAGTGACTGATTATGACAGCCTGTATAACTTGATCCTGAGAGAGCATATTCTTAATAATTGTGTGTCTGATTTGTTGCACCAGTACTTGGTGGACTCTGATCTGACCTCTCCCCAAGAATTGGGAAAGAAGGCAGACAAATGGGTCAGAACAAGGGTGAACAGAAAAGTTCATACAGGGGGTGACAAAGATGGCAACAAAAAGAAGGATGGTAAGTCTTCTGACAAGGGTGGGGACAAATCTAAAAATGAGTCTTCATCAGGCCCACAAAAACACTCTGCTGGGGGTGGTGGGCCCAAATCCTCCTTTAATCAAAACAAAGAAACGAAACCATGGTGCTATTTATGTAAAGTAAAAGGCCATTGGACAACAGATCCCAGTTGTCCAAAGAAAAGCACCAAGCCTCCTACCACTACAACCCCTACTGCTACACCTAGTGTCCCTACTAATAGCAGTGGTGGTGGGAGCAAACCTACTAATATCCAATCCAAGGGAGTAGCTGGGCTCACTATTGGTAACTTAGTTGGGGTTGGTCTTGTTAGGGAGGCCACAGAGGCTGTGTTAGTCTCTGAGGGGGCTATTGATTTAGCCACCTTAGTTGCTTGTCCCCTTAATATGGATAAGTACAAGCAGCTACCCCTAATTAATGGTGTTGAGGTTCAGGCCTACAGGGACACTGGTGCCAGTGTGACTATGGTCATAGAGAAACTGGTCCACCCTGAACAACACCTACTTGGTCACCAGTACCAAGTAACCGATGCTCACAACAACACACTTAGCCACCCCATGGCTGTTGTAAATCTCAACTGGGGGGGGGTTACTGGTCCAAAGAAAGTTGTGGTAGCCACAGATCTACCTGTAGACTGTCTACTAGGAAATTATTTGGAGACATCAGCTTGGTCAGATGTGGAGTTGGAGGCCCATGCAGCAATGCTGGGCATTCCAGGGCATATTTTTGCTTTAACCAGGGCTCATGCCAAAAAGCAAAAAGGACAGGGAAGCTTGGATCCTGGAACAATGGACCAAGTGCTCCCTAAAGCTAGGGCTAGTAGAAGCAAACCACTTCCTACTATCCCTCCCTCTACAGTGGATTCTACTTCTGAGGAAGAAGAATTTCCACCCTGTGCAGAACCTACACCAGAGGAGCTGGAAGCAGACACTGCTGAGCTTTTGGGTGAAGGGGGGCCTGCCAGGGAGGAGCTGAGTGTGGCACAGCAAACCTGTCCCACACTAGAGGGTCTTAGACAGCAAGCTGTCAAACAGGCTAATGGGGATGTCAGTGACTCTCACAGAGTTTACTGGGAGGACAACCTCCTATACACTGAAGCAAGGGATCCTAAACCTGGAACTGCCAGGAGGTTAGTGATTCCTCAGGAGTACAGAAAGTTCCTCCTAACTCTAGCCCACGACATTCCCCTAGCTGGACATCTGGGGGCAAATGAAAACTTGGGACAGGCTTGTTCCCCTGTTTCATTGGCCTAGGATGTCTGAGGACACAAAGGAATTTTGTAAGTCCTGTGAAACCTGTCAAGCCAGTGGCAAGACAGGTGGCATCCCAAAGGCACCCCTTATTCCACTGCCTGTGGTTGGGGTTCCCTTTGAAAGGGTAGGGGTTGACATAGTTGGCCCCCTTGACCCTCCTACTGCTTCAGGCAATAGGTTTATCTTGGTGGTAGTGGACCATGCCACAAGATATCCTGAAGCAATTCCTTTAAGGACCACCACAGCACCTGCAGTGGCATAGGCCCTCCTGGGAATATTTTCCAGGGTGGGCTTCCCAAAGGAAGTAGTATCAGACAGGGGAAGCAATTTCATGTCTGCTTACTTAAAGGCCATGTGGAAGGAGTGTGGTGTGACTTAAAAGTTCACAACACCCTATCATCCACAAAGAAATGGACTGGTGGAGAGATTTAACAAAACTCTCAAAGGCATGATTATGGGTCTCCCTGAAAAACTCCGCAGGAGATGGGATATCCTGTTACCATGCCTCCTTTTTGCCTACAGGGAGGTACCCCAGAAAGGAGTGGGCTTCAGCCCCTTTGAACTCCTCTTTGGTCACCCTGTTAGGGGTCCACTAACACTTGTCAAGGAGGGTTGGGAACAACCTTTAAAAGCTCCAAAACAGGATAGTGTGGATTATGTACTTGGCCTCAGATCAAGGATGGCTGAGTATATGAAAAAGGCCAGTAAAAACCTTCAGGCCAGCCAAGAGCTCCAGAAGAAATGGCATGATCAGAAGGCTGTTTTGGTTCAGTACAAACCAGGGCAGAAAGTGTGGGTCTTGGAGCCTGTGGCCCCAAGAGCACTCCAAGATAAATGGAGTGGACCCCACACAATTGTTGAGAAAAAGGGTGAAGTCACCTATTTAGTTGACTTAGGCACTGCCAGGAGTCCCCTTAGGGTGCTCCATGTCAACCGCCTGAAACCCTACTATGACAGGGCTGATCTCACCCTGCTCATGGCAACTGATGAGGGACAGGAAGAAGACAGTGATCCTCTACCTGATCTCTTCTCTTCCACAGAACAAGATGCTCTTGTGGAAGGAGTAGTTTTGGCTGATTGTCTTACTGCTGAGCAGAAAGACCATTGCATAAATCTCCTGGGTCAGTTTTCTGAACTCTTCTCTACTGTGCCAGGTACCACTTCTTGGTGTGAGCACACTATAGATACTGGAGACAGTTTACCTGTCAAAAGTAAGATCTATAGGCAGCCTGACCATGTCAGAGACTGCATAAAGCAAGAGGTGCAGAAAATGCTAGAACTGGGAGTGGTTGATCACTCTGAAAGTCCATGGGCCTCTCCTGTGGTACTTGTACCAAAACCCCATTCCAAAGATGGAAAGAAGGAAATGCGGTTTTGTGTAGACCTCAGAGGTCTCAACCAGGTAACCAAAACTGATGCTCACCCTATACCCAGGGCAGATGAGCTCATAGATACACTGGCATCTGCCAAGTATCTAAGCACTTTTGATTTGACTGCAGGGTATTGGCAGATCAAATTATCAGAAGATGCTAAACCTAAAACTGCATTTTCAACCATTGCAGGCCATTACCAGTTCACAGTAATGCCTTTTGGATTGAAAAATGCACCTGCCACTTTTCAGAGGTTGGTGAACACAGTCCTGCAAGGGCTGGAAGCTTTCAGTGCAGCATATTTGGACAATATAGCTGTCTTTAGCTCCAGCTGGGATGATCACCTGGTCCACCTATGGAAAGTTTTGGAGGCCCTGCAAAAGGCAGGCCTCACTATCAAGGCTTCAAAGTGCCAGATAGGGCAGGGTAAGGTGGTTTATCTGGGACACCTGGTTGGTGGGGAACAGATTGCACCACTACAGGGGAAAATCCAAACAATTATTGATTGGGTTCCCCCTACCACTCAGACTCAGGTCAGAGCCTTCCTAGGCCTCACTGGGTATTACAGGAGGTTCATTAAGAACTATGGACCCATTGCAGCCCCTCTTAATGACCTCACATCCAAGAAAATGCCTAAAAAGGTATTATGGACAGCAAACTGTCAGAAAGCTTTTGAGGAGCTGAAGCAGGCCATGTGCTCTGCACCTGTCCTGAAAAGCCCTTGTTACTCTAAAAAATTCTATGTCCAAACTGATGCATCTGAATTAGGAGTAGGGGCAGTCCTATCACAACTTAATTCTGAGGGCCAGGATCAACCTGTTGCTTTTATTAGTAGGAGGTTGACCCCTAGAGAAAAGCGTTGGTCTGCCATAGAGAGGGAGGCCTTTGCTGTGGTCTGGGCTCTGAAGAAGTTGAGGCCATACCTGTTTGGCACTCACTTCATTGTTCAGACAGACCACAAACCTCTACTTTGGCTAAAACAAATGAAAGGTGAAAATCCTAAATTGTTGAGGTGGTCCATATCCCTACAGGGAATGGACTATACAGTGGAACATAGACCTGGGAGTAGCCACTCCAATGCAGATGGACTCTCCAGATATTTCCACTTAGACAATGAAGACTCATCAGGTCATGGCTAGTCTTATTGTCCTTCGTTTGGGGGGGGGGGTTGTGTAGGAAAGTACCATCTTGCCTGGCATGTTACCCCCATTTTTCACTGTATATATGTTGTTTTAGTTGTATGTGTCACTGGGACCCTGTCATCCAGGGCCCCAGTGCTCATAAGTGTGCCTGAATGTGTTACCTGTGTAGTGACTAACTGTCTCACTGAGGCTCTGCTAATCAGAACCTCAGTGGTTATGCTCTCTCATTTCTTTCAAATTGTCACTAATAGGCTAGTGACCAATTTTACCAATTTACATTGGCTTACTGGAACACCCTTATAATTCCCTAGTATATGGTACTGAGGCACCCAGGGTATTGGGGTTCCAGGAGATCCCTATGGGCTGCAGCATTTCTTTTGCCACCCATAGGGAGCTCTGACAATTCTTACACAGGCCTGCCACTGCAGCCTGAGTGAAATAACGTCCACGTTATTTCACAGCCATTTTACACTGCACTTAAGTAACTTATAAGTCACCTATATGTCTAACCTTTACCTGGTAAAGGTTAGGTGCAAAGTTACTTAGTGTGAGGGCACCCTGGCACTAGCCAAGGTGCCCCCACATTGTTCAGGGACAATTCCCCGGACTTTGTGAGTGCGGGGACACCATTACACACGTGCACTACATATAGGTCACTACCTATATGTAGCTTCACAATGGTAACTCCGAATATGGCCATGTAACATGTCTATGATCATGGAATTGCCCCCTCTATACCATCCTGGCATAGTTGGCACAATCCCATGATCCCAGTGGTCTGTAGCACAGACCCTGGTACTGCCAAACTGCCTTTTCAGGGGTTTCACTGCAGCTGCTGCTGCTGCCAACCCCTCAGACAGGCTTCTGCCCTCTTGGGGTCCAGCCAGGCCTGGCCCAGGATGGCAGAACAAAGGACTTCCTCTGAGAGAGGGTGTTACACCCTCTCCCTTTGGAAAATGGTGTGAAGGCAGGGGAGGAGTAGCCTCCCCCAGCCTCTGGAAATGCTTTCTTGGGCACACATGTGCCCAATTCTACATAAGCCAGTCTACACCGGTTCAGGGGACCCCTTAGCCCTGCTCTGGCGCGAAACTGGACAAAGGAAAGGGGAGTGACCACTCCCCTAACCTGCACCTCCCCTGGGAGGTGGCCAGAGCTCCTCCAGTGTGCTCCAGACCTCTGCCATCTTGGAAACAGAGGTGCTGCTGGCACACTGGACTGCTCTGAGTGGCCAGTGCCACCAGGTGACGTCAGAGACTCCTTCTGATAGGCTCCTTCAGGTGTTGCTAGCCTATCCTCTCTCCTAGGTAGCCAAACCCTCTTTTTTGGCTATTTAGGGTCTCTGTCTCTGGGGAAACTTTAGATAACGAATGCAAGAGCTCATCCGAGTTCCTCTGCATCTCTCTCTTCACCTTCTGCCAAGGAATCGACTGCTGACCGCGCTGGAAGCCTGCAAAACTGCAACATAGTAGCAAAGACGACTACTGCAACTCTGTAACGCTGATCCTGCCGCCTTCTCGACTGTTTTCCTGGTGGTGCATGCTGTGGGGGTAGTCTGCCTCCTCTCTGCACTAGAAGCTCCGAAGAAATCACCCGTGGGTCGACGGAATCTTCCCCCTGCAACCGCAGGCACCAAAAAGCTGCATTACCGGTCCCTTGAGTCTCCTCTCAGCACGACGAGCGAGGTCCCTCGAATCCAGCAACTGTGTCCAAGTGACCCCCACAGTCCAGTGACTCTTCAGTCCAAGTTTGGTGGAGGTAAGTCCTTGCCTTCCCACGCCAGACTGCATTGCTGGGAACCGCGACTTTTGCAGCTACTCCGGCCCCTGTGCACTTCCGGCGGCAATCCTTTGTGCACAGCCAAGCCTGGGTCCACGGCACTCTAACCTGTATTGCATGACTTTCTAAGTTGGTCTCCGGCGACGTGGGACTCCTTTGTGCGACTTTGGGTGAGCACCGTTTCACGCATCCTCGTAGTGCCTGTTTCTGGCACTTCTCCGGGTGCTACCTGCTGCTGAGAGGGCTCCTTGTCTTGCTCGACGTCCCCTCTCTTTCCTGACGCAATTTGCGACATCCTGGTCCCTCCTGGGCCACAGCAGCATCCAAAAACGCTTACCACACGATTTGCAGCTAGCAAGGCTTGTTGGCGGTCTTTCGGCGGGAAAATACTTCTGCACGACTCTCCCTGGCGTGAGGGATCCGTCCTCCAAAGGGGAAGTCTCTAGCCCTTGTCGTTCCTGCAGAAACCTCAGCTTCTTCTGTCCAGTAGAAGCTTCTTTGCACCCACAGCTGGCATTTCCTGGGCATCTGCCCATCTCCGACTTGCTTGTGACTTTTGGACTTGCTCCCCTTGTTCCACAGGTACCCTCGACTGGAAATCCATTGTTGTTGCATTGCTGGTTTGTGTCTTTCCTGCAGAATTCCCCTATCACAACTTCTATGTCCTTTGGGGAACTTTAGTGCACTTTGCACTCACTTTTCAGGGTCTTGGGGTTGGCTATTTTTCTAACCCTCACTATTTTCTAATAGTCCCAGCGACCCTCTACAAGGTCACATAGGTTTGGGGTCCATTCGTGGTTCGCATTCCACTTTTGGAGTATATGGTTTGTGTTGCCCCTATCCCTATGTGTCCCCATTGCATCCTATTGTAACTATACATTGTTTGCACTGTTTTCTAAGACTATACTGCATATTTTTGGTATTGTGTACATATATCTTGTGTATATTTCCTATCCTCTCACTGAGGGTACACTCTGAGATACTTTGGCATATTGTCATAAAAATAAAGTACCTTTATTTTTAGTATAACTGTGTATTGTGTTTTCTTATGATATTGTGCATATGACACTAAGTGGTACTGTAGGAGCTTCACTTGTCTCCTAGTTCAGCCTAAGCTGCTCTGCTAAGCTACCATTATCTATCAGCCTATGCTGCTAGACACCCTATACACTAATAAGGGATAACTGGGCCTGGTGCAAGGTGCAAGTACCCCTTGGTACTCACTACAAGCCAGTCCAGCCTCCTACAGTATGCATCACATATACATTGTTATTCACAGGTATTTTTGTCGCTACCTGTGGTCAAACGGGATTTATTTGATTGTTGTGTTAGAGCACTAAAACATTCGAACAAAATATGTGCATTTGGTGGGAGCATTTTCTGGTTAGATCTTGGAGGCATTGTTTGTGGCAGTGTTGAACGCAGGCCTTTCAAACAGTTGGAGGAACAGCAGCAGTGAGACTTTTGTAATGACCCACAGGAAGCCATTTGCCTGTTAATGTATATAGAGATAACTTGTTTTGTATAGCACTTTTGCTGTTTATAAGCACTTCAAATAAAAGTGTTTCTGTGACCCACCATAACTGTCCACAATTTTCCGACATGAGCTGCTATTCACAACAGTTGTCAGAGGTGGACATTTAACTCGCTAAGTGATAGAGATGAAATGATAATGTGTCGGCACTGGTCACTGTTACTGAATACTGAACAGAGCTGTCTCGAAGGGTGGACTGCGATAGAAAGTAGGCCTGGGCACCGAAAGAAAATTGGACCCCATTAGTGCAAATTGGGGCAATTTTGAACTTGTGAAGACACACTGTTGAAGTGTAATACAAGATATGGAAGATGGCATGGATATGGGTTTGCTAGACTATAGGCCAGTCTGACCCTGCCAGCCTCCCACTTTTATTAATTTATGCTCATAGCTAATTCACAGTTGGTCTGTAAGGCTACTAGTTTGCGCTACAAGGAGTTGCTGTTTCTGCAAGTTAAATGTTCATATTTTCTTTTTTTCTAGCTATCATATTGTTAAGAATTAAGACCATTTATTTTCAAATGTAGCAGCTCAGTGTGCAGTACTGTAAGTGGATTTCAAAGCACTGAACAGATACATTTAAAGAGTCCACCATTAACACCATTTTCTGTCAAGGGATTCCAATGCCCTTATTTACATTGCATGGAAGAGTAAAAGATAGTGTTTCACGTGTGGTAAACTGGTTAAAACATATTTAACAGGTTTTCCTTATTGAGGTCCTGATTGTGAAGGGAAGCGGAGCAGAAAAAAAACCAGGTAATTGGTTTACTGGACATCTGTTTTGCCCCATTACTATGAACACATATCTAGTGGAGAAGTGTGGCACAGTGGTTAGAGCGGCAGACCCTGATGCAGAGATCTTGCCTGGGAGCAGGGTTTAATTCCCATCTCAGTGGGTCTTGGGCTCAATTCCCTTAGACCAGATAATTCTCGCCTTGGCGCCTAATCCAATTCATGGGTCACACTCTGGGCAATAGCTTGCTTAATCTCCACAACTGCCCTCACAATGCTTGGATGTCTGGCTTCACCCTGGAGCTGTCCAGGAGTGGGTGCCTCACAGAGAAAATCCAGGAGGGGTTTGACAGTGGTATGCATACAGCGCCTTGAGACCCTAACGGGTGAGTAGTGCACTATACAAGTGCGAAGTTGACAGTTTATTTTTTTCTAGTGTTATCTACTCAGACCACCATGCTGTGCTTGTCTCTATAAATCTGTTGGTCGCACTGACCACTCCTCTTTGGTGTGGGGAGTGAGAGGTACATGTGATGCAGTCAGTGTACTGAAATAGATGCCAGCAACCCCACCCCTCTAAATCCCTCCTCCCAAGACCACAAAGTGCCCATCCTTCTGGAATGCTGGAAATTCAGTTCCTTCTTAAGAGATCTTAGGGGGTATGGGTGAGAGGCGTGCTTGATTTATGACCTGGTTTCAGACTAATGGAGCAGAAAGGCAAACCGACACTCAGAATTGCACACACGCATATACGGATGTACACTGCAGTGCATGTATTTCTGATTAGAGGATACATTTATTTTAAAGTGCACATGTATGTGAACTCGCCCAATTACAACCATAAAAATCAGGGGAAGAGCAGCCGAAAGTCAAAACTAGAAACTAAATCTTACTATATTAAGTTCCCGATTTAGGTTCAGCACTGATGTGTGGCGGATCACAGCTTTTGACTCCTGCTTAACTGCATTCCGGTGTAATTAGGAGTCCAGTGTTGTATGCAGAGGTCTGTATATCTGCCTCGAGCACACTTATCTGCACTCCAGGGCAAAATTACAAACACTAGAGCAAAAATAACAATGGGGGGTAGTAGACAATCAACACAGGAGCAAGATAACAGCGGGGCAAGCATCAACGATAAGTGAGGAGCAAGAAAATACTGCATTTGTGCATTTTATCCACCTTTGACTCATGTGGAAGGCAGAGGTGTTGACAGGACTGCATTTTTGAGTCAATCACATTCAGCATGTTTCTCGTGGCAAAGGCACTGACAGCTTTATGAGGGTGGGGTAGGAACCATCAAGGCCAACCCCTTCCTCGAATGGCACTACTGCATTATCAGTACACCACTGGTTGCATCAAGGCAAGGAGCGTACATACAATCGCCCTGGGCAACAAACATGAAAAAGCCTATGCAGCTGTATGCTGCGGGTGGAAGCTGGGAGGTGGGACATGCGAGGACAGGTGGAGGCGACTCCTTGAAACCAACAAAAAAGAACACAAAGCTGTTTGTTCCTATGTGATGAGCACTGCACAGTCATCGTGGAACCTGGGGTTTGCTGCCTGTGGCTGAGACCTCACCAAACAGCACAGGGGGAGCAGAAGAAGAAACCTAATCGAGTACCTAATCAAGTAGGGAGCAGCAGACAGGCACTGATTAGTGTCAATTAACCTATGCTTGGTCCGTGCTCCACAGAAGGCATCTGGCATGACGCTTTGGCTAGACTAGCCAATTACAGATATTGCTGAAAGAGTGACCGTGCAGTGCACAAATGGTATGCAACAGGCAGGCTCAAGCCCTTTTTGTTAACAATCGTGTCTTGGAAGTGAGACACGTGCCAGTACATGCTCTCGCAGGCTCAATCCCATGCGCTAGTGCATGCTCTTGCATGCCTGAAATCTAACTACTACTTATAAACCACAGAGGGTAACCCATATACCCAAAGGGGCTGGGTAAAGACTAGATATCAAGTCCCTAAAACAATACCAAAGACTCAATCAAAATACAAAACATTACACATTTATGTTGTAATGTTTAATGTTTTGTATTTTGAGTGAGTCTTTGGTATTGTTTTAGGGACTCCCATCAGTTAGTCCTGAAGAAGACCCATTGTGGAGCAGTGATTTGGCCCAGGATATAGAGGGGTCGAAACGTCGACGTATATATATTTCAGTCTGGATTGGTTTCTGCATAGGGTATTAAGGAAGGACGCAAGAAAGAGATTTATATTCCATGATGATTTGAAATTGATTCGATGCAGTGAAAGAATAACCAACCGGCTGCCTTTTATTTCTATTTAGTCTGTGGATTATTGGGATATTGATATTCATTTTTTTCTTTTATTGTCTATCACGAGCTCTTTTTCTTCACTCTGATCTGTCCTTCCTGTGTTTTGATTTTGAGATGGGTTGTTCCTATGGGAATGATTATAGAGATATGATTTTAATGTTTATATGTAAATGAATAAAAAGATTATTTTTTGTATGTTCACCTATGCTGTTTTATGATATGTGTAAATAATTTTTGTTTTCCTTTGGGGCACTGTAGTCCTTGATATGAAATCTAACTACAGCTGGCAGAGACCAGGAAGGCTATCCCAGATTCAGGAGCCCATCATCCAAGTATAGGATGATTTTCTAGCCTTCTGCCCCAAACAGAATCCAAGGAATGCCTGAGAAGTGATCAATATGTTAGACAATTAGTTCTATACTTAGGGCAAATAGCAGGAAGGATGTTGGGTCATCCATGCATAGTGCCACTGTGTTGGCCAAATGGTGTAGACGCAAGGCTGTTCAGCAAAATTACAGAAGCAGGAATCAGATATTTTGCCAGTACCACATTCCTGCTCTTGATCCAACACTTTGTGTTCAATGGCAGAAGATGACCAGCAACTTTTTCTTCTGTACCTTTTCCACCAGACATGTCAGACTTTTACTATTGTTGTGTGATTGCCTGTTTTTGATGAATCCACTTTGGTCTGTATGCATTAGCTGTGGTAAGATCATCTCAAACCTGGAGACCAGGGTTTTTGAATGCAAATTTAAATCTTTATTAGGTAAATAGATGGTTCTATATTAGGCACAGAGGCACATGTTGCATACAGGCTTAGGGAAGACAAAGAGCGTAACTTCTCTCATGGAAGAAATTACTAAACCCAACTCCCAAATAATTTAAAGAGAGGTGCTAGTTTAGGAATTAGTTGCACACCATATTTCTTTCAAATGTTGCCTGTGAAACCATCTGGCCCTAGGGTGTTGTTATTTTTCAAAGCTTTGATTGCTTTGTGGACCTCTATCTCTGTAATGGGCTTGTCTAACTTTTCCCTCTGTAAAGAATGGAGTTTTAGCATTTGCTGTGTGTTGTGCTTGAAGAGTGGTCAAAATAACCCTTTTTTGACAGGCGTAAACCTTCATATTAAATATGTGTAAATCACCCATAAGTAGGCTTTACTGCCCATATGGCAGAGTGCCTTATATGTAAAAGTAAGAGTTTAAAAATAAACATCTCTTTACAGTGATTAGCACCTCAAAGCTATTTTCACTATAGCAGGGCTGGTTGTTCCATAAGATAGCACC
Organism: Pleurodeles waltl; assembly: GCF_031143425.1. NCBI lineage: Eukaryota > Metazoa > Chordata > Amphibia > Caudata > Salamandridae > Pleurodeles > Pleurodeles waltl. The sequence goes on from NC_090437.1 coordinate 392,582,794, forward strand.
TCAATGCAATATTAAATACTAATACTCTATGTTGGCGGGTGGGACTAGCTAGAAAAATAATTAAACATTTATTTAATAGTAATTTTACATCCTCTTTAACAGTGAAGTCAGATTTTTTTCTAGATAATATAGATAAATAACTTTTAGAAAGTTACCTTTGTAGTGCCTGAAAGTCTTTGGAAGGTAAATCTCCATTGTGCTCCCCATTTTCTGTCAGTCAGTAATTAGCTTTTCAATGGGCATGAATAAGGTGTGAACTTGCTTCCGGGATAAAATTGTCTTGAGTTTGGGGAAGTGTTGTTGTGCCTTTGATAGGATTGCCTGTGGGCTAGGCCCAAAGAGAAGATTAACTTCAAAGAGACCCAACGCCTACCCTGTCACAAGCAGATGTAGCTAAGCACCTGGCCTGCACCCTTCTATTTGTATTCATTACCTGAGGCAGGTATTTACCCCTCAACTAATTACCCAATTTCTTACAGATTCAGTTGGCTTATCTTGACCACCAGGGAACTGTAAAGATAAAGAATCATCTCAGGACCAAAGTGTGGTTCCTTTAGATGGATTAGCTGGTGGAGATGACTGTAAAAACCATGCTACAGGTGCAAGGCCACTAGGAAGTCAGAATCCTCCGGTTCCCATCATCGTTGAGCCTGGTTTGAGAAGTTCCTGGGTCTATGTGACTGCTGATTTTGGGAGACTTTCTGGTGGGCGATATAAGCTGTTGGCGGTGGATGATGATTCAAAGTACCCAGGAGTTGAATTAGTGTCATCTACTTCGGAGAAAAATGTTCTCCCGATGCAGAAGATAATAACAGTTGCCTCTAGCTTGTTGAAAGAACTGAGAACGGGCAATGAACCTATATCTCAAGCCAAGGAAATGGCAGAGAACCTCTGATCATGGAACACTGTGAAATAAAAAAAAAACTCGACTCCTCGTTGGCCCGAAGGTAACAGGGAAGTAGAATAGATCATGCAAACCATGGTAGTTCGGATTAAGCATGCCAATCACCAGCCATTGGAGTGATCCGTATATTCGTTTCTTTGAGTTTATTGGCAAACTCCTCACGTTACAACCACAGTTTTGTTTTGGCTGCGTGCCTGTCTGCAGCCCTGCTACCCCCTTCATTCCAGTAAAAAAAAAACATTATCAGCGCGCACTCTCCTTCAAGAAAAAAAAGAAGATTCATTATTAACATTTTGTCTGTGCAAGGTAAAACCTTTCTTAACTAGGCTTCTTTTCACTACAAGGATAAAAATATAGTGAAACTAAGTTAGGGAACTGAAAGCGACAGGGCTTGCTTCAAGTGCTATGCAGGAAGACACCTCTTTACAAGTGCTACTTTCTAAATTAATTATCATGTCTGAAATAGTGCCTTCTGTCTGGAAATAAGCTTGTTTGTAACAGTTCGAGTCACATTTACTAGGACTGCTGCCTGGGCCTGTCACAAAAATGGAAGATCATGGTAAAGAATTAACATTACTCTCTGATAGCAATAAATCGCCTTTGATATAAATTAATGTATTATTGTTTTCAAAGTTGTAAGTGAATTATTCCCACTGGAGAAACCTTCCTTAATTGTAATTCTTGGCCATGCTCTTTTCTACTACATTTTTACACATTTTAAGTTTTGCTACAAGCTATCAAAGCAGCTCAACTTCTTTTACTCGAGTTCACATTTCACAATCTGTTGGTACTCTTTTGCACACCTGGGAAGGATGAAAAGCGGAGCGGCCAACTTAAAGCCTAAGACTTACTTGAGGCTCCCTGACTCCCTGAACCATTTTGCTATCGGGGATAATTTAGCAAGATACACTCAAGAGTAGACAAAACACTGCAGGTAAAGAAAGAAATATGAATTGATTGTTTTTCTGTCACAGGCCTGAAGCTCAATAGCATTTTAAATAGTGAGCATTGCTGAAGTCCAGCACTATGCCAGCTATGTCATCACTCTCAGAAGGATGAAATGCTTTGCCAGACCTACCAGGATTCAAATGTGTCATCTGAAGGCTAGTAGGATAAACAGATTTCACCGGAGAAGTTGGTTTGAGTACCTTTCAGCATTAACAAGGCTGAACGAGAAACTCATTGTTTTGGATCATGCAACCCTACAAGAAGCAAAAAGGGAAGGGGCAAATTACTCCTAGGTGTAGCAATCCGAATTAGGAAATGTGGATTGTCTGTGCAATTGCTGTATAAACATAGCATTACCAGTGCTCTCTGTAGATTCCAAATGGAGTAACTAAGAGCCAGTGACAAGTTCAGAAAGCATTTGTCTCTGGAAAGGCTGTGAAGCTAGCCAGAGTCAACAACGTCAGGCATCCCAGACTCTTTACAAGTCCTATTTACATTTCAGAAGATACGGCACTCGCCGCACCAACTTATGGTGAAAAACTTTCAAAACTCTACTGTATTCAAATTCGTGCTAATGACTGCATTTACCATGATGCCTTGGGGTCACAAATGCTGGAATGGAAGACAGGGTGCTCCCCATTTTGACTGTTGTAATTAAGGCTCCCGTGAGCCTCTGAGCTGACGAGCTCGGGTGAAGCACCTGTGCGCCTTCTTGAGTGGTACTTAAACCTGTGAATACTTTCAAGGCGGCATTTCAAGCAACCCCGCCAGCTACACGTTGCTCTTCGCTGATGACGGCCAAATAGCCAGAAACACGTGTCCGAAGATACGGCACTCGCCGCACCAACTTATGGTGAAAAACTTTCAAAACTCTATTCAAATTCGTGCTAATGACTGCATTTACCATGATGCCTTGGGGTCACAAATGCTGGAATGGAAGACAGGGTGCTCCCCGTTTTGACTGTTGTAATTAAGGCTCCCGTGAGCCTCTGAGCTGACGAGCTCGGGTGAAGCACCTGTGCGCCTTCTTGAGTGGTACTTAAACCTGTGAATACTTTCAAGGCGGCATTTCAAGCAACCCCGCCAGCTACACGTTGCTCTTCGCTGATGACGGCCAAATAGCCAGAAACACGTGTCCGAAGATACGCCACTCGCCGCACCAACTTATGGTGAAAAACTTTCAAAACTCTATTCAAATTCGTGCTAATGACTGCATTTACCATGATGCCTTGGGGTCACAAATGCTGGAATGGAAGACAGAGTGCTCCCCATTTTGACTGTTGTAATTAAGGCTCCCGTGAGCCTCTGAGCTGACGAGCTCGGGTGAAGCACCTGTGCGCCTTCTTGAGTGGTACTTAAACTTGTGAATACTTTCAAGGCGGCATTTCAAGCAACCCCGCCAGCTACACGTTGCTCTTCGCTGATGACGGCCAAATAGCCAGAAACACGTGTCCGAAGATACGGCACTCGCCACACCAACTTATGGTGAAAAACTTTCAAAACTCTATTCAAATTCGTGCTAATGACTGCATTTACCATGATGCCTTGGGGTCACAAATGCTGGAATGGAAGACAGGGTGCTCCCCATTTTGACTTTTCTATTTACATTTCAGAAACCCCTGGCTTGCTGTGGAATTTCTCAATGAGAACCACGGTGAGCCTAGATGACATCAAAAGACACTCATTTCTGTTTACGTGTCCAGAGTGTGAGGAAGTGTCCCTTGTCAGATGAGAGTGGCTCACCTAAATCTGTTTTTCAGGTGCTAGTAGTTATGTGTTTCGATTATAAATTCATACCGAAAAGTAGCACGCAAAGCTAAAACAGACATATGAGTCTGCAGACACATCTGTAAGGCTAAATTAAGGTTGACTGTTTGTAGACCAACCTCCTGTTTGACCACAGTAAGCTACAGCTATTCACTGTTCTTTTTGCTGCTCTTTTAGAACCAGAGCTATCATGATGCCTCGTTGTAATGCTAGATATGGCTTTTTAGAGGTGGGCAAGCCTGCTTATTCATAGTGGTAGCTGAGCCACAGCCACATGAAACCACTGAAAGTTTTGGCATGTAAATCATGGAAAGCAAATTAACACTCCTTAAACGTAAATAAGGCTGTTTTTTCAATATATGTACATGTTTCACATTAGTACATTAGATTAGGTCATTAGTTTGACATTTAAAGTAATAGTTTCTGAACATGAACTTAAGAACCATTCAAGAATACCTTGGTGTCCAAATGAAATTATCATGAGTCAACTAACAATGGTATTGGTGTTTCATGTGCCATGTATATACCCCCAAAAGTGTATTTATATGTTACTATTGCTTCTTTCCCATCTTAGGAACAAGAGACTCATTTTTATAAGTCACTCCTCAATCATAGCACTGTGAGAAAAGGCCTCTTTCGTCAAGGTTAACCCCCCACGTTTTGCCTGGTAGTTGATCTAGTCACAAAATTGTTACTGCCCAGGGCCCCTGCAACGAGATTCAATGGGCCAGATCTCTTTCCCTAAAACTGTGCTCCCACTATAACTCCCTAGTAAATGGTACTTAGGTACCCCGGTGTGCAGTACTAAGGATGTGCAGGTGAGGGCAGCAGCACAGATTGTGCCACCCTCTAGAGCCATGTGTCCAGAAACACCTAGCACTGCCATTGGAGGCTAAGTGTCTGATGCAATCCTAAAAGACAAACAACATAGCACACAGTCTGTGTGCCTTGTCCACTACACATGGCATGCACTGTAGAAGTCACCCCTGGACCCATGGACCCTTCGCCTGCAACTCCTGCAAACGCATCTTCCACCACGCAACTACCACGACCACAAGCCCACGCGCCATCAACCACCTCAAGTGCATCCTGATCAACGCTCGTTCCGTCCACAAGCACGCCGTTGAACTTTGGGACCTCCTGGACTCCACAGCCCCGGACGTCGCCTTCATCACGGAGACATGGATGAACGCCTCCTCTGCTCCAGACATCGCTACCGCCATCCCCGAAGGCTACAAGATCTCCAGAAAAGACCGCACCAACCAAGTAGGAGGAGGTGTCGCCATCATCTTCAAAGACTCCATCAGCGTCACCACCTCCACCGAAGACCCCCCCCTCGCCGCTGAACACCTGCATTTTCAGATTCGCACCGACCCAAGGACCACCCTCAGAGGATCCCTCGTCTACCGTCCTCCCGGACCTCGCGCCTCTTTCAGCGACGCCATCGCCGACTTCATCTCCCCGCACGCCCTCGCCTCACCGGACTACATCCTCCTAGGCGACCTCAACTTCCATCTGGAACAAAACAACGACCCCAACACCACCACCCTGCTCGACAACCTCGCCAACCTCGGCCTCAAACAACTGGTGAACACCGCCACCCACATCGCCGGACACACGCTCGACCCTATCTTCTCCGCCAGCAAACACGTCTTCTTCAGCCACACCTCTGCCCTACACTGGACCGACCACAGCTGCGTCCACTTCACATTCCGACGCGAGACCTCCCACCTCCGCACTCAACCCATCCCTCGTCGACAGTGGAACAAGATCCCTGAAGAGCAACTCTTCTCCGCTCTCGCCGCCAACCAACCCACCCTCACCACCGACCCCAACGACGCAGCTCTCAACCTCACAAACTGGATCTCCAACTGCGCTGACAACCTTGCTCCCCTCAAACGCACGCATCGACAGACCAACACCAAAAAACCTCTCTGGTTCTCTGACACCCTCAAAGAATCAAAGAAAACTTGTCGTGCCCTTGAGAAGGCCTGGCGCAAGGACCACACCGCTGACAACATGACCGCCCTCAAGAACGCTACACGCGAACACCACCACCTGATCCGCACTGCCAAAAGGAACTTTTTCACCGACAGACTAGACAAAAACAGCCACAACAGCAGAGAACTCTTCAGCATCGTCAAAGAGTTCTCCAACCCCAGCGCCAGCGCCAACGCCGTCACGCCCTCACAGGATTTGTGCGAATCCCTCGCCACTTTCTTCCATCGCAAGATCAGCGACCTCCACGACAGCTTCGGACACCAGACCCAACCATACACCACTGAACCCACTTCCCCGGACATCACCCTCAACAACTGGACCCACATCAACACGGAAGAAACCAAATCCATCATGAACTCTATCCACTCCGGCGCCCCTTCGGACCCCTGCCCGCACTTCATCTTTAACAAAGCCGACGACATCATCGCCCCGCACCTCCAGACCGTCATCAACTCTTCTTTTTCTTCTGCTACCTTCCCCGAATGCTGGAAGCACGCTGAAGTCAACGCCCTACTAAAGAAACCTACGGCTGACCCAAGCGACCTGAAAAACTTCCGCCCCATCTCTCTTCTACCTTTCCCAGCCAAGGTAATAGAAAAGACCGTCAACAAACAGCTGACCACCTTCCTGGAAGACAACAACCTGCTCGACCCTTCACAAACCGGATTCCGAACCAACCACAGCACGGAAACCGCCCTCATCTCAGTCACAGACGACATCAGAACCCTGATGGACAACGGTGAAACAGTCGCCCTCATTCTCCTCGACCTCTCGGCTGCCTTTGACACCGTCTGTCACCGCACCCTAATCACCCGCCTACGCTCCACCGGGATCCAAGGCCAGGCCCTGGACTGGATCGCCTCCTTCCTCGCTAACCGCTCCCAAAGAGTTTACCTCCCTCCGTTTCGCTCAGAACCCACCAAGATCATCTGCGGCGTACCTCAAGGCTCATCGCTCAGCCCGACACTCTTCAATGTCTACATGAGCCCCCTCGCCGACATCGTACGCAAGCACGACATCATCATCACCTCCTACGCCGACGACACCCAACTTGTACTCTCCCTCACCAAGGACCCCGCCAGCGCCAAGACCAACCTACAAGAGGGTATGAAGGACGTCGCAGATTGGATGAGGCTCAGCCGCCTAAAGCTGAACTCTGAAAAAACGGAAGTCCTCATCCTCGGCAACACCCCGTCCGCCTGGGACGACTCCTGGTGGCCCTCGGCACCGCACCGACCCCCGCAGACCACGCCCGCAACCTCGGCTTCATCTTGGACCCTCTTCTCACCATGACCAAGCAAGTCAACGCCGTGTCCTCCGCCTGCTTCCTCACTCTCCGCATGCTCCGCAAGATCTTCCGCTGGAACCCCGCCGACACCAGAAAAACCGTGACCCACGCCCTTGTCACGAGTCGCCTGGACTACGGCAACACCCTCTACGCCGGGACCACCGCCAAACTCCAAAACCGCCTGCAACGCATCCAAAACGCCTCGGCCCGCCTCATCCTCGACGTACCCCGCAACAGCCACATCTCCGCACACCTGAGACACCTGCATTGGCTCCCAGTCAGCAAAAGGATCACCTTCCGTCTTCTCACCCACGCACACAAAGCCCTCCACAACAAGGGACCGGAATACCTCAACAGACGCCTCAGCTTCTACGTCCCCACCCGCCCCCTCCGCTCCGCTGGCCTCGCACTTGCTGCCATCCCTCGCACCCGCCGCTCCACGGCGGGTGGGAGATCTTTCTCCTTCCTGGCGGCCAAGACCTGGAACTCCCTCCCCACCAGCCTCAGGACCACCCAGGACCACTCCGCTTTCCGGAGACTCCTAAAGACTTGGCTGTTCGAGCAGCGATAACCCCCCCTTTCCCCCCTAGCGCCTTGAGACCCGCACGGGTGAGTAGCGCGCTTTATAAATGTTAATGATTTGATTTGATCTAGCAGGCTTTCCAGCCCTAAGTTAGGGTGCACTATATGGTATGTGTTGGTATAGATGCATGAGCAATATGCCCCTACTGTGTCCTTGCCAAACCTGGGGTATAGTAAGTGAACAAGCAGCCATTTTATTACATGTGCTGGACACTGGTCAATATGAGTTTCACAGCTACATGATAGCCACTCTGAGCCCTGGGTTAATTGGTATCAAACAACTCAGAATGATAAATCCAAACTGGTACCAGTATTGGGTTTATTACAAAATGTACCCAGGAGTCACCTTAGATGTGCCCCCTGCAAAAGCTAACTACCCTGGCATAGTTGCTGGTTGGTCACAGCCAGCGTGACACCACCAGACAAAATTCTGAGGCCCTGGGGTGAGAGACCCTGCTCTCTGGGACTCAGAACCAAGCCCTTCCTGAGTGGCGGTACTAACACCCCCTCCCTCAGGAATGTGCACTGCTCTACTAGCGAGCTTCAAAGGGTTTACCGCCCTTGAAACTCAACCCCCAGGCCTGCTGCTAGCAGCAGATGGCTGCTCCTGTTGCAAACCCCTACTTTTAGTGGAAGTAAATGAGGGAAACCCGACAAAGGACAAGAGGAGTGGTCAGTCCTGGCTTGCACCACCCCAAGGTGTTGCATGGGAGATGACCCCTTCATCTAATTTTCCTCCATCTTGCATGGAAGGAAAATAGTCAATCAGATGCAGGGAAGTGACCTGTGTCCACAGGAACTAGTCGCCTAGTGGGTGTAGCCACCCTACGGTAGATGACGCATTGGTCACTACTAGGTACCCCCTAAAATGCCCACTAAATACAGTATTTAGTGGGCTTACTTAGACCAAGAATTCAGATTTGAAGGACAAAATAAGACCAGAAACAAAGAAGAACCAAGGCTCAAGAACTGAAGTCCTACTGCACCAAGAAAAGGTGCCAAACCCTGCCTGCTGCACCAAGGACTTGATATCTGCTGCTGAGGGGTTGCTTGAACATTGGATGGACTCTACAAACCCCCCAGAGGACCTTGACTCTTTGGAAATCATCAGAGATCTCCCTCCAGAGTGAAGGCATCACTCTACAACACCAAGGAAACACAGTGAAAGCCACTTCACTGATCAGCTGCTGACCAAGGAACCGAACACTATAGTTAGAACAAACTCCAGCCGTTGGACCATGAAGACAAACCGTGCCAGTGTGCCAAGTTTGGTAGCACAGCACCCTCCAGTGGCCAGACTTTGCAATAGCCCTAGGTACTGGTCACCTCACATTGGATACCAAGAAGGACAGTCCATTTCACACTGTGAAAGGACCAGGAGGCAGTCCCAGTCAAAGGACTTCAGGAACCACCTGAACCTCCTACCAGAGTGCCCCTGCTGACCTTCAAGCAACCTTCAAAGTGACCTACTTCCTGCTTCCTAGGGCACCTGTACGCACAGCTCCTGGCTCACCGATTTGCTCTGCATTCGGCTGCCCTGTGACCTTCACCAAAGAACCAGCCATGCCCTATGGGACCCGATTAAACCAAATGATTTTCTTTGTTTTGCTGTGAGAGGGATGGATGTGCCCTCTATGTTTTGACACAGTTACATGGAAATGCAAACAAGCCTGTGGCATACTTTTCTGCTACACTTGATCCTATAGCTGCAGCGCTGCCCAGTTGTCTAAGAGCCATTGCAGCCTTAAGCATCATCATGGAACAGTGCAAAAGCATTTTTATGGGCCACCCACTGAACATTTTTATTCCCCATTCAGTGAAGATTTTGTTAACCCGCACCAAGACTCAGTACTTGACCAATGCACTTTTAACTCATTATGAGCAAGATATATTGGCTTCTTCAAATGTCTGTATAAAGAGATGTAATGTATTAAATGTAGCTACCCTTTTGCCGAATACAGTTGAAAATGCAAGTGACCACGAAGATGAGTTACCACATGACTGTCTCTATGTGACAGAACTGTGTACCAAACCAAGACCCGCTATTCAAGATGTCCACTTAGATGAAAATGACTATTTCATGTTTGTTGATAGTTCCTGTTTAAGAGATCATGATGGTGCCCTGAGAGCAGGTTATGCAGTTCTCAGGTGTGATAGAAGCCTCTTGGCTTCAAGGAATCTTTTCTGGGCAAGTAGCTGAATTGATTACTCTTACCAGAGCCTGCTGTGTTTCTGAACAGCTCAAAGTGACCATCCTCACTTATAGCCAATATGGGTTTGGTGTTGTTCACGATTTTGGACAGTTATGGTCCTAGAGAGGTTCATGACCTCTTCTGGATCACCTATCTGAAACAGTGACAACGTTTATCAGTTGTTGAAAGCATTACAGTTACTTGTGAAAATTGAAGTTGTAACATTTGCAGCTCACCAAAAGACAAATGATTATATATCCTTGGGTAATACCTGTGCAGATTAAGAAGTGTGGTATTGTGGTCTGCGTTGCACTTCCTTTAATGAGGATTGAAGCTATGGAAATGACAATGAGACAAGTCAATATTTCTTTATGACAGACATTGATACTTGGGAAGAAGTTAAAAGATCGCAAGAAGAGTTGACAAAGGAAGAGAAGAAGGGTTGGGTTAGAGCAGGATGTGTCCGGAAGAATGAGGATGATGTTTGGATATCAAGTGATGGTAAAGTGGCATTAACAAATAGCTTATTGTCCCTGATGGCAAGATATTATCATGGACAGGCCCATATTTTTAATGATGCAATGATCAGAACATTCTGACAAATAAGGCACAACCCCAGATTTAGATTAGTTGCAGAAGCAGTGTGTCACATATGTGTAATGTGTCAGCAGATAAATGTAGGGAAACTCACAGTTGTCACTCTGAGTCACGTAGATAGGGCAGGAGGACCGTTCAACAGAATGCATCTTGATTTAAGTGAATTGCAGTGTGCAGTGGGCTGAGGTATAATTTGGTTGAGGTTTGTGTATTCTCTCATTGGGTAGAGGCTTACAAAACTCAAAGGAATGGTAGCCTCACAGTTGCAAATCTGTTATTTAGGGGGTTGATACCTCGATTCGTGTTTCCGACTTCTATGGAATCAGACAGAGGAAATAATTTCAACAGTGAGATCCTTAAATTATTGTGTGCAGCATTACATTTGAGCAAAGGTTACCCTGCAGTTACAGACCAAAGCTTTCAGGACTGGTAGAACAAATAAATGGAACACTGAAGTCTCGACTGGCAAGGGTATGTGAATCTACAACACTGAAATGGACAGATGCATTGCCTCTTGCCGTGATGAGTATATGCAGCACATCTGACTGACAGACAGACAGGCATGCCATCACATGAGATCAATTAGAGACCTGCTATGAGATTGCCTGCAGTGCTTGCAAAGGCTCTTGTGAACATTACAGATGACTTGGTACTGGATAATTGCGAAGGACTAGCTGATGTGGTTCATTCTTTGTCTTGCCACGTTGGAGAAGCAACAAGAACTTTGACACAACCTGACTCCTGGCACATGGGTGTTAGTGAAAAAGCATGTAAGAAAAGCATGCTTGGAGCCACATTAGAAAGGGCCGTACCAAGTTGTTCTATTCACAACAGCTGTGAAGTGTGCTGGTTTCTCAAACTGGATCCATGTGAGCCACAGGCACAAAGTTCCAAGTCCTCTTGATGAAACAGTGCCTGTTCCTGTAGGGTCGGTTACAGTGAGAGAGAGGGTACAGGTTAACCAAGCTGTGGGGACTGGATAAGTGGCTAATGCAGAACATGCACGGTCTGGTGGAAATCTGAGGGAGTTGACAGCAGTTGAAGGTACAGAACAGTCAAGACAGAGTCAAGTGACTCCTGCTAGCTCAGATCATGTTGAAACACCAGTCATGCCAGAGAAAAGAGTTGTACCCAGAGATCAGTGGTCCGAGAAAAGCCCAGAGCCAGTGATAAAAGTGCCGCCGACGATCACTGAAGTAACTGAATAAGATCAAAGTGACAGTGAAACTGAAGGTCATGTAACAAGGAGATCAAAGAGACAAAGAGAGCCGGGTCTGCTCCTGAATGGACTTATGTCACAACTGATGACTGGGAGAAGGAGTTTGTTGCCTTTTGTGTTAACAATTCGACCCCAGCTGGACATGTTCTAACTTGAAATTGCTTTGGAGCAGAACTTTGAAATCTCATTGCTGCTTGATGAACAAAGACATTATTTGCTGGAAGTGTTTATTAGTGATTATCACATGGTCTATTATTAGAGACATTTAAACTTTTAGTTGGAGTTTAGAATTTTTATAAATATTAGAGACTTGATGAACGTTTTTGACTTTTTGTTTTTGAAGAAATTGTTTTTGAATTTGCTTTGCTCAAACAAGGAAAAGCCTGAAAGAGGCAGTAAAATATTTGAAGGCCACCTTTGCATTTTTGTTTTTTGATTATTGATTTTTATTTTTACATCAGATAAATAGGCATAATGTGGTCTGAGCCTAAACAGATCATGAAACCTGATCGAAGTAAAAGGAGTGAATCTAAGTTTGTGTGTGTAGGTTTAGCAGAAGTATGTATTATTGTCATCATTTTGATGATTGTTGGATTGAGTTTTCCTGTTAAGAATGAGACTGAGAAAAGTTCAGTCATAAGTGCCCCGAATTTAGAGGATTCATTCATAGATCAGGATCCCCTCTATGAAGATGAGAGACTTTTATAGAGTGATAGTTCTAAGGGAGATTTGACATCAAATGTGTATTATAGATTGTTATACAAAGACATTAAAACCATGGAAGTTCATGATTGCTATTTATGCAAACTAATCCCTTCATCAGTGCAGCAAGTAATCACTTATCCTGCTTGCCACTAACACATGAAATTTCTTGTAGTTACTAACTCTATTGTGTGAGCAGGAGCATTACCAATACTTCTCTTCTAACTGTGACCTAATATCTTCTTCTGTGCTTATTATGAAGCACTTGAGTAGCATTGCAAAACCAAAAAAACATTGACACTGTAGGAGGATTATTTGAACCTACCTTGACATTTGGAACAGTATATGCCCACAAGAATAATTTGACATGCATGTTTAGTCCAGTAGATAAAGAGTTTATCAGGCAGGTTGAAGAAAGAGGGATGGCGATGAAAGCAAAATTGGAAAAGGGAGTTGTAGGATGAGATTGGGATAGAGACCCTACACATGTCTCAGTAAAGAATAGCCAAGGATTCTTAGCATTAGATTGGCAACATGTAGGGAAATTATATGTTCATAGACCAAAGTCAGATACACATTTTGTAGATATTGGGACCTTTTTGCTCAATGGACAAGATCCAGCCATACCAGGTGTTTATTTCATATATGAGAAGAAGGCCTATTACAAGCTGCAGAAAGGCTGGTATGGGACATTTTATCTGGGAGTAGTTTTTCTGAAAATGTTTCATGTGGACAACATTAATGATCCAGAGTTAAAAGAGGAGTGAGTGTCTCAGAGATAGTGGGAGCTATTTTTGGTGCCATAATTCCATCAGTGGGAGTATTCTTGAATGATCTCAAGATTAGGAAGTTATCACCAATAGTAAACAAACTATTGACTGACACTGCAGGAGCTATGTTGTTAAAAGACACGGTGATGGTTACTGTGAGATCAACGGCTTTGCAAAATTGCCTTGCATTAGACATTTTACTTGCAAAGGAGAGCAGAGTCTGTAAAAGGTTACATGTGCAACATCGTTGCACTTACATACCTGACAAAAGTGAGGAGATAAGAAAGTACATTGCAAACATGACCAATTTGAAAAGAGACCTGAAAAGTCTGACAGCCACTGGTGCATGAAAAGCACTGGAAAAGCTATTGGAACTGGATTCACAACCAAAAGCAAATGGTTTGGGAACATGGGAAATGGAATAGTAGGAACCATTGTGAGACCTTTGTTGATTGTGGCTTTGTGTGCCATAGTTACACTTGGATTTTACAAACTATACAAGATACTGAAGGAAACAAGAGCCAAGACTAGGCAGAAGAAAGAGGAGATAGAAATGGAGACTGGGAGAAGCATTTATTACTGTAACCTCAAGAGAATGGAGGATAACAGCAGACATTATCAGGATAAGTCATTGAAAGTCGGACTTGTCTTAATGAAATGAGAATTTGAGCTTTCTGATGGTGTATTTCGCCATCAAAGGAGGTAGTAACAGGGGTTACGTTTTAGCGCTGCCCCTCATGTCACAAAAATCATCAGGATGTGGCAAGTTTAAGTTTATGAAAGTACAACAGAGAAAAACTAACGTAGAAAGCTGCATTGCCACCCATTTTAACTGTGCAATTGCTTGAATTTCAAATTTCAACTTAGGTGCCTTTTGAGTTTAATCACATTTTGGAAGGTTAAGAATGATGTTAAAATGTAATTTAGACTCTAAACTAACAGTGCATATAGAAACAATATTGCATTTCTGGTGATTAATGAAAGATTAATTACTTTAAAAATATGTGCAAGTGAGAGAAATGCACTTCTCTGTTATACTAAATGAAATGGAATAAAAAGCTTTAATGTTGAATTTGTAAGTTTGCATATTATATGTGTTTTACTAAAATGTACTAGTGAAATGCATTTTATATATTTCCTTCTGTTAGCATAAGTTAGGCATGGAGAGCTTGCATTTCGCAGTCAAGTGCTGAATTATTTTTTTTCATAACATGAAGTCTTCCTTCACATTTTGTTTCCATGAGAAGCAAAGTCCTTTTGTAATAGATTAATTGTTTAAACATGGAGAGATGTACCCATTTGTCCTGGGAAACATTACTTTGGAGGAACAGTGTTCTGAGATTGTATACCTTTGTTTCAGTGCTTCTTGGAGTCACACAGAAAGGAGATGTTCCCATGACTGACCTGGGAATAGGTGTGCTTCTTTCAGTTTGAAGTCTTCTGATTACCCTGATTGGTTGATCTCTATTCAACGTACCATGAACTGACACCTTTGGTAAATCAAATTGATTTGTGTAATTTTAAATATCGATGGACATTGGAACTTTAGTCAGTCTTGAGGAGACTTGAGCAGCGTGAAAGAGAGCTCCTGATGCGTGCAGATGCCTTGCTCATTTTGATGCCTTGCTGATGAAGATTCCCTAAATGCTGTATCCCTTGGAGAGGTATCATCCTCTCTGCCATTAGGACTTACACTTGAAATGCTCTTTTTATACTTAGTAATCCTTTTGCTTTCCCCTTCAGACTTGTGCTTCTGATATGCTGACGCTGTCTCTTTTTACCTACCTTTTGCCTAACTTAGTGTTCTGCAGTTCAACATGATTTTTGTTCCAGATTATTTTGTCCTTTTTTATGTTTTGCCCACATATGTATTTCCTTGATTTGGTTAGATGTGGGGTCGACCTGTGCCCATCAGAGATCATTGACTTTGCTCAATTTGAATTGACTAATGATTGTAAATTCTGAGCAGTGAATAATATCTGTGTCCCAGATATTCATATTGATACTATGTATTATTCTTTTTGAATGTTTTATTAATGTTAGTTCACCTGATTTTATTTTGATGCCTTGGACAACCTTTGGTGATTATGTATATTCATACTTTGGTTTTATGCACTGTCTTCATGGCTTTGAGCTTGTGGTTGTAATAAATCTTTTAATTTTATTCCTGGTTTGAGTTTATCTTCCGTGGCCACATTGATCATGGTGTCTAAATTGTTTGGCTATTGTTGAAATTGTGTTGATGGTTCACCATACTACTAGCAGGGTCCAGCATTTGATTCCTGCAAAGGATGAAAAATGTGTCCACACCTGCATAGTAACGTTTTGCAATACTCAATTCCGCACAGGCTGAGAAAAGTGTACTCACAAGGAGAAAAATATTTAAAAGGAACATTGGTTACAACTAGTCTAGCTCACGCTCAGGTGTGTATGGGGCAAATAGCCCTCAATACGATTCCTCATCATCCCAGCTAGCCCCAATGTTCCATTGATGACCGGGAAGTGCTGAAAGTCGCCACAAGAGAAATGAAGTCGTCAGCCAAAAGAAGAGAGCTCACTACAATGATCTAAAAGTTGTCGATGTAGTGCTAGTCCAAGATCAGAATTAGGACAGCTTGTTTTAACTGCCTTTTGAACTGAACCATTGGAAGGTAATCCGTTGGATGTACCATGATAACTGCGTAGTGTAATGGAGAGGTCGTTGCAAAGAATGTGTCCTTTTTTAAAGAAGTTTAGAGGTCTGGCAGTTGAGACTTTAGCACAAGCTGAATGCTCACCAGCTGGGCTGAGTTGATAAATCAGACGGATGCAGGTCCAGGGAGGTGAAAGAGGAGTTAACAGTGGTACTGATAGTCAAAGTGAACGTCTGTCTCTGGAGTGTATGGTTAGTCCGGAGTCTCAGCTGTCAACCCAAGTGTCTGTTGCATGGTGATAACAGTCGGGAAAATTTGAGAGCACACCCAGTAATTTCCACCCGTTATCGTGATTTTGAAATATGAATGCAGGTTTGTTGCCTGATATGTTATGGTGTGTCAGCGTGATTATATTGTACTTTTTGATATTTTGGAAAGAACGTAATGGCCGCTACGTCACCAGCGCCCTGCCGCAGGGCGAAAGGTGTATTAGAATGTTTCCTTTGTGAATGAACCCAGTGGATTGTGCTGGGTGACCTAGAGAGAGTTAATAAAAGGCGGTAGCCTGGTAAACCCTGTGGTCTTACACTGCAAACAGCACAGAGGAAGTAAGTGTTATTTATTGCAGGGCCTATGAGGACCAAGAAGGCGGTCATCACCATATTCAAGAAGTCCCCATCGAAAAACGTTTTCAAGGTACGTCTTCTTTCAACATCCAGCCTTATCTTTCACCTGCCATAAAATTATGGTTGCGAGCAGCCCCTTTCTCGTCCCTTCACTCTGTACTTATAAATAATTCCATCGTTTGCCTTCATTCCTTACAAGCCTCACTAACAGATCAGAAACTGTTGTATTTACATGCATTTTGTGCACTGAACCTCAAGTTTTTGGTTGCTACTGAATTCCTGGTATGTAAATCATGCTGTGCACAAATTTGTTACTTAGGGTAGAAAAGTTTATTTTTTCTCACTAAAGGTTTAGAACTGTAGATTTTAACTATTGGTGTAGAGACTATAATTGGACTACCGTACGATACTGGAAGGGTATCCCCAATGTCAGCGTAAAGATCAAATTTGTTTTCATATTCCTGTTTGATCGATCTAAAAATAGCAGGAAGCCACTTCGGGCATTTTTGACAGTGCTGCTTTCTTTAGGATTCAACAAGAGGAACTCAGTATGTTTTCTTACGAGTGTGCAATCATTACCTAATGTGCACAAATCCATGTGAAACTGCTTTTCGCTTTAGGCCAAAACCTTATATCACACAATGAGTTAACCACCATGAACTGTCATCGTTGTTAAGTTTCCAACAATGTCAAGGATGGTGGACAAGATGGTGGGGTAGGCGAATGCAGCCTTCCTCAGATCTGCGCCCGATTCCCACCTTACAATCTGCATCTTTCCTCATCCAGGCATGAACGATGTGATCCGGTGAGGATCTCTCATAGAACACTGTCAAGAGGCCCGAAGCGAAGCTTTAGGTCGTGCTGAGTCTTGATACCTATGATGGTCGCAGGTAGCAGGAAGCAGGCCACAGGATTGGGCCTTATGAATAGCACTGCATCCAAGTAATGGTTTTCTGTTTATGAGATATAGGGTAATTACATGTTTGAGGCACTGGGAACTCATTTTGGACAGCCAGGATTACAAGAAAATAAAGATGGTTTGATCTTTTGAAATCGGTTGAGTGGCTGATGGGGTCATGTTCCCATTCCTCAGGGTCTCAATGTATTGGGTACCACGTGAGTAGACATAGTTTACAATGCCACTGCAGTGGATGAAACAATGAGTGCTGCAGCCGATTGGTAGCATTAAAAAAAATATATATATTTATTGGTCAGCAATCAGCCGAAGAACAGGGCACACCAAACATCGCTTCAGTAGTACACATTTCCATGTGCATAGGCATCCCTGCCAATGAAAGGTAAAACAATAACAACAATAGTAACATTTAACGGTACAGTCACTGTGCATTTCCATCATCATCAATTATACACAGCAAAGATTTTATTCCTTCCTTCACTTAGTCTCATCCCCAGGGGCTCTTGCCAGTGCCACCAGTTCAACAACACTGTCACCCTACATGTAGACATTCGAGCCTGCTATGCTCACCAGGTGAATGCCACTATGGCCCGCCTTCTCCTAGGTCCTAACACTCACCTTGATCCCAAAGCAATCACTGCCGGTCCAGCAGTCCCCAGTTGTGCCCTTGTGTGTTAGAGGATTCTGTGCCTTGGGTCTGCGCACCCTGTTCATCATCCCCATCCCGACGTATGTTCATGTTCACCAGCAGTGTGGTCCAGATTTCTAGGTCCACCTGTAACTTATCATCCCGATGGTTGAGCTTCAAGTGTACCTCCTCGCCTGTTGCCCACGCATCCATGTCCATACACCGCAGAGTAATGGAGTGGGCCCTTGTACCGAGCCATCCTATGGCCACTCTCCTCTTAGCCAAAACTAATGCCAACTGTAGGAACCTCCAATGCATTTTACTCCCTGTGGGTCATTTAATGAAACCAAACAGGCACGCCTAGGGCAATTCCTCAATTTTCAATGTGGTCACCTCACTCAACTTTGCAACAACTTCCATGCCGCATGCAAGAAAGAGGCTCCCATCACCACATCTGGGACAGTCTGCCCCTCTGCCTGCATACATTCTACTAAGTTTGACTGGTGTTAAGCACGTATGGTGCACATAGTTTAAATGTGTCAATTTAAATCTAGCATTGGACGAGACTCTCTTCACCAGTTTGCAGGTCACTCTACATTCTGAATCAATCTGGGGTACTGCCATTTCCTTCCCCTAGGCTTGTCGATCCGCGGGTTCAGTCTGGACTCAACACCTTGAGTGTCTTATAGATGTGTGTCACTATGTGCCTCTTCGACCCTGCTGTCAGCATTAAGTGCAGGTTTTCCATCAACCAGGGTGTATTCAGGAGTTTGGTCCAGATTTCCCGTGCCTTACTCACCAGTTTAGCATATTGGAGGAATTGCCCCCACCATAAATGCCTCCGCGAAAATGAGGAATGTCTTCTTTGGGCACAGATCACCCAGCATCTCACACTTCCTCTCCCTCTATCTCAGGCATGCTTTCCCCAATACTGCTGAATAGAAACAGCATCCATATGACCAGCTTCCTAGCGAGGGGGTGAGGGACACTTGGATATCACAGTGACCACTCGTTCCCACACTTCCGCCAGCTGTTAGAACAAATAGGGAGTGCCAGGCAGTGCACGTGTGCCATGCATGAGCAGAGCCATCAAGCAGTGTTGCGCCGTAAGTGCCACATAGTAGCCTTGACTCCCAGTTGTCGTCCTCTGACATCCACTAGATGCATGCTGCAGCTTGGAAGCGTAGTAGTAGAGTTGCAGGTCTGGGAGGCCCATGCTGACCTCCAACGGATCTCACCTGAGCTGTGGCAATGCTACCTGGCACCTCTTCTCAGCTCACTCTAAGGAGATCATCAAGCTTTCCAGTGTCTAGAACAGACTACACAGCAGCGTATGAAGAGCATTTTGGATTATATACAGACATCTGGGAATGAACACCATTTTCGCCACTGTGACCCTCCCTACCATTGAAAGTGGCAGTGTGTTCCAAAAGTGGCCAGAGTTCTTCAATCTGTTCACTAGTGGCTCAATGCAGTGTTGGCACTGACGGTCCAACGTATGCTCCATCGCTCTGGAGTACGAGCAGAAAATAGTGCCACTCTACCGTATCAAATGCTTTAGTAATATCTACTGAAGTCAGTGCCTTCCCTGTCACTCCTTTGTATCGAGTGTATCACATATGCAAGCCTTCACAAATTAAGAGCTGTGCTTTGCCAGGGCATAAAACCACACTGATCTTCATACACCAGTGCTTCCACCACACCAGTCAATCTCTCCGCTAGAACCTTACAAAGCATTTTTTGTGTTCATTGAGCATGGTGAGAGGCCTATTGGAAGATGGGTCAGTCGCATCTCCCACAGGTTGTGGGAACCATGCATACCACTCCTTTTGTAAGGAAGAGGGTAGCATCCCACAGTCTTGCTCCTCTTGGAATAGCTCTAGCAATGGTCCCAACAGCTGTGTCGCATACGCCTGGTAATACTTCACTGGGAAGCTGTCACCCCTGGTGTTTTCCCCTATTCATTTTATCCATCGCTTTCCTGATCTTTTCTTCAGTAATATCTGCTTCCAATTTGACCCTTGGAATGGGCAGCAAGACAGGCAGGTTCACACTCCCCAGATATCTGTCCATCAAAGTGGAGTCGGCCGCCACCCCCTTTCATAGAGGTCACGTAAGTGGTCCCTTAGAGTGTCATTAATTGCCTGTTGTAATGTGGTCAAAGTCCTCTCTCGTTGTTGAAGCGCTACTATTGGTGTTCAATCTGTCTCCCACTTAAGTAGCCATGCCAGCAACCTAGTAGGATTATCCCCCTCAGGATGTAACCGTTGTCTATATTCCCAAACCGTGAACTTGTCAAACCTGTCCCATGTGTCTGCGAAGCGCCTCCTAAGAGCAATAATTGACACCCCCTCATCCAGCTTTCCAGCGTCCCCTCTTTGGGCTTCTGTCAATTAATTCTTCAGGTTCCCAAGTTCACTCTGCAGTTGCTGGTGCAGACCACCCACTTTATCAAAACATTCTCCCCTAATGACTGCTTTCAATGCTTCCCATTCAATGCCCCAACTACATGTCAATCCCCAGTTACCATCCAAGTATTCTGGGATATTTTCACTTAAAATCTGCCTGAACAGTGCATTGAGTAGGGCATCCTTCTGCATTCGCTAATATCCCTGTCCGTCCAGAACTCTCACGGTACTCCACTCTACCCTACTTCTACCCCAGCAACAGAGGGGAATGATCAGATAGAAATCCACCCATATTGGTGGCCATCTCATTGTCCACCCGTAGGTTAGCTGTACCCAGGGCCTAATCCAGTCAGCTGTAGGTACCATGGGTAGCCGAGTAATAGGAATACTCCCTCTTTTCCTGCCACACATCTTTGCATGCCAGATTATGCATTGCCTCAGTCAGTGTGTCAACCATTCCAGTTTTAGTTAAGGCTCGGGGGGGGGGTCACCTGGCCATGTTTGCATCTAGAACACAATTGAAGTCCCCCACCCACAGTAGTCTCTCAACCATATTATCTGTCACCAGTGAAATCATTCTTGGGGAAAAAATCTCTATCATCTACATTGGGGGCATAAACATTCAGAATGGTGATATCCACACCATTCAGTGCTTTGTGTAGTAAGACATAGCTTCCTTGTGGGTCTGCTTCTGAGTAGATCAAGCGCAAAGGAACCCTGGGTACCAACCAGACTGCCAACCCACAAGCATAGGAGGAGAAAGTGATATAAGCAGCTGCTCCCTCCATTCTTTCTTCAATTTGTCCAGCTTGATCTATGCAAAGTGCATTTCCTGCAAGCAAGCTATGCTCACTCCAGTGCATCCCAAATAAGAGTGCACCCTGTACTCTTCACGTAACCACCCAGACTTCTGACATTCCATGTGACAATCTTATCATTCTGCACCATTTAAGCAGTTAGGACCTCGCCACTGCCAGCCCCTTGATATAGTGTTTCCCCACAAGCTCTGCATCCCTATGTGTATCATTCGAGCATTCCATAGCATAATATGTACCATAATGTAAACAAACCCCTGTCCCCTTCGCACCCTGGACAACCTTTTGACAGCAAGAAACAAATCAGTTATGATTGCCCACCATCCTATGCCAAACTAGAACAAGGACCCTACTTCAACCCCACTGTGATCAAACAGGCTGATACTATGCCTCTACAACTAGTGCCCGACCCTTGCACAGTAAACTAATCTATTCCCCCTAAAATGTAGGAGCACGTTAAGCTGCCATTTTCCCCACCCTGGTCAAGGCAGAGTACCACACCAGGTGTTGCTCTGACTGCCCTAATACAGCCCTAAATGATTTACCCCATAAGAGTCAATATATAGAAGTAACACAATTCAGAGTCACATATAATTGATGGTCCAGGATTAACACCATGTAGGAAGTTGGCTCTGTATATACTATTTCAAAGTGAGAGATAGTGTGCACAGAATCCAAGGTTTCCCTTAGAGGTTGATAGTGGCAAAATTAGATAATACAAATGCTCTATTTTGTGGTAGTGTGGTCGAGCAGTAGGCTTATCAGAGGGTAGTGTTAAGCATTTGTTGTACACACACAGGCAATAAATGAGGAACACACACTCAAAGACTTAACTCCAGGCCAAGAGTTTTTATATAGAGAAATATCTTTTCTTAATTTATTTTAGAACCACACGATTCAAGATTTGAGGTAAGAACATAAAATGCAAGGTACTTCACACAGGTAAGTATAGAACTTTGATTTAAAACAGTAGTGCCCACAGTTTAGGTTAAAATGGCAATAAGCCGTTTTAAAAGTGGACACTGCAAAAATCAACAGTTCCTGGGGAGGTAAGTTTGGTTAGGTTTCTCAGGTAAGTAAAGCACTTCCACAGTCAGTCTCCTAGGCATAGGCAGCCCACTGTTGGGGGTTCAAGGCAACCCCAAAGTCGCCGCACCAGCAACACAGGGCCGGTAAGGTGCAGAGGTCAAAGGAGGGCCCAAGACACATAGGCGCCTATGAAGAACAGGGGTGCTCCGGTTCCAGTCTGCTAGCAGGTAAGTACCTGCGTCCTCGGGGAGCAGACCAGAGGGTTTTGTAGAGCACTGGGGGGGGGGGACACAAGCCCACAAAACACACCCTCGGCGGCACAGGAGCGGCCGGGTGCAGTAGGCAAAGTAGGCGTCGGGTTTGCTATTGAAAGCAATGGAGGGACCTGGGGGTCACACTTAGGCGATGCAGGCAAGGCACAGGGGGGCTTCTCAGGTCAGCCACCAACTGGGGTAGGATGAAGGCCACCTGCCTCTCACTCCTGCACTGGTAGGTGTTTCCTCTCGGTCCTGGGGGCTGCGGGTGCAGTGCTTGGTCCAGGTGTCGGTTCCTTTGTTACCAGGCAGTCGTGGTCAGGGGGAGCCTCTGGATCCTCTCTGCAGGCGTCGCTGTGGGAGTGCAGGGAGGTGGACTCAGTTGGAGTCGTCTGGGAGTCCTCTCTGTGGTGTGCGTTCTCCTGAACTCGAGCCGGGGGCGTCGGGTGCAGAATGTAAAATCTCATGCTTCCGGCGGGAAGTGAAAGTTCTTAAAAAGTTGCTTCAAAGTTGCAGTTTCTGAACAGTGCCGCTGTTCTCTGGAGTTTCTTGGTCCTTTAGGTGCAGGGCAGTCCTCTGAGTCCTCTGAGGTCGCTGGTCCCGTTGGATGCATCGCAGTGCAGGTTCTTTGAGACTGGAGACAGGCCGGTAGGGCTGGGGCCAAGTCAGTTGGTGTCTCCATCGTCTCTGCAGGGCTTTCAGGTCATCAGTCCTTCTTCTTTCTTCAGGTTGCAGGAATCTGAGTTACTGGGTTCAGGGTCGCCCCTAAATACAAAATTTAGGGGTGTGTTTAGGTCTGGGGGGCAGTAGCCAATGCCTACTGTCCTGGAGGGTGG
Organism: Pleurodeles waltl; assembly: GCF_031143425.1. Classification (NCBI taxonomy): domain Eukaryota; kingdom Metazoa; phylum Chordata; class Amphibia; order Caudata; family Salamandridae; genus Pleurodeles; species Pleurodeles waltl. The sequence continues at coordinate 392,605,909 of NC_090437.1, forward strand.
CTACACCCTCTTTGTGCCTCCTCCCTGAGGGAAGGGGGTCACATCCCTATTCCTATTAGGGGACTCCTCCAATCTCAAGATGGAGGATTTCTAAAGGCAGGAGTCACCTCAGATCAGGGCACCTTAGGGGCTGTCCTGACTGGTGGATGGCTCCTCCTTCTTTTTCTCACTATCCTCTCCTGCCTTGCCGCCAAAAGTGGGGGCAGTGGCCGGAGGGGCGGGCATCTCCACTAGCTGGGATGCCCTGGGGTACTGTAACAAAAGGCAGGAGCCTTTGAGGCTCACCACCAGGTGTTACAGTTCCTGCAGGGAGAGGTGAGAAGCACCTCCACCCAGTACAGGTTTTGTTCCTGGCCACAGAGTGACAAAGGCACTCACTCTATGTGGCCAGAAACTCGTCTGGTTGTGGCAGGCTGGCAGAAACTGGTCAGTCTAGCACTAGGAGTCGGACTGGTATTCAGGGGACATCTCTAATATGCCCTCTGGGTGTATTTTACAATAAATCCCACACTGGCATCAGTGTGCATTTATTGTGCTGAGACGTTTGATACCAAACTTCCCAGATTTCAGTGTAGCCATTATGGAACTGTGGAGTTCGTATTTGACAAACTCCCAGACCATATACTCTTTATGGCTACCCTGCACTTACAATGTCTAAGGTTTTGCTTAGACACTGTAGGGGCATAGTGCTCATGCACTTATGCCCTCACCTGTGGTATAGTGCACCTTGGCTTAGGGCTGTAAGGCCTGCTAGAGGGGTGACTTACCTATGCCACAGGCAGTGAGAGGTGGGCATGGCACTCTGAGGGGAGTGCCATGTCGACGTAGTCATTTTCTCCCCACCAGCACACACAAGCTGTGATGCAGTGTGCATGTGCTGAATGAGGGGTCCCCAGGGTGGCATAAGACATGCTGCAGCCCTTAGAGACCTTCCCTGGCAACAGGGCCATTGGTACCAGGGGTACCATTTACAAGGGACTTATCTGTGTGCCAGGGCTGTGCCAATTGTGGGAACAAAGGTACAGTTTAGGGAAAGAACACTGGTGCTGGGGCCTGGTTAGCAGGGTCCCAGCACACATTCAATCATGACTGGCATCAACAAAAGGCAAAAGGTCAGTGGGTAACCATGCCAGGGAAGGAAATTCCTTACACACCCAATTAACAAATGTTCCTAAGTCACATACATCTTTCCCTGGCTGGGCCCTAGTCTCTACTGCTCTAAGTACAGGGCATGCCGGCACGTCATCTGCACATCTGTGAGTGTGCCATCCTCCTGCAAAACGATTTGGGATTCAGTGTCACCTCCTGCCGACGATTGTCCCTGGGAAACACTCCAGTGTGCAGCACTTGGCCTCTCCGCACACCGACCTCGACCAGTCGTCAAAGAACCTCGTTCTCCATGCGGTACTTTATACCATTGTTCAAGCCTGGTCCAAGCATCCTTGGGTTGGTCAAAGACATTGGTTTTGCTCTCTGTGACCACCCTCAGCGAGCGGGGAACAGCAGCATGTATGACAATCCCATATTCCTGAGTTTTTGCTTGACCTCTATGAACAACTTTCTCTGGGACTGTACTTTTCAAATATAGTCTGGGAAGATGGCAATACTGTGTTTTTCATATTTCAGCGTTCCCATTTCCCGGGCAGCTTTTGAGGATGCAATTTCTGTCGTTGTAGTTAAAGATTTGTGTGATAAGGGCTCTCGGAGGCTGATGCATTGCCTGAGCCCTGTGCGCTTGCTCCACTGCAGACATGTGAGACAGGCCTCAGGTTTGAGAGTGTTAAAGATCCAGTCCTCTAGGAAGGATTCAGTTGAGCTTCCTTCAGTCAGTTCCGAGAAACCCACCAGCCATGCAGTTGGGCAATGAGTTTCAAAAGACCTGATGGAACCCCCATATTTGATAGTGTTGACCGGAGCATGTTCCTGGGGATCAAATCAAATGCGGCTCTAAGATCTATAAAGACCACATACAGATTACCCCCCCCATGTCAACATTCTTCCATTTAATTGACAGGAATCTCGGGGCTTGGTCTATGGTACTCACTACAAGTCTAAATCCCGCTTGTAGGTCAGAGAGGGCTTCAGACTCCAAAATCCATTCATTGAGATGGAGCAAAAGATGTTTTGCATCCATTTTTTGAGAATTATCAAGAAGACTAATCGGTCGATAATTGGCAGGGGTGTTGGGGTTACCTTTTTTAAAAATGGGTACTATTTCAGCCCCTTTCCAAGTAGGTGGAGCGGGAGCCCCCGCTGCAATTGCATTACAGATGAGGTTAAGATATGGTGCCCACATATCAGGTCTTGACTTATGTAAATCGCCTGGAATCTTATCTGGGCCCGGAGCCTTTCCCCATTTCAGTGAATCTATTGCTGCTCTTGTTTCGGTTAGAGTGAATATAATCGGGGTGGTCTCTTGGGTTGTTGAGGTATCAGGGGCCCAAAAAGATGCTTCAGATGGTCCTTCATATAGTTGCCCAAAATGCTCCACCCATGCTGCAGAGAGAATTGAGAAGCCGGGTACAGCGGAGGAATCTCTGCAATCATCAGCTATTAGCTTCCAAAACCTGGATGTGTTGTTGGATTTAGCAGTCTCCAGGATAGTGACCCATCTGGCCTCTTCCCAGCTTCTGCGCACCTTGGAACATTCCTTCTTATAATCCTTCCTGGCTATTCTTAAAGACTCAGCATGGCCTTCTTTTATCGCTTTCAAAAGAGTTAGTTGTGCTTCCCTGCATAAATTGTTGAACCATGTTGAGATGTTGGAAATCTCTTTTGTAAAGAGATACTTTAGAGATTGAAACAATTCAGTGTGGGCTGCTAAAAGTCTGTCACCCTCACCCTCCTCATTCAGCCAAATCATACACTCCATTTGATTGGCTAGCAGATTGTATATAGATGCGAGGTGTTTAGGGGATGAAATAACAGATTCCCATTTTAGGTTGCGTCTATTGTTTGTTAAGGCCAGCTGTAGGGCATAAGCCTTAGAGTGGGGAGCTTTGAGCGAAGGAAAGAGTCCTCTGGTCAGTAAAATCAACGGGTCATGATCACTCTCAACATGCTCTTGGACCCTCATGTCAAACATGTGGCACCATAGTCGGATGTCAAGAAGTATGTAATCAATCTGACTCCTATGCCCTCCGCGCCTATAGGTGGCTTGCAAATTGGTATCCGAGCGCGAGCGGCCATTACAGGCTCAGAGACCATGCGCTAGTGTGATATCAGACAGTAAGCGCGCAGATTTATTCAGTCTTGGTCTTTTGTTGGAGACTAGCTGTGGGATACCCCAATAGGCGTCCTCTTCTTTGCATATCCCTTGGACCAAGGGATTGGGCTCGAATGTGACATTAATGTCCCCTCCAATCAAGACAAAGTAGGAAGAATTGTTTTTAAGAAAACTATCCAGAATAAGCAGGGCTTCAAAGTCGGGATGGGAGCCCGCGTTCATATTATAGATATTAATTAATAGTAGGGATCTCTCTTCGGAAGTCGTTATTAATAAGGCCTGCAAATCAGGGCAACCCATTTCTATTCCTTCTGTCTTGCACCTAAGAGAACTGCTTAACCAAACAAGCAGCCCCCCTGATGGTCTCCCAAAACATGACTTGCGTGCTGCAACCCAGTAGCTTTTGAAGCCTGATCTGTATTTAGGTTCCAATGCCCACGTTTCTTGAAAAAGACAAATCTGATGTTCGTCAATAAAATTGCCCTATCCAGGGCTTTGTAATTTACTTTCCAGCCCTGCTATGTTCCAGCTGAGTACCTTATCAAAATCCTCTGTTTTTATGGACCCTACTTCATTCTGGGGGTATTTCCTACTGGGGGGGGTACAGCTAAGAACCATACTATTTCCCTCAGGCTTACTGTGACCTGTAGCTTTCTCACTCTGTGCTTTGTTCACCTCGCTGGATGCTACGCTGGCTATGTTCATATCTGGTAAATTAGCCGTACGGGCGAACCCTAGATTACAAGGAGCGATTGTCAGACTAGGAACCCCTTCCTCATTAACTTGATACATGGTGCTTACCGATGATCCCTGATTGTCAAAGTCTGCCAACTTCGATGGAATAACAGAATTAGGGACGCTGAGGACAAGATGGTGGGCGTCCTCAACTTCACAAATACTCAGAGCCACTTCCGAGGGGTCATCTCTTAGTCAATCTATCTCAGAAAGAGATGACGAAAGGCATCTAAGGCCAAATTCGGGGATAGGCTGTGTTTGATTAACAGGGGAAACTCCATGCGACGACGACAGTTGTCTACTCGCAGATGGCATAGAGGGAGGATAAAACACTTGTAACCTGCAAAGGGAAGCTTTACCTATTGGAGGGTAAGGTCTATTGGCATTTGAAGAGAGCCGCTGTACAAGGTCAGGAGAATTAAAGTTAATAACAATACAATCCCCTGGACCGTTCTTCACTAAGGAACACACCCACCCTACCCTTCTCACCATCAATATCGAGGGTATCATGGAGAATGCCAACCCCGCATTAGCGTGCAGCCAGTGAATGACCTTGTTTTTAAGTTCGATAAAAGATTCAGTGGAATTAGGATTGAGTTCAGGTACATTAGATATAATAAGAACATATGGGCATGATTCTGGTGGTAGATGCAACACTCTTGGATCAGACAAACCACTGATCTGGCCCCTCTTCTGAAGTCCTAATTGAGGGTGCTCACAGTTAGGGTTGCCTTCTCCCATGTTGGTTACTGAGCTGTTCCATAGAGCGGTTCCTTTTGGGAAGGGAACTGAGACCGTAGGGGGCTTATTCTTTGAAATGCTAGCTACTTTGACGGAACTGGGCCAATCTTGGTTTATAGAGGGAAAAGGGGACTTGGCTATTTGGCCAATTGGTCTATTGGCAGTGATGAGGTCATGATGAAGGGGAAAATGGGATTGCGTTTCTACAGTTGGGGCAGTTGTTGGTAGCTGGCTATTGATAAGACTTTCCAGTTTGTCCTCTATTGTTTGGAGACGAGTTAAAATAGGAAGAAATAGTTTTGACAGCTCTTCTCTTATGAGATCCCTGGTATGCTCATTTGCCTGTCGTTCGTTAGTGTTGTGTAAGGGGATTAAAATCACATCCTTGTTAGAGGGCTGAGCCAAATTAGAGGGACTCAAAGTCCTGGTTCGTTTGTTTTTAATCACAGGTTCCCTTTGTTTCCTTTTTCCTTTGGTATTAGAGTCTACTAGGATTAAGGGTCCTTCGTTTGGAGGACCCCGAGCCAGCAGAATTGGCGCGGCACGGGTGGTGGTTGCGTTTGGCGTTTCATCCTGGTACTCCTGGGGGATTCTGGAGGAGGAGGGAAGAGGGGTAGTCAGAACAGGCTGCAATTCTGTTCGCAGGGGGGGCTGTGAGGCAAAGCTGTCATGGACTGGGCTATTAACTAGAGGAGGGGGGGAACAGCTAAGCGTCGCTGCACTAACTCTATTATACTTATCTATGCACTTTATGTTTGCCCTTTGCACAATATATTTGAGACTGGTAGTGCAATTATTGCCTTTTGTCAAGTTTTACTGTTGTGTGCAAAATGTACATAAAAATATATTTTTAACATATTCTGATGTATTTTATTCTGGCACTGTTTCTAATGTACTTTGATGGTTTTTGTAATCGAATAAAGGACAGATTGATTGACTGACTGATTGATTGATTGATAGTTGCTAGTTAGGGCATAAGCAGCGGAAGGCTGTCTGTACCAAGAAACCACCCACAGGTTAACCGCAGTTGAGGTGCTATGGGGCAGCAGGATCCGCTGCGGTGCTCTAGTGCGGCAGGAAGACACCGGAAGATTTGGAGGTGATGTCTGAGGCTAGCGGTGGGCCAGGAGTGCACGAACAAGGCCACACAAGTGAGAGGGACGGATGTCTTGGACCCTGGACGGCGTTACATTGGCAGTGAGCCCTGACTCCCCCCAAGATACAGAGAGAGGGGCACATGAACATAGGGGTGGGCGGGGAACGTGCACCTATGACCGCTCAGATGTGATGACTGGGGCGGCATGGGCCCTGTTTCACACCATGACTGAACCCCCCGCCCTGGGGAGGGGGGGGGGGGGGGCAAAACTGCCATCGGAGCCCCAGTCAACATATTCAACTGAAGGGGTCATTTCAATGGTCCTTAAGAAGGTGCTGGAGGAGGGTGGGAAATTCTGGTGCTTTTGAAGAAGAATATTCCTGCTAATAGTGCAGAGGTGGGATAGACCAACTCAGGGCTCGCCCCCCCTTTGTAGTGAAGAATGATGGCCTTGAGGACCCGCTGGTGACTAGGAGGCGGAAGAAGAGCCAGTTAAGCTGCAGTGTGGAAAGAGAACCTGCGATCGGATCCTGAACAGTGGGGATGCTTTCGAGTGGAGCCCCTCCAGGCAGAAAGGTAGATACTTTGGGCCAGTGGGACCTGTGATGCTGTAACCTGGGGAACTCCATTGAAGAGTCGAGGGGGGAGCCTACCCAGGAGTGTGGATGTTGGACTACGACAGACCCCTGACAAGCAAAGGATCCTGAATGTGACTGGGGTGCAATTTGGCTGGACCGACCGGCTGCGGGTGTGGCCGCCAGAGAACTGTTGCTGGTGGGGACAAGGCCTGGAATATTGCCTGACCTGGGATAACTGTAACCCCAGGCGGACCAAATAAGAAAGGGTAAACACTGACGCACAGTAAAAACATTAGGGACAAGTGGCGCATACTGGGGAGTGACAGTGTACAGATTCCCAAAGTTGATCATGGGAAAATACAAAGTGCCCAGAGCTCAGAACAGTGACACAATCACCCAATATGCTTTGCCACAGGGCCCGCCATAAGGCAGCACGAACCAGTCGGGTGCCCTAGTACCAGAATCAAAGGGGAAACCATCAAGGGCGGCATTGCAGGAGCAATCTAAGGGTCCCATAACATCCTAAGGTAAGGTAGACACAGTGGTGATTGAGGTGGGCCTCCTGTGTGCAGACCTACCAAATGTTTTGTACAGAGTGATGGTTGAAGAGCAAATGATTGGCAGACTGGGCCAGGATGTTGTCACTCTCAAGAAACAAGTCACAAGGCTAGCAGCTACTGCAAAGATGCTGGAAGACAGAATGGAGGACACTGAAGTCCAGTCCCGCTGCTACGACCCACTGCAGTGAGTACCATAGACCAAGCCCTGAGATTCCTGTCAATTAAATGGAAGAATGTTGACATGGGTGGGGTAATCTGTATGTGGTCTTTATAGATCTTAGAGCCGCATTTGATTTGATCCCCAGGAACATGCTCTGGTCAACACTATCAAATATGGGGGTTCCATCAGGTCTTTTGAATACCTATGCTCAAATTAGATGTGGTAAGGGGGGTGAGTTGACTGACCCCATAGCTATTAAAAAAGGAGTTAGACAGGGATGTGTCTTGGCGCCCACTCTTTTCCTGCTCTATATTAATAACTGTATCCACTACATAGAGAATTGCACAAATGATTCACCTAAATTGGTAGGGAAAAAAATCCTGTGTCTGCTATATGCAGATGACACAATTCTGCTATCGAAATCGCCAATGGGAATCCAAAACTTGATTAATCAATCCTGTGTCTATTGTAGTGACTATGGTCTGGACGTAAATGTCAAGAAAACAAAACTCATGATATGCAGTACTTCAAGGAAACGACTGCGCGTTAGAATAGAAATGAACTCAATTCCGCTGGAAAAAGTGGAAGAGTTCGATTACTTGGGTATCAGACTATCGACTACAGGCAAATGGAAGGCAGCTATTGACAAAGGGGCACTTATTATAAGCCAAAGAGGTGGGGCCCTTGTTCGTAGGTCTAGAAAGGTTCCGAGCCCCCCCTTGAATATACTTGCAGAGATTTACAATGTCCAAGTCTGTGCGACGGCCCTATATGGAGCGGAACTTTGGGGGTCGCACAAAAATTTGGACATTCTGCAAACTAAAGAAAACCATTTCCTTAGACAGGTGTCTCGGTTAGGTATGGGCACACCAATGACCCCTCTTAGGCTCGATTTAGGTTTAGGCCCTAAGACCTCTTTCCTATTGGATTCGTCTATGGAAAACTGTTGAACTTGAACCATACAGGTTGGCGATAAGGGAGCTCATAGCCGCCCCCCAGGCCCTTGAAAAAATCCTTTGGTTGAAGGAGATTTAATCCGCCTGGGATATAATAGGACTCCCCCATTACTGGAAATATCCAGAACTAATCCCCAACAATGCAAGGCAATTCGTTACAAGAAGATATTGGGAGAAAATTAATGAAGATTCCTTGCACCAAAAGGTGGCGGGCAGGCTAACAATGGAATTTCTTCAACTTAAGCATGAGCCCTGGCCCGAGAACTTTTTGAATCTTTCTATGCCTCCGTATGCCCGTGTTTTATATCTCCAGCTAAGATGTGGTACATTGCCCACCAATAGTTACACAGCTCACTGGCCATCTAACATCTCTTCAACCGATAGATGTATTTTTTGCCAACATTGTAAAGAAACAACAGAGCATATACTATTCTTCTGCCCTTTGTATAAGAGTCCCAGAGGGAGGTGGATCATTCCCCTCTGCAAAAATGTATTACTGCAGGACAGAGCTAATGCCACCAGAATCTGCACATATGATACATCTTCTCTAGTAGCTATTACAATTACCAAATATCTATTGGAGGCTTGGTCCATCCGCCGTAGGTTTATTGTAGCAAAGGGCATCTGAGTCAGTTTGGCAATAGTCCACAGAGGGAGATTCAATAAGATATAATTGTTATCGATGCCTCTCTCCATATTCTTCATGTAGTTTTTGCAGGAATTTCATTAGGAACTAGTGGCCCTTCATACGACCAGTAGAGATTGTATAAGTTTACAGAGACATTTCTGCACTCGAAATTTGTCATGCTTTTTGACAAAATATTCTATATCTGGAAGTGAATTTTATCTGTTTTTTGGACTGGCGAAGGCCAGGTTTTATGAAAAGAAATAGCTGCACACACTGGTATGATAGACATAAGTTTTTATCATAGCTTTTTCTTTTTTTTATTATTACTATCTTATCTATGTCTTATCCATTGCATTTTATCTATGATCAAAAGCTTAGTTTTGAGGATTTCACAGTTATATTTCTTCGATTGTTATTGGTTTTATCAGCACTTTGTATTGTTATCATGAACTTTAACATATTTTATTTATTATGTAAGAATGTTATCTTGTAATTTTAAATGGTCTAGAACTCTAGACCGAATGAATTTAAAATTAAAAATTATAATACACTACATAGCACAACCAAATATATTACCATGGAGCCCTTACAAGAGCCTAACTTGCACTAGTCACATTATTCATAAACATTAAAGACCCAGCACAAGAATCTCGTCTAAGAGTCCAAATAGAGCCCCCTTTTGTGCTCAAGTATAATGCTCATGTTCTGGGTGCCTTAGAGCACTTTCCCTTGGCAGTATACATTAACTAACTAAAAGTACTGTTATGCACATTAACTCACAAAACACCCAACTCATTTGCATGATCACAGAAAAGGAAGAGAAGGATGAAATGCCAGACAACAAAAACCGCAAACCAAGACATTAAAAGGGTCAACTAGCTACCTGTATAAGATTCGAGCACAACTGAGTGCAGTACAGAAGACATGTTACAGAAATCTGCAGATTGAGCAACATTGTGCAAGCCATTATGGAAAGGTTGTGTAGCCCATAATAGAAGGCTGAAGACTAGGCTAAAATCGTGTTCCTCTTAAACCAAACACTTAGCAAAAATCGACTTACAGCAAATACTGTTTAGTTTGAAGTGTTGGTTTTCAGTACTCTAAGGGCTATCAAAGATCTCCTACTCCCTATGTTGAGACACACTGATGAAATTAACTTGCGTGGTACACCTTGCCACGATAAGCAGAATGTGCTTCTTCGTTTCGGACTATGTACCACAAGCAGGGAGAGTGCTAGGAGACAGTCATTTCTTCCATTTCATGAGTAGTAGATTGCCCAGTCTGAATCTTTAATACAGACTTTTGGCAAGGGGGTGTGTGTGATATTATCTAAAAAAACAAAATTCAAACTGTGGCGCAAACTTAAGAACAAAGTATTGATTGGTTAGGCTTCCATTACCTGTTTTTCAAACATAGCAGTCATAAACAAAGGTCATACAACAGGACTATAAAACTGCAACATCAGCCTTCTTAATAGTTTCTCGGTTTTCCCACATCCCTAGTGACCCAGATTGGGAACCAACTAGATACATATTTTAACCAGGGAACTTTATATGAGTTCGCCAAACTCATTAGTTCCTTTACACAATTCGTAAGATCGGTTAACTTAGGCGTGGTCCACAGTCTTAGCCAGTAAACAGAAGGTTACATTTTGGTAAGTCTGAGATTCCTTTAAGACCAGTATAAAAAAATAGAGGTAGAAGAGGTGTACTCACTGGAACTGAGACGAGATATCTTATAAAACTATTCTCAGCAATAGCTAGTTTCTGCATCTCATTAAAACCCCACAGCTCTGCTCCGTAAGGGCAGCATTCTGTGCCCTGGCTCTGTAAACTTCCAAAACAAAGACATTTGAGAGCAAACTGGTTCTGAAGTGCATGCGTAAAATGGCTTTGGACCTATGTTGGATATGTAAGAAACTCTTATGTTGGGGTCCCCAGGCAAAATTTTCAGACAGCTTTATTCACAAGTATTCAAAGCTGTGGACATGTTCCAGCACACTAGACCCCACCCTCATAACACATTTCCTGGTTGATCTAGCCCTGAAAGCCATAAACTTAGTTTTTGCTGACTTCAGCTCTAACCCTTTCAGATTGCAAAACTTGATGAATCGATCAATTAGATATTGAAGGCCCATTGGTGTCTTGGAAATGAGCAGCAAATCATCAGCATAGAGTTTGAACCGTTGGACCATCTTAGGTAGCAGAGTAGTTCAGACAATCCAATAAAATGGTGACTATGTTGTTAACATTAACTCTATTTATCAGGATGCAGTCAATGAGTTTGCCTTTGTCACCCCAGTACACTTGTACATAGTCATGTTTGAGCAAGCGTGCAATAAGATTGACCAAATCAGATGGCATGCCCATTCCGCCAGGAACACCCCATATTTTGTCCCGCGGGACACGATTAAACGCAACCGATAGAGCTACAAAAGCCACTTAGCAGTATACAGTACTGGTCTTCACACGAAAACCTGCTTGGAGAGGCAACAATATTTAGTGTTCATTCACCCAATCTAGAAATGTATCGAGAACCTGCTTAGCAAAGATTTTCTACAGATTATTGATAAGGCTGATGGGGCAATAGTTGGAAGGATCACCACCATCACCCATCCTATAGACTGGAATAATTTCAGCCCCCCTTCAAGTATCAGGAATTCTGCTGGCAGCTGCAATGGCATTAAATAAAAGGTTGACATAAACTGACCAAACTATTGGCTCGAATTTGAATAAATCACCGGGAATCTTGTTGGGACCAGGTGTCTTTGCTAGTTTGAGGAAACCAATAGCACCAATGGCGTCAGATAAACTAAAGCTTACAAGACTACTTGCAGCTTTATCATGGATGACAGGAATGATACTCCCAGGTCTTTAGCCTAAAGGTGACTAGTACAGCCTTAGAACCCGCTGTAGCGGGCTCTACCGGCTATTAAAGGCCCGCTCCCCGCGTTAAATGCCCGAGCCGAAGGCGAGGGCATTTAACAAGGGAGAGGGACTTTAATAGCTGGTAGAGCCAGCTACGGCGGGTTCTAAGGCTATTAGAACATTCTGCCACTCAGGGCAGAATGTTCAATAAAAAAAAAATTTTCACGGAGCCCGAGGAGATTAAAATCCCCTCGGGCTCCGTGAGGCTTTGTTCACAGCTGCTGCTGTGAACAAAGCAAACATTGGAATGTTGGCGCTGCGGGCTTTTACCGGCCAGTAAAAGCCTGCAGCACTCCATTGTTTTCAATGGAGCTGCCAACCTTCCAATGTTCTAATAACCGTTATAACACCAGGGGGTGGCACAGTGGGCTTCCACCAATCAGAACCTTCCCTTTGTGCTCAGAGGTAGTATTGGAATCCTTTCCCTCCAAACTCTTTTAGTACCCCTTGGGAAACTTCTCTGGTCAACCTGGCCTTCCTCTGTTGAAGGGGACCTGAACCACCATTCTTGTGTTCACTCCCAGGTACCTTTTTGCACACTCTAGTGCTGATTCAGAGCTTTGTTTCTTTCCCAAGCTACTTGTGGGTCCTCCAGATTTGAGTAGGTCAAGCTGTGAAAGGACACACTGCTCTCTGCCCTAGACAAAGCAGGTAGCCTCACTCCTGTGGGCAGCTCTTCCACCACTGGCTCGGGGTCATCCTCATTCTTCTCCTCTATTTTCATCTCATTTTCTGCTCCATCATCCTCCTCTCCAATGGGAACATTGCACGACTCCACAAGTGGGGAGTTCTAAAACATATGTAGAAAAATGCACATAATATTCTGTGCATGATGTCATGATTTCAAATTACCTACATCAAAAGCAAGGAATATATTGCTAACTGACACTAAATTAATTTATTTGGATTCCTTTGTCTCTTAGTTGGACATACAAAGCTATGAGTATTGGAAAAAGACAGTTGATTTATAAATGGTTTGATGAATGAATGATTGGCAGATACAAGGCATGGAAGCCTTGTGTAGAGCATGTTTAATTCAGTTACAAAATATTTGTTTGAACGACAGTTTTCAGCAAACAATTTGCTTTGGGTTTGCAAAAGTAAAAGAAATTAATGTGCCAAGTAATTCCCCATAGCTAAAGTTAAGAATTGGCAGAAGATTGTGACCTTTTCAGAAGAACAGTTGAATGCAGTGGTTCAGAACAGTACCTTCAATTCATCACTTTCAGATCCTAATGGGTGGTTATAGTGGCCGGTGGACACAAATGGTCGTCATGCTCATCTTTTTAACTCCACATGGAGTTTTAGAGCAAGCAGACCGGACCCTGGTTACGTCACCACACAACACTCTGGTATCGTCATCACATACAGCATGGGTAAATTATGTCAGCAACAGTTGCAATCCTCCACATTAACAGCTGTAAAAGAACGCCTCCTTCTCCTTTCCAAAGACATAGATTTAAAAGATTACTTACTGGGTCCTAGAAAAACATGCCCCAAAAGATTCCTATATGATATGTATAAGAAATTTGGAAGCTTTCGCAAATGGAAGACGCTGCTCGTTTAAGGCAAATAGATAAGGAAAACTTAGAGAAAGCATTAGCCATTGTCGACAATGGTATGAACATACTGTCCACTCATTTATACACAACAAACAACACTGTGTCCTCTGTTATTGACATCATTCAAAGCAACATGTCTTTTTTTTATAATAGGGGCAAAACTAGCTTAGGTCCATTATGCTGTTGAGTTGGACTTTACAAGTTCTTAAGGCGGGACACATGTCTTGGAAGCATGTGAACTCTATAGAGTTTTGTGTTCAGCATTACAAATAAACAACAGATAATGGCAAAAGAGGAAGCTTAGTATTGAGAAGCTAGAAAAGTTGCTTTTCGAGTAGCTGACATACCACCATCATTGTGGTTACATTGGGTGATATCCCTCCTGACAGTTAAATTTCAATTCACCTTGTGTTTGAAACACTTTCCTAATGGCAGGTTTGAACATTTAGAAGGCAGTTAGATCCATGAGGTTTGGGAGCTGCCCTTTGATTTCATATGCTTGAGTGATGACAAAGAGGTTTTTCTTAGCAGAAGCGAATGCAAGACTTCTGTAAGCCATTCAATGATTTGCAAACAGGTGGCATTGCACAGTGCTTGTAATCCGTCGGCGGCTAACTTAGCCTGCTACCTGAAGGGTATTCCTTCCTCTATGATCAGCCACTTATTTCAGTTAGTCTCGAATGAGAGTTACTTGATGCTGAGTGATCAAGGTGTTGTTGTGATGATAGCAGGTGTCCCATATATGTTTTCTGTTTCTCAAATAATAACCTGCTATGGAAACGTACTTTCCCCCACCACACCAGAAATAAAAGTAGCACATTTGTGGTCTCATATTGCTACTTATAATGTCAATTGGGACAAGGTGAGAAGACTAAAGGCACTACTGTTTCAAAAACATGTGGCTCGCGCCTCCACCTGTGAAACATACGACCTTCAAGTGGCAAGGTCTTCGACTGGGATACAGTCCCTTTTAAAAACAAACTTTCCAAGACACTTTGGTGAACTGGAGAGTCGCATTTTTAATGCATCCATCACCGCAAGGATTGTGTACTTTTTTTTAAACCGTTGGGTCCGGATTTGTAAACACATTCCAGATTATTTTTGGAATAATACCGTCAGAAATTTACTCTCTTTTTTTCAAGTGTTTTTGTTGGGCTTCCTGATTGCATGTGCATTAGTTGGCGGTATCTTGCTGTTGTTATTTTTAATTTGCAATGGCTGCCCCATCTCAGCAAAGAAGTGTGATGGAGCTCCCACCATCCCATCTGTGTCGTGAACACACAATGCAGTACTTTGGAGTATCAATTCTGGAAGAACTTTACAAGGAATGGCCATTGTCATTTTGACCAGTATTCTGTTGTGTGTAGCCTGTTTTCCATTGCTTATGGTGCTCTTTCGAACATGCAATGAAAACAAGTATTTTCTGTGGATATAAATCTGATGATGTCCTCGATGAGGGTTCATTGCCGGAGTTGTCCCATGAGATTGAGGTTGTTCTGTGATGTCTTCTAGGAGCCAGCATTCATGGATTAAGTCACTTTGGCTTCCAGTGCCCTGACATCTGGCATAGCACAGAATGTTGCCTCCCCTACTATGGATCATGTGTGTTTCTTTGACTTTTTGAATGAGACTCTGGTAGTGTTATCGTCTACCGAAGCGGGGTCTATCCTGGATTCCATCACCACTGTTATGTTTGATGACCTCATGCGAGATTTTGATGACTTTTAATTGCCCTTTTTTTTCCCAAACCATGAATTGTTTCAACTCAGCCTTATGGTTTGGCTTGTCAATTTAGAGGTTTTTGTTCTGTTCATAGTTTTTATAATTTTTATACATGGAATGTTTATGTTTTATGTTAGTTTATTGAGATATTAGACTCTGCACTCGTGTTCCGGCAAGGGGAGGGTGTTGTAGGATCTTTGTTTTCATTTTTTTTTTTAGCAAAGCCTGCTTTTAGCTAGTTGTTTCTATATTTTAATTGGCTGCCTCTTTCCAAGAAAACAAAGTTCACGCTGCACATTTGATCAGCCATTGTACAACGTGATCTCTGTGCCTTGTCCAAGGTTGCCTTGTAGGGTACATGATATGCCAACTTGTATTGCTGGCCTAGGAGCCAGTTTCTATCCACAAGACACATCATTACATCAGGTCTGTTCTCAGAAATCTGTATGGGATATTATAAGAACACAACGGCCTAAGGACGTAGAGGGCATTCTAGTCATGACCGTCCTGGCATGTGTACGACACTACAGACAGCTTTGCTGATCCTGGCACTGAATCTTCAGCTTCCCGAGGATTGCCATCCAGACAACAGGCAGACCCCTACTATTCTATTCAGGTATGGGGTCAGGGTTCCACCCTTAGATCAGGACAGGCAGAAGGGTCACAACCACTATGCTCTCAGATGTAGACCTATGGTGTAGGCAGGAATCTCTAGAATATCTAGGTTTTCTAGAATCACACAAAATGGCGGGGCTGTTATATTCTTCACCTTGGTTGTAATTATGATTTCTTTACTATGTTTCATCTGCATTAATATCTCATTCCATACTTTTTACACTAGATGCAATTGCTTTCATAAATGCATTGAAATCCAGTTTGCATCTTGTGTATTTCCTTGGCATGTGTGAGTAATTGAGTAACTGAGTGAAAGCGGCATGATCTGTTTCCCTGACTTCTCTGGGGAGTCAGAGTGTCAGGTTTAGGTTGTCACAAAACACCTCTTCCCTGATTGGGGTGGGTGAGGCACTGCAGGCTAGCCAGTAGTTAGGCTGACAGCTTCCATGTGGTGTGAGATTGACTCAGTCTTTCACACTCTGTACTGCTGCTGCTCTAAAAACGTAGTCTTATCACGATAATAGGAATCACACGACATGACGCGACCATCGTAGGCTCAGGTACTTATTTAAAAGATCTCCTGAGTAACTCTCTCCATTCTAAAGGCATTCTATGTACCTTTGTTGTGGCACAATAAGTGCTACAGTCCATTAGTGATATTTAACTTACAAGCCCCTGGGTACCATATACTAGGGACTTATAGGTAAGTTAAATGTGCCAATTAAGATTCTTAACCAATTCGACAAGTTTTTAGGGGTCACAGCACATGCGCTGGGGCCTAGTTAGCAGGGAACTAGTGTACACAGGCCAAACACCAGCAACATCAGTTAAAAAACATGGATGATCATGCAAAAAGAGGCATTTTCTTGGTGTATACCAATTTCACTGTGTTGAAAGGAGGAGCACAAGCACTTTACCACTGGTTACCAGGGGTAAAGTTCACAGAATTCTACAGCCACCAAATACAAGATTTGGCAAAGAAAATATGATGTGACCCTGCAGAATGTGAAAATTTCCAGCAGATTCAATTGGAGGACCATGTTCTGCGGAATGACCAGTCTGTGACCTAAAAAAGCATAAATCACGGACAATGGTAAGCTCATGTTGGACACTATACAATGCATCTAAGTTCTGCTGAACATCCTGTAACCGCCTTTAGAGCCTCCCATCGCCCTGTGTTCACAGTAGTCATGGCTATTTGCAAGCAATCATCATGGCTGGTGACCACTGCAATGGTATCTAATGACTTGGGTAAGCGTTTTGACCTTTCCACCACTTATCTAACATACCTCTTGGTCTCTTGAGCTGCCTTCTCTTTGTCAAGGGTGGCAGCACAGGGATAACATGACAAATAGTCTGCTTGATTCAGTGAATCAGGCTTATTCATTATGTGAATGAGAGCTCTTGTAACTGAAGCACACTTTTGAATACAAGCAGGCCATTTTGATGAGGAACCCTGGAACAACGGGACCAGGGGTTGGTGATCGATGTGTACCAAAAAACAATGGCCAAATAGGTATAAATAGAAATGCCAGTAACCCCAGTGTATATCTTTCACTCTCATTCATTCTGTGAACACTTCTGTTCGGTAGGCATGATTGCGCAGCTAGCGTAGGCAACAGGGACCCACTCCCCAGACTACTGTTTTTGTGAAAATACAGCTCCTAACACAGTGGAACTGGCATCCAGTCAAGGATCTGTGTTTCTTGAAGCATTAAAGTCTATCAGTCTTGTGTCTGATGACAGTGCCTCTTTAGTGCACCGGAAGGCAGCATCATTGGTCCAGTCCCACAATGAGGATGCTTTTGGTAAGGACTCAGAGTAGCCCTGTAAGGGATGTCATATCTTTGATGAAATTACAACAGTGATTGACCATTTCCAAAAAGCATCTGATTTCAAAGATTGAGTTGTGCCAGCTTAATATCCATGAGTTTAATGTGTTCTGGGGCTATATGATCAGCTGAGAAGCAATAGCTACAAAAATATCCTTGGTCGCAGGAATTCACGCTTTTCTTGGTGCAGGGTGAGCCCACTCTCACAAGTCTTCATAGTGCTTTTGCAGAACTCTTCCAACAAAGCCTCAATTTCTGTTATATGCACTCTGAATGCACATTGCACCAGTTGTAGTTTCTCTGCCACCCGGCAACTCCGTAACACTCCCAACACCACCCTTTGTGGCACATACCTTGGCCTGTGTTTCGGTTGTGGGAGATATTGGTCACAAACATACCAGCCAGGGGCAATGGTTGGGTCTGGCTGTAGGTGTAGACTTTGACGTTTGCCAGTTTGAGAGCTGATCGTACTTCACCTGTCTCATACGTCTCTTTGCCTATGACACTGATGGAGGCCCCAATGTTTACGATAGCTGCCACTGGCTTCTCTCCATCCTTGACATGACATTTCAGAGGGGACCGGGTGTCCAATCGAGTTTGATCCACAGTGAACTGTGTGTGCAGTGTCTTCCACTTCATCATCTTCCCGGTCTCCTTCTTTTTCAGACAAAGAGCTGGAGGCTAGGTTTGCAGCTGTGGATGTTGATGATTTTGGTTTGCAGGTGGAACAGCACACTTGAGCAAAATAGTTCATTTTGCCACATGAGTCACATTGCTCTGCTTGACTGTCTTGTGTATGGCTGACTCCATGTGGAATGCGCGAACTTTAGATAGTTCATTCGACCAACCTAACCTCAAACTGTCCTGCAGTGTTTGTAGTTTAGTTCTTGGAGCACTTGTTCTCTCAATTTCACCATGGAACAGCCCTGAATGATTTGCACCCTTATGTCTTCTGTTTCGTTTTGAAGTGTGCCGGTGGTCACTGCTTTTTTGAGCCTGGTATAGAATGCATTAACAGCCACCTCAGGTTCTTGTTGGACTTGGTGAAACAAGAAATGCTTGCAGTCTGGATTGACAATGGGTTCAAAATGGTTCTGGAGCACTGTGACAAGGGTGGCATTGATGTATGGCAGACTGGCTTCAGGGAGCATGCAGTATAGTTTGTAAATGTTCCCATCCACAAGGTGTAGCGTAAAGGTCTCTTTTGATTATCTTCAATGGTGGTGGCAGTGAAATATAGCATTACTCATTCTATCCACAGCTGCCATTTGTGTACTTGTGCTGATGGGGCCCAGTGAGGACAAAAGGTTTGATGGCTGAAATATTGGCTAGTCTGTCAGTTTGTTGTGAGATCACCATGTCATGATCCCAGATAAGTTTAACACTGTCAGTACATGTGTCGGCCAATGGCCGACACACACACACACCCTCTCTGGTGCTGGCCACGATCACTGGCCAACGCAAGGGAGGGGTATTAAAAAAATATATATATATGTTTTAATTCCCCTTAGGAGACGCGGAACAGCTTCTCCATCTCCCCCGCCCCCCTTGCCCATCTGTGAAGTCAGCATACCGTGAGTAATCCATGGCCAGGAAACAACACTAGGCTCCGGGGATTGGGCTGTTGGGCCCTGTGTAAGTGGTCCGCCCCGTGGGGGCAGTATAATTAAAAAAAATAACAGAATTTTCCCTGTGGGAGGTGATGGCGCCTCCCAGGATAGAAATATAAAATACCATTTTTTTAAAATATATTTAAGAAATGGCAGATCGGCCCTCTTGACACAGGGGTATCTCAATTATAACATTCGTACCAAACATCTTGCTAGGCTGACTCCTTGAACTCATTCTATGGAGAGACCATTTCAATAACAATCTCTCTCTCTCTCCTCCATCCTATTATGGGATGGAAGAGAGGGAGAGAGAGACAGACAGAAATTGAGAGATTGAAGGAGAAAGAGGGAAATGAAGAGAAAGATTGACAGAGAACTTGAGAGAGAAAAGGTTTTTAGCCTTTGATTAATGATGTAGGTAGAATGAGATATTTTAGGGCAACTTAAAAAGAAAAGTGTATTTGTCATTTAAAAGGAGTGAGATGACCTTTCAGTATGAAATTTAAACTTTGGAAATTTAAAGAAATTTATAAAGGTAAAGGCCATGGACACACCTGGAGTAGAACCCTAAACTTTGAGGGTGAGAGTCCGTGACCTTTTTGATTAGGCCTTAGGTGACTCCACAGTGTGCTGCCTCCACACAAACCTATGACACTCAAACCATGTATTTGCTAGGAAAGAAGCATGATTTGTCCATCACGATGAAGAACACTAGTGAATAAACAAACATACTGCCAAGCGATACTAGGATTTGCTCCTTCACCCTACTGAGCAACAGTATAAGGCATTCACAATTAGGCTAGAAGTTACTTTTTTCTGCTGTGCATCCAAATGTAACTGCAACATTCATACCGAACATATTGCTAGTCTCAGTCTCAGTCTCTCTCTCTCTCTCTCTCTCTCTCTCTCCTTTCCCTTTCCTCTCTCCCCCCCCCCCAAAAAGGAGGGAAATGAAGAGAAAGATTGACTGAGAGAGGGTTTTTAGGCTTTGATGAATGATATATTTAGAATGAGATATGTTAGGGCAAATTAAAAAAGAAAAGAAAGAGAGAGAGAGAGAGAGACCGAGAGAGAGAGCAAAAGAGTGAGTGTGTGTGTATACATATGGAAAATGTCACTTACCCAGTGTACATCTGTTCACATGCTATGCACTGTTCCTGCCATCTAGTGTTGGGCTCGGAGTGTTACAAGTTGTTTTTCTTCGAAGAAGTCTTTTCGAGTCACGGGACCGAGTGCCACCTCCCTTTCGGCTCCATTGCGCATGGGAATTGACTCCATCTTAGATTGTTTTCCCGCAGAGGGCGAGGTAGGAGTGGTAGAATGACAATAGTAAAGATATCCATGCAATGGAATAGATATGTCAAATCATTAACATTTATAAAGCGCGCTACTCACCTGTGCGGGTCTCAAGGCGCTAGGGGAAAGGGGGGGTTACTGCTGCTCGAATAGCCAGGTTTTTAGGAGTCTCCGGAAAGCGGAGTGGTCCTGGGTGGTCCTGAGGCTGGTGGGGAGGGAGTTCCAGGTCTTGGCCGCCAGGAAGGAAAAAGATCTCCCACCTGCCGTGGAGCGGCGGATGCGAGGGACGGCAGCGAGTGCGAGACCAGAGGAACGGAGGAGGCGGGTGGGGACGTAGAAGCTGAGGCGTCGGTTGAGGTATTCCGGTCCCTTGTTGTGGAGGGCTTTGTGTGCGTGGGTGAGAAGTCGAAAGGTGATCCTTTTGCTGACTGGGAGCCGATGCAGGTGTCTCAGGTGTGCGGAGATGTGGCTGTTGCGGGGTACGTCGAGGATGAGGCGTGCCGATGCGTTTTGAATGCGTTGCAGGCGATTTTGGAGTTTGGCTGTGGTCCCGGCGTAGAGGGTGTTGCCGTAGTCCAGGCGGCTCGTGACGAGGGCGTGGGTCAGGGTTTTTCTAGTGTCGGCGGGGATCCAGCGGAAGATCTTGCGGAGCATGCAGAGGGTGAGGAAGCAGACGGAGGACACGGCGTTGACTTGCTTGGTCATGGTGAGAAGAGGGTCCAAGATGAAGCCGAGGTTGCGGGCGTGGTCTGTGGGGGTCGGTGCGGTGCCGAGGGCCGTGGGCCACCAGGAGTCGTCCCAGGCGGACGGGGTGTTGCTGAGGATGAGGACTTCCGTTTTTTCAGAGTTCAGCTTTAGGCGGCTGAGCCTCATCCAATCTGCGACGTCCTTCATACCCTCTTGTAGGTTGGTCTTGGCGCTGGCGGGGTCCTTGGTGAGGGAGAGTATAAGTTGGGTGTCGTCGGCGTAGGAGGTGATGATGATGTCGTGCTTGCGAACGATGTTGGCGAGGGGGCTCATGTAGACATTGAAGAGTGTCGGGCTGAGCGATGAGCCTTGAGGTACGCCGCAGATGATCTCGGTGGGTTCTGAGCGAAACGGAGGGAGGTAAACTCTTTGGGAACGGTTTAAGAGGAAGGAGGCGATCCAGTCCAGGGCCTGGCCTTGGATCCCAGTGGAGCGGAGGCGGGTGATTAGGGTGCGGTGTCAGACGGTGTTGAAGGCAGCCGAGAGGTCGAGGAGAATGAGGGCGACTGTTTCACCGTTGTCCATCAGGGTTCTGATGTCGTCAGTGACTGAGATGAGGGTGGTTTCCGTGCTGTGGTTGGTTCGGAATCCGGTTTGTGAAGGGTCGAGCAGGTTGTTGTTTTCCAGGAAGGTGGTCAGCTGTTTGTTGACGGTCTTCTCTATTACCTTGGCTGGGAAAGGCAGAAGAGAGATGGGGCTGAAGTTTTTCAGGTCGCTCGGGTCAGCCGTAGGTTTCTTTAGTAGGGCGTTGACTTCGGCGTGTTTCCAGCATTCGGGGAAGGTAGCAGAAGAAAAAGAAGAGTTGATGACGGTCTGGAGGTGCGGGGCGATGATGTCGTCGGCTTTGTTAAAGATGAAGTGAGGGCAGGGGTCCGAAGGGGCGCCGGAGTGGATAGAGTTCATGATGGATTTGGTTTCTTCAGTGTTGATGTGGGTCCAGTTGTTGAGGGTAATGGCCGGGGGTGCGGGTTCGGTGGTGTTATGTTGGGTCTGGTGTCCGAAGCTGTCGTGGAGGTCGCTGATCTTGCGATGGAAGAAAGTGGCGAGGGATTCGCACAAATCCTGTGAGGGCGTGACGGCGTTGGGGTTGGAGAACTCCTTGACGATGCTGAAGAGTTCTCTGCTGTTGTGGCTGTTTTTGTCAAGTCTGTCGGTGAAAAAGTTCTTTTTAGCCGCGCGGATCAGGCGGTGGTGTTCGCGGGTAGCGTTCTTGAGGGCGGTCATGTTGTCTGCGGTGTGGTCCTTGCGCCAGGCCTTCTCGAGGGCGCGACAAGTTTTCTTTGATTCTTTGAGGGTGTCAGGGAACCAGAGAGGTTTTTTGGTGTTGGTCTGTCGATGCGTGCGTTTGAGGGGAGCAAGGTTGTCTGCGCAGTTGGAGATCCAGTTTGAGAGGCTGAGGGCTGCGTCGTTGGGGTCGGTGGTGAGGGTGTGTTGGTTGGCGGCGAGTGCTGAGAAGAGTTGCTCTTCGGGGATCTTGTTCCACTGTCGACGAGGGATGGGTTGAGTGCGGAGGTGGCGGGTCTCGCGTCGGAATGTGAAGTGGACACAGCTGTGGTCGGTCCAGTGTAGAGCGGAGGTGTGGCTGAAGAAGACGTGTTTGCTGGCGGAGAAGATAGGGTCAAGCGTGTGTCCGGCGATGTGGGTGGCGGTGTTCACCAGTTGTTTGAGGCCGAGGTTGGCGAGGTTGTCGAGCAGGGTGGTGGTGTTGGGGTCGTTGTTTTGTTCCAGATGGAAGTTGAGGTCGCCTAGGAGGATGTAGTCCGGTGAGGGGAGGGCGTGCGGGGAGATGAAGTCGGCGATGGCGTCGCTGAAGGGGGCGCGCGGTCTGGGAGGACGGTAGACGAGGGATCCTCTGAGGGTGGTCCTCGGGTCGGTGCGAATCTGAAAATGCAGGTGTTCAGCGGCGAGAGGGGTGTCTTCGGTGGAGGTGGTGACGCTGATGGAGTCTTTGAAGACGATGGCGATACCTCCTCCTACTTGGTTGGTGCGGTCTTTTCTGGAGATCTTGTAGCCTTCGGGGATGGCGGTGGCGATGTCTGGAGCAGAGGAGGCGTTCATCCAGGTCTCCGTGATGAAGGCGACGTCCGGTGCTGTGGAGTCCAGGAGGTCCCAGAGTTCAACGGCGTGCTTGTGGACGGAACGAGCGTTGACCAGGATGCACTTGAGGTGGTTGATGGCGCGTGGGCTTGTGGTCGTGGTAGTTGCGTGGTGGAAGATGCGTTTGCAGGAGTTGCAGGCGAAGGGTCCATGGGTGCGTTTGGGGTGAGCTTGGAAGCAGGTGTTGGAGCGCCCTGGGTTGAGGGCGTGGAGGGTGGTGGGGTCGTAGTGGATCAGCGGGGCTTGGGAGAGCTGGGGACCAGGGGTCGTGGCGCTGGGCGCGGGCCAGGCACGGACGGGCACAGACGGGCTTGCATCTGGCGCGCCAGCGGCGCGGTCGCGCAGCGGCCGCCATATGAGGTAGGAGGGGTCAGCTGGGGTCGAATGGGAGCTGGGGGGCGGGGGCATGCAGGAGGTCTCGGCAGGAAAGCGTGAGGGAGGGGGGGGACAGGTAGAGTGAGAAGAGCTGGGGGAGGGGGGTTTAAGGGTGGAGGGGGGTGAGTGTTAGGAGATTTAGGAGATTAGGGAGAGAGATAGGAGTAGGGTTGTGAAGATAGGCGAGGGGGGGTTGTAGAGGTGGGTGAAAGGTAGAGTGAGAGGATAGGAAGATAGGTAATAGAGGGGGTGGCGGGAAGGGGGGGAGAGATAGAGAAAGTAGATAGAGAAATAGATAGAGAAATAGATAGGTAGAGAGATAGGTAGATAGAGAGATAGGTAGATAGGAGGAGGTGGAGAGTGAAGGAGTTAGATAGTGAGATAGAGAGATAGAGAGATAGGTAGATAGGAGGAGTGAGGGAGGTAGATAGCGAACGGGGTAGGTAGGGGTGATAGAGAGTGGGAGGCGAGTGAGGGAGGGGGATGAGGCAGGAGCAGGAGGGCAGGCGCGGGGAGAAGAAGACGGAGGAGGCAGAGGAGCCGAAGACAGAAGATAGAAGACAGAAGACAGAAGAACAGAAGACCGGAAGAACAGAAGAACAGAAGAACAGAAGACCGGAAGAACAGAAGAACAGGAGAACAGAAGACCGGAAGAACAGAAGAACAGAAGAACAGGAGTCCAGAAGATCACAGATGAAGATACGAAGAACAGAAGGCAGAAGACAGGCAGAAGACCACAGAAGAAGATGAAGAAGAGGAGAGGCGAACAGGAGAGGCAGAGAAGCACCCAGAAGAAGAGAGCAGACGGGGAAAAGAAGAGTACAGAAGAAGATTACAGAGGAGGAGCGAGGAGGAAGAACAGAGAAGAGGAAAAGAAGAAAAGAAGCAGGAGCAGGAGAGAGGGTGAGTAGCGCGGGGCAGGGAGGTGGGGGGTACTTACTGTGAGGTGGGTCTCAGGAACTCAGGAACCTGGAGGAGCTGGAGGAGCTGCAGCGGCAGGGGGAGCGACCTACCCTTGGGTCAAGGGTCGCCACCACTGTCGCGCAGCGGCCACCATATGAGGTAGGAGGGGGGGGAGGGGTCAGCTGTGGGAGAATGGGAGCTGGGGGGGCGGGGGCGTGCAGGAGGTTGCGGCGGAAAAGCGCGAGGGAGGGGGGGACAGGTAGAGTGAGAAGAGCTGGGTGAGGGGGGTTTAAGGGTGGAGGGGGAGAGTGTTAGGAGGTTTGGGAGGTTAGGAAGAGAGATAGGAGTAGGGTTGTGAAGATAGGGGGGGGGGTTGTAGAGGTGGGTGAGGGTGAGAGGTAGAGTGAGAGGATAGGAAGAATAGGTAATAGAGGGGGTGGCGGGAAGGGGGGGAGAGATAGAGAAATAGATAGAGAAAATGGATAGATAGAGAAATCGATAGATAGAGAAATAGATAGAGAGATAGGTAGATAGGAGGAGGTGGAGAGTGAAGGAGTTAGCTAGTGAGATAGAGAGATAGAGAGATAGGTGGATAGGAGGAGAGAGGGAGGTAGATAGCGAATGGGTTAGATAGGGGTGATAGAGAGGGGGAGGCGAGTGAGGGAGGGGGATGAGGCAGGAGCAGGAGGGCAGGCGCGGGGAGAAGAAGACGGAGGGGGCAGAGGAGCCGAAGACAGAAGATAGAAGACAGAAGATAGAAGACAGAAGAACAGAAGAAACAGGAGTCCAGAAGAACTCAGAAGAGCAGAAGTTCACAGAAGAGCAGAAGATCACAGATGAAGATACGAAGAACAGAAGGCAGAAGACAGGCAGAAGACCTCAGAAGAAGATGAAGAAGAAGAGAGGCGACAGGAGTGGCAGAGAAGCACACAGAAGAAGAGAGAAGACGGGGAGAAGAAGAGTACAGAAGAAGATTACAGGCGAGGAGCGAGGAGGAAGAACAGAGAAGAAGAAAAGAAGAAAAGAAGCAGGAGAGAGGGTGTATGTACATAGTTTGCGCTAAAGGAATGTTTATTTACATATATACAATTTCTAATTGCAACTTAAACGGCTACTGGCTCCCGGGGAGGTGGAAGGGAGCATGTGAATCTGCAGCAGAACATGCTGTGCATAGACTACAAAGCAGTAATCCTCCCGAAAGCGGTGGTCAGCCTGTAGGAGTTGAAGTTGTTTGAAATAATGTTCTTAGTACAGCCTGTCCTACTGTAACTTGTTGTGTTGCTAACACATCTACACAGTAATGTTTAGTAAAAGTATGAGGTGTTGACCAAGTGGCTGCCTTACAATCTCTGTCATTTGTATGTTACCTAGAAAGGCCATTGTTGCTCCTTTCTTTCTAGTGGAGTGTGCCTTTGGTGTAATGAGTAGTTCTCTTTTAGCTTTTAGGTAATAAGGCTGTATGCATTTAACTATCCATCTGGCTATGCCCTGTTTCGATATAGGTTTACCAGCATGGGGTTTCTGGAATGCGACGAACAATTGTTTAGTTTTACGAATTGGTTTTGTTCTGTCTATATAGTACATTAGAGCTCTTTTAATGTCTAATGTATGCAGTGCTCTTTCTGCTAATGAGTCTGGCTGTGGGAAGAAGACTGGGAGTTCCACTGTTTGGTTGAAATGAAACGGTGTTTGTGTACTTGTATAAAGGGTTCCTCAATAGTGAAAGCCTGTATTTCACTAACTCTTCGTAATGAAGTGATAGCCACTAGAAATGCCACTTTCCAAGTTAAGAATTGGATTTGACAAGAATGCATGGGTTCAAAAGGTGGGCCCATGAGTTGTGTAAGTATAATATTAAGATTCCACGAGGGTACTGGTGGAGTTCTTGGAGGTATGATTCTCTTTAGTCCTTCCATGAAGGCTTTAATGACTGGTATTCTAAATAGTGATTTTGTGTGTTTAATTTACCAGTACGCTGAAATTGCAGTGAGGTGTATTTTGATGGATGAAAAAGCAAGATTTTCTTTTTGTAAATGTAGTAAATAGCCTACGATGTCCTGTATGGACGCATCTAATGGTTTGATGTGTTTTGCTTGGCAGTAGAAAACAAATATTTTCCATTTATTAGCATAGCAATGCCTGGTGGTAGGTTTTCTTGCCTGTTTAATGACTTCCATACATTTGTTTAGAAGATTTAGATAGCCAAACTCTAAGACCTCAGGAGCCAGATTGCTAGATTGAGCATTGCTGGATTGGGGTGTCTGACCTGCTGTTTGTGTTGCGTTAACAGGTCTGGTATGTTTGGAAGTTTGATGTGGGGTACTACTGAGAGGTCCAACAGTGTGGTGTACCCCGTTGGCGTGCCCACGTTGGTGCTATGAGCATTAGTTTGAGTTTGTTTTGACGCAGTTTGTTGACTAGAAAAGCAATGAGTGGGAGGGGGGAAAAGTGTAAGCAAATATCCCTGACCAATTGATCCATAGAGCATTGCCCTTGGACTGAGGGTGTGGGTACCTGGACGCAAAGTTTTGGCATTTTGCGTTTTGGTTTGTGGAGAACAGATCTATGTCTGGTGTCCCCGCTGGAGAAAGTAGTTTTGTATTACCTGGGGATGTATTTCCCACCCGTGAGTTTGCTGGTGATCTTGACTGAGATTGTCCACTAATTGATTGTGAATGCCCGGGATGTATTGCGCTATTAGGCGAATATTGTTGTGAATTGCCCATTGCCAAATTTGTGTGCTAGGAGGCAGAGTTGTGATGAGTGTGTTCCCCCCGGTTTGTTTAAGTAATACATTGTTGTCATATTGTCTGTTTTGACAAGAATGTGTTTGTGAGCTAGAAGAGGTTGAAACGCTTTTAGTGCTAGAAAGACTGCTAGCAGCTCTAAGTGATTTATGTGTAGCTGTTTTTGCTCGCTGTCCCACTGTCCTTATATATTGTGATTGTTGAGGTGTGCTCCCCACCCAATCATTGATGCATCTGTTGTGAGAATGGCGTGAGGCACAGGGTCTTGAAAAGGCTGCCCTTTGTTTAAATTTACGGGGCTCCACCACTGAAGCGAATAGCGTGTTTGGCAGTCTATCAACACTAGATCTTGGAGTTGACCCTGTGCCTGCGACCACTGTTTTGCGAGGCACTGCTGCAAGGGCCGCATGTGTAACCGTGCGTTTGGGACAATTGCGATGCATGATGCCATCATGCCTAGGAGTTTCATCACAAATCTGACTGTTTAATGTTGATTTGGGTGTATTTTTGGTACCATGGTGTGGAATGATTGTACCCTTTGTGGGCTTGGACTTGATAAAGCTTTTTGAGTGTTGAGTGTAGCTCCCAAATGTTGTTGAATTTGGGATGGTTGCAAGTTTGATTTTTGGTAATTTATAGAAAACCCTACTGTGTGTAGGGTATCTATTACATAACGGGTGTGATTTTGACACTGCTGTTGAGTGTTGGCCTTTATTAGACAATCGTCCAGATAAGGGAATACATGCATGTGTTGTCTCCTTATGTATGCCGCTACCACAGCAAGGCATTTTGTAAATACTCTGGGGGCTGTTGTTATCCCGAAGGGTAATACCTTGAATTGGAATGTTTTCCCTGTATAACGAACCTGAGGTATTTTCTGTGAGATGGATGGATGGGTATATGAAAATACGCATCCTTTAAATCCAGTGTTGACATGTATTCTCCCTGTTTTAGTAATAGGACTACATCTTGTAGTGTCACCATGTGAAAGTGTTCTGATTTGATGAATAGGTTGAGAGTCCTGAGATCTAAAATTGGTCTTAGTGTTTTGTCATTTTTGGGAATAAGGAAGTACAGGGAATATACTCCTGTTCCCTTTTGTTGATGAGGTACTAGTTCTATGGCTTGTTTTGTCGATAGTGCCTGCACCTCTGTTTGTAACAGTGTTAGATGTTGCGATGACAGTTTGTGCGCTCTTGGGGGGAATATCTGGAGGAAGATGTGTGAATTCTATGCAGTAACCATGTTGGATAATTGATAGGACTCATGTGTCCGTTGTTATGTTTGACCATTGACTGTGGAACATTCCCAGTCTTCCTCCTACTGGGGATGTGTGTTGGGGAAGGGTGATGGGCAAGTCACTGCTTGGTATTAGTGGCCTGCTTTGTGGCTTGGAATTTTCCCCTGGACCTTGGGAATTGTCCCCTGAATGACCCACGAAACCCCCCTCTCTGATACTGTGATTGGTAGGAGGGTTTTGCTTGAGAGGTGGATGTTTCTGCTGACTGTGGTCTAAAACCTCCCCTATATTGCGTTTTTTTAATGTCTCTCTGTATTGGGACGAGTAGAGCGCTCCCATTGCTTTGGCCGTATCCGTGTCCTTCTTCATCTTTTCAATGGCCGTGTCTACTTGTGCGCCAAATAGCTGTTGCTGATTGAATGGCATATTAAGGACAGCCTGCTGAATCTCTGGTTTGAAGCCTGAGGATCTCAGCCAAGCATGGCGTCTAATTGTTACTGCAGTGTTCACTGTTCTTGCGGCAGTGTCGGCAGAATCTAAAGCAGATTGTATCTGATTATTAGATATTGCTTGTCCCTCCTCTACCACTTGCTGAGCTCTTTTCTGGTATTCCTTGGGGAAATGTTGGATGATATCGCTCATCTCGTCCCAATGAGCTCAGTCATATTGTGCAAGAAGGGCCTGAGAGTTTGCTATGCGCAACTAATTGGCAGCTTGTGACGCTACTCTCTTTCCTGCCGTGTCGAACTTCCTACTCTCCTTATCTGGAGGTGATGCATCTCCAGATGACTGTGAGTTTGCTCTCTTTCTTGCAGCTCCAACCACTACAGAGTCCAGGGGCAGCTGTTGTGTGATGAACACTGGGTCCGACGGTGGTGGCTTGTATTTCTTTTCCACCCGCGGTGTAATGGCTCTCCCTTTCACGGGCTCCTGAAAAATTTGTTGGGCATGTTTAAGCATGCCTGGGAGCATAGGAAGACTCTGATAGGAAGCATGCGTAGTGGACAAAGTATTAAAGAGAAAATCGTCCTCCGATGGCTCTGTATGCATGCTCACATTGTGGAATGCAGCAGCCCTAGACAAGACTTGAGTATATGAGGTGCTATCCCCGGGTGGAGAGGGTTTCCAAGGATAGCACTCCGGGCTATTGTCCGACACAGGGGGATCGTAGAGGTCCCAAGGGTCTGTATCCTCTTGCGACTGCACAGTGTATGTGGGTGACTGTGCAGTGGGCGTTGCAATAGGTGATACTGTTCTTGGCGGAGAATGTGGAGGAGAAAGTTCTGGTGAAAAATGGTGTAACGGAGATTTTTCTCTGGGTACTTAAGCCTTTGGCTGTTCAGTGTCTGTCCGCCCTTGGAAAGCTAGTTTCCTTTTGAATTTGAGAGGAGGTGCAGTTTCGATCTTCCCAGTATCCGTATGGATCTGTATCCTTGCCTGTGTTTCATCAAACTCCTCCATTTGAAGTTCCTCCTCAAATCTGTGTCTCTCTTTTAGTTGTTTTGAGCGTCCATGTTCCTCATTGTACGAGGCTTTTTACGGCTCCGAAGCCGTTTTTTTCTGCACCGAAATGCCCATGACGACGGTAGGCCTCGGCTCCGAAAGACGCAAGGCTTCGCCGACGCGACAAGTCGATGTCGAGTTTTCTCGGTGACGTGTTCTCAGCCCGAGTCCGCAGACTTCGGCACGATTTTGGCCTTTTTCAGTGCCGAAGGTGTTGCTTGGTCACCGCTTGCTTTTTTATGGGTCGAGCCATGGCTTTCCGGCAGTGGCGTGCCCGAGGCCTTATGTTTCTTAGACTGACTGTGGGCTTGGGTCGGGGCAGGCGTACTCACGTGTTGGCCTGCTGTAGGTGGTCGGTCTGTGTTGGAGTCGTCCGAGTCCGAACCTTGGAGGAAGATAGCCATCTCCTCTTCTTCGACATCAAGGTGCTCTGAACTTTTCGACGCCATTTGCATCCGCCTCGCCCTCCGATCCCTCAAGGTCTTCTTCGATCGAAAGGACTTGCTGGCCTCGCAAGTATCTTCTCTGTGGTTGGGTGACAAACAGAGATTACAGACCCGGTGTTGGTCTGTGTATGGATTCTTGGCGTGGGCACTGTGGGCAGAAACGGAAAGGGGTCTGGTCCATTAGGCTTCAACGTTTTCTGTGGTCGGGCCGACCAGGCCCGGGCTGGGCGTGGAAGCCCCGAAGGGCCACCGAAGCTGTGTTTCGCCGCTGTCGAGGTGTCGATGCAAGATGTTTCCCGATTGAAAACAATACCGACACTTTTGGGTGATTTTAGTCTTTTTCCAATTCAAATTCACAGAGCGAAGAGGAACACGTCCAAACCCGATGGCGGAAAGAAAACAATCTAAGATGGAGTCGATGCCCATGCTCAATGGAGCCGAAAGGAAGGAGTCACTCGGTCCCGTGACTCGAAAAGACTTCTTTGAAGAAAAACAACTTGTAACACTACGAGCCCAATACTAGATGGCAGGAACAGTGCACAGCATGTGTGTCTGCAGCTACACATGCCATCGAACACATATATATATATATCAGGCATAGATAGCGTTCAGGCAGCAATAAAAATGCCAAGATAACTTGTGAGTATGTTCCTGCTAGAGAAAGAGATCGGACTTTTGTCTAGTGGCAGTTTTGATGCCATAAATTAGCGCAGAAGGTTTATATGCCTGCTGCAAAGAAAAGATCCGTATTATATAGGAGTAGTTGACAGAAGTAGTAAAGCCAGCCATTACCTGCACTTTAAAACATATGAAATGTATGTGCGAGGGGGCTATGGAAAGATGAAAGGCACTTTGCGCCAAAAATGATTGCCGCACCGGGCGCCATCAGTGCTAAAGGCTGTGATGATTGGTATGTGGCAAGGTGAAGGAATAGTGTGTCTTTGTTTTTTTCAGTGTCTTCAGAGAATCTGCTGATTGAGTGAAGAAGCAAAGGTAAGGTGACTGACATTTACTGTTGCACACATCATACACACACACACTCACCAACAATTTTGTGACCCTATCTGCCATCTACGTAGGCTAGTGCTTTAGGAGGACACTTTCGACAGTTGCAGAGATGGCGTCTTGTTGGATGACTGCTGCTCAATCCCTAACTCGGGTTATGGAGGACAACTCTGAGGCAGGATCAGAGACTCAGACAGCAGATACTGAGACTGCACCTGAGGGACAGGACAATGGAGCAGAATCTGGGAGTGATTTTTCAGTCGATGGAGTCCGATCCGATGACACCTCTTCCAGTGATTCTGAGGGAGACAATGAGGACAGTCGTGCTGTCCCTTCGCAAGCACAGTCTGTGCAGCGGGACAGCATCGGGTTAGCTCAACCCAGAGAGCAGTCGCATGCGGTGGCAAGCAAAGAGAGAGTACTCTCTTTCGGCAACACCCCGATTTAGTAAAGCCCCAAATTCCACCTTTTACTGGTGATGTTGGATATAGAGTCTTTTCCTCCTCTCTGAAGCGACGGAAGGACACGCCGGAACTCTAGATATCCAAATATTCTCTGTTCATTACATCAAAATTACATAAAGAAGGCCCCATTTTTCTATATGTGTCCGTTATCCATCTTTCTTCGGATAAAACAGTTATTGCCTGGCAACAGTAACTACTTGCTTTAGCAAACCTAGACATTTCCGGAAGACCACCATTCCTCATAGAAATTCAATGGGGTGCTGTTCTTGCAAATACTTTGAGTTCTGCATTATTCCAAAGTAGTAATTCTGGTTCTCAGGAGTTTTGAGTGTTTCCTATTCCTGTTCTGTGAAGGGGCTGTTTCCGGATCCGGTTCACAGCAGCGTCAGAGAGCAGCAGAGGACCGCACCGCACAGTGGAAAAAGCGGGGGCAGAACCGCAGGGGGGTCCCGCGGGCATTAGGATCCTACCCAGGAACCGGGAGGCACTCGGTACAGCGAGAGTCACAGCAGGGGGGGGTGGGGCAGAAGGACAGTGAGTCCAGGAGGACCACGAGACCGCGTGGATAGGAGCCGGAAGTAGCGAGTACCACGCCACGGGCAAGGGACTAAGCGGCAGTAACAGGACAGGATCGGGAGGACTACGGTAAGAGGCAGAAGTGCCGCTTGGGTGTTTTCCTGTTCTCCTACTCTCCTACTCCCTAGCGTCCCCCAACCCCCGCGCCAGTGGTCCTCGCACCTCCTAAAGTCGATATGGCCAACTTTTTGCCAGTTGACTACATCCATCTCTTTTTCAGCAAATTGTGCAGCAAACACATTTATGTGCAGAACAATTTCTGAGGGAGCATGGAGGCACTCCAAGGCCCCATTCTAAGGCACATAAGTGGACTCCCACTTCGCTGGCGGAGTTGAAGATATTTTTGGGCCTTACACTTAAAATGGGGTTAGTGCAGAAACCCACCTGCAGTCCTACTGTACGACTTGCATGGTTTGGGTAACTCCCATCTTCGCAGCGTACATGAGCAGGGATCATTATTTGCTATTGCAGCGCATGCTGCTTTTCAATTACTTTTCTGAAGCATTGCCCCGGGACCATCCAGACAGGTTGTTCAAAATGTTGCCTGTTGTGGAATATTTGTCTGCCAGGTTTCCAGAGATCTATACTCCTTGAAAGAATATAGCAGTCGATGAGCCCTTGATCCTGTACAAAGGGTGGCTGCTGTTCAGACAGTACATTGCGAGCAAAAGAGCTCTCTATGGTATTAAGCTGTACATGCTGTGTGAGACCTCTTCTGGCTATGTGTACAGCTGAGAGTGTATACAGGGAAGAACTCCACACCAAAACCTGTAGGTTTCCCTCCCACGCTAGGGGTCACAGGGAAGATTTTATGGGAGCTTGTCCAGCCACTCATTCACATAGGTTATGTCCTTTATGTAGAGCTGTTCAGTGAGCTCTACAAAGCTGGAACTGTAGCCTCCTGTACCGTTTGTTGTAAAAGCAAAGGATTCCCGCAGGAGCTTGTTTGCAAGAAGCTTCAGAAATCCCAGAGTACTGAGTTGCATTCCAACGAACTGCTCGAACTCAAGTTCTCGGATAGGCGTGATGTATATGTGCTCACTACAGTTCATGATTAAAGCACTTCCCCCATCACGGTTTGGCCCAAGCCCACTTGCATACCTGATTACAATAAGTACATGGGCGGCTTGGACAAGACTGACTGGGTTTTTCACGCCTACAATGTGTGTCGTAAAACTCACGTGGTACAAGAAACTGTTTACCCAACTGATGTAGATGGCAGCATACAATGTGCAAGTTGTTTATCGTCAGACAACCACAGGAAAACTCACATCTTTGCTGGTCTTTCAGTTGTCTGTGATTGAAAGCCTCACTGCTGCTACAGAAGGAGCAGCCTCCACTTCATATGTTCTGGAGAATGTGGCAAGGCTGCAGGAGCGTCACTTTAATGATCGTATTTCTAAAACACCAAAAAAGGATCGATCAGGTCATCCATGTAAAGTGTCCTTGGAGCAGGGAAAGAGGCAGGAGAGTCGTGTTTACTGTCCACCATGCCCATCTCAGCCAGGCCTTTGTTTTCCTACTTGCTTTATGTTGTATCATAATAAAGCAAACTTCTGGGAAATTGACAGATGCGGAGCCGCCATTGGGTAAACTTTTCAGTGGCTGTGCACGGATACCTAAAGTCCATGTGCCGCTACTTCCTTAGGCAAACAGCAACAGAATTTTAGTTCTTCTACTTCAGGAAATCATGGACCTCCTTATGCCAGCCCGACACATTTATCTGCCATCAGAATCTGGTGGATGTTCTGTTTAATTAACATACATTATAGTCCTAACACAGCACATACTAGTGGACAGAACATATGCCACATTGTCACGGAGCACCCTGTGTGGCAAAACGTTAAAGGCGTGATTGAATTTTGAAGTGCTTGTTAGGGAACTTATATATGCTTATATATGCTGTACAAGGAGCACCATGATTGCCAACGAGAGCCAGAGTAAGTGTAATAAATCGAATAAATGTCCTGTGGGACATATTCACCAACATTTGTACATGTTTGAAAGTGTAAAACCTCAATTTGTAGCTTCACTTTTAGAGCAAAAGTAGAAGTGTTGGTGAAGGAGTCCCACAGGATATTTGTTTGATTTTTTACTTTAGAGACCTTTCGTGGTATTCACCATCAAGTGTGCCTTAGTTTCAACTGTAGATATGCTTGCTCAGTTCCAGGAATAGGCCTCGCAAGGCATACTCGTACACCCCCAACTTGCATTCACAAACTGGAAGGAGTTGAATTTAGCACAGTAAGTGCGCTGATGGCGCATGAAAGATATGTTTTCTTGAGCTTCAAGAGCTAATGGCGGAAGGATTTAGTATAGGTTCACTTGGCGACTATACAGGATTAGTCAGGACCCGGATGAGGACAGAGACATGAACGGGTAAGAAAAGCTTATGGTAGGTGTGCTTTCTCAGGGATATTACACAGGTAGAAGGCAGATAGTAAATGTAGTTCATGTGCACATCATCTCCACCTATGGATTCAAACCCATTGATGCCACGCTGGCACTGAAGGACAATGACACGTATGGGTAAGTGTTTGACCTCACAGACTACCCTGTCTGCCAAACACTACCCTTCTTCATAGTTTATGACGTTCTCTTAAGGGAATTTCACGTTTGTCTTAGTTTTAATGGTAGATATGCTCACTCTGGTCGATGAATGGGCCTCAAAAGGCATTTTTCGGACACCCCAAGCTTGCATCCACAAACTGGAAGGAGTTGGATTTAGCACAGTGAGTACGCTAAAGGCGCATGAAAAACATGCCTTCCTGAGCCTCAGGTCGCTGTCATGGGAGTCAGTAGTAAAGGTTCCTTACGCACACCTTCGCAAGACTTATTCCGTCTTGTGGAGTATGAATGTGATGGGCCCTTGTCTGGCAGCGGTAAGTTGATGTGAGTGTAGTGATTGGTTGGATTGGGCCCATGACCGGCACTATGAAAGTGTTGTGTGTTGTGCGTGAATGGTGTGTGAATGGGACGTAAAGCAGTTGGTGTTGTGAAGTGGCTTTATGGCTCGCCTTCAGAAGTCTTGGTTTCAATATTCAGACACTTGATAAGTATTCATGCTTTCAAATCATAATTTCTGGAGGTGCTAAAACCAACCAATGTGAGTGGTGGATTAACTTTCATACTGGTACTGGGGGAGTCCAAGGGTGCAGGACTTGCGTGGCTCTCACCAGTTTTCCTTTGCCCAGAATAACCTTGAAATCACAAACTTTGCTTAAAAACCCATTTTCTTTGCAGTTCTGTGGGAAGTCCTGGAATCTGAAGACAGCCACACATTTTCCACCACCCAGCGTTCCCCTAAGTCTCCAGAGAAACTTTTTGCCTCATTTGTGTGGGTGGGCAAGTGACTGCGACAGGAAAGTGCCCAAAACGTATTGTGGAGACATCAAAATTACTTCTCATAAAACATCCAGGTTTTTTAAGATGGTCACCTATGTTTTTGGTCCTGGGCTCGGCAGCCCTATAGGTAAATCTACCAAACCCAGACATTTCTGAAAACTAGACACCCAGGGCAGTCCAGGTAGCTGTTCTGTGTCTGGATTCCACAAAGTGAACTACAGGAAGGTGAAGGTGAAGGTGAAGGGATCCTCAAAAATTCCTATCATCCAGTGTTTACCCACTTGTCCTGATAAAAACACAACCTCACTTGTGTGCCTGTGCCTAGTGCACATATCAGGAATGGATCACTCCAGGGTCAACTGTGGCCCTCATGCAAGGACTACCATTGACCCTTGTGTGATCCATTCCTGTCACAGGCACTAGGTCTAGTCACACCAGTTGGGTAGCGTTTTTATCGGGACAAGTTGGGAAATGTTAGGTGGCAAAATGTTTGTGGATCCATGCATATTCATGTAGTTTACTTCACAGAAATGCAAGGGAAAATACGGTATTTATTCAACGTTTCACCTTTGCAGGGTATTCTGGGTAAAAAAGCTTTAGGGAATTCATACAAGCCACACCTCCGTTGACTCCTCTGGGTGTGTATTATTATTTTTTTTTTTAATGTCTGAGTTTAGTAGGTTTCCCTAAATGGTTCCAGATCCTAGGACTAATTAGTACACTCACCTCAGTTATCATTATTGCCACAGTAGGTTTTGGGCATTTCCTGCCGCGGGCACTGATTCTTTATCAGGAACCCAATTTAGAGGTTTGCAAATAATTTTGGGTGACAGAATCCAGTGAGAGGCCAACAAGTCACCCCATCCTGGATTCCACTAGGTGTCTACTTTTCACAAATATACAGGTTTTGTAGGTTTCTCTAGGGGCCAGCTGAGCTAGAGGCCAAAAACCACAGGTAGGCACTTTTCAAAGAACACATCCATTTTCATTGGAAAAATTTGATGTGTCCACGTTGTCTTTGTGGGCATTTCCTGTTGTGAGCACTAGGCCTACCCACACAAGTAAGGTACCATTTTAAATCGGCAGACTTGGGGAAATGCTGGGTGGAAGAAAGTTTGTGGTTCCCCTCAGATTCCAGAACTATGCAGCACCGAAAGGTGAGAGAAGAGGTTTTTTTTCCCGCTCATTTTTTAGGTTTAAAAAGGATCCTGGGTGACAGAGCCCATTGAGAGCCCCAAGAGTCACCCCATCCTGGATTTCCCTAGGTGTCTAGTTTCCAACTATATACAGGTTTGGTAAGTTTCCCTAGGTGCCGTCTGAGCTACAGCCCAAAATCAACAGCTAGGCACTTTGCAAAAAATAAGTCAGTTTTCAATGGATGTGTCCATGTTCCGTTTTGGGGGAGTTTCCTATTGCGGGCACTAGGCCTATCCACACAAGTGAGGTACCATTTTTTACCGGGAGACTTGGGGGAACACAGAATAGAAGAACAAGTGTTATTGCCAATTGTCTTTCTCTACATTTTTGCCTTCCAAATGTAAGACAGTGAGTAAGAAAGAAGTCATTTGAGAAAATAGGAAAATGGGGTATGTTCCAATAACATACCAAAATGATTTAACATTTTTGGTTTTCTGATTCAAGTGCATCTGTTCCTGAAAGCTGGGAAGATGGTGATTTTAGCACCAAAAACCCTTTGTTGATGCCATTTGCAGGGAAAAAAACAAATGCTTTCTTCTGCAGCACTTTTTCTCTCATTTAAAAAACAAACAAGTTTTAGCTGTATTTTGGCTAATTTCTTGGTCTCCTCCAGGGGAGCCCACAAACTTTGGGTATCTTTACAATCTGCAGAATGTTGGAAAAAAGGACACAAATTTGGCATGAATAGTTTATGTGGACCAAATGTTATGGGAGCCTAAGCGCGAACTCCCCCAAATAGCCAGCACTGTAGTGGAAAAGGTTCAGCAGCTAAGGGCTTAAGCAGGGAAACAGAAATGGGCTCAAATGTGCAATAAACTGAAATGGAATCTTACTGCAAAAGTCCTCAAAACACTTCCATTGCAGAAATCAGGATGCCTCATCTAACATGGCAGTCTATGTGGACAAAGACAATACAATGTGAAAGTAAAAGAAGATTCTGAGACTTGGAAATTTCATCTCAGTAGATTTGGTGTTAGCAGCCATTTTTAATCTTCAGTATAAAAGGAGAATGCAAAGAAAATGAAATTACTTCCCAAACTTTCTGCTGGAGTCTTGGAACCCCTGGAGAACTTGGGCCACAATTTGTTCTTCATGTTGCTTGGATGCCCGTTTTCTTGGTCACTACTACTAGTCTTTGGAGTCTGGTAGGCAGTTGTACGCTCATCCATGACGGTTTCTGGACTTTAATGATTTTTTACAAGATTGTATGCACCCTGTGGAATGAGCATTGTTGAACTGGGAGCCATTTCCTACAAGTGTCACACTCATCAAAGGCTGAACTTTCTGCATAATAATCCTGTGATCTTTACTAGGTTGTGAGTGCTGTAACTTATCTTGTATGATACAGTGACATTTCATATGGCGTTCTAGAGTGTTAGAAGTATGGTGAATTTTTTTGTAGCAGACATTTTCAATATTTTTCTCTATTCAAGGTGTCAGCATCATAAGTAATCACTGTGAAATTTTGTTTCTAAATACGCTCTTGTGTGATAAGAAATTTAAGGAGAATAGCTGAGAAAGAGGAGTTGGTAAACCAGGTATTAGTCTGCTTTCAAAATGCAAATGGAATTTAGCTAATGGTAATGGTAGGTTACATTTTCTGTTGTAGACAAGTATACATAAGTTGTGTTTATCGAAAACTGCCTGATGTGAACCAAGCTCTGCACTAGTTATTTTATTCTCTTGTTCTAGTCCCCAAATCCCTTTGGTATTTTTGATTCACGTAGAATTTGTGTGGGTCCAGAGTGCCTTTTGGGAGAGTCGGAGCAAGATATGTGGTATTTATGGTACTCCAGCAGAATAAAGACTTCTAGTAATTCCCCAGAGTTTCCTGACATCCCTGCCTTTGGAACTCAGGTCGATTACCTCCCTGGGGAAATTGTTTCTTTAATTCAACAGTTAAGGACCTCTAAGTACAACACTATGCTTCAAATGCAAGGTTCAGGTCCCTATATCACTGTTCATGCACAGTGAAATTGTTATGCTAGCAGACTTCCTAATTTCTAATGTGTCAGTTTTCATTATGCTCAGTAACTATCCCACAATGACCTGATATTGAAGCAGCTTGCCTCACATTAGTCACTGGTGTCTCTGCTAGTTATGGGTAAAAGTGAACACTGGATTAGGGTCCCTCTGGTGGTTGCCGACTGTAACCACACCCCATTCAGGCCTAGTTTGTAGTTTCAGATTCGGGGCACCCCTCTTGTGGCTGTTTCCTCGCTGGGTACGTGGTGGGTGCTCATTAGAAGCAGCTTGAGAGCCAGCTTCTGTTTTGCCCCTGCCCATCTACACAACGTTGGCTGATCAGTGAGAGGCATGGGCCAGCACTTCCTTTCTTCTGCGTGGCAGCAAGAATGTCCTTCTTTCGGTGTTAAGGGCCTACTTTTGTGCCTATACAGTTATTGGCTGTAACCACACCCCATTAAGGTCTGATCTGTAATGTTAAGTGTTTCAGTGCCCCCCCTAAGGGCTGTTCCTGTCACCAGATATGTCGAGGGTAGTCGTCAGGCAGAATCCAAACAGCTTTTTTTTTGTAGGGTCACTGTCCATCAAAACATTGCTGGCCGAACAGCAGCAGTGGGGTTTCATGGATCAACAATCCGTTTGTTCTCTTCTGCATGGCAGTAAGCACGCATGCCCTTCAGTGTGAGGGCCTTCCTTTGTGCCTCTGTGGACTGGGGTGCAGTGAAGCAGTAGCGACTAGACTCGACATGTGCTGGAGCACTGTGGTAGGTTGTGGAAAGCAGTCAACCAGTCCTGATAGTCAATTTGTGGTGTCAGGGTCCTGGGCATTTTCACTGCTGCAATAAATAACACTTAGACCAGCTGTGCTTTTGGTGGTGTAGGACCTCAGCATTCATCAGGGCACTGCCTTTTATTAGCTCTCCGTAGGTCACCCAGCACAACCCACTGTGTTCACTCCCGCAGAGAATATTCTAATACACCCTTCACTCCATAGTGCTGTGGTCATTACATAAATGGTCTGAGGGCTGGGGGGAAATGTTTGAGATGTAGTGAAGCACATCAAGTAGTACATTTTGGACTACATGGTTTGCCTTTCATCCAGTGCCCTCTCACTAACCTTATTGCAAGATGAAAAGCAGATGGTCTTAGAATGATAATTAATGCTATAAATGTGTTACACTTGTGTTAACTGGGAGACCCAAGTGCATTGAAAAGAAGTTTGCATATGGTTTGCTATTCTTTGCCAATTTCCTGGAACATTCAGCAAGAAGGCTGAAATTGAAATCATCACTGGAAGCATAGGCCAGTCACCCTGATGACCTGGTTATGCTATGCCTGTCTGAGATCGCTCTCCCTTGAAACTAACTGGAAAGTATGCTAGCTGAAAAGTAACAAGGTAATCGAAGGAATAATTGAACTGATCTCAGCCTCTGGTGTTTACTCTGGCCTGCATTCCAGATCATTGTTTTCTCCCACTGTGCCATTCTAGACACAGACCTTTCTTATGCAAATCTATGTTGGTCTTGCTGCAATAGGAACAGTACAACCCGAACACCTAGGTCAGATCCTGTCCAAATAAAAACACAAGCAACCCCAGACTGGTTTCAACATACTTAGGTCTCATTACTGAGGGAGAACTTAAACCCTAAAGCACAGTGAGCATGGGACCAACATCTTGATGTACCCATCATACTTACATCAATTACTGGCCATAGGCTGATTTTAAGATAGCTTAAAATTGGTAAACTCAAGAAACTAAACTCAAAGCCTTCAGTAGCCATGCTGCTAGTTGAAGTAAATCTCAGTTGTGGTGTAGGGCTTTTCCCTACTGTCTGGTGAGTAGCTGATGGCCCAGCTTGTATTTTCTCTGTACACCTGCAAACACAGGAAACGTTTGAAGAAATAAAAACATTTCTAAAGTTAACGTTTGCCTCAAGGATGTGTTATTTTTAGGCACAAGGACTGGTCTAGAAATGCTAGTAGATAGTGCGTTGGTCAAAAACATTGGGTGGTAGAGTGTGAATACCCATGTACTACCCAAGGAACGCATACAAACCTGGGACTGATGAGAAATTCAACAAAAAAGAGCTAGAAATTCGAACAATGGCTCACTGATCACAAAAGAGACTCACAATGCTTATAAAGATCATGAAGCTCCTGCTGAGCACCAGTTACATCAATGTAAGGCGAGGAACTCCAACATCACCAGATTAGAGACTAAACCCTGTAGGAAGGAGAAGGCAAGAAACAAGCACTCATATCTTACGCCCCCGGCATCAGAACACCATTATCCCTTCTACAATATTAGAAGAAACTCAACACTCACCCTTTTAGGAAAAACTACCTCAGGCAGGCTGTTTTTTTCACATATTCCACTAGCTAGAGGCTTACTTACAACTCTGTAAACTATGCCTAGTAAATAGATGTGAGCATTATTAAGACTGCTGCTCAGAATGATGAGTTGGCTAATAACGTCCCAAAATGTAATCAGCATGGACATCTAAGAGACCTAGCGCTGGTGCTTGCCCGTCTGTATATTGGCCCAAGTAAGTTTCCAATTGGTCACGAGCAGCACTGGTACACGTCCTGTAATATAATGTGGGTGCA
The DNA here is from genome assembly GCF_031143425.1 of Pleurodeles waltl. Lineage (NCBI taxonomy): Eukaryota > Metazoa > Chordata > Amphibia > Caudata > Salamandridae > Pleurodeles > Pleurodeles waltl. The sequence continues at coordinate 392,647,370 of NC_090437.1, forward strand.
GCAGATCCAGATATGGATGTGTTGGTTCTAGACAGTTCTACTTCACTGTCACTGAACAAACATTCAAGCTTCAAATGTTTCTTGCAACATAAATTGTGGGATCCGACCTCGTACTACAGAAGATGTGCACCTAGGGAAAATGACTTCTGTTTACGTTGGGACCTCCTCCGAGAGTAACAAAGCAGATCCTTGCTCCTCGCTAATACACCCTATATGACAATTTCCAGAAGAGTCAATCCCGAGTAACCGATCATGATTAGTGCAGATTTAAAATCGTACCATATCTGAGAGTAACGATCAGGTCAGCTTTGTTTCCTGTCCTTTTGCAATACTTACTATGGTTAAACTAGCATCGGGGATGCAATAAGTCTCATTGAGGAGTGTATCGAGGCCTCACATATACTCGGACTTGATATCCTTCCTACGTATGTTGCTGATGAAGTGAAAAATGTTAGATTGGAAAGGGGACTAATCTCTTAGCTGGGAATTTTGAAAAAGGCAATAACAAAATGTCTCTTCCCAGTAGTATGAAAAGTAGGAATCAACCTATCTGTCATTAGTGTCCGAGGCTGAAATTCAAATGGTGTCCAGTGTTGGTAAGGTTGGAGGGTGCAGTGCAAAATCTATGAATTTTCAGTACTTGAAGAAGAGTTTAAAAGTAAAGGTAAAGGGGCTAAAGGAGAAATTCAAAATAGTTTTCAAGTATAGTAAACATAAATTAAAAAAATCAAATTAGGAGTAAGATGTTAACCATCATTAACAGGGAACCGAATAAGCTGTTTTGGCAGGAGGTCACAGACGTTTTTGATGTTTGGCAAGTGGACCATTCGAATGCAGGGATCCTGCACAACGAATGGGTTTCATTTTTATAAGCACCCTTGCTCCATATCAACATTGTGTACCACCACCTGGAAGCTGCTCCCTCTTCAGCCCCATCTGTTACCGTGGAGGAGGGCTCCATCAGAGAGATTTTCCTGGACCTTAAGAATTCAAAGGCTTGAGGTCCGGATGGATCATGCACTTCATTAAGTAAGCAGCAAGTGTATTACTGGGTGCCGTTGCTGATAGCTTTAATCCAGGCTTACTTTAAAAACAGTAAGGTCCCCGAAATATGGAAAGGTGCAGCATTTCAGTACAGATGGGAGAAGTAATCTGTCTTTTAGCAATGCTGTGGCCATCTGCTAAAATACCCACAAAAGTCCTTATGTGTTATCTATTAGAATGGGTGAACCAATGCAACATGTTCCCAAATGTGTAAACTGGGTTCTAGCAGGTGTGTCACTGTTGCAGAGTACAGCGGCTCTTACAATGGTGACCTCCAAGCAGCTCGTGACAAGGCTGGATTGCAGCACTGTGTATTTGAGCCTCTACAATACCTGGCACTGTGGGCAGAAATGAACTGTGGGAGAAAATGATAGCCTAGGGAGTTCCTGGTTGGTTTGACCACATTAATAGAGAGCCATATAGTTAGGCATCATTTACAATACGATTTATAGGTAAAACAAAAAGAGTATGAGTTCAGAATGCACCGAAAGTCATCAAGGTATTCGATAAAGGTGCGTGTTTGCCTGACTGCTATTTACCATTTAAGGATTCTTGTAAATAAAGATGGATGTGCAAAATTTCTCAGATGTTGGGCAGCAAACATGTAGGTTTGCAGTTATATGCAACAGCATGATATTGATAGACAGGCCCCGATTAGTCCGCAGGGGGGCCAGAGCTTTATTAAATGCTTTTCCACCTATAATAATCTCAGAGTTAAATTGGGAAAGACAAAGCTCCTCTGTTTTGGATGCAAACCAATTATATATAAAGGGTAATTGGGTACCATAAAACTAGAGGTTGTAACAGCACATAAATGTCTTAGTATGCAGTCAGACCAAGGATTGAGCTGGACCTCAATGTTTGATAACAAGAGATGATCTGTGGTTGCCACTGCGTTGAATCCGAACTATAGTTGTTATTCTTTTTTTAGCATATGGGAAGGCACACTGAAAACTGAAACTAGAACAGCTTCATTTAGGAGGACTGGAGCACCACTCGCAACACCCATTGACCCCAACAAAGCAACAGTCTCCCCAAAGCTATTAAGAATTTCAACAGACAGCAGATAGGAGCAAATTCAAACCTGTCCTTAGATGCCAACATCAAATCATCTGGACCACCACATGTGCAGCTCTAGTGGTCTGCATCAGTCAGCACCAAGAGAAGCAACGAAATTTGTGCCATTGCGAAGAATTTCACCTCAGTAGCTGCTTCCTCCAACTCGATAACCCCCTTGGAGGACCACTACAACTATCTTTCTCAAATCTTCAGCAACAAAATCACCGCCATTTACAGCAACTTCCACCTGTAACCGGACTAGAAAGAACTCGCCAAATGCTTCCCAGTCTCATCCAATGTACCAGTGCTAACCATGTAGCCTTAAATCCCCCCAGAAAAACACACTGTCACAATGTATTCGATCCGCTCAGAAGTCCCATCTTACCCCTATCACACCTACTCCAAAGAAGTGGAACCCATCTGCACCATTCTCACATCCATTTTGAATGCCTCCTCTTCCGGGAACTCCCCAAACACGCACGTGTGCTCCCATTGAAACAGTTCAACGCTTGCCAATTACAGACCCATCTCCCTGCTACCATTTCTGGCTAAGGTCTTAGGAAAACATTTAAACGCCTCACCAAATACCTCAATGTCCACCAGTTCCTTGACACCACTCATTCTGGCTTCAGACCCAATCACAGAATGGAAACCGCCCTCAAAACTGCCATGGATGACATCAGCATGACTTTGGGCAAAAGAGATATGCCCAGCCCTCATTCTCCTGGGCCTCTCTACAGCATTTGGCACAATCTCCTACCCTATCTTCATACAATGCATACACAACATCGGAATCCAAGGACATGCACTCTGATAAATCTGCTCCTTCCTGAATGGAAGGACCTGATCATTCAGCCTGGCACCATACATCTCAGATGCCTGCAACCTCATCTGCGGGATTGCACAAGGATCCTCCGAGACCGACCCTATACAACGTATACATGATCTTTCCAGCCAGCATTATCCCTCTCACAACATCAATGTTCTCTACTACATTGACGACACGCAACACTTTCACTCCCTCACAGACGAAACGCCCAGTACCCGGCTCAGGCTCAATGTCTGCATGACTGATATCACCCACTGGATGATGACCAACTGACTGAAGCTGAACACCGATAAGACCAAACCTGTGATTTTCGGAAAGAGCATTTCCCAGTGGGACTTCACGTGCTGGCCAACAGAACTAGGACTGACACCCACCTTCGCCTCTCATGCCAGGAACCTTGGGATCATGTTCCACAGCAAACATAACATCACCGGCCAACTCAACGTCATCACTGTCTCAAGTTTTCATACCCGAAAGATGCTGATTTTCAAATGGCTCTCAATCAGCATCCCGAAAACCGTCAATCACAACCACATCACAATCAAGCTGGATTAAGGGACCACCCTCTATGCCAGGATCAACAAAGCACTCACCAGAAGGCTGCAGGTCATTCAGAACTCAGCAGCCAGAATCACTCAACTTCCTACGCCACACTCACATCAAACAAAATAGTTTTTTAACTGTAGGAGTAGTTTTGAGCTTGAAGAATTTTCTGGATTCACATACTGTGCATTATTCCCCCATCTAGTGGTTGGGTCCAGAATTCCTCTTAGTATTCATAGTCTTCTCCTTTTGTTTTTTTTAAGGTGTAGACGGTTCAGCCTCTCCTAACGTTATATGCCCTACCAGGAAGCGTACAATCCTCCTATTTTTATTCTTTCTTTCATTTTCTGGAGATGTGGGTGAGTCTCATGTGAATCGAGAAAATTCTTCAAGCTGAAGAACTGCAGGTAAAATAAACATTTTGTTATGCAGCATGAACCTTTTCTGGATTGTCATTTTTTTATCCTTGTGCTGGTTGGGTTAAAGAGGAGATTGAGCTTGTAAATAAATGTTTTAATACTCTTTGTCCCACCTGAGATTCCTTGTTCGTTTGAATGTCAATGCAATATTGCTTTGTGAACGTGTGCACTGATGACCAAGTAGTTGCCATGGAAATATCCTGCAATGGTATATATGAGAGCAAAGGAATGGTTGCTCCTTTTTATATGGGTAGTGTGTGCTTTTGAGTTGTAGTTGTATTCCCACTGTTGTGTATCACCTTTGGATTGTTTGCGTGATCTATTTTGAGATGGTATTTTTGTAACTCGTTTTCCCTTATTATCGTCTGCGAATGAGAGACTTGTTTCCCCTCCTAATTGGTCTAGTCTTCTCCATATAGTACATTATCACTCTTCTGCTTCCGTTTTTAGTTCCAGAAAGAGTTTGTATTTGGATTGAAAGGTTTATGTGGAAATGTGATATTTCTTTGGGAAGGAAGTGTAGGTCTGTTCTCATGACTACCCTGTCTTTGTGTATTTGCATATATGGTTCTTGGATTGTGAGAGCTTGTAACTCACCCCTTTGAAAATATGTAATTGAGTTAAGGAAGGGCAATTTTAATGAGATCAGTTTTACAGATGCCTTTGTAAAGTGATTCAAAGAGTTTCCTCATTAGTAGTGTTAGCTCTGAGTTTAAGCTCCATGTTGGTGCTGGCACCCTTCTTGGTGGAGCTATTCGTTTGGCTCCCTCCAGGACTCTTGATTACAGGGGTTTTGAATAAAGAAACTCCTTCCTGTGTGACCCCTTGTGTAGGCCACTATCACTGCCAAATGTGCCTTCAATGAAACATAATGATGTATTGTAGGTGTGTGAGATATCATAGCACTGCAGTGTCATTTGTACAGTCTCATAAGAAGCCAAATCCATGGCACCACCTTGTATAGGTTTCTCATTTGGATGTGTAGCACCTTCTAGTTGTTGGTCTTCATGTTTCCTTAAGAATCACCATTGTGTTCTTTGGCAGGCCTAGGCTTCCAAACTATGTGTCCTCAGGAACCAAGCTGCTAAACTCAGGGTTTTCGACTATGGATAGAGAACTCCCCCCCAACCCCCTTGCATGGAGAGTAGATCTTGTAGGCCCGGAAAGAATCAGTATATTGTTTTGGGCTATTTCTATGAGGTCTGAGAACCAAGTGTGTCTCGCCCACCATGGAACAGTAAATAATGAGCGTAATTTGAGACTGTTTGTTTTTGCTGATTAACTTGAGTAACAGTGGGATCGGGGGAAAAGCTCCCTGGCCAGTCTATCAACCGAGCATTCCCATTACGTGGTGGTTTAGGTGTCTGGACACAAAGGATTGGAATTTTGCATTCTCTGGTGTTGCAAACAGGTCTATTTCTGGTGTTCCCCATTGCCTGAATATCTGTTTGAGTACTGTTTGACTGAATTCCCCCTTGTGTAAGGAAAATGCTTGTCTGCTCAGATTGTCCGTTCCTGCATTGTCCTTCCCTGAAAGATGTTTTGTTGATATGTTTATTTGTCCAGATCTCTTGTGCTAGTGTTGACAGTACAAAAGATTTCGTACCTCCCCGTTTGTTGAGATAGAACATTGCTGTTGTATTGTCCATTTGAATTAGTAATGACTTTCCCCACAGCTGTTTCTCGAACGCTCACCGATATGTTGTACAGCTTCCTATTCTTTCCATATTGCTCAGATTTTGAGTTTCCCCATGTGAGCTCCACAAACCATTTGCAAGGCGTCTGTGTTAATGGCTACAGTGGGAGCTGGAGCGAAGAACGGTCTCACAGTTGCTATATTTGTTCTGTTCCCCCACACCATCTTCTTCTGTATTTTTTGCACGACAACCACTAGATCTTCCCAATTCCCTGTGGCTTGTGACCATTGAGTTTGTGCTCCTTCCTGAACTGGTCTCATATGTAGCCTTGCATATGGTTTGAGTGGCATGCAGGAGGCATTTCCCCCAGCATTTTCCCCACAGTCCTCACCGTCAGAGACTGACCTTTCTGGTATTGATGCATTTCTTGCAGTATTAATAGTATATTTTTCTCACAAAGGTAAGCTTTTACCTCTGAGTTGATTTTCACTCCCAGAAACCTTTTTTCTTGTGCTGGGTTGGGAGGCGATTTTTCTCTGTTTATTGAAAACCCCCGATTGTGGAGTGTTAAAATGAAGGTGTTTATGTGGTCTTTGCACTTGTGTAAGGATTCTGCTTTCACTAGCCAGTTTGTCTAGGTAAGGATATACATGTATCCCTTGCCTTCTTAAACGCCACTGCTGCCTGGCAGTTTGTAATCACTCCGAGCGCTGACTTAATTTCAAAAGCCAGCACTTTGAATTGCCCACTACAAAACACAAGTAATTTTTGCACTTGCGATTCAACTGGATGTGTACATATGCCGCCTTTAGATCTATTGTTGCCAAATAGTCTCCTTGTTGTAGCTGCTGTATGACATGTTGCAGTGTTGTCATTTTGAATGTTTGTGTTTTTATGAACCTGTTAATAAATGGAGGTGAAGTATTGGGCAAAGAGCTCCGTCTTACTTTGTTATTAGGAATGTTGAGTGTATTCCCTGGTTGATCTTGTCTTTGGGCCATCTTTTGTAGCAATTCTTGTACTTCTTCTAATAGTCTGTTTTTGGTCCTTTTACTGATGGTTGCTTGATCAGTTCTATGCAATATCCAAAACGTATGATTTTGAGTATCTATTTGTCTGAAGTCAACTTCTTCTACTCCTGAAAAACCTTTATTCTCCCCTCCCCACACACAAAGTTGATGCGTGCAAGGGGATTCTGGTGTATGAAGTCACTTGCTGGTTGGTGCAGCGCCCCCCTTTGTGGCTGCCGTCTTCGTCTTGGCTGCTCCCCAAAGTGTTGACGCTGTGTCGTTTGGTTCTGCATTGCTGCGTTGGGGTTTGCGTTTGGGCTTGTACCTTGAAACCCTTGACGTGGGGTAGCAGTTTGAAAACTTCCTCTACCTACAGGTCTTTTTGTAGGTGTGGATCTTCTCCTTGTGATTGTCCTGAATTGTAGGGCTCCCATTGAATTGGCTGTTTCATTGTCCTTTTTTATTTGCTGCAGGGTTTCATCAACGGCACTGCCAAAGATTTGTTTCCCATTGAACTGGGCGTTAACTGTGTTAGCTTGCACCTACTCCTAAAGCCAGACACCCTTAGCTAGGCATGTCTAATTAAGGTAGTTCCCTCCATCATCTGTCTACTTGCTGGCAATATTTTTCCCTCCTGTGTGAGGGACGCTGCTCTTCTCGGGTATTGTTCAGGTAGATGTTTCATCAGCTTTGCCATTTCTCAGTGCTGATATGCACACCCGTTGAACAGGGCATTAGGACAGGCTATGCACCATTGAGTTGCAGCGTCTCTTTCAAATTTTCTTCCCACCGTGTCCATCTTTTTACTTTCTTTGTAGGGAGGTGGTCCTGATACGGTGGGGAGGGTGCTTTCTTTCTTGCTGCAGGAGCAATAATAGAGTCTGCTGTTACTGTCCCTCTAAAATAAGTAGGGTCCTTTCTTTTCCGCCCTTGGTGTTACTGACCTGCATGCTGTAGTCTCCTTGAAGGCCTCTTCCCTGGTCCAGTACGTTACGAAGCATGGGGAGGTACCCGACTCCTGCTTCGGGATTGTAGAAGTGTCTGTAATAGAAAGCATGATTCAGCTTTTCCTTCCTCCAGCTGTACGTTGTACTTATCTGCAGCCCTTGTTATTAATTGGCTGTACATGGTGATGTTGTCTGGAGGGTACAGCCCTGACAGATAAGTGTCTATCCCCTTTTCTGGGGAATCAGTCTTGAGGTATTTTGACCCACTATATCCTGGAACGTGCCCCGTAACTCTAGGTCCTCATTCTCCTCAAAGAAAGTTGCTTTTTCTCTTCCTCCTGTGCTTCTGAGGTCTTAGGGTACACTAATTCTTCACATTCTTGACCATATTGTCTGTTCTGTCGCAGTCTTTGGCGGAATCCTGAACTCTCTGAGATCATGGCCATTTCAGCTTCGAAATGCCTCTTACGCTTGATTCCAGCAATGTGACCATTCGCTTCGAGCATGGGTGTTGACTTTCTTATTGACATTGAGGCTTCTATTGTCGAGGTCACTCAACCTGTTTCTCGCCCTCTCTCGACTTCAGTTGTCCATCAATTCCATAGTCTTTTCTGAAGCTCTTCCACCTATAGTGTCCTTTGTATGGGGCTCTATCAGTTCCTGCTGCCTTTGGTCATGAGGTTTTCAACGCCAAGGCAGCTTTTTGTGTGTTTGATACTCGCCCTAATTTCTTTTTTTGACGTTGCTTGCGAACATTTCTCCTTCATTTTTCTCTGTCTTTTTTCCGAAATCGATTTCTCATCTCTGCGCCTGAGCCCTCTCCTTTGGCTGCTTCTGCGATATTGTCTTACTCCTCACTTGACAACACCTCTCAATAACAGTCTCTTTCTGTCCATGCATGGCGTAGTATGCTCACGTCGGTTTGTCTCTCACCTTTAAGGCCTTCAAGTCTGCACAGGCCTCACAGATATCGCTATGTGGTCTAATGGGAGGCAAAGGTTGCACACTTGGTGATTAAACTTCTCTGCATACTTGTGGTGGCACTTCAGGCAGAAATGAACCAGTGTGTTTTTCATGTCACACAGAACAGGGCCTCCCCCTGCCCAGACATTTTCCGGTCTTCCCTCGATATGGACTCTTGATACCTTTAATCCTTTGTTTTCTTACGTATTTCAGGTTCTTCCTCGACAAACTTTCGAATAAATCTTTCTTCTTTTTGGAGATTGGAGAGCCGCCTTCAGCAATGCTTTCAGACCCAAAGGGGGAAAAATAGAATCTAAAATAGCTACCACAAGTGGGAGCTTCCTGGGAGGGCCTATGACATTAGGAGTGGCTGAATTAGGCACCAAATGGTGGGACAGCCTACACCCAACATAAAACAAATGACAAAGGATTGGTAATACAAAGGAGAGTTCTGGACGCAACCACTAGATGGCAGATTAACGCAAAGCATGTGAATCCAGCAAAGATTCAACTGCAAAATCATTGTCTGCCCATACACAAGCAAGCATAATTCAAACTCCTCACTTACACTTTCAAGCACTACACAACACTGGCCCATCATCCCTCAATAATCACATCTGCTTTCCCAAACCTTCCGGACACTTCCACTAGCCCGAGCTCCTACTTGCACACATCCCAAGCATAGGGAAAATCAGAACCTGGGGGGTGAGCCTTCTCCTTCATATCTATTGAAGTGTGAAAAGACCTGCTATTACTCATAAAAGCTTCCTACTTACTTCTTGAATTCCACAAAAAGCTGAGGACCTGGCTTTTCGAGTAGTCCCACTAGGCCCTAGGTTTGGCTAGACTCACACCTGCTCAGTGCCAGGATACTGTCCCGGGTCATAGTGTGCCCAACAAATTTGCATAACATAACATGGCTTTGATACTGGCTAACTCAGAGTATGGGATGGCAACATGGTTCCCTTTCATAACAGATCTTGAGGTACTTGAGATAATGATTTGTAGGCAAGTGCATTTACTAAGTATCTTGGTTCCATTTGAGACAATTAGATTTCAATTGTCTTTGAGATCTGAATGGGGAAGCTCTCTTGCTGACAGTATTGTGTGACAAAGGCTGCTCCTGACATGCTTTTATATTTCATTAAAGAAGCGCAAATGAACTCAAGCAATCCTGCGGAGTTCAATAAGGCATCTGGGCTGTGATTTACTTTGGGAGATACTTGATTTAAAATAAATTTTCTGCGGCCAGAGCATATCTACATGACAAATGAAAGCCCTTGTGCTTGACAGTATCAACAAACTAATACGGTATGCTGACTTGTCCTCTCTACAAAGCAAGACCACTTTAGCTATGTACTAGGGTGTAGTACAATTCAGTAGTTATAGAGCCATAAGCTTATATTGGGTTTGACTCCCAAAGCTTTCTGGCTATGAGATAGAGACACTGCAGCATAGAATTATGAACTGCTGTACTTTTTTGGGGTATGAAATGATCTTATCATACTTTCGCCATCATTTTATTTAACTAAGAGTCTTACTCTTATGTAACAAGCAAGTTGGTCTTTTGTCTATTGTATTACAATTTTAAGTGAAAAAAAACAGCTGAAATGTTGCCTTGGTCAAACTGTAAATAGAGTTATTTTTCTAACTATGAGTTATTAGTTTTATGATGTTTTCATAGTTCGAACTCATTTGTTTTTAGACCACTGACAAACATTATAAAAACAATAAAAGAGTAGGACTAAGGCACTGTATACATTCCTTATGTGGGTTGTCTGCAAATATCTCCTTCAGCCCACGTGAGACACAAGGCCTAAACAAGGATTTATTCTCCTTTTAAGATTTAGCCATCATTTTGTCCCGGGTCAAAAACTCCAAAAATAATATCCATCTCTTCGGAGGCTTCTGGAAGATTCGACGAGCTAGAATTAGAGAAAAGTAAACAAAAAAAACAAAGAAAAACATAGAAGTATTAAATCCTTTAGTTCATTTGGTTTATTTTAGAGTATGGATTCGCCAAATTTGCATCTTAACATCGAGGAATCAAAGGCAATAAATCTAACGAACATTGAAAAAAAATGAGAGGAAAACTAAATAGGTGGGTTTTTGGATTCTTTCTGAATGCAAAGTGTGATTAAATCCTACCGATGAAGAAGGGGGGAACGTTCCAGATCGGAAGATCAAGAAGACTAAGGGACTGGCCACCTGATGACAACATTTGAAACAGAGTGCCAAGTAGAGAAGCTGCAAGTTGGAGGACTGGGTTCTTATCAAAAGTACCAACTGAAACACTCAAATGATCATTTAATTTAGTAATAGAGCTTCTGCATATGTCAGAGTACTTTTAAGAGAACTCTGTGATTGACCAGGAACCAATGGAGTTGCCATCTGGACAGCAAGACATGGTCGAATTTTATTAGACCGCTAACTCTCTGCAAATTAGCTAGAGCAATATCGAACAGGCCAAGGTAAACAGTAATTTAATAGGCTATCTATACTAGATAAAATGCATGCCCAGAAAACCTGAGCACAGGATGACGATGAAGAAAGAGGAGAATGCTTCCCAGAAGTCTTAGTGAGCAGAAACAATATGAGGAAATAGCACTAGTCAGGGCAATAAGAGAGGTTTTAATTCAGTAAGACCCCTAGACACTTGACTTTAGATGTGTGAAGGGGGCTTCTTAGAGGTATGTTGTCAAAAGGCTGTGATAAAATCTATCAGGATTGTTGCCTGCCAGAAGGACCTCTGTTTTGGTGCTAATAAACGTATAAAAGTTTTGTGACATCCACTTTCGAACTTCAGGTAATCAGTTGGTCAGATTGGTTGTTGCGTTATGTGCCTAATGGTAAAGTTCAACAACAAGCTGTGTGTTATCCGTATATGAAACAGCCAAGCACCACTAGGATTGAATCAACTGCACTACCATACGAACTCAAATAATAATAGAAAGAGGGATGAGTCCTATGGGGCTCCATGTTTCATGGCAGAGTAAGTGAAACTATAATGTGGAAGGGCCACTGACTGAGACTACGTATTAAGGACAGAAGAGAAACAGGCTGTAAGTGACTACACCACAAAATCCAATCGCAGGGAAAGGCATCAATAAGGTAGCATGTTCCACTGTGTCGAAGGCCACTGAGAGGTCACGAAGGATTAGGGTGGCTGAGTTACCTTTAGTGAGACTAAGTTTGTTAAGAGTGAGTGCAGTTTCGAGTCTTCTACCAAGGCAAAAGCTCCTTTGCCACAGTTTAAGGTAGATTGACCATTCAAGTTTTCTCTTGAAAGTGGAGTAGAGGTCTTAGGGAACTCCGTTTACAGAAGGCGTGCACTTGAAATCTGAGCTATGGTGGCTCCTGGGGCCAGGCCATAGCCCTATTAGTAAGAGTTTCTGTGTATTTCAATCAGATTAATGCCTATTAAAGAAACAGTATTCAACATCCTTTCAGGCATGCCAATCCTGCCCAATTCTACTGTAAAGTTCTGTGGCACTCCCAACTCAACAAGCCTGTGAATTTATGTAAGCTCTCCTGCTAGAAAATACATCATCTTCAGTGCTCGGTTCGGGAGACTTGACTAAAAGAACATGTTGGTTGCATCCTGCTTGCCTTATTTCTTCAGATAAGGGGCCTAACTACGAGATAAACTGATTTAGTTGCAAGGATACCGGGTGGCCAGAATAATCATTTTCAGGTGGTATTCCTGCCCTTAGGTCAAGATATTCCGAATTATTGTTCCTGGATTAGGGAATAACATGTGGACCTGGATTTACCCGGTCCTCTTCCACATGCAGAGTCCCCATCCTAGGCACCATCTTTTCTCATTTACCATCTGCTCTCAGCAAGTGTTAAAAGGGTGCATATATGGGGAAGGTCTGTACGGGACAAGTGGGGTGGAGAGGCTGGGCGTCAGTGAGCATGCCATGCTGTAGGCTGGCAGCAGGGAGAACTCCATGCTCCCTGTGCCGTAGGAGGGGGTTAGGCAGGGACCAGAATGCTCTTTTGGTTGCAGACCCTGTCCAATCCACATGTTTTTACCATCCGGATTTTCCATCTGATCTAATCAGGCCCAGTGTTCTTGAGCCTGACTAACACACATGCTGGAACACTGCGCTAGTTATGATTGAGCACAGTGGTATCCTATCCAGGGATACCACTTCACCCAACTCCTAATCAGGGTCTATGTGTTATGTAAGACACAGGAAATTACACAGCTATTGTGGGGAGGCTGGTGGAAACATCAAAAGATTTTAAAACACATAAGGAAAGGATAAGGTCCTGACTCGGTCTGTACTTTGGCAAAAAAAGAATAAGAATAAAGAGCTGGGCTTTACTTCCGAATATATGTGCAAGTGAGGTGCAGGTGGTAACAAGAGAGCACAACTTTCTGAAGCAATAACAAAAGAAGTACTATAGCAACACAAACTAATGTTTGGCAAGAATTCTTGGCATAAGGGTCTTGGCAAAAACCTAATGAGGAAAGGAGGACAGATTTGTAAATAAAAAAACGTGGTGCATTGTTAAAATGATAATGGTCCCATATTTTTTATTAACAGGTTAGCAAAACAAAGTTCAATGGATTGCAATATTTACAAGTTGTTTAAAAATAAAGTAGTGATGAAAGACTGTCACAATCATTTGTATTGTTTTTTTGGTAAACTTTTGCGAACACCGACTCTTAGCCAGGAAACAGTGTATGCATATGAAGATTAAGTCAACTGAAGAAAGGAGTACCCACTGTTAATCTAAAATGTGCCTTACAACCAAGTGTCGTTTCATCAAGCACATGCTCATTTGCTGACCCTAAAACAAGATCAATAAAACAAACTTGTGAAAAGCAAAACCATGTAAATAAACATGCTTTTTCAGTCAGCACTCACAGGCGTACGTTCCCTGATTTCATGTATCTTCTCTGTTGGGAGCAACAATCCAGTATACTTCTTCATTCAACGGACACCAATCCAATCAATATGCACTGATAAAGCTTACCCTGAATTTTTGTTCTTGATCAGAAAAATACAGATTTTTCAACATACTTTTTAATTGTTAAACATCACTAACTGTTAGAGCAAGTTAGAGCGAGCCAAAGCCCTAACAGCAGTCTTTGTGGTGAGAAGAAATTTTAGCTTAATTTCTAGGTAATATGACCATGCCCTCCCATTTCATAGAAGAATTATTTTCACAGACTGTACCCTACCTGCTTTCCATATGGGCATAAGTCACAAAGCGGTTATGAGGCCTCTGCTGCTCCCACCTACGCGCTGCATAGCTCTGCCACACAAATTAGTTTGCTCATTAAATAGTTTAATTTCATCAATTTTAGAAGTGTTCCTCCGCGGTCACTACTCACATCAAAGCAAAAGACTACTGTGAGAAAACAAAAAAATCCAATATGAACGCTAGGCTCTCAAACAGCAACTTTTTACTTCCATACCAAAAACGTCAATTGTGCTCCACTGGCGACTTTTCAGGCTAGTCAGAATATAAGAGATTTGAAACCTGAAACAAGACAGGGCCCTGTCCCTTGTAATAGCCCCTTGGTAGTCGCCAATCTGAAATTGTTAAATCCTAAATTGAAAGTGGAAACAAAAACTAATGGATGGAAAGAAGGAAATTTTCCCCAAAAAATTATTTAGTAAGTTGAAGTCCGCTTATTTTTTGCTTTTCATTTTTTTACTAAAATAATTTAAAAAAACAAAAAAATCACAGTATTTTAAGAAATAAAACCCACATTGTGGATCCGTTTCTTTCACGCCAATGTGGGTAGAAGTTACCATGCCAAGGAGGATCTACATTTTCCCCACAGCGACAACAGGTAGTACTGAGAAATGTAGTTTTCCCTTGGTTCATTTTGAGGTACTAGAACAGTTTTGAGTTTTAGTTCATGTTGTCGTTCTGTTGTGTTTGCTTCTTCATACAACAGTCTGGAAAAAGCACACCATTATTAAAATTACTTTAAAAAGAGAAAAGAAAAAAAAAAAAAACACCTTTTAACGGTCTCAAGGCAAGATGTCCTTTTTTGAGTCACTAGCTCCTCAGACAGACAGATCTTCCCGTTTGGAAAATGATCCGAAATCCTCTTGCAAAGCACAATGTTTAACGGAGTTGCCTTATAAGGTCCACATGAATTAAGGTCCTGTTCCAAGTGTCATCAAGTATAAAATAATAAGCCGATATGGCAAAAACCGGGGAGTCAAATTATTTTGACTGTTAAATAACTTTAATATACATACTCCTAAGAGTACCAGTGCTTTGAAAATAGATCTTTTGTCCTAAAAGCAGCCTTGTTTCCTTTGAGTTTGTGCATGCCCCAATCAATTATTCAGATGAGCTCATTCGGTTTCAATCGCTGTGACTGTCAGATCTCTGTGAGAAGCATTTGCAGCCCAAGACATGTCATTCTGCTTGGTGTAGGCCACCTCGATGGCTTGCCTCTCCTGTCTTTTATAGACCACAGGTTCCTTGACAACTGCCACGTGTTTTTCTTTTAGCTGTAGATCTTCAGTGTGCCCTCGTCGTTTGCTGTCATTCACAATCCTGCAGAAAGTTTGTTTAAAAAAGAAGGAGCAAAGAATTAAAGCACTAAAAGCTAAATGTTTTAAAAGGTTCGACTGAGAGCACTTGTACACAATGTGAATACCAATACACCACAGATAAATATAGCTGGGCCTGCATGTGCTTGCCATGGCATTAATGGAGCACAGCAGAGAGAGGCATATGGGGGGTTACTGGCATTTTTACAATGCCCACCACCACTATTAAAGCGCTAGATAATCTCCTCTATCTGTGAGCCCTTTGTACCTTACCCGAGAGTCCCATCAGACAAGCGTGGCTTTTCGTGTTTAGTTGTGTATGGTCTGTAGCCAGTTTTTTCATTGTTTCGTTCAGAAGTGGGTTTTGCAGCTTATGTGAAATGGGTTCTAGATAAGATTCCAGTGTGTATGGATGGGTGTGCCTTCCTTGGATTGCGCAGTGTTATCCACTGCTTGGCATGAGTAAAGAGGGTGTGTGTGTGAGGGTGTGTGTGGGTGAGGGGGTGTGTGTGTGGGTGAGGGGGTGTGTGTGTGTGTGTGTGTGTGTGTGTGGGTGATGGTGTGTGTGTGTGGGTGAGGGTGTGTGTGGGTGAGGTGTGTGTGTGTGTACACACACCATTCTTTATTCATGCCAAGCAGTGAATATTCCTATTGGAAAAGGATATAAGGGTGCAGGGTAGGACAGTGCCCAGTGCATGGCGAGGGAACAAGTTAGTTACTTTAATGTATGTGGAAGTTATAATGATCACAGTGTCACGAGTCAGGTGTCAAGACTGTATGGGGGGGGGGTGCTGCCTAAAGTAATCTGAAGGTGGTATGTAAATTCTAAATGTTTTTTTTCATTGAAATTATATATTATATTATATATATGAATATATATTTATGTTCAATGAAAAAAAAGTTAAAGCTAAGTTAGTTAGGAAAACTTCTTTCTATACAAACCCAACAAACTATACAAACTTTAGAAATTCTACACTTAAGTTATAACAACAAACGTTTTTTTCATGGAATATATATATATATATTCAATGTAAAAACAATGGTGAAAGCTAAGTTACAGTTATGAAAACGTTACCAATTCTCCCTATACATCCAATGTAAGCTATAGAAATATTAGAAATTCTAAACTTATAGTTTTAACTTTACATTTAGGCTTTACACACCAACTTAAAAAAATAATTTAAGTCGCGCACCTCCGTACACAGTTGCCACCTGACTTGTGACACCACACTTGCGCATACATTTAAGTAACTATAACTCGTACCCTTGCCATGCACTGTGCATTGTTCTACCCTGCCCCCTTTTATTTATTTCTGCATTTTTTTCTAGGACTTGGGGACGGAGTCCCTGAGTCCTAAGATGGAGGTGCAACATTTTCTCCAGGTAGTGACCATCCAATGGAATCTTGCGCTTGGTCTTATGAATCTTACACGCATAGTGACGGTCAACAAAACACAGCGCAGCTGAATTCACAGATCCTCCGCGATCGATCCACGAATTGTTCACAGTGTTGAATATCTATATTATTTTATCCTTAGTTTCTCAAAAAATACTGAAAAGATTTACACCAAATCAAACAAAGCACACTTTTGGAACTAAGGGCAGATGTACGACAGTTTTTAGCAGTCACAAAAATTAGATTTGGCCCATTTGTGACGCTAAAAAGGCAGTGAACATTTTTTTTTTTTTTTAAGAGCAGGTAGTGGTCTACCCTTTAAAAATAAAACGGAAAAGTTTCATTTTTCGTTTTGAAACGCTTCCCATTTTCCTTTAAGATAACAGGCTACATTTGAGAAAAAAAGATTCTTTATTTAAAAGCAAACACAGACATAGTGGTTTGTTGTCCCCAGCAGGCCTCCATCCCTGTGTTACTGCTCATTCCCAAGAGCTCACAAACTGCGACCTGCCTCATGAATATTGATGAGGCAGGACAATTGTGACCCCATTGGGAATGGCTAAATGTATCTGTAACACGTAAGTACATTTCCTTTTGGGATTTGCAAATTGCGAAATTTCACAATTTGTGAGTCGTAAAAGGAAATAGTCATACATCTGGCCCTAAGATCTAGCTGTCTGCTAAATTTGTCCTAATTCGTTTCAGCTGTTTTGCTGTTGCTGTGTCTAATTTTCTAATAAAATGTATTTAGTTATTCACCGTATGCCCAAAATTAAAACCTACGTAAAAATTCTGTAAAGCAATTTGACTGAAGAACTTCTGTAAGTACCCGCAGCAATGTTTGCCCTTCTCACAAATATTTATTTAAACAATACACTTACATGCCATGTCTTAGCACGTGACGTTCCCATTCGGATCCAAGAGCAAAGGTTCTTCCACAGAACTCGCATGGAAAGCGCTTAGCCTGAGGAGGCTCTTCAGTATGAGGAAACTCCACTGGGGCTAAAAGAGAGCAGGAGAACTGAGTTTGAATTATGCACATGACCTTAAATAGTGAGGTCTACATTATTCCATCTCCATTTCACCTAAAAACAAATGAGAGCTTATTCTGAAATGTTTTTGCAGTCATAAATGGCATTTTCAGTTGCAAAAACTTTAAATAAGCTACACATTTTAATGTAGAGACGCTGGATTTTTTTAAACCTAAATAAATCCTACTTGTTAAACAGAAAATGTAGCATTAAGAGTGGGAACATGGGCATTCCTCAGGGAAAGGTGGCCCTAAGCAATGTGGGGGGAACACCCAACAAAATCATGCTTCAGTAGGTATTAGCAAACTTTGCTAATGAGTTTGAACAACTACTTTGCAAATATAAGTTTTAGAGACAAAAAAGACAACAAAAAAAATTGCGTACAATTGGGTAGAAAAAGTAAGCAATGCCGGCATGTTTGCAATGGGAAATGGGATTTCCAAACCTGGACACAATTCTCAGGTAGTAAAAAAAAGATTAAGAGCCTGATTAACAGTTGAGAGATAAATTCAGATCCCTGTGCAAATCTCTGTTGCGTGATGATTTACCCTAGCAGTTTTCCCCTAACAAATTACAGTAGGTCAAACCTCTTGAAATATTTTGGGGGAAAAGGCCCATAAAAAGCAAACCATGTGGAATTCAGTGTATTAAATACAGATTCTGCATGTTATGCCTCTTTTGCACGATACAAACTCAGAATAGGAGGTATTTAACGCATGTAGGAAACACCACATCCTGGGGTAACGGTATTTACCACCTGTAGTAAATACCTCACCTTATTATGCCTAAACTGTAATGAGGAACTAAGGGGCATATTTATACTCTGTTTGCACCGAATTAGTGTCATTTTTTTAAACTCTAATTCGGTGCAAAACTAACTCCATATTTATACTTTGGTGCTAGACCCCTCTAGCACCAAATTTATGGAGTTAAAGTAATTTTTTGAAAGTGGAGACTTACTTTGCCTTAATGAGATGCAAGGTAGGCGTTCCCGTGCAAATAATTACTCTATGGCCTTAACGCCATATTTAGGGGCATATTTATACTCTGCAGCATATTTATACTCTGCACCGAATTAGCGTCATTTTTTTTTACTCTAATTCGGTGCAAATCTAACTCCATATTTATACTTTGGTGCTAGACCCATCTAGCACCAAGGCCCTGATTTAAACTTTTTATGCACTGAATTAACGTCATTTTATGACGCAAAAGTGGCGCAAACTTACAAAATATTGGCCCTTATTTATACTTTTTGCTGCAAAACTGCACTAACTCAGTTTTGCACCAAAAAATTTAGCACTGGCTTGCACCATTTCTGTGCACCAGCCGGGCACCATATTTATGGAATGGTGCAAGCCGGTGCAAAGGGTAGGCTAGAGTTTTAAAAAATTACTTTAGTCGGGTGGGGCTGGCAGTATAGAAGAAGAGGGTTTAGCACCAAAAAATGGCTTTAGGCAGGTTAGAGTAAAAAAAAAAAAAGACTCTAACCAGATTAGTGTCATTTTATGGTGCTAAACCTACCATGCCACATGACTCCTGCCTTAGAAAAGGCAGGAGTCATGCCCACCACCCCAATGGCCAGCACAGAGGACAGGGGTCCCTTGGGCATGGCCATTGCACCCTGTGCCATGTATGGGGGCCCTTTTCAGGGCCCCCTATGGCACTTTCAAAAATAAAATGCACTTACCTGTACTTACCTGGGATGGGGTACCCCATCCTCGCAGTCCCTCTAGTGTGGGTGGGGTTGCCCCTAGGGCGGGCACCTCTGGGCTTATTCCATGGTGTTCCACCATGGAAATAGGGCCACAGGTCCCCTAACCCCTGCCCTGACCCAGGTCTTAAAAAATGGGGCAAAGCAAGCTTTGCCCCATTTGTTGACCCCTCCTCCCTCCCTTGCACCATTTTTACATGGGAGTATAAATATGGTGTTAAGGCCATAGAGTCATTTTTTTGCACGGGAACGCCTACCTTGCATCTCATTAAGGCAAGGTAGGTTTCCACTTCCAAAAAATGACTTTAACTCCATAAATTTGGTGCTAGACGGGTCTAGCACCAAAGTATAAATATGGAGTTAGTTTTGCACTGAATTAGAGTAAAAAAAAATGACACTAATTCAGTGCAAAAAGGGTATAAATATGCCACTTAGCGTCAAAAAATGATGCTAATCTGGTCGGAATCATTTATTTTGACTCAAAACTGCCTAACGTCATTTTTTTTTAAGCTAGCCTACCCTTTGCACCGGCTTGCACCATTCTATAAATATGGTGCCCAGCTGGTGCTAAAAAATGGTGCAAGCCGGTGCAAAACTTTTTTGGGCAAAACTTCCTTAGTGCAGTTTTGCACCAAAAAGTATAAATAAGGCCCTAAGTGTGCTAATGTCACGTTTACTCATGCAGATTATTTGGCTTGTTGACAATTCTCATAAGTAAGCAGCGGTTGAAGGAGCACTCAAGATTTCCATGCATACTGTGGCTGATTTTTGTGAATTCCCAAAAATTCTGAATCCTATTAAAATCGGAGGAGTTCTATTATTTCACTGTGAAAATGTACAGCCAACCAAGGAAGCAAACTCGCCCATCCAAAACAGTGAACATACATAGGAGAGAATATTGCTCTAGTATACAAGTTCCAGCGAGTTTCTTCCAGGTCCTTTTATTCTTAGAAGAGATGAATATGGTCTTGGCTGGGGAGCTACTTTGGAAAAGCTCTCAACTCATGGCCATTGGTCGAGGAAGGAGCCATCCAGGCCATTAAGACTTGTGTGGCATCTCTCGAATGACAGTCTGCAGTGTGTGATAGTCTAGAAAAGATCTTTTTTAAGTAACAACTGATGTGTATTAAGGGTTTTATTAAAGCGGAGTATAATATATTTTTGAAATTGGATCAGAAGAAAGAGAGAGACAAGGACTACCCACTGAACTGATAATGTGAATTTTTAAATGTGTCTTATTAGGCTTCATGCCTTTGCCGTTACTTTTGGTGTTGTTTAATTGATATGGTTTTAATTAACCCTAATAAAGAGTACAACTGACAACATAGCATATAAAGCATACTCCGCATTCAAAGAATATGCAAGTCGTCAGTAAAGTTACATGTCAATCTCCCTCTCGACAAAACTGCAGTTCATACTTGTTTATGGGAAGAAAGACACCCGTCTCTAAATGAGGTTCACATTAGGGGAGTGGACAGTGGAAGAGCAGGTGCACTGAGCTAAGTATTCCAGTGCTCACAGAGTTTCTGTCTCTTGGAAGGGACATTAGTTGTAATATGGAATCACTTTGAACTCCCTCTCTAGACCTATTTGCTTTAAGAGCAAATGTATTGCTTCCTCTGTTTTGCACATTGTTCCATGATCAGGAAGCAGGGGAAGCAGATTATCTTATACTTCTAAGCCACAACTCTCCGTTTTGTATATTTCCTCCCTTTCCACTGATTCCCAGAGTGTTAGCCAGAATTCGGAGAGAGAACAGGGAAGTCATCCAATAATCTATTTTCAGAAAAGGATGGGTTTGTTCCCTCTATTCAGATTGCAGTAACCAAGGAATGGATGTGTCCTCTGGTTACTTGTACTCTCTGCTTTTCAATCTTTACCCAGGTGGTTTATTTCCAGAAATTCCAACTTTCAGTATGGAATTTAAAGTTGGGCACTCTAGCGTTTAGGTGTGAGCCAAGGTCTATAAGTAGCAGTTCAAACCACTTGACATTCTGCTACTTTGAAAGCTTATAGCCATGATTGGTCTTCCTTCAATTCTATGTCAGGACCGAAGGCGAGGATTAGGCTGTTCTCTCTTCACTCTATTTCCTCCAGCAGCCACTATAAAACCAAATAGAACAACTACTTTTCCCATAAAACATTGGGAAAATGGAAGTTAATAGTTCATCCAATAAGTCTCTACAAATGCCAGGATAAGACACTCCCTCCACCTCTTTCTTCACTGCTCCAACAGCCTACGGATAACTATTTCAGTCTCTCATGTCTTGCCGTATTCAGTGTTTCAGAATGATTGTTTCTGTTTACTTAGTGTCGATTGCATGAACTTTGCCTTTCTACCTAGCGTGGCTGCGGGAGCGCTTGTTCGCTCCTTCGAGGACGCTGCACACTTTCATTCTTGCTCGTTACATGGAGCGGTCATCCGCCCGCTAGGGGGCACTACAAATTAATGTACAAGGCACACGCTCGGCAGGGCAAATCGAGCCCAGAGTCTGACATCCCGCTGGGGACAGTATCGTGTTGCCACCGGCCTGTTTTCATTGGGCTGCCTCTTCCCTTCCCCTCTCAAATTAAGGGGTGCGTGGTGTCCCTGCAGGTGCTAGTATGACAAAAGTACCGGGCGATTCCTATTACTGAGGGCATGCCCTGCTCGACTTGGCTGTGTTCGCTAGAGTTTCCCCTATACCTACAATGCAGGACTCTGCATCTGAATACCTGGAGGAGGAATAAATCACCCACCTCCCCCACTAATGAGCATTTTTGCATTATCATGGATGCGCCGCCATACACATGGTGTTTCCCAAGCAACGGCGCCTCTGGAGAAGAAACTTTTGCACCTGGTATCCCATGGCACACAACACCTCCCTCAGAAGGAAGACACCCCTGAACCTCAAATCCCTCTACCTTCAGGCCCACCACTTGCGACGGAAGGTAAGTGCAAATGCGCTGGAGACCCCAGGGTGGATCTGAACGCCTTTGAGTGCCATAAAAAGGCCTTCCTTGAAGCCCAACACCAGCCTGTTCAATCCTCATCCCCGGGTCCCTCTGGGGGGAGACCTCAACCCTCCCCATCCCTGATTCCATCCCTCAAACCCCTGACAGGGAATGACTCGCCAGGTGCCTCAGATGGCGATGTGGAACAACATCGCCCTTGGCGCCCTACTAATTTCTCCGCCACCCCTGGTGGCAAGGTGACTTCCCAGGACCTCCTACATAACAGTCCTTCAAACATGCTGGTTCCTGATGAACTCCTTCATCCGCTATCTGCAGCCCCCAAGGTTGCCTCATAAATAGCCAACCGCCTCAGGGCGTAATGTCCCCATCCCTCGTTGGAGGGCAAGGTGGGAGCCCTCACGCCGGAGACGGACGCCAGAATAGCTACCTTTCTGGCGAAATAGATCAACAACCCTAAGAGGGGGCCTGATCGATCCTGGCGATCATGTCAGGATAAACTCTTAAACACAGTGGGAACTCTTTCCAAGATCCTCGATATGGTGGAAGATGCCATGGCCTCAGGCTCCATCATCTACCCTCAAGCCCTCTCCGGTTGGGTCCAACAGGCCGTGACGTTTCTAGGCAATGCCAATTGTGCCCTCTCCACTAAGCCTTGCTGCTACCGCCTTATAAAAATAGACCCTAAATTGGGGGAAATGACAACCTCGGAGACAGAGCCGATAGCTCAAGAGGGTCTCTCCGGGACCCATTTAGCCACGAACTAAGGAAATTCGTAGTCACATTCAACTCTTGATAAGGCTCAATCCTCGATTAAGCGGATCGACTCCCCTCTGGTTTTTGCTGGGGTCAGTCATGGCAGGTGGCACTCAACCAGCCACAACCCCTAACTAAGCCCCTCCTAGAGGATCAGGGGATAGATAAGGAGTGTGGCGGGATCCTCAATATTTGGCACCTTCTACTCCACAAGAAGCTACCCACGCGGGCGAGGTTTTAGGGCCCTTCCAGAGGAGCCAGCCCTTAAACCGCTTTTAACAACTGGGTTCTGCTCACCTCAGATGCTTGGGTCCTGGAAATGGTCAAGAGCTTTCATATAGAATTCTACAGTGTCCCCTTCCAACCGCACCGTCCTAAGACCCTCTCCTTTTCCCCCTCCCAATCCTCTCTAGTGGATGCAGAAGTCGAACTGCTTCTTGCCAAAGGCCTGATTGTACAGTCATGGCCACCCAGGTTCCTCAGCTACCTTTTCTTGATCAACAAGTGGTACGGCAGGAAGCACCCAGTCATAAATCACAAGGAATTCAACAAGTGGCCGCTCTTCTGCCACTTCAGAATGGAAGGCATACATTTCCTCAGAGAACTCTTGCAGAATCCTGATCTCTCAACTCTAAATGAGTCTCTCAGCTTCGTCATCAACGAGCAGAAATCAGCTCTTTCTCTGTCACTGTCCCAACAGTTCCTAGGGTGTGTAGTGGACTCAGGGCAAGCCTCCCTGAACCACCCATTCCACAAGCTCTCTAAAATCAGACAGAAGCTTAAACAGACACTCTCCAAACCTACCACGTCTCGGACGCAGATAGCCTAGGTGGTGGGCCTCTTATCCTCCTCCATCCAGGTTATCTTTCCGGGCCCGATGAATTACCGAGCCCTTTAGTGACTCAAAATTTCTCATCTCCACAGAGGCCTGACCTATTCTCAGTCTGTTCCCCTATCGGGGAGGGACAAGAGGAGCTCAGATGATGGATAGCCCACATAGAGGCCTGGAACGGCGGAGTCATTTTTTGGTTCTCAGCCGAACCTGGTAATCAAGTCCGACACCAGCGGTTCCAGGCGGGGGCATATTGTGGGGATTTCTCCACAGGTGGAAAATGCTCCTCCGCAGAGCAATCCCTTCACATCAATTGCCTGGAACTGATGGCGGGGTCGTTTGCAGGCCGGTGCTGGACCAAGTACAAAGCCCAGTGTCCTCCTCAAAATGGGCAACTTGGCAGTGGTCCGCCACATCAATTACTTGGAGGGAACTCACTGGAAAACCTTGTCTGACCTGGCCAAGAGATTCTGGACATAATGCCTGGAATATCAGATCTCTGTAACGGTGCAACATCTGCTGGGAAAGTCCAAACAGGAGGCCGACTGGAAGTCACACCATCAATACGATGAGTCTTTGGAAGCTGGACCTTTCAGTGTTTCAGACTCTGCAGTCCAGGTGGGGTCCCTTCTCGATCAATCTCTTTGCGTCCTGTCTGAACCATCAGCTGCACAGGTATTATAGTTGGCCAGATCACAATACAATGGCAGCGGACGCATTCCTGCAGGACTGGAAGTCAAACAGCTAGTATGCATTTGCCCCTTTTGCGTTGATCATTAGGGTATCCACTCAGGTCCAGAGGCAGCAAGCACACCTGGTGCTCATCACCTTGATTTGGTGATCTGAAGCCTGAATTCCAGTACTGATGTAGCTTTCCTGGGTTTCCCCAAACTATCTTCCCCAGTTTCAGGATATTCTCAAGGATCCCATGGTTAACCCTCATCACCTGGTTGTAGAGGGTTCTCTACACCTCATGCCCTGGAGGATTACCGGCAACAATGGCAAGGCCCAGGCCTATTGCAAGACACTGCCTGGTTATTCTCCAAAGCCTGGGGGACAGCACACAAACGATACCGCTCCACTTAGTTTAGATGGCTGGGTACGTGTGCTCAATGACACATGGATCCCGTAGGGTCAGACGTTGTGAATATTCTGAACTTTCTTGCCTCTTTGGCTTCGGAAAGTAGGGCTTATAGATGTATCAATACCTTCCGCTCCGCTATCTCAGCTGCCCACTTTCCTGTGTATGGCCACCACATTGGAGAAATCCCCCTGGTCAGTAAGCTGCTTGGGGGTACTCGCCTCTTACTTCCACCGGAACAGAGGTATTCTGCTTTGCAGGATGTGAATACAATTCTTCTCCTGTTGAAATTCTGGCCTTCCAATAAATGTCTTTCTTGGAAACAGATGTCAGCTAAAGTGGCAACACTGTTGGGTCGCTTGCCGTAAAGTTTTGGATGTCAGGGCCCTAGATATCATTTCAAAGTTTCAATTCTGTTAAGGACATGGAGGCGTGGATTAACTCTGCCTCAGCTGTTTCAGTTTCACTCTCCTTTCCACCCTACGTTTGACTGTCTTAACTCACCTTGAAAGAATTCCACTCCTTCATATAGGTGTGTAAGTACTCGACTTTTGGTTTACGATGACAAATTGTTGGGATTGATCTGTATTCACTGAGGTGAATTCCATAACATTGCTATTTTTTTGCTTGGCAATTGTGTATAATATATTTTGGGCTAAAGATTCTTACAAGATTATTTTTTCATGGGAACGGAGTGCAACAAACAAAGACTAACCTACAGACTCAACGGCTGTGTCCTCAGAAAGAAAGAGCTAGAGGGAGTGTCTGCAGGGGACTTTAGCCTGGCATTTGTAGAGGAAGATTGGAAGAATTGTTGACTCCTCTTCCCAATGGTTTATGGGAAACATAGTTGTTATATTTGATTTTATGATTCTGGAGGAAATAAAGTGAAGTAAGAACAGCCTAATCCTTTCCTCTGTGTCCTTAATGGAATTTAAACTTTCTGTTACAATAGCTAGGACATTTTTCATTCTTGGAGCTAATCCAAGGGGATTAGAATTTGTAATTGTTACAAAACCTTCAAACCTTGATTCTAAAATGTAATGAAATGGGCCACCCTTCAGCACTTTAGAAAACTTTGAGAGGGCAGGAGATATAAGGAGATAATTAATTGGCGAGCAGGTTACTAAGTGGAATTTTTTGTTTGCATCCCAATTGTAAATTTTCCTCATACCAGGGACCTGCCTTTTGCTCTATGTATTTTTGCAGAGAGCAACTTTTAGGCTGTAAAATGCTGCCCTCTGTAACTTCTCTCCTTCTAGGTATTACTCCATGTAGCAATTACCTCTGCATAAAGGTTAAATGATCTGAGATCTCGTTACCGAAACCATTTACCTCAGGATTTTTCCTGATCACAGGTGTGTCCGCCACGGTCTAGATTTTAGTCTCAAGATCACTTCAGTTTCCACTGTTCGCAGGAAATGATTTTCCATTGTTCTCAGGAGAAATCATTTGTTCGAGGTTCTGCCCTAATCCTCCTTCTTGCAAAAAAGGAAAGGGGTACTTGCAAATAAAGTATTTTGGGTTCGGGGTCGGCAAAAAATTCAAAACCACAAGAAATCACGCTTAATCTATTTACATCTTACAATGCAAACAAACCCCAAGCGGACAGTCCTATAAAACAAACTTACATTTCTTTTAACAAAAAAATCTTCATTTTTTTTTTAACTTAGACAGAACTTAAAATGTCATCTTATTTTTATCTCATTTTTTCATTTATTTTCTTCAAGACATGTTGAGAATATGTTATTACCTAAATATGGAGATACTAAACAAACCACATAAAGCTGTGCAATGTAATAAACTCCGCTAATATATCTCACCCCTCATCACTATTGTCTCACAATCCTACATCCAAACCCATTCATACTATTCTCACTCACACTTCAGAGCTCCAGTCCAACAATAACTAATATACAGAACAACATCTCAAAGAAAAGAAATGAAAAAATGAAATAAAAATAGGATGCAATTCCAAGTTATGTTTATGTTGAGAAAAAAGATTATTTTTTTATGTTTTTTGTTAAAAGAAAAGTAAGTTTGTTTTATGTGTCTAACCACTTGGGATTTGTTTCCATTGTAAGATGTTTATAGGTTAAGCGGGATTTTGTGTGGTTTTATACTAATCTCTTCTCTGAACAGGGTTTGCTTTGTAAGCATGAGGTTCATCGGGCAGTTTCAAATTACGTGAAACACAGTTTAAGATATTCGACTCAGCCCGACATGGGCTAATTCAATAGCAAGTCTCAAAAGATGGTTAAGATTTACCATTTGTGAGCTCACATTCAAGCAGGTCTTTCCTCCCCCCCTAAATGTGTTTTGTAGCTCCAATAGAAGAATTATTTCATCTTAGGCACAGTCTATGGGTGCAACCTTGTAGGATGTCTGTGCTGCAGCAGCCTGATCTTCTCTGCCCAGATTCTTGGCTCACTACCACCTAGAGTTGGGCCCAACGAGAAGTAATCTTGCTGTGTGTTATTTTCTGTAATATCAGTAGGAGGCAGTAAGCATGTTTTGGTTTTCTGGTTTATTTGTACTAACAAATGGTTTGCTCTGACCTCAGCTGCCTAGTGTTCCTTGAAAGTGCATGTGTATTTTTGGTCTTATCCTTATGTTAGTTAAGACTGGGATAACAAAGTAGATGAGAAGGTGGTGCTTCCATTATTTACAGGTAATTTCATTACTCCAATTCCATCTACCTCATCCTACTCCTTATGAAGGTTTGACGCTTAGGTAGTCTGCGTAGGAGTAGGTGTTAGTAGAGAGCTGATTTATAGGATGTCTTTGGGGCAAAGCCTCTTTTTTGAGGAATCAGGTGCTTTTGGTTAGGTGGTTTGCAGTTCGCCTCTCACAGAGATACACACACACACCTCATGTTTGTAAGGACTGGAGCAAAGAAGGAGGAATTGGAATAATTTATCTAATGTAATTGAAGCATTAATTAAACATTACCACTTGTTCTACAGTCCATAATACCTACATTACCACTGCAAGTAAGCTTTTCTAAATGTAATTACAACAAATTTAATTTAGTTCAGGGTTAATATTCGAGTAAAATGCCAATTTAAATTTAAATTCAATTTAGGATCAATGATAGCATCAGTATTATGGTAAGATACGTTTTAACGTCAACCTAAATTACATTAACTAACGCAGGGATGTGGAATTCCTATCGCCCGACGCCTGGGACATCTTGTTTGGGGTCAAGGGCAACAAGTTTTTATGTTTACTTTGTCCTTGGGACAAGTGGGCTTAACCCTCTGCAGCACAAACCCTTTGGCTGCCTGTTTACAAAGAGTGGAACTCTCTGCAGTTGAGGTAATGTGTTTCCAAAAGATAATGCTGTTCGAACTTGTATTTATGGTTCATTATTTGAAAGTCTTCATTATTAGGGTGAGTGTTGTAAATAAATGTTTTAAGGTCACACTTCACTACTGACGTTGGTTCCAGTAAAAAAAAAAAAAAAAGTGTATACACATATTTGAAACGTTTAGGCTATGAGGCTAAATATAATGCTCCCAGAATGCTCTCTGATTAGATGCAAATGAAGTGTCATTTAGTAAAATGTGTTGATGCATGCTAGTATTTCCCAAAAATATTTCTAATGGAAAATCAGTGTAACCATTTTCAACACGATTATGGGAAGCATAAAAATAAACAAACACTGACAAAGCCAACTGATCCGACTTATTTTTATAAGTCTTTTAGTTTCATCAATGCGTGTCTTGTTTTGACATGGCTTTTGTAACACTTTATTGTTGTGGGAGCTACCAGGCCCTCAACATTGTAACAAACACTGGCAAAAACCACCCAAAAAGTTTTTGAACTCTAAAAGCACACGTTGCCACCAGTGGCATAACAAAGGCCCCGCAGCCGCCCTCCAGGGGGCCCCTTCAGCACAGCACCTGCCCTGAGTGAGTCTGGAGAGGGGTCTCCTCCATGTTCTTTGCAAAGGGGCACACTCCAGTTTCGTTACGTCACTGATTGCCACTGTAGTTCCTGACACTGAACAAAACTACTTTGTGTGCCAATATGCTCCTTGTGGAAGAGCAGAATGCGATCACTCACAGTAAAGCCAGCCGAAAGAGAGAGAAATAGAAGTTTAATAAAAAAAAAATGTCTTTGTTAACACCAGACCTAATTAGGGACCAAGACCCACATGTAGGTAGCTTTTTGCATGTCGCAAACAGCGACTTTCGCTGTTTGCGATGTGCAAAAAGCACATTGAGATGCACAAACCCAGTTTTGCGATTCGGTAACCTGGTTACCGAATCGCAAAACGGGTTTGCGACTCGCAATCGGGTGTTCCCTTCCTAATTGCGACTCGCAGTGCAATGAAGGATTGTTTTGTGACCACGAACAAGGGCGCAAACCAATCGCAGTTTGCACCCATTTCAAATGGGTGCTAACACTTTCGCAAAAGGGAAGGGGTCCCCATGGGACCCCTTCCCCATTGTGAATGTCACTGTAAAAAAAAATTCAGAGCAGGCAGTGGTCCTGTGGACCACTGCCTGCTCTGAAAAAATGAAACTAAAACGTTTCATTTTTCGTTTTTGTAATGCATCTTGTTTTCCTTTAAGGAAAACGGGCTGCATTACAAAAAAAAAAAAAACTGCTTTATTGAAAAGCAGTCACAGACATGGTGGTCTGCTGTCTCCAGCAGGCCACCATCCCTCTGAGGGCCGCCATTCGCAAGGGGGGGGTCGCAAATTGCGACCCACCTCATGATTATTCATGAGGTGGGCATTTGCGAAGCCCTTGCGAATCACAGATGGTGTCAGGGACACCATCCTACATTCGGATTTGCGAAATTGCAAGTCGCTCTGACTCGCAATTTGCGGGTCGCAAATCTGAACCTACCTACATGTGGCCCCAAATTCTTAAAGTCACAAAAGTGCACCCATGGTATATGTCGTACCCCTATAAAATATTTGTGAACTGTATTTTAGCATGGGTAAATACGATGTGTAGATTTGCTCATGTGAAAATCTATTGAGCATTTGCAAGTTCATTTTCCCTCCAGCCACTTTCTTCCCAACCCTGGAAGAAGTTCTAATTCTGCCATTGTCAGGAGTAAATGTCCAACCTTTCTTATTATGGGAAAATATTAGAGAGAAGCTGGTGAAAATCTTTAAAACATGCAGGTTAGTAGGTTTGCAGACTCAAAGGCATTCCAGCCCTGGAACTATTGCTTACTGCGTCCTCCAGCCCCAGTATGCAGATCTGCAGAAAGGTGGCAAAATAAGGAAATTGCTACAGTAGGGATTGAAACTGCAAGTATTCAAGTCCTACTATGGTAGTAGCTCTGGCATAATCAGAGAGGCTATTATCAGAGCTCTTCCATAATGAGATTGCTGCCATAATTTGTCGCCACACTACATGGCACCAAAGGGACAAGTAGATCTTTTTACAGGACAAGTAGATTTGAGAAGCAACTTGTCCCCTGGACAAGTAGATATTTTAATAAATTCCACACCCCTGCTAACGTGATTTAGGATTAACCTATGGTAAGGATTTTTGTTAACAGAAATTCAATTAAACAATTTGATTTAAGGTTATGGGTAGAGTTATAATTAGAGTTAGAAAATGATTTAGGGTTATCGTTAGCATTAAGCTAATGGTTACGAAGTCAATGTAAGGGTAGGCCTAAATAATGTTGTCTTAAGTAACAGTAATTTCAATTTTAGAGATAGAGTTCTGCAGTAATAGTATGTCAGAGTAAAAGTATCAAAGTGGTGGTATGACCCAAATTGACTGCCAAGGAAAAAGAATTATCCTTCCCCATTCTGTGCCTATTTCCCCATAAATTCTGAATCGCCCAGCAGCGAGGCCAACTTTTTTTTTTTTTACAACTACACCTTCAAACCACATAGCTGCACTTCACATCATGCGCCAATACTCAAGTGAGCCTCAATACTGCAGTCAGACTTGCAGGACAAACATGTTGAACAATGCACGCAACATTTATGCTGCATGTGCAATGCAGCACAACTTGAGTGCATTCACACTCTACGCATGCACAAAACAGAAATGGGTCTCATCTAATTCACTTTATATATGGGAGTGCAGTTATATTGAGGGCAAGAGTGTGTGGAGTCATCCTAAATGTATGGTTGTAGGAAGAGAACAAGACGGTGTTGTTCTTTTCAGTCATTTATTTAGCAAATGTATGTTTTACCATGTGCACTTTAGCTGGAAAATGATCCCAGATTCCTTAAAAAGATAGGTAATGAAAATGTCAGTTACCCAGTGTACATCTGTTCGTGGCATCAGTCGCTGGAGATTCACATGTTCTGCATAGCTCGCCATCTGGTGTTGGGTCGGAGTGTTACAAGTTGTTTTTCTTCGAAGAAGTCTTTCGAGTCACAGGACCGAGTGACTCCTCCTTCTGTCTCCATTGCGCATGGGCGTCGACTCCATCTTCGATTGTTTTCCCCGCAGAGGGTGAGGTAGGAGTTGTGTTGTAGTAATAGTGCCCATGCAATGGAGTGACTAAGTATGTACCTATTTAAGGTTAAAATAATGTATATACAAATGTACAAAGTTGAAGCTAACTTCCAAACTGCTACAGGCTCCCGGGGAGGTGGGTGGGCACATGTGAATCTCCAGGGACTGATGCCACGAACAGATGTACACTGGGTAAGTGACATTTTCAGTTCGATGGCATCAGTCGCTGTAGATACACATGTTCTGCATAGACTAGTAAGCAGTTATCTCCCCAAAAGCGGTGGCTCAGCCTGTAGGAATGGAAGTGGTTTGAAATAATGTTCTTAACACGGCTTGACCTACTGTGGCTTGCTGTGCGGATAACACGTCTACACAGTAGTGCTTGGTGAACGTGTGTGGCGTAGACCATGTGGCTGCCTTACATATTTCTTGCATTGGGATGTTTCCTAGAAAGGCCATGGTAGCACCTTTTTTGCTGGTTGAGTGTGCCCTTGGTGTAATGGGCAGTTGTCGTTTTGCTTTAAGGTAGCAGATTTGGATGCATTTAACTATCCATCTGGCTATACCTTGTTTTGATATTGGGTTTCCTGCATGAGGTTTTTGGAATGCAATAAATAGTTGTTTAGTCTTTCTGATGTTTTTCGTTCTGTCAATGTAGTACATTAATGCTCTTTTGACATCTAATGTATGTAGTGCCCTCTCAGCTACGGAATCTGGCTGTGGGAAGAACACTGGTAGTTCCACTGTTTGATTTAGGTGGAACGGTGAAATAACCTTTGGTAAAAATTTAGGATTAGTCCTTAGGACGACTTTATTTTTGAGTAGTTGTATAAAAGGTTCTTGTATTGTAAACGCCTGAATTTCGCTTACTCTTCTTAGAGATGTAATGGCGATGAGAAATGCAACCTTCCAGGTTAGGAACTGTATTTCACAAGAGTGCATGGGTTCAAAAGGTGGACCCATGAGTCTTGTTAAGACAACATTTAAGTTCCATGAAGGAACAGGTGGTGTTCTTGGTGGTATAATTCTTTTAAGGCCTTCCATGAATGCTTTAATGACTGGTATCCTATATAGGGAAGTTGAATAGGTAGTCTGCAGGTATGCAGATATTGCCGCAAGGTGTATTTTAATGGAAGAGAAGGCTAGGTTAGATTTTTGTAAGTGAAGCAAGTAACCCACTACGTCCTTTGGAGTTGCGTGTAAAGGTTGGATCTGATTATGATGGCAGTAGCAGACAAACCTCTTCCATTTACTTGCATAGCAGTGCCTAGTGGACGGCCTTCTGGCTTGCTTTATGACGTCCATACATTCTTGGGTAAGTTGTAAGTGTCCGAATTCTAGGATTTCAGGAGCCAGATTGCTAGATTCAGCGATGCTGGATCTGGATGTCTGATCTGTTGGTTGTGTTGTGTTAACAGATCCGGCCTGTTGGGCAATTTGATGTGGGGTACTACTGATAGGTCTAGCAGTGTTGTGTACCAGGGTTGCCTTGCCCAAGTTGGTGCTATTAAGATGAGTTTGAGTTTGTTTTGACTCAATTTGTTTACCAGATAAGGAAGGAGAGGGAGAGGAGGAAAAGCGTAGGCAAATATCCCTGACCAGTTCATCCATAGGGCATTGCCTTGGGACTGCCTGTGTGGGTATCTGGATGCGAAGTTTTGGCATTTTGCGTTCTCTCTTGTTGCAAACAAGTCTATTTGAGGTGTTCCCCAGAGTCTGAAGTAAGTGTTTAGAATTTGGGGGTGAATTTCCCATTCGTGGACCTGTTGGTGATCTCGAGAGAGATTGTCTGCAAGTTGTTTCTGGATCCCTGGAATAAACTGCGCTATTAGGCGAATGTGGTTGTGAATTGCCCATCGCCATATCTTCTGTGCTAGAAGGCTCAACTGCGTTGAGTGTGTCCCCCCGTTTGTTTAGATAATACATTGTTGTCATGTTGTCTGTTTTGACAAGAATGTATTTGTGAGTTATAATTGGTTGGAAAGCCCTTAATGCTTGAAAAACTGCTAGCATTTCTAGGTGATTTATATGCAGTTTTGTTTGATGTACGTTCCATTGTCCTTGTATGCTGTGTTGATCGAGGTGTGCTCCCCACCCTGTCATGGAAGCATCTGTTGTTATTACGCATTGTGGCACTGGGTCTTGGAATGGCCGCCCTTTGTTTAAATTTATACTGTTCCACCATAGAAGCGAGAGGTAAGTTTGGCTGTCTATTAACACCAGATCTAGAAGGTGACCCTGTGCTTGTGACCATTGTGATGCTAGGCACTGTTGTAAGGGCCTCATGTGTAGTCTTGCGTTCGGGACAATGGCTATGCATGAAGACATCATGCCTAGGAGTTGTAATATCATCTTTGCTTGTATTGTTTGTGTTGGATACATGCGTTGTATGATCTTGTTGAAATTTTGAATTCTTTGTGGACTTGGAGTGGCTACTCCTTTTGTTGTGTCTATTATGGCTCCCAGGTATTGTTGTACTTTGCACGGCAAAATGTTGGATTTTGCAAAGTTGACGGTGAAACCTAGTTTGTAGAGGGTTTGTATGATTTGATTTGTGTGGTGTAAGCACTTTGTTAGTGAATTGGTTTTGATTAGCCAGTCGTCTAGATACGGGAATACATGTATTTGCTGCCTTCTGATGTGTGCAGCCACTACTGCTAGACATTTTGTAAAGACTCTTGGTGCGGTTGTTAAACCAAAAGGCAATACTTTGAATTGGTAATGTATTCCTTTGAATACGAACCGTAGGTATTTCCTGTGCAACGGATGTATTGGTATGTGGAAATACGCATCTTTGAGGTCTAAGGTTGTCATGTAGACCTGTAGTTTTAGCAATGGTAACACTTCTTGTAGCGTGACCATGTGAAAGTGGTCTGATTTGATGTAGGTGTTTAGTATTCTGAGGTCTAGGATTGGTCTCAGTGTTTTGTCCTTTTTTGGTATTAAGAAGTACAGTGAATAGACTCCTGTGTTTGTTTGTGTGTTTGGTACTAATTCGATTGCATTCTTTTGCAATAGTGCTTGAACTTCTATTTCCAGAAGTTCGGAATGTTGTTTTGATAAATTCTGTGCTTTTGGTGGTATGTTTGGAGGGAATTGTAGGAATTCTATGCAATAACCATGTTGGATAATTGCTAAGACCCAAGTGTCTGTAGTTATTTCCTCCCATGCTTTGTAATAATGACCTATTCTTCCCCCCACTGGTGTTGTGTGGAGGGGGTGAGTGACATCTGAGTCACTGCTTGGTTGTAGGTGTTTTGGGGCTTTGAAATTTTCCTCTATTCCTAGGGAATTGCCCTCCTCTGTATTGGCCCCGAAAGCCTCCCCTGTACTGTCCCTGGTAGCTGGACGGTGTTGCCTGCGAGGTGCTGGCTTGTGTGGCCTGACCCCGAAACCCCCTCTAAAGGGTGTCTTGCGGAAGGTGCTGTAGGTTCCTCTGCTCTGCGGGGAGTAGAGTGCGCCCATGGCTTTAGCAGTGTCAGTGTCTTTTTTAAGTTTTTCGATTGCCGTGTCCACTTCTGGTCCGAACAGTTGTTTTTCGTTGAATGGCATATTGAGCACTGCCTGCTGTATCTCTGGTTTTAACCCAGACGTTCTTAGCCATGCGTGCCTTCTAATGGTCACAGATGTATTAATTGTTCTTGCAGCTGTGTCTGCTGCGTCCATAGAAGATCGTATCTGGTTATTTGATATGTTCTGTCCTTCCTCAACCACCTGCTTTGCCCTCTTTTGTAGTTCCTTGGGAAGATGCTCGATGAGGTGTTGCATCTCATCCCAATGGGCTCTGTCATAGCGCGCAAGTAGTGCTTGAGAGTTAGCGATGCGCCACTGGTTTGCAGCTTGTACTGCGACTCTTTTCCCAGCTGCATCGAACTTGCGGCTCTCTTTATCTGGGGGTGGTGAATCCCCAGATGTGTGGGAGTTGGCTCTTTTCCGAGCTGCTCCTACAACGACGGAATCTGGTGGCAGCTGTGTGGTGATGAAAACAGGGTCTGTAGGAGGTGCCTTATACTTCTTTTCCACCCTTGGCGTTATTGCCCTACTTTTGACCGGCTCCTTGAATATTTCCTTTGCGTGCCGAAGCATACCTGGCAGCATAGGCAGGCTTTGGTAGGAGCTGTGGGTGGAGGAGAGGGTGTTGAATAAAAAGTCATCCTCGACTTGTTCTGAGTGGAGGTTTACGTTGTGGAATTGTGCTGTTCTAGCCACCACTTGAGAGTATGCTGAGCTGTCTTCTGGTGGTGAGGGCTTTGTTGGATATGCCTCCGGACTGTTGTCCGACACTGGGGCGTCATATAAGTCCCAAGCGTCTTGATCCTGGTCACCTTGGCTCATGGTGGTGTGAGCCGGGGAATGTGACTGAGTTTGCGCTGGTGAGACGTTAATTACAGGTGGAGGAGAGGGTGGCGGAGTCACCTTTTTCACCATTTTTGTTTGTGGCGCCTGGTCTGTTTGAAACTCCAGTCTCCTTTTTCTCCTAATAGGGGGAAGGGTGCTTATTCTTCCCGTTCCCTGCTGTATGAAAATACGTTTTTGCGCATGGTCCACTTCGGTGGATTGCAGCTCTTCCTCAAACCTATGCTTTCGCATCTGAGAGGACAGTGATTGTTCCTCTGTATAAGAGCCTGGACCTGGGTCGGTTACGGGTTGTTTCGGCACCAAAACCCTGCCTGTATCTCTTTTCGGCTCCGAGGTGGCTTTTTTCTTTTTTGGAGTCGAAACCTCTCGGCGTCGATCTTCGTCGGTGCCGCTGTCTCGGCGTCGAGCCGCTTCTACACCGCTATCTCGGTGTCGTTGCTTTTCTCCAGCACTTTCTCGATCCCGAGAAGGCTGCGTGCCGGTGTCTCGACCGGAGTCGGACGATCTCGGCACTGTTTTGGCCTTTTTCGGTGCCGATGGTCGGTCACCGAATTTATGGGTGGAGCCATGGCCTGGTGGCAGTGGCGTCCCCTGGGCCTTGTCACTTTTCTTCTGTGTTGTTTTCGACGTCTTACTCACGGTTCTTTGATCGTCGAATTCCTCGGAGTCCGATTCGTGGATCGAAAAGGTTTCTTCTTCCTCTTGTTCCTCGAACTCTCGGTGCGCTGTCGGCGTGGACGCCATCTGAAGTCTCCTGGCTCGACGGTCACGGAGTGTCTTTCGGGACCGGAACGCACGACAGGCCTCGCAAGTCTCTTCACTGTGCTCAGGTGACAGGCACAGGTTACAGACCAAATGTTGGTCTGTATACGGGTATTTGTTGTGGCATTTGGGACAAAAACGGAACGGGGTCCGTTCCATCGACGTTGTTCGACACGCGGTCGGGCCGACCAGGCCCCGACGGGGGATCGAAAACTACCCCGAAGGGCACCGGAGCGCGTCGATCTTCGATGCGGTGTTGACTCTAACTACGCCGATCCCGAGCGCAACAATACCGACAAAAATCTTCCGATATTAACTAACTTTCCGTTCCGAAACTCGGAGCGACAGGAACACGTCCGAACCCGATGGCGGAAAGAAAACAATCGAAGATGGAGTCGACGCCCATGCGCAATGGAGACAGAAGGAGGAGTCACTCGGTCCCGTGACTCGAAAGACTTCTTCGAAGAAAAACAACTTGTATCACTCCGACCCAACACCAGATGGCGAGCTATGCAGAACATGTGTATCTACAGCGACAGATGCCATCGAACCTTTAATTTCTGCACATCTCTTTCAGACTTACCACTCTCCTCAGTCTTGATAGTTTCTTCTTTTTCTTCAACTTTCTTTTCTTCCTCCTTTTCTTCCTCATCTTTTTCTTCCTCCTCATCATCCTTCTCTCCTTCATCACTGCTGAAAGCCTCTGGTTTTCCCTTCAATTGCTCCAGCTGATCCAAGTTAACTTTTCCAACCAGCTCAAAGTTCCGACTAACCTAAAAACAGCAGCATATTTTAAAGATAGAAATGTGTATGCGTGTCTCTTTTCGTGAGATATCTATCAGCATATTCATTCCTGCCAGCCCCATGCCCACTTTGCAAAATTATTCTTGCAACTGACCACACCAATCATCCCCTCCATGTTCTCCAAGCAAAACATTTCCACTTTAGTATTGGACAGTGGCGTTACAGTTCACCATACTAAAATAATTAAAGCAACAATATGTAGGAGGTGATCAACCAATATGAAGCAATGGCACTTTAATGTCAATATACGGGCACAATGTTTCACTGGCGTGGTGATATAACTCAGTAGAGTGGTGTTAGGATTTTTAATGTTCCTTTAAAAAGAAATGTTGAATTGAACCATCTGATTACTCGGAGTATAAAAATCTGTTAAGTCGTGGTCCACTTCCAGGAGAGTAGTTAACTGGAAACGGGGAGAGGAAATGAGGCAATTTCACTTTCTTGCAAGTATGCCATATTTAGAAGAAGGAAAAGCCTTGTTCAGAATTTTCGGAGGCCATTAAGACAGTTTGATAGCTCTCACACAGCCATATCTTAACAGGGAGGGATGCTCCTTTTCTTGTGTAAATATCTGCTTCCATTCTTGCAGGAGGCTTTGTATTTCTTTGAGTGGAAGGGATAATCTACAACCCACTAATCAAAAGTTATTGGCCACTGAAAAGATTCCCTTTTCCCTTGTTTCATTATTTCTCAGTTATGGTATGGCTGTTTCATACAGTGTATGGTAGCACCTAGTGGTCTAATAGTACTAGCAGTAAGGAACTTGGGCCAATGTGTATTTTGTTGCTCACTGACTAAAGATACATTTTCAGAAGCCTACAAAACTAGTAATCAGGGAGGGAAGCAATAGAACAGAGGAGCCAAAACATGGCTTATTGTGCGAGAGAAGATTTTTTTTTTGCACACCCATAAGGCTTGTACATGTGTAAACACAAAACCAACACATTGAACACAATGCACTACGACTTAACAGTAATGCAAATAGTAGGCAAAGGAAATCAATTTCTTGGTACAGCATGGACATGCAAGGGGCATTACAATGCTTTAAAAAAAAAACAAAGAGCATTTACGGTGAACAACATAAAATACAAACGCATAAGCATACCAGTAGGTAGCCAAATAATACAATATCTACAGAGCGAAGTAAGGTATGGCAAGAGGTAAAGATCCAGGGGAGGATGAGGACAGGTTTCATTCTTAGCACACTGTGTAGATATTTATATTCAAGGCATTATGGGAGTTTGTCACCCGTCAAAACCACAAAGTAAATTCACAGAAACTCATGTTTACCCATTTACCTTTAATAGGTTTAAGTATCATCTTTAAATACATAGGCTAATGGTTATGGTTATGCTAAGTTAAAGTGATCTTATAGCATGCACTGTCGCCTCAATCAGGTCTCCTGCACTAGGATCCAAAGCAAAGACAGAAATCAGTTTTTGAAATGAAAGATATGTTTTTACAAAAAGATAAGAGAGTGTGCTCCACAAGGGAGAGGTTAATATGTAGAAGCAGGCTCTTTTAAAGCGAGATGTAACCATAGGGAGCTTATTAGAGGGGCCGACAGAATTAACCCTCACAGTTTATTAGTTTAGGAAATTGAACGATTGCCATAGAAACATTTGTTTAGAAGACATAATAAATGTTTTTAAAAGTGTGCCGCATGATTGGTAACCAGTGTAGAGTGGAACATGCAAACAGTTACTATTTCACGGGGCAGCTGAGAGTGCATACGAGTATTTTCCCCAGTCAACAATCCCACACTTCTTAACATTCATGTGTTCTGGACCAGCTATTACTAGAGAGCCTTAAGTGTGGCAGAGTTCCATTCACAAGTCGGAGAAGAAGGGAAGGCTCACCTTGTGCTCGTCCCTCAGGTGGTCGTCCAGCTCCTCGCTCTCTTTGGAGTCATAGTAACAGAGCTGGCACTTGTAGGGCCTGAGCTCGTTGTGCTTCTCTATGTGCTGCTGCAAGTTCTCGTCACTGGAGCAGGTGAAGGTGCATTTGTCACAGCGGAAAACGACTCCCTGCAAGTGCTTCGACAGTTTAGAGCGACACACCTCAATGGGAACCACTCTCTCTTCTGTGAAGGGGACAAGTAACGTGTAAATTGTAAGTATTATTTGACAAATATACAACCAGATGGTACCCACACAATCCCAAACCCATAATACAAATCTGCGTACAATTCAGGACTGTTATACTCCTTCTAACCAGGTAAACAGGATGAACAAAGATATCTTCATGCAAGAGGCGCAACGGAGGGCAATATTTTGCAGAATACATCCCTTTTTTTTTTTTAGAGCACATGCACATGCCTAGCTATGAGAGCAGTGTGTGTGCCACACAGAACAGTTAAATCAGAACAATAAACATGAATTAGCACAGTGTAGTTAAGTGTGGTGTAAATAGGATTCACTTAATTAATTAATGGATTCATGTTTGATAATCTGGAAGTATGCAAGCATGTTCAGTTTGGATTAGAGATCAGGGCATGGGTAAATCACATTCCTCAATAGTCAGCTACACTCAAACCAGACTAGGGCTTGGATAAAGAACTGCAAGGGAATGTGTTTACTGCTTACACAAAAGACAATCCCTTTCTCGAGAAGGATTAACACTGTGCACCAATGAGATTGAAGTAACTCTTTACACAAACCAACTGCACCTTGTAAATTAGACAAGAAGCGCTTCTGTAGACTTAGTGCTCTCTGAATCATTGTAAACCAGAATTTGTGTTTGTTCTTCTGCTGATGGTAAGATGTGGCAGAGAAATCCCCTAAGTGGGAATAATACCCCGCAACAAACTCAACAATCAGCATGAATGCAATAATCAGCGTATTTAGGTCTCAGAGGAAGACATTACCACCAACTGCATATACAGCGAAAATCGCCTTTTTGGATTTACTGCAGCAACAAAACTCGCAGAAACCGTAGCTACTGGTGCTTGGAAAACCAAATGTGCAGGAATACATATTTGGCGTGAAGATGAAACTCTATGCCGTGTGCATAAAAAAACTATATTATTCTCAAGTTAAAATAACACCATTAACATTTAATATAGGTAGCATTTAAGTGAGTTCTGAAGTGACTGTCTAAAAAACAGGAAACATTCGAATTGATTGAACTCTTACATTAAAATACAGGTCTAGTGATGAAGAAACGTGCAGTACTCCATCTCACACCTTCAAATAAAATCTTGAAGCAGTAAAACTGGAATACGGAACAATAGTTGGTCATTTAACACTAAAACACAATACTTTCAGGTCATCGAGCATCGAGTTTGGCTCCAAAGAAGGCAAGCAAGAAATATGCTGCTCATCAGAGGACAACCTGTATCTCTCTTTCCAGGAAATTAATGTCTGGTTAGTTAAGCGAGTTTAGTGGGATTAAGGTGCAGCCTAATCCTACCGCCTAACCAACCGGAAGACTTCTAAATGACCTGGGCTTTCCATTAGGCAAACAGACCTGTGTGTGGCTCATTGCATCATGCAGAGCTACTCGCTACAGTACAGATTTTACAGAACTTGCATGTTTAGAATCCCCGTTCCTCAGTGAATTGCACTCCATTTTAGAGGCACCGGTGCATTTTTAAACAAGGTCTTATATTTCAGGAGGAAAAGTATGTTCTTGTCAAACACGTACAAACAGGTGTCGGCCGCCAATTTAACTAAGTATTTGACACTAGAGCACCTTTTCAGGCTCTAGGCTTAAGATGCAGCAACCAAGTAAAGCATAACCATCGCTGACACCTACAAGTCAAAACTGTAACCATGAACTACATCTTTTTGAGTAGCCTATAAAGTTTCATGTCAAGTGTCGAATAGTTCCACTTGGCTTCCTACCATACGAAAACGACCTAATGTATTCTCACAATTAAGTTAAAATCTGAGAACAAGTTAGTCTATTGCAGTTGGGGCGTGAGGGCGTTTCCTAAAAAAATATGTTGGCAAAACTGTGACTCAATTGTGATTTTCATTTTTTCACAAAACAATAAATGCAGAGTAAGAACTCTTTAAACAAGGAAAACACGGCTTGCTTTGTTCTCACAAATGCACAATTAAAAATATGTTGCAAATGAAAGAGTCTGAACGTCTAAGGAGCTTTTAGAGAGTGGGTATATTATACACAACTCTGAAAAAAAGAATTCCTCACTACTTTTAATTTTCCCAGATCACCACATTTAACGTTTCAGCCATTGTAATGATAATAAGTTGCATCTCAATCTAGTACCTACCCCCAGCAGTGAGCTAGAGACATATACACTGATGTGATCATATAGTGAAAAAATAAAAGTAAACACCATCCTAGTCACACACAAATCTTTTTTTAATATGTGACCCGTGTGTAGCAAATGTGTTAATATAACGAAAATAACAAAGCTGCCAACAACAGAGCCCTGAAAAAATATGAGTAATGGCGGTGTGATGGGTATAAATGTTAAAAGTTAAAGGAAAAAAACTTTGGCAACACAAATATGTCTCACACGTGACACCTATTAACTTTGCTAATACTTCTTTTTCCCCCGGGTAGCCGCCACGCATGCAAAGGCATGCTCGTCAGCTATTGTATAAAGGTTTCGTTTTAATGTTAGACAAATGATTACAAAATGGCATCCGTGTGTAACTATGCATGCACCGTGGCTGCCCAAGAGAGATTTTTCTTTAAAAAAAAAAAATAGGAAAGCAATTACAAGATGGAAGCCACCTTCCAAGGGTTTTTCTTCTAGGGTTTTTATTTTACTTAAACAAAAATCATTACAAAATGGACACTGCAGGCATTCACACATACGTATGATTATCTTGGAATGGTTAAAAAAAACATGTTTAATATGTCAACCTGTCGATAAGGCAGCAGGTGGGAGGAGGGAGCAAGTAGCCACTGTGTTTAACAGAGGACGAAGCATTTTTTTTTTTTTTATTAAACAGAGTGTGGTAGAAAGAAGCAGGGAAGCAGATTAACAATTTAAGGCCAGAGGTCACTTGTGGATGAATACACCCCTCAAATCAAAACACGAGACCAAAATACTTCTTGGCCAGGACCAACACAACAATAGGGAAGAAAGCCATAGAGTAAGAAGCAGGAAAGTGGACACGGCAGTCAGATTGTATAGATATTTGGGACCTGCAGTTGTGGGCTATATTACAATCCTCTAAACTGCCCAGTAATGTGGAAAAGATCTCTTCAGTTATTCCATGCCTTTTCCTTTGGTGATGGCTGTTTTTTTGGCTGCACAATGCTGGTGACGGACATTCAGCTCTTGATAAACAATGCCTTACACATTATCCTGTACTGCT
Source organism: Pleurodeles waltl (assembly GCF_031143425.1). Taxonomy (NCBI): domain Eukaryota; kingdom Metazoa; phylum Chordata; class Amphibia; order Caudata; family Salamandridae; genus Pleurodeles; species Pleurodeles waltl. The sequence goes on from NC_090437.1 coordinate 392,689,782, forward strand.
GATATTGGAGACACCATCATCTTTGCGTCTTTCAACTATAATCCGCCTAATTCTTGGTCACAGATTTTAGATGATTTACTTATTCAACTTCACAGCAACACTTTGCACTTCACCAAAAATAAGGTTTGCCAGAAGCATCGAATAAATTGATTGATTGTGTTATTTTCCAGAGATATTAAGCACTATAGAAATGCTGCAATACAATACAAGAGAGCCCATTGAATCGTGAGCAAACAGTGGACACAAAGACCTCTCTAAGTCTACATTGGTTACAACTGGTCGTTTGCCAATAGACAGCTTACATTGTTAGTAGGTGAAACCTAAAAAGGACACGTATTAGAAAAGCAAAAAAACAAAAAGGGGGGAGGGGCTCAAATTTAGTGATGACCTCAATTCTGATGTGCTCTTTTACTCAAAGTCATAGAAGGACTGCCACATTAAAGGGGTCCATAAACAAGGAAGACCACTTTTGAAACTCGCCATTTACAAAATACGTTTAATTTAAGCTGTTCTTCTAGGTCCTGTTGCTGACATCACATAATGTCACTGATCTAGAATAAAGAACAGCCTTATCTTGCTACTTTAAAAGTGTGTGTGATAGTCGAGTTTGAATAATGACGAACGCTATAAGGAAATCTGATGATCAATTTTATAACTCCTATTTCTTAGCTTCGAGTTCACCATACATTATTTCGACATACTTTTTGCATGTTTAATTTCATGAACGTTTCATTAAATGGGGGAATTTAGAATATCCATTTTTGTACCTAATATCTGCACTACTCAGAGAGTCCTTCCAAGGACTTCGGTTCCAGCAGCACTGAGGCACAGGAGAACACATAAAGACCAGAACAATTGCTCATAAACATGGTAGTACAGCGCTACCTGCTCCCCATTAATAATGTGCATTCTAATCAGGCCTATGCATTCCTGCATACAAATATGTTATGGGGTGGAGGGGCACTGGAGTATGTTTAGTAGAATTAGAACCATCTCAGGAACTCTACTAAGTGGCACTAATGTATGCCAGGGCTCTGCCAAGTCTGTTTTCACAAAAATGGAGAAACACGCAATCTCTTCAGGAAAATTCTTCATAAACAACGTTGATGCTCCAAAATGAGAATAGAATCTATCTGCTGAAATAGGTTTGCAGTTTGATATGTGGCACAGAATAGGTATATTCTTGCCATAGAGTGGTTGGGTGGCAAAGCGTTTACACCCATGGTGGGCAACCTTTATTTTACAAAATGAATCAATTATAAAAATAATTTTAGATCCAACCTTTAGTGGCATGAGAATCTGTAGAAGAATCAAGTTGCAAAATCTATGTTACCAACTGTAAGTGTGAATTAATTTGAATGTTGAAAGGCTAGCTGTGCTGTAAATTTGGTCTGCTGAAGGGGGACTAAAGCCCCCAGCAATCATGCGAGCTCGGAAAGAGGGCCCTGAACACCGAAGAACGCTCTTAAGTGTGTTGTGTTCCCGCGTGTGCGAGTCATGCTCTGCTGCAATTTGGGGCTGCTGATGGGGGACTACAGTCCCTGGCAATCATTACGAGCAAGCACAGGAGGGGGATCTGAACACTGAAAAACACTCTTAAGTGCATTGTGTTCCCACCGGCGGGGAACACGTGCAGGACGAGCACAGGTGCATGCCTACACGATGACCATGCCAAAATCAGGCCCGTGATTGCCTAGATCTGGCTGAGCAGGGCCACTCCTCTTTCGTTTATAAGCTACTATTGGTTGATTATTTGATCTATTTTCATTCATCTTCTGTGGCATTCCTCCTGAGCCCTCCCAATGCGGAGGCACAAGTCCTCGGAGATTCCACCCAAAACTGCTCTTGGTGCGTACCTTGATGGCGTCCTGCAGAGGGCGATTGGAGTTATCAATAAGGAGACTTGCTTACTGACACACACACACACACACACACACACACACACACAAAGGTTTACCAGTGAAAGCTAGAAACTGAAGAACAATACTTTTATCCCTATCCCATACACATTCGAAAAATAATTGTTTATATGTCTATTCTAAGATTAAGTAAGCATCCTTATATGACCACTTTCATTACAAGACTGAGCTGTTAATAGAGGGTCAGTCGCTCAAGAAGCTGAACAATACAACATTACAATATTGAAAAAGGAAAGGCTTGTCATACAGTGGTCATTTGTGAATAATATACAAAAACACATTCTCTTACCTCTGTGTAAGACTATGTGGTCTATCATGTTGCGCTTATATTTGGTGTGGTAGAGGCAGAGGGGGCAGCGTAAATCTTTGGGTCCCTCTTCAGGAGTCGACGAATGACCAGCATCGACATGCATAGTAAAAGCAGATCTAGAAACACATTTAATGAAGAGAAAGTTTAAGAGGGCACACCGTTAAACCCATCTATTTCACACAGAATACACAAGGATGTCTACAAGGCTAAGTAGGCACATATAACGTCATTCGGAAATTTCCACAAAAGTGCAAATACTGAAGGTAGATAGACATTGAGAGAGACGTTTGTTTTGGGTTAGGCTGACTAATTCCTAATCCTGCTTTCAAATGTGGCAAGAGATATCCGCAATCTGTAGAAATGAAATGTCAATCTTGAGTATGTTTGGCAAGGGACTGAAACAGTAAAACACTGAGATGAAGCTTAAAAAGACTAAGGGCCATGTGTATCAAAGGGTTTTACCCATTCTGTGTCTATGGGAAATTGTGTTCATACATATGGGCCTAAAAACACAAACAGAATTAAGCCTCTTAACTGAAATAAGAACCTACAGCGAGGCAAGTGAATATTCTTTGGCTGAACATAAGATGAATAGCAGTTCAATGTGTGAGACTGTGGAACCAAACAAAAGATAACAGGCATTACATGCTGCGTTTTTTTTTTTCCATTTACTTCGGGATATTTCTGTCATTTTCTACACCACCCCTTAAAAAATAAATACAACTGGTGAATTCCATGCAAAGACACCTGGTGGCTGGAGCCGCAGGGCGGCAATGATGCAACTCTCGAGTTCTGAAAAAAAGATTATGGTGCGGAAACTCCTTATGCGCTGAATGTGTATAATTTCCAGGTCTGCTGTGTTTTAATCATCGAAGCTCACAGTCTATCGTCGTTTCTCTGAAGTGCTAACATATTATGCTCTTCCCCGACACTCTGAGAAGAGGTATAGAAATATCCCCAAATGTTCGAGGAGAGAATGATTTGCTTTTTTTTTTAAACTCAAATCCTCCAATAGCTAGGGAAGGTGTTTATGAGCACTGACGTACTTTCGGCAACTATGATGAAAAATACATGCACGTCGGTACAAACACACGAAATACACATGTACACCGGTGGCTACAGGGCACTGACCGACAGAACTTAAACAGAAGAAAACACAGGCAATATTAAAAAAAAAAAAAAATTGAAGGGAGTTGAAGGGGTGGCATCTCCTTCACGTGGCAGAAGAAGAAACTGGCGCTCTCTTAGCGTTTGCACGAAGTCTCCTTAGTTGAACCAGAGTAAACGCTACAGTAAAATATACACTGGCTGGCATTTCCGGTTATTGATAGCCAAGATACTGGGGGGAACTGACTGGGGTGTGAATTAGCACGACAATGACAAGGCTTCCAATCGCTAGACTGTCCAATAAAAATGGAACATTTTATACGGACACTTGCTACACCATCACTACCATGCGCTCATACTACTAAATAAAATAATAATAAAACCACACAAGGAGAAGCACTTGATTGAAATCTGGAGACTAGAAAGAAACTTGGGGCAGAGAACACAACTAGCAGCAAGTTTTCTAAATATTTGACTTTAGACAGCGACGACTTGTGCGCAGAAGGTCCATCACGGCCAGACTCAAACAATGGCACATTCAATGTCACCACTCAATGCTGCCCAATGAACACACAGGGCCAGTGGAGTAACAAAGGCCCCTGCAGCACCCGCGGCGCCGATGGGGGTGGGGGGCGAGCTCGAGGGGGGCCCTCAGCACAGTACAGCGGCAGGCCCCTTACTGGGTCTAGTGGGGAGGGGTGGGCCCTACAGGTACTTTGGAGGGGGGCCCCGTAAGTTTCGTTAAGCCACCGCACAGGGCGCACACTTCAGCACAGCATCCAAGAAATATATTTACCCACCAACTTACTTAAACGCTGTATAAAAAGGGCAATCTTTGCACTTGAAAAGCTTCTTTCCTCCATGTTTATCTCGGTAGTGACGCCTAATGCTCTGGATGTAACCGGAGGAGAAGTCACAGAATTCACAGTTATGGACAGCTTCTGGTTTCTGGTCCCCTTTGCTCCCAGGCCCAGCATGACTGTTGTTTTTGGCCAACACGGCTGACTGGTAATGATTCAACTGCTGCTGAACATCAGGAGGTTCAGAATAAGAGTTGTCTGTAGAAAGACAGAGGAAAACTGAGTTTAGTTATCATAATTCCAAAGTCACTGCATCAGTAAACTAGATTAATTCATATGAGGTTAACACCGCTTAGGTGTATACAAGGCACTGAACATTTTTTTCCATAAATACTTTTCTTGTTTTTTTTTTAATTGTAACTTTTTTTCCCAAACAAAGCACACTTACAACCAAAAGTGTCATGGCTCGATGGGGGACTGCAGGAGGTGACACCCAGTTAGCTGACTCCAGCAGATTCTATAGACTAGACCCAGACTTAACAGGTCACAAATTTGGTGATGCCTATGTTGAGCATGAGAACTTCAGACACAGTTGCAAAGTACCTCTGGACACCCTGCTTGCCTACTATATTCAAATAAAACTAGCAATCCTGATCAGAAGTTAACATAAATTTGAGTGCAGCCATATATGGGTTGTTCCGTGGATTGCACAGTACTCCATTTGCATTTACTTGCAGCAAAACTAGAGGCAAAAGAAACAAAGCCAAAAACAAGCCATTCGTATTCACCATAAAAATTACTGTACATTTTTTTTTTTTTAAACTAGCCTCTCTGTAAAGAATCACTTGCCAACCAAAGCTTATATACAGGAAATTGATGGGGGTTGTCCTGAAGCATAAAAACAAGAAACTATGCTATTTTGGGAGGCTACTACAAGAATGAGCAGGGCCTGTAATGTATATTACTTGACAGCAGAAGACAGATGGATTACAAAATGATCTGCTTATGTTCAGATCACATTTTCCCTTATTTCTGATGGCTAAAAATCATCTAATTGGCAGTATTTGGCTTCGAAGCACTGGAACTGAGCCCTTCTTTGGACCACTGAGTGACAAGCCGCATATCAGAGCTAGGGGTGGACAAAGATGTTTTGCTACCTCATCGAAGGCCGAAGGAAAACTTTGCAACATCCATGGAAAAATCGTGACTTTTGCTACGATTTATGTGCGAACGTCCTTATCACACATTAACAGTGACTGAATGGCTCTGCATGAAACAGTGTTCACCTCTTGTGCAAGGCCGTTGTGTACAGAAAAATTACACAAAAGGTAAACTTACCGAAACATTTTGCACATTTTCCAACAATGTTCCGTCAGTGAGACCATTACCTTGATGCGTGGAGAAAATGGTCACAGAACAAGGTATGCGAGCAAACTTATAGTACCGATAAAAAAAATCATCCCCTCAAAAGCAAAAAAATATCGGCAGGATACAATAAGTAGGGCGTCTAATGGCAAAGAGAGTACGTCGTTTTATGGAACCAATAGCATGTGACATTGATATCATAATGTAACAATGTTTTATTTGTGCGCAAATCTACTCCCAAGCGCAAAGAGCAAAGTGCCACATCTGTGGACATCAGCATGTCCGTGTCGTGAACGGATCTGCCCGTGCACGAGAGACAAGCGCCTAGACGTACACACATTTTGCTATCGCAAATTCTGCAATGAGCAACATTACAGGGTTTTAGACCACAGAATAGCTTTTAAGTCTGTATCAACCCATTTTGCGATTCGGAAACGACTTTGGCTTACAAAATAGGTCTAGAGGCCCATGCCAACTCGCAATTGGGGGTGGGAGAGTGGTGAAAGGTGCGCTCTGTCCCAACTGTGATTCAGTGCGGCATGTCTGAAACTGATTAGTTTTTGACACCTCCATGGAGGTGGTAAATGATTAGCGAAGGGGAAGTTCTCCTCTTGGGGACGCCTTCACCTTTGTGAATGGTGCTGGGAAACCTCAGGCCACTACCTGGGCTCTCCACAGTCCTACCAAAAGAAATACTTACTTAAATTTTTTTAAGCAGCTGTAGTTCCAAGAAAAAACGACTGCTTTCTATCCCGGGGTGCAAACACAGGGAGGGTGGCCTGTTGTCCTTGGAGACCACAACTCCCAAGTTTGTAGGCAATCATAAGGGGTAATTATATTCACTATGCAGGGTGTTCTGCGACCCTCTGAAAGTGGACATTGTGCGAAGAGACTAATTAGTGCACAGGTCAGATCGCAAAATCAGAAACAAGTCGCAAAAAGTTGGTGCGCAATTTGTGACCAGTCTCTCATAACATGGGGGCGAAAGTTTGAATACTCATAGGATAACATATAGCAGTTGCTGCTTATTAAATGCTTAGAAATATCATTTAAATCTGTGACATAACAGTATGGAAGATCTCTTACTAATTGCTGATCAGATTTATTAACAAACTTAAGTGGAATGTGTCTGGGGGATGGTATTCCCTTAAAATCAGGCAACAAATTGTAACTTTCGGGCAACACTTATTTGGCCAGACAACTCCTCAACTTCAAGAGAGTGAAGGTCCATGAGGCGCATGCTCACAGATAGATGTCAAAGCAAAATGCGCCAGGAGAAGAAGAATCTGCATCATCTCCAGCTCCCTGCCATTTATAAGCAAGCATCTTCAAAGCCAATAGGTCTGGTCTTTGGGATCTTGTGGATTTGTCAATGCTTTTTGCAGTGGAGCACCGCCCCACAAAAAAAAAGAGACAAGAAAAAAAAGCATAATGATGCAACTCATGCGTATGCACCACCCATCGTAACACTACTGGTGGCTGTATCATACAGAAGGCATAAGGAGGCTTAATGATGTCTGCATGTGAAATGATCACCAAGCACGCGTGCATGCCTTCTGAATGACGCAGGCATCATTTTGTTTATTGACCAATCCAAGATGGCAGATGGGGTAAATAAAACAAGCATTTGCAATGCAATAGGTCTTGCATACTTAAAACAAGTTAATTGTCATCTTTTGACAACAGCACCCAGAAGCAAAAATAAAAGAAAACATGAGTGGAAACTGAGAAAAGACGACTTGGCAAAATAAAATAAAGTTAGCTTCAAAAAATAAAACTCTGCAATTTTGTTTGCCTTGCTGGGCATGTTTTTGCCAATCACAGGTCTTCTGTTTGTGGGGCACTAGAAGTTAAAAAGAACAAATAGTACCTCGATCACGTCGGGAGCAGCGGACAGGCACTAATTAAGCTGAATCAATTAATGCTTGATCCTTGCTCCACACAGAGAAACGGAAATGATGCCAGGAGTGCCTTGACGAATTACGAGGCTGTAAAATAGAGTGCCACACAAACCAACAAATGGTGAGCGACACGGGGACTCCAAGCCGTTTACTAAACACAACAGAGTCTCATAAGCAAGACGCATGCGCTTGCGGATGCACTTGCAGGCTCAACCCTAAAAACTATACACTTTCTACTGCCCTAAAGCCCATTTCAGTAAGCAGAGCATCTTGCTGTAAATGGCAGCTCCAGGCCCCCCGAAAACATTTTTAAAAATGAAAACAAATTGAGAGGATCGCAAACAATGGAAAAGCAGGTGGGTAAAAATAGAGGCATGGGTGAGAGGGTGTAAAATAAAATTAAGAAAGAGGCCGGACGGTGGGGACAAAGGATAATGGAGGCACAGGAGCGAGAGAGCGACAAAGAACGCAGGAGGGGAATTTGGTTGAGGGAGCCACAAGAGAGAGAGGGAGCACCACATGGGGTAGAGAGAAACACAGAGAACAGGTGGCTGGCGGGGATATGAGCACAAGAGGGAAAGAGCTGAAACAACGCACTCTAGTGGAATGAAACAACAAGAAGAACTGTTCCCTAAATCTCCTTGTAACAGCTGAAGGCAGTGCAGGTTTTGACGAATAAAACAGCACCGTGGCACACACCAAAAGACCTAATCAGGTGGTTTGAATAGTTCAACTGAATGATTAGCACTTTGGAATGTTAAAGCCGCACTAAAGACAATACAAAGGCTGAAGGTCAATAATGGCTGCAACAGAACTTCTGCACCGACATTCCAATGATTGTCCTTCAATTTCCTCCGTTTAAGTTAGAACATTCTTCCCTCTGTGGGTCGAAAGCTCTGAAAGCATTATATCTCTTGTCCTCAAGGCTATCTCGGTCGTTAAAAGTCCAAGCCCCACGTTAAAGGCCCTTGCCTGGCGCTTAGGCCTAAAACCCGGGAGATTGCCTTTAGCAACCTCTGTAGCTCTCAACAGCGGGCTATAATGCTACAGGGATGTTCTACCTTTAAAAACTTCTACTAGTCAAGAAACTAAACTTCCAGACATGAACACAGAAACCAGAAGTGCGATTCACTCTAAAACATAAAGTTACTCCCGCAGTAATCTCCCGGGGTTTATACTGTTTATTATGAAATATCTTCTAAATCCATACACAAGAAGAGGGCTGCAATATTTCTGCTTCTGTTTTTTCCCCACAAGCATGAGAGGATTATAGAGAACATTTGGAGCTACAGCGTCTTATTCCTGCTTTTGTCAAACTGATTTGTTCCATAGGTTTCATGGAAAGAAAACTGAACAAACACGACTTGGGTGACAGAAAAATTTCCGAAATTTAGAGTCACAACACAAGACCTACATCACCTCATCAAGTCCAAAATCGTCCTGGTTTGTGATGGAAACCTGAGAACCACATGAAAAGTCACCCACGAGTCACACACAGCCACAAACAGAAATCCGGTTGCAGACTGCCTGAAGGGTAAATGTAAAGCCTAATAAAAAACTTGCAGTTGGAGAAGACTACTTTGAAATGTCTGCCCAGTATCAAGTGCTAACATTTAACAAAGTGGTAATGTTAATTTTAAAGGGTCGATTAAACCGCCAGGAAGAGAACACAAATTAATAACAGAGTTCTTTGGAAATTAAAAGTTTAAACCTTAAGTATGATTCAAAAGATTCTATGGTTCAATTTTGGACTGTTCTGGAGTCCTCCATCGATGTCATGTAACACTGGTGTCACGTGTGACATCTTCAGACACTCCTGGCTTTTCACCCAACTGAACGCTGTATTCTGGGGCTTGTATCTTTGCTTAATCTTAATTATTAGCTCAACAATCTCAGCACAGAAAGTGCAGTTCGCTAAAAAGTCCGTCCGGGATGAACATGTTACACATGACATGAAACTGTGTATAGACACACAGAAGATACCACGTCTAATCGAGCAATACAGAAAAAAGCCCACAATCAAGGCCTTAAACAAAATCCCATGTCATGCTTGACATAGCGATGCAAGGTTTTCATCCAGCACCATTTCAGCCAGCACACCTCCAGCAGGGTTAATTCAGAATATCCTCTGACAAAACAAAAGAACCGAACAACAAAAAAGAGAAGACCCGCTTGACCTCTTCCAGCCCCCGAACGGGAGGTTAAGGAATTCATGCAGCATCTTGTCTAGCATCTGTCCTAGAATGGTGGATAGATCGGCACTGCGGGTGAATGCGGTGCAGCCTCACAGATAAGCAGACAAAGGGCTTTTGCTTGGCCTTCCCTGATGAAAGGGCTGTAACTACTCATATCTTCCCGTGACTCTGAGTGGCTTATTCATTGTTCAGCGGCATGCCAGGTGCAAGCCACCAGTGAATGTAGGGGAAAAGGATTAATGTCCCCTTTGAGGTGCCTACAGTCTGTGCCACATAAGAGTACACGCCAAGGACAAGCAAATGTTTGACAAACACGTCACTCTTTCATTTCTAGAGAAATGCAGCGAAATTGATGTCTTCAGTCAGCCTACTAATTAAGGTACGTAAATGAGATGCATGTAATACTGCAACATGATGCTTGGTTAAAGTAAAAGTCGGCGACCGGAATTTCATACTCTTGGGAGGGATCATATAGTTGCCTCGCTGCATTCCGACAGTGGAAACATCTTTTGCTATATTTTCAGTAGTCCGCCTCCAAGACAGGAAACTGGCTCATCCTTGATCTTTGTGTGATCCCATTCGGCCATTTTGACCCCAAAGCCGACTTGATCAAGGCCAGAGCAAGGCTATTTTTCAGCTCCATTTTTTGAATCAACTCCAAAACTTTACTGATAACTGTTCTATGTGTATCCCCCACCACCACCCACCTCCAAGAGCGCTTTTGACAGGACAGTCATCAAAAGAAACCCGAAGACAGTCTTTTGCAATCTCTAGGGTTTTTTTGTTGATTAATGTTCACCAATGACTATCGGCTGATTTTTCGAGCTGAGTGTCTTCCAAACCGTGCGCCCTTGGTGGCCTAAATGGATGTCCTTATTGTCACTTATTCCTTGAGCACCCTTTCACCGAACTTTTAACTTGGGCAGAGCTCCATTAAGACGTCTACAATCTTTCCGTGTTCTCGTTTTGGATATTATATTACGTTAGGTTATTTTGGCACACACATTTTATTGGAGTTGCAAATGGCCATCAACACAAGGTGCTTATTGTAAGATTTAATGTGAAAATATTCACCCTAGATAAAACTCAATCCAGAACTCAGAATGTCATGGGATTTATCGTTAAGTGGTGGTTATTTTTTTAATGAAATGTTGGTCGCACGTATTACATAATGCGCTCATAAGGTGAAATAAGTGGACTGATTTGGTACAAAGTAACGCTGATGCATCCTAAGATGAAGACTAGCTTTGGATCCCACCTTAAAAATATGGCAGCACCAAATCACAGATAACATTTTACAAAAAACATTCACAAATGCTAGGTTTGATAGTGGTAAGATCCTCCTCAAAGTTTCTCATTAGCACAATGTAATGGACGATTACAAGCGCTCCATTAATTTATATGGGGCCAGTAACGGCATTAACCCACTTGATCAGATGTACAAGTAACACAGAAAATACTTCAAGCTTCACAACTACTCCTACAGGTAAGAAATCATTTAGTTTTCCCCCGTGAAGCTTTTCTGGATTCCCATGAGGAACATTGTTTTTGTGTTTTTTTGTTTTTTTTTTAAACTTGTGGAGGTTGGGCTGATGGATTTAAATTAGTAAACCGATGTTTAAGCACTTTTTGTCCTACTTGAGCTTCATTATTAATTTGAATGTCAATGCAAAAATGTTTTGTAAAAGTAAGGACTGATGACCAAGTAGCCGCCATGAAAATGTACTGTAAGGATATATTTGTTAGAAAGGCAATGGTTACTCCTTTTATTAGGGTGAAAATAGCAGCGCGCATGCACTGCTTTTTTTTCAACAAGTTGTAATCTATTCGGTGGGATTTAACCATGCCCATCACTTTCATTCCTTCCTGAGCTTGCCTTTCAAAAATCTCTGATGCCATTGGTAAATGCTTTATGTTTGTCCAGCCGTGAGGCTGTTTAGTTATGCCTTGCAGACTGACCCTGTTACATGGATTATTGCACAACTGCCAATATACTTCAGTGTGGGCTAACTACTTTTTTATTTTGTCTCACTGCTTCACGCTGCATGAAGGCCATGGTGCTTTGACATTTCATATATCATGAACTCGATCAGCAGTACTAGAGCGCTTTGCATGGCTACCAGTTATATCACATTTTTTGTTTTCACTCTGCCCTTCGTGCTCTATGGCAGACATGGCGCTTTAAAGTTTTTTCTTTTGTCTCTTCCCTTCGCACTCCATTGCGGTCTTGTCTCTCCCCTTCATGCTCCATTGTATTTAGCCTCCCTAAATTTTATCATCAGTACTTTTTATGCTGTTTTCTTGAATGCTGTATTTATTTGTAACTATCACTCTCTTGGAACTGACTACGAAGACTGTTTGCTTTTCCTGTGATCTGAAAGAAGGATAGTTTTCCACTGCTTGGACATGAGGAAGGTTTATTATGCAGGAGTCTATACTAACTTTTTCTTATTTTTGGAGATATGGAATGCTATCTGAGAGATGCAGTCATTGTGCTTTTGTACTATTTGACAAATGCATGTTTCCTAATAATGCACGCATTGTTGAATCCAGGCTATTTTAGTTCCTCCTACATTCTGAGATATTTCTAGTATACAATTATTTTTCTGTCTGTCTTTATGTAATACTCGGACATTATTTGTGTACACATTGGCAGGAAGCAAAACTACATCAGGTTTACCTAGAGGTCAGTAAACTATAATTTATTCAAATATGATTTGTTGATTACAACAATGAAAAGCACAACTGAGTTAGAATGTCAAGACACGGTCTACTTTTTGTAGAAACCTGATGCATTGCTTCAAGCATTATCCTAGTGTGGTGATGCACCGGGCCTTGTGCAATAAGTTCATACTGCAGCTTGCAGGTGACGTTAGCACTTCTGCCCTTGTGTTAACACTAACCCCCATAGGCATTTGCATTGTCCTCGGGGATGGTGAATCACACGACTTTCCAGGTAGAGTCATTTTAGGAGATCTGTGGTTGTGGCATAGGTTCGAATTAAGCCTCATCATCCAGGAGGTGAGGTTTTCGACAAAACGGTATGAAAAGGGACCATTGTCTCGTTAGTTCGAGTAACAGTCCCTCACACATCACCCACATTAAAACTAAATTACAAGAAAACGGTACTGAAAACAATCTAAGAAAAGTTCAAGGTTATCAGGGCAAGACTCTGCAGTAAATGAAGTGCTTTAGTTATATGCAGGGCCACTGGAATTATGTGGCAGAGAGGACCAAATTATGCTGCAGAGTTGGCCAATTTATGGGGCAGGAAAATTCCAGTTATGCATTTACAACACCAATATCTCTAACTTGAGCAAATACAAGACCTATTGCATTCTAAATGCTTGTTGTTGTTGAATGCGCTTTTGATTTGGTGCTTAACTACAGTCCTGCATTGCATGTCATGTTTGAATTGTTCATGAAATCCATTTGGCAATTGTACCCTTTGTCACTGGTTTGCCCAGATTGTTGTTAGCAAAGGAAATACATTTGTTCTCCTGTTTGTTTTTGTTGTTTCCATGTAGTAGATGATTGCTCTTCTTACATCTAACAGGTGCAACGCTCTTTCTGCTTAATTTTTTGGTTGTTGGAAAAAACTTGGAAATTGAATAGTCTGATTGATATGAAATTGTGAAATTACCCTGGGTAGGAAATGAGGATCTGTTCTCATGACTATTCAGTCCTTGCCTCATTGTTGTAATACAAGATTAAAGTTCAAGTAGGTGCTGGTTTGTGTCTGGGTGGTGCTATTCGCTTTGCTCCCTCTTAGAAGCATTTATGAGTGCTGAGCTGAAGAACTTTTTCCTGAAGTCCTTTTGTGTATGCCACAATTGTTGTTAGTTGAACCTTTAACGATGCATACGTGAGTTCTCAGTCTAGGCAATGTGTAAGGTATTTTAGGACTTTAGTGTCCTTAGTGTTTTAATGCAACAGGTCTAATTTTGGAACCACTGCATCTTTCAAATTTTGCCCTATAACATTTTCTAGTTGTTGGCATTCTCGCCTCTCAGAGCTACCATTGTTCTTTCTGGTAAATCTAGATGTCCAAACTCTGTCTTCAGAAGCCATGCTCCCAACTTTAGAGACTCTGGGCCCGGGTGGGGCACTCCCCACACTTTCACCGACAGTAAGTCCTGCCATTTGGAAATTTTTTTATTTTGCCCTGCGCCATTTGTATTAGTTTTGAGTACCAAGTCTGCCTTGCCCACTGAGTGGCAATACGTATTAGCTTCACCTTGTTCTGTTTGCATTTGTTGATTACCCTGTGTAACAGAGGTATCTAGGGAAACACGTAAGAGTAAGCAAATCCCCCTGACCAGTTTATCAACAGAGCATTCCTCTGGGATTAGTGATGTGGGTGTCTGGACGTGAAGCACTGGCATTTTGCGTTTGCTTGTGTTGGAAGTAAGACTACGTCTGGTGTTCCCCACCTTTCTAAGATCTGTTTGCGTACTGCTTGATTGAGTTCCTGCTCGTGGGAGGATGAAGCTTGCCTGCTTAATTTGTCCGCTTGGACATTGTCTCTTCCTGGAAGATTAATTGCTGTTAGGTTTATATTCTCCTGTTGTGCCCACTTCCAGATTTCCTGCGCTAGCCTTGATAGAACAAAAGACTGCGTTCCTGCATGTTTGGTGATGTAAAACATTGTTGTGATATTCTCTGCTTGGATCTATCTGGTTTTCCCCACAACTGCTTCTGAAAGGCTTCTAAAGGCTAGGAATACTCTTTTCAGTTCCAAATCACTGATATGCTGGACTGCTTTGTGATCTTTCCAAGCACCTCAGACCTTGAATAAGTCCATGTGTGCTCCCCAAACAATTTGGGAGACATCTGTAGCAATGGTCACTGTTGGAATTGGCTGCATAAAAGATCTTCCCATTATTAAATGCACTCTGTTCCACCACGTTATCTCTTCCTGCATTTTGTGCGTCACAACCAGTAGATCCTGCCAATTCCCTGTAGTTTGTGATCATTGTGTTTGTAACCATTTCTGGATTAGTCTCATATGTAGTTTTGCATGTGGGATGAGAGGCATTCATGATGCCACTTTCCCCAAAATGTTCCTGACATTCGTCAGTCTAAGAGATTGCCCCCCTTCTGGTTTCGGAAGAACTTCTTTAAGTACTGATGTGATCCTTTTCTCGCAGGGATATGCCTTCACTTGTATTGAGTTGAGTCTTGCTCCTAGAAAGATCTTTTGCTGTTCTTGCTTTGTGGGGGATTTTTCTGTAGTGATTGAAAACCCTAGTTTGAATAGTGTTGCTACCACCTTCTGTATATCTGTTTTGCATTTGTTTGCAGAGTTGATTCTTATTAGCCAGTTGTACACATGTATCCCATTTTTTTTCAAATGTGCTGCTACAACAGCTAGCCATTTTGTGAAAACTCTTGGTGCAGATTTTATGCTGAAGGCCAGTATCTAGAATTGGTAATGTGTTTTGTTCACCACAAAACACAGGTATTTATTGTGTCTGTGGTTCACTGGGATGTCCAAGTATGCAATTTTTAGGTCTACTGTTGCCATGTAGTCTCCTATTTCTAATTGTGGAATGACTGTTTGTAGAGTTGTCATTTTTAATTTTTGTGTCTTGTATGAATTTGTTTATGAACTATAGGTCTAGTATTGGCTATAGGGTTCTGTCTGCTTTTGGAATAAAAAATATGTTGAGTAATTTCCCTGGATGATCTCTTTCTTGGTAACTTTTTCTACTGCTCCCTTTTTCAATATTTCCTCTACATCTTTGAGTAGGTGAGGTGTTTCTTCCACCGAGTGCACTCTTTTCTTTGGTCCCCTTACTGGCGATGTTTTTACCAATTCTATGCAATATCCAAATTTTATGACATTGTCTTCCTCCACTCATGAAGGGCTTTTTTTATTCTCCCTCCCACTGGTCTTGTATGAGAGGTGTTGAGGTTTTGTGGAGTCATTTTACTGAGGAAGTTGTTCCTCCTCTGTGGAGCTGTGCTTTTCCCCATGCTCATCCTCAAAATGGCTGGTATGACTGTGCTTGATATTGCTACTGCTGAGCAGGTTACTGGATTTGGACTGTGTTTTGGAACCCCGATGCCAAAGTTCCTCTTCCCGAAGGTTTCTGCTCATCAGTGTTCCTCTACTTAACTTCCCTCAGAATTGTAATGCTCCCATGGATTTTGCACCTTTGTAGTCTTTTTCAGCTGTTGAAGATTCTCATCCACTGCACTGCCAAATAACTACTCCTCACTGCAAGAGACACTAATGATGTTAACTGTGACTTCTGGCTTGAATCCTGAAACTCTTAACCAAGCACGGCACCTAAGAGTTGTTCAAGCCAACATCTGGTGACTTGCCGTGTCAGCAGCGTCTAGTGCCATTTTTAAGCATATATTTGCTATATTTTTTCCCTCTTTGCCAAAGAGGCTGCTTTTTTATGGTACTGTTCGGGCGGGTGTTTCATTTGCTCTCCTTCTCTTCCCAGTGTTGGTAAGCATACCTATTCCTAGCGTACCTAGAGCATTTGAATTGGCTATTCTCCACTGCATAGCCGCCCCTCTCTCACATTTTATGCCTACCAAGTCCATCTTCTTGCTCTCCTTATCTGAGGGAGGTTGCGATGTTCTGGGATATTTGCTCTTTTCCTTGCTGCAGCGGCACTAACGGAAGTGGTTGGCACTTTTCTCTTAATGTACAAAGGGTCTTTGGAGGAGTGCTTGTACTCCTTCTCTGCCCTTGGTGTGGCTGCTTTGCATGTTGCAGGCACACTGAAGGCTTCCCCTTCCCTGATCCAGTATGCTTTTCAACAACGGCAAGAACTGGTTCTTGGTCTGGGAAGGCAGAAGAGATTCCAAGAGGAAGCATTATTGAGATTTTAATTCCTTCAGCTGCAAACCATATTTGTCTGTTGCCCTTTTAATAAGTTGGCCATACATGGTGATATCATCCGGAGGCGGTGGTCTTGAGGGGTATGTCTCTGCTGCCTCTTCAGGAGAGTCTGTCTCATGTCCTGCCACTGTGTCTCAGCGTATTCTGAGCCTTCTTTGTCCTGGAACATGGACAATTCCATTCTATCAGCCTCTTCTTCCTAGAAGAAGTACTGTTGTTCCTCGTGAGGCTCTACAGTTAAAGAGGGCTCTAACTCTTCGACCTCCTTTTCTTGGTGCTCCTTTTGGTTCAAAGGCTTTCGCGGGATTCTGAACTCCCGAACTGAGGCATCAAAATCTTTCTTCTTTTGCAGAAGTGCTGCCATTTCTGCCCTGAAACGCAGCTTTTCTTATCGATTTCCTCTTCGATGTCGAAGTGTCCCTCGGTCAGCAATTTTTTTTGGCATCTCCCCTCCCTTAGTCTCTTTCGACCTCGAAACATCTTGACTCTGATCGTCTCTCGAACTCCTCGTCTTTTCTAGTACTCAACTGCCTATGTTATCCTTGTAATGAGACCCGAGGGGCTGTTTGAGTCACCTTGCCTTTAATCAGCAATTTTTCTGGCGCTAAGGCAGCTTATGTTGTTTTAGTCTATGTGGTCTTAGTCTCCCCATCGTATGATTTTTCAGGGTTACATGGGGTGTCCAAAGGGTGAGAAAAGGACTACTACTACTCCAGGGCAGGGAGAATTCCAGATACAACTACTAGATGGCGGAATAATGCCCATCATGTGAATCCAGAAAAGATTAATGTTGCAAAACCCCTATATGGACGGGGATGAGTGAGAAGCACTTACCACAGTAATACATTTCTTCTCTAGAAAAATAAGAATAAATAAAGAGAACGTGCACTTTAACATGCCTTCTGTTATGCACGCGTGTACTTCTTAAAGTCTGGGTCCACATATTCCAGGAATTCTTTGCAAATTTAATGAAAATCTGAATTTTACCCAACATTCGTAGGTGTGAGGTTATGGGCACAAATTTCTGAACAAGAATTCCTCCCAATTTTACCATCTTTCAGCCACCTTTAAATGATATTTTAAAACTTTCATCTATTTCACATGTAGATCATCACATCATCTTCAGTCTTTTTTTGTCTGATCCTGTATAGTTTTTTTTAACATGTTCATCATTTTGTAGTCCAAATGTATTTGCCTCACGGAAGGCCAAAACCTGTCCTTTAAAGTAAAATAGAAATGTTTACTTTGTTGTTCGGTTGCATTTGCTATGCCTTGTGGGGAAAGACCTCTCGCAATTTGCTGCATTACAGTGAGCTCGCCCATCACCCTTCCAAATGATCTCTGGTACTAACTTATCTGGATTAAGGGGTTCATAACAAGGAAGGCATGGGGTGACCCTCCATATCCTCACTTCCCTGACCTCCTACAGCACCCCATAGCTATGTCCAGCCTGACCTCTCTTCAACAACACCCTGCTTCCATGATCTGTGGCTGTTTTAATATATCACCCCTTTCTTCAATATTGCACGTGCTGCCAGACTAGTTCTGATTTACCAAATCCAATGTATTCTCCTGCTCTTGTTGACTCTGCTGCCAAATCCTCTTAACTTCCCACCTATACCTCCTGCCTTATCTTCTGTGCTCTTAATAGCCTGCCACTCACTTTTCTGCCTTTTATCCTTCCATGCCCTGTTCTGTCTGCTTTCATTGTCCCTTTTGATACCAGCTGAAGGAGCGGATTGTAGGGCAATTTAGTTCTGTCAATCATGTACACTAAAGGTAGTGCATCCAACGGAGCCAGTACCACTAGTAGTAATGCCTGTATTGACGCGGAGTCCCTTGAGAAGAAAGATGCCAAACAATTTAAGTTAGAATGCTTTGCCTTTCTGGACTCTGAAAGACACTAAGCACAAATGACATTTAAACTAACAATTACAAAAGAAAAACAGTAAACAATGTCTACAAGATTTTGATCAGTCCCTTTCATATAACCTCAACACTTTTGCAGAAACAAATGTCTCGATTTCAGTTTCTTTCTGTGCACAATTAGTAGCTGACACCATTAAATACAACTATGAAAATGTATTAATAATTATTTACTAAGCTCTGACCCCCTGAACCATCTCTGGTATGTAGCATGGAGCAACATCTTTACTATTAAATAAATTATGTCTGCACAGAATAAAGAATGGTCGAGGCCAACAGATTCAGCTGGTCCACAATCAAATCCAAAGGGAAAGTGAAACAGAATCAAGACTTTTTCAGCTACGAAATGAGAGAATGCCATCCCTAGAACCTGAATTTGAGATCAAGCAAGAACAAATTTTACATAGAGACAATTTAGCTTGTATGTTCGTAAAATGCCCAGTCCAAGCTACTTAAAAAACAAAATGGTAGTCTGAACACTTATATGCTAACATGATACTTTTCTAATGTAATATTGCGTTATCTCGAGCAGACTCAGTTCACTGTTAGCTGCCACGCCTTAAAGAGTGAGGGCCTTAATCCGTGTAGGGCTAAGATGTCTGAAACGAGGACAGGTAGTCAGAGACAGCAACAAAGCAAACAGACTCTCTGTAAAATATTTATGAACACAAGGTTTCCTATGGAATTTGGGTCGTTGAGGGTTAACAAATATCCTCTGCCCACTATAATGTCATAGTGATGAAATAATTAGGGCTCAACTAACAATTGGAATATGGAAGTAAGGTGTAAAGCACAGTCTGGTTTAAAGTGGGAATTACAGATTAAACTAACAACCTGATTGTGATACATTAAAACGGCTGATAAAAACAATTCTTGGTCATTTGCATTTGACCTCTTCCTATTTTTCCACATTTTCGTCAGATAATGTTTATTTGTGTTAGAAGTCCATCAACGAGACAGTCCTGCATAGATAGCTCATTCAGATCAAAAGCCTAAATATGAGGTTACAATTTCTGGTCAAGAATGTGTAAATTTAAGTCATTCTGCTATTCTACTCAAAATATCACGTGGTGCGTAATACAGATAAAAACTTCTTGTTTTCTTTGAAAGAGAAAAGTATTTTGTAAATTCAAATCAATGTGTTAATATGTAAATATTAGACCAATCCTCTTAGTAAAAGGTTTGTGACAAGGTGTAGGTGCATGTTGTTCAAGCACTGAAGAGATGGAGTTCTAAATCTGCGGGTCATAAAATATGTGGATAAGCATGTATGGACCGGGGCCGAAAGAGCATGGCTCGACTTAGATCAATATGGCGCATTGAGAAAAAAAGATTACAGATAATACAGAAGGTACTGAGGCAATAGACGACAGCTGATGTGTACCCAGAGCTCCTTTGGATATGAAAACTCGGTATGTACTGAAAAGTAAACACGTTATTTGGTGTGAAATGCCAGTTCCTTCACTCTGCAGTTCCTACCATCAGAGAGTAGTTGCAGAGAAAGGCAAGACTCACGTGGCCTTCTGTACATAGACTTATGTACTTCACGTCTACATATATGTCACAATTACTACCCAGTGGTGTTTTCTGCAATGCAGCTGGGACTATGTTCCACTTAAAACGTGTTACATCACATCCTCCGGTAAAAGTCCCTCCTCTTACCTGTTCTGAAACAGATCAATGAGAAATCCGAACAAACAGCAGCGTGAAGATGACACTGAAAGCTTCCATACAACATATGCATGTAGTATGACGGTTAGCAGTGCAGAACTATTTGTTCCACAAGGCTCAAGACAATAAGCGAAACTAAGCAGAATGGAAAACCCCTTTTCAGATTGAAACCCCCAGCAGCAAATACCAGAAGCCACCCTGGTGTAAAAAACGCGTGCTACAGAGGTTCCTTTTCTTCTCAGTCAATAATAAAAAAGGAATGCTGGCAAGGAAAGCAAAGGGTGTTGGCCTGCAAAATGGCAGCATAGGGGCAGAAATGTGATCTTTATATTTTACTGCCATATAAAGGTTTCCAGAATTTCTTCAGTACTCAATTATTTCTCAAGTAGGATGAATCAGAATTATTTGGGTGGGAAAACTACCACGTCCGTTTTGTAGGCTAGTTCTGAAAAAATTAAACAGTTTGGACTCTCCTCTTTGACCAAAGTAAGGAAAACCACAGTGAAACCTCCAACTAGCATATTTGGGTGGGATTAGGAGGATGAAAATGGTAAAGCTGAGGAAAATATATCTCTGATAAAACAATTTAGATTTTTCCCCCCTCAAAATATTCTATCTGGTTTTAACGGCGGTGATAGTGCATGGTTTCACTAGGTTAATTAAGGTAATTTCCTCAACTGGGTTACGGTTCATGGTCTATAATAACTGAAGATGTGAGAAAGGACACCCTTGAACAGCTAAGGCATTCAATCCTGTTTGTGTATTCTTGTGCCAAAGAAACTGTTGGGCCTTTGAGTAGATTCAAGTCTACCCCCGAGGTGTGCTGAAGAGCTTTATGGCGAGTAGCATGCTACTCTGCAACCCAGTGGTTATTAATTATTGTTGTAAATTAGTTTTCATACAAATAATAGCATATTTTACTTACTATTTAGATTCTGTACTGCACGACGAAAGAGGCACAAAAACCATGCCTCCCAGAAAACAAAAGCAAATACAACGAGCCCGCTGCAATTACAGTTTCTAAATAAGATTCTTCAGCGGGGCAGGGCCAAATGAGACAAGTCATGGTGAAACTAGAAAAACAAGGTTCTGCAGATTCACACCTCTTTTTGAGTAGTCTTTGCAAAGAATTACTTCTTGGTTCTGTGAACACTGGCTTCCTAACACAAAGTGATGCAAGATGATTGTCCAACGATTTGTGTACCTTCATTATTTGCACAGTTATTAACTTGTGCCGAGCAGTAATTCTAGGTGAAGATGCAAGCCTCCTCATAACCCGGTATGAGCACAAAGACTCAGAAAATCAATTTTCTTTTCTCTCTGCTGGCTGGCTAGGAGGCAGCTATGTTTATTCATGAAGTTCTGGACCAAGTTTCTTTCCTGCCGTTTTTTAATGTGTGAGCTGGCTTTGCCCTATGCATCACCTGACTGGGTTTGGCTCTGGCTACCGAGGACATTGTTCATTTACTGTTATTTCATTGTGTACATACAATTACTTTAAAATGCTTGGGTTTTTCAAGCTTTTGGATTCTCCGCAGAAGACATTTTAGAAAAGGACAGGAGACTGAAAAGATGGAATATGAAATCTCAAAAATTTCTTTAAAAAACAAAAAAACAAAAAAAATAGGGATGCTTTTAGGTGTTACCATATTTATAGTTTTTTAAATAGTCACTGAATCCCTGCAAATAAAAACCGTAGGTGAGAATAAGCAAGTACTACATTAAGTCAGTGAAGTAAGAGAAATTAGTAAAAACACAATGGTTTCAGAGGTAGCTATAACAGAGCAGAGACCAAAATGTCATAAGCGTTTCGTAGAGTACACAGAACAAGATTTAAAGAAATCTACCATAATACATCTACCAATCTGCAGAATTGATGCAGACAGCATGAACGAGTGTAGAGTTCAAGGGAAAGAAAACAAACCAAAGTCGAGTACAGAGTTCAGAAAAGGCAAGTAATAAATAGATGCAGATGTACATGCATTGTGGTACACAATGATCTCTTGGGGAAAAACACTACCAGTGTGCATCACAAAGGTGAATTTCCATCTTGCTTCCAAAAGGCCTTGAAAGAGGACGTGCTTCAGAAACACTTTGCTCTTTGGTACCCTATTTCCACAAAACATTCACCTTCTGGTTGAGATATTCCAGACACTCTAATTTGTCACGAGCCTTGTCTGGGTGAGCAGACAGCGCCCTGAAACATCCATGTTGCCCCAAAAAGTACTTAACACCTTGCCTTAACTGATAACAGCCCCTTTACTATTTTCTGTGCATGTGAAGGTCCTATATGCAACATGACTTGCAGTATACAATCACCATTAACATGCAATGCTCGCACAGAGAAAATGCTTTTCAGTGCAGGTACAGTATCGATTAGCTGGAGCACCTGAGAAGGGTATGAAGAGGTTGACTGAAGTGGACTGCAAGCATCCTTCTTAGCTGGCAAGCTGAAGCTGCCAGTGTAGCAGATCTAACTAGGGCAGCAGTACTGTCAAGTAAACCCGTCGATGTATGCTAGGCAAGCTCTCCGGGTGACAGAAAAATATGACCTACAGTAAGTTTTGAGACATGGCCTTCGTTGTAGCCATATGGAGGAATGCTAAGTCCTATAAGTCGACTCACACAACCAAATTAGATGTATGGCAAGAGCCAGACTGCGGAACCAAAAAGTCCTGGCAAAAATGCTCAAAACAGGCCCTTTCAGAGGCTCCTTGTGCAATCTCTCACTTTCCATTCATCCATCCATCCATCCATCCATCCATCTGCATTTCTCCCGTCTCTCTACCTTCTCCCTCCCTCCCTCCTCTCTTGCTCTTTGTCGATGTCTTCCCTGCCTGCTGCTATAAACCTCAGGGAGCTGAGGAGGAAAGTGGCAGAAGCACCAGGGGAGGCCCTGGGTTTTCAAAACCAGCCTCAAATGACAGCAGTGTACCGGGAAAAGCCCGTTGGAATAAAAGGCCTGTCCGTCCGTGTGTATGGCTGGTGGATCTATTAAAAAGAGCTGAATGCAAGAATGAGGCTATGACCAGGAAGAATTGTTGATAGAGGAAGCCTACAGCTTTTGGTTCTTGGGACGTAGTCTTGCTGATTCTGACGGCGTGATCTGACAATATGTCCCCATAAGCATATACCAATAAATATGACTTTTCACGATAAATTGAAAATTTAAGTTGCAGATTTAAACAGGAATGGCAGCTGCTGAAGGGCAAAAAAGGAAGTACAGTTACACCTGCCTGTGAACAGGAGGCAGCATCTGTGCAGGGAGGAAAATTCACAAAGAGGCATGGGTCCTTGAATGGGTGCAGAAATTGTGAAAAATCACTAACCCTGGTTCTTGTCCAGTGTAGATGCCTGGAGTTGTGCCAACTTCTATATATTTCTGACACAGCATCAAATGAGACGTAAGCTCTTGAATTGCATTATGCTGTTAATGACCAATTTATTTATATGACAAAGTTATTTATACCTTTTGTACTGATCATTATTCTGAGACAAATAACTACATTTTTAATACTTCCTAATTTTCAAATGCTGACTGACAGTAACTGCTATGTAATTCCACACCGCATAAAACTACCAAAAATTATTTAAAAACAAAACATTGTTCTTGGTGATACAGTGATGAGGAAAAAGCAACGTCACCCATAAAATTTAAGTATTTCTGGAAATAGCCCAATTTGCGAAGAGAAGGACCAGTCTGTGTAACGCTTGTATATTCAAAGAGACATTCAAAAGAACCATGACCGAGGGAAGACATTCCCAGGTAAGTCAGGATGATCAGTTAACCACAATGACAATGTATTTTTCTCAGTGCCTATGGACAGCTCAAAGAAAATGTATACGACATTAAGGAAGAAGTTCAGAAGGTGGTAATAAGTAGTGCAAAAGAAAACAATGTGAAAGCACAAACATATCAAATAATTAGACACCACAAAGGTGCACCACAGTGAAAGGGAAATTAGCACCAATGATTGATGCATTAGGCAGAACCTAAGGGGAAAAGATGAAATTGCTCTATACATTTCAATGTAGGTGACCAGGGTACATGCGGTGTGAACTTCCCACGTTAAGGTTGACTTCTACTATCTTCTAGCATAAGGCTCTCCATCCCCCACTGGAATTTTTTTAAATATAGGGCCAAGAAGCAAGGCCCGACTAAAGCAGATCCTTGAGATATGGGTCAAGTAGGCAATTATCCTAAAAATCTCAATCATGGACTGGCTTCGTAGCTCATAGCCCAATAGCCCAATAGCAGACACAGCCTACTGATTCTCAACGCATAGCGTTACCCAAGAGGTTAACTGTATCTGGAAATAGGGGAATGCACTATTTCCCTTCCACAGTTTCCTAAATTCGAAAAGTGATACGCTTTAGGGTGAAGGACTATAATGGACGAATTGACCAAAGTTTTTTTTAGCTTGTCGTGTTCCAACTCCTAGTACTCATAGTCATTTTCATCCAATGCGTTAGTACCATAACAGGCAACCACAATGTTCCAGACCTGTACTGATTACGATTTTGTGGCAGGAAGAGGAATGCCTGAAAATAACTAGCACAATGCAACTGCAATTACTCATAATTATACACAGGAGTAAACAGTCCTTGCCAGTCACCTTCGACAAGAAGACATAGTTCCAAATTACAAGTCCTGTTAGGTGCCTTTTTGCATTTTTCTGTTTTAATGAAATTTTTACTTCGTATCAAACAAAAGACTCAATTGAACCATTAGGTAAACATGATGAGATTTCACAGAGCCCTGATTTTTCAAAGGTTGATGTGTATATATGGCCGTGTATTCAACTTGCAGTACAGATTAAAGGGCCAATAGACAAAGGGAAAACAATAGAAAAGGAAGAAAAGAAGTTAAACATCCCCATCAGCCTGAACATCTCTACATGTAGCCCAATAATCGAATCAAAGGGAGAAAAGATCTTGATATATGCAATGTTCTCTAGCGTGGGATGGAAGTCATAGGACTATACTGCACAAATTAGTCACCCATTTATTCCCATCCTCTTGCGCACAAGATCACAGAGAATGATGATGCATCCATTCCTGACTGGGGGACACTCATCCCCAGTCATTTGACAATGGGTAGTGGCCCACGGGACCCTTCTACTACTGGGTACACTGGGGCCACCCCGTGCCAGAGGCCAATAGGAGACGTCTCAGGATGCCCAGGACCTATCCTTTTGCGTTGCATGATAGAATCGTAATGGGCTTCAAATGATGCTGGGTCTGAAGGTGACAGGGACAAGATGGCATAGTTTCAGCCCTATCATGTCTTTAATCCATGTCTTCACTGTGGTAGCTGGGCATCTATAGTATGTCATGCAGAGCCAGCGCTGCGGATCACCTGGTGGCATGGGGAACGTAATTGCTACAACCCAGATGGGCCGTGTTTTTCTCATTCTAACTTCCATCTTAATTTCTCGTTTATCAAAACCAATGAATCTTCTTATAGTCACAACATTTAAATTACCTTCTCACAGGCGACACTTGTTTTTTGGACTTCAACTTTTTCACGGCTGTTTCGTAGTACCAAAGTCTAATGGTCAACATATCACAGTTCTAGGTGTACTGAACTAGGTTGGCTAGTGCACTTATTGTGGGAAAAAAGTTAGTGTTAAGCTTCTGCCTGAACTGGTTTTAAGAAAATGATCAAAAAGAAGTTTGTTGTAAAGTCTAGGTGCATAAAAAGAAAAAGCGTGTCTTCAGGATTTTTTCTTTGAGAGACACCAGACTGTAGGAATGGGGGTAGCTTGAGTCAGAATAATTACTTCCGTTTAGGAGAAATGTGGGCAAATTTCCTTCAGCCGGCGATCAGGCTGTTGAAGAGCGCCAGTGTGGCACCAGCCAGGCTAGTGAGTAAATTGTTGCCCCAGTCAATGTAGGTTTGCTCCACAGCCTGGATGATTCCTTAGAAAGTCTGCACCAAGGACGAGTGGCTTATTTTTGATAATGTAGCACAGCTGTGACATGTTGCTCTCGTGGTCTTTAGAGAAGAGCTACTAGTCTAGCATGAAAGAGACATGGTCAGGCCACCGAGAGCCATGTCATCTAGTCATGACTGCATATGGGTTTTAACGCTATACTGTGCAGAAGGAAAACCGATTAGCTGGAATTTAGCTGCAGAGAATTAGAAGGCATTTAAAGTGGTATAAGCACGAGAAAAGCGTAGTTGATGCACACCGATGGATTTGTGGGAACAATGGGCAACAGATACAGGGCTCTGAATCACTGAAAAGGATTGGATCGCAATTTTAGTGCACATCCCACGCACATCAAGAAACGCACAATTTAAACTTATTCAGTATTTTCTTTTTGCATAGAGTGTACCTCACACCAAAACGCATCAACCTCATGTTACTGGTGGCTCAGGCGCTGTGCCCACGATGCAGCCTGATGACTGCTGACTTCGATCAAATGATATAGGCCAGTCCCGTGCTTTCACAGTACTGGGAAAGTCGTAAGATACATAGCCTCGCCACAGATCGTCACATCCTACTAACACCTCCCTATTGCCAACTGGGACGCTTCCCCAGATCCAAGATGAGAGCCATGACATCCACACTCTTCGATACGGCTTTGATATCGGCTCACTGCTAGGTTGCCATCACCCGGAAGGACTCCCAGGGACCCAGTCTGCAGCGAGGGCGTGCTGAATTATTAAGGTGGGCACAATGTGAAGCGATAGCTCTTCAGAGGGAGGTGTGATATGGCCTCATGGGTGAGGATCAGGCCCAGGCCTGGTGAACAATAGCGCAGGAGTGCCTCTGATGGATGGTATGGGCAGGATTCTATCTCCACTGGAAAGCGATGTTGAAAGTAATGACGAGATGTGACCTCACCCCAGGTTGAGTCTAGCCTCTATCACACCCACCCTGGGGTTTTCACAGACACTACCCCCTCCTACTGGAATTCTCACCCGCTCTCCCTTTTACGTCCCTAATATTTTGCTCACTCAATGATACTGCAGGTCTTAATATATCTGCCACCGCTTCAGCACTTAAGTTGTGTGTTATATTTATTGCTAATTTCATGTCATTGTGTTGCTAGAATATTATAGGTTACCCGACTGACTGACTGCCCTTTCTTGTCATATTGCTGGGTTACTACTACCCAGTTGGTTGGGGGAAAGGGCTTTACCACTAATGTCTGTATTCCACTGAATTTCTTAAAGATTACGGTAGCGGAAGGGGACTATGGAAAATGATTCTCACTGCCATGCTTTTTTTTTTTAAGAGCGTAACTGATGCGTTTAGTTGACAAGTGACTCTGAGGTACAGTTGGAGATAGTTAGCTGCAGACAGGTGATGCCAAGGCGGCACGTATACATACCAGGGATTCAGCAATAAGTAGAGGATCCCTGGTAAATCATGTTCCTATATGTGTCTCATGGGATGCTGCATGTCACAGGGAAGCTGGAATAGGTGGATGAGAGGTTGCCATTTGCACACATTGTGAACTCCTAAAAGTAAACGAGACGATTTTAAGGCTGTCCTGTTGACGATCTGCTGAAATGATAGTGGTAGAGATGTCACAGTGGTTTAGTGTCAACTTCTGCAGATGAATTGATGAAAGGACATCTTTAGTGACATGAATTGTGATTGATTTGGAGTTGTGCTTTAGGCAGCACACCTAAAGTAGGTATTGCACACATAGCTGATGCCTGAATGTAATTAAAGTGCCATTACTCTTTCTAGACCGATTCCTAAGAAGCGTATGTATGTGATGTACAATAGGCAGATATGTTGTCACGTTTCAAAAGAAGACTTTTTAGAGGGGAGGAATTCAACTCTTTTCTAGTGAGGGGGAAAAAAAAAGTACAATTTCGAGGTGAGAAGTCTTAGCATGAAAGGGAGGAGGATGTGCGTTAGGAGCCTTAATAATTTATATGATTCTTCGGGGCAGTACTCTGATTGACTCTTATCCAGTAGAGGACATCAGATAGATATGCTCTGGATTAAAACATCGCCACAAAGTATTACCTTGAGACTTTCAAATCCACTGGCCACAAACAATGTTCCTTTCTTTCGCCTCTGAAAAACATTTGAAGTTTTTGACTTGCATCACCCTATTGCACTTCTTGCAGGTCTCTGAAGGACCACATAACTGCCCATGGGTACCTCACAGAGCTGGTCATTTTGTAGATGCAACATGTACATGGATGTGTAGAGCCAACTGCGTTTTCTTTTTAATTTTTGTAACATTCAAAATGCAGTACCAGACGGTCTTTCCCTAAACAAATACAATGGACATAGTAAAGCCCAATGATAGTATAATTGTACCATTTTTCGATGAACAGATATTCTGCTCACATTTGCTCAAACATCACTCAAATGTGACACTTGGAAAACAAATGATTTACTTTGTTAAGTAAATAGGATCCTACACACAGCACATTGCTATAGTCTCCGGATGTTTTAGACTGGTTCGACCATGCTTGGCGACCTGGACCGGGCTTACAAAAAGCCAGAATATGATTAATGTATTTTGAGTTTTATGTGTAGCACCCGAGGACAAGACACTATTTTTCAGTGTATAAATGAGGATGGTTTTCCCACTAACCCATCCCTTGGATGTAACCTGTTCCTTATCAATGTGATTCAGTGCTGAGAAGTGATGATCAACTGCCATGTGCATGGTTTTATTATTATGTTGGTTGTGAGGAACTTTGTACTGCAGTTCTTCGATGTACTCCCTCTGTCTGTTTCCTATTAGAACTACATTTTGGTGACTAGTGTCTGGATTGCTCACTTGCCTAAAGGCGCGTATATAAGGCAAATGTGGTCAAAGGACCAACTGAGAGCTCTAGGTTTACACTCAAAGAGTAACCCAGATGGTGACAGTAGCAGAATCAAACAATCGTTTTAAGACAAATATAAAGCTTACGCTGCACAATTACACACACAGAGTGGGAATGGCAATTGGTACAGTAATATGGGAGGTGCCCAGGGAGAAGACTGTACTGGGAACGAGTTTGTAACCCCTCCCCCCACTTAATTCTCACAAAAGCTGAATGGCCATACATTGCCTGTCTTACGTGGTAATCCTGTACTTGGGGGCAGTCCCAAAAAGAGAAACCGTTCTTGCCTGACTTGGATCATGCTATTTTCCTGGTGTACCCCTATCCTCCTGGTCCAAAATCTTATCTTACATCACCAATGTCTTTTGTTGTGTTGTAAGTAAATAATGAGGGATCATTTTGCCCTATTTAAAGCGGCTCCCTGTGGGGAATGATATTTCAGTTACAGAAACCATAAGGGTTTGTAACAGAGGAGCTGAACGTTGATTATACTGCTGGAACCTGGTCATCAATATAATCTAGTAAAAAAGTGGATTTTCATTTTACGGTATTAGACCACTCGTCCAATGCACCTTCTTATAAAGGCATCGGGACGTTTTTATACTTTTAACTTGTTTTCTCATTGCACTGGAAATGCAGGTGGTCGATAGATAACCAAATGTAATTCCACTTGTAATTACGAAAAAGCCTTCATTCAAATTTTCATTCATGCTTGCATTAATCCACAATGTTTGTCATAATTATGGATACCTCCATGTTGGTTTACTACATCGCTTTACATTAGCTTGAGATATTTCACCCTAGTATTCAACAGAACAGTAGCAATGAAATTGGTTAAGACATTTACATTATGGTGTTTTGAAGAGAGGTAATTATGAGGCTACTTATACACAGTGTAGCTTCCTTTTGAAAATCTCCTATATCACTACAACTCTAAAACAAACTGCAGCTCATGTGATCTTTGACTTGGCTCAGATTCAATTAATTTCTCCACCCCAAACATCAGAATAAATCAACAAAACGAAGAATCTGATTTTTTAACAGCAGTCCGGAAACATAATTTGTCCTCTCTGCAGTAGAAACCAATGACAGTTCTTTGGATTTCAATGCCATGTCGTGTCAAATAGCTCGGATGAAGTCCTGCAGTCTTCCATCAAAAACATACAATAAGCTTTGCAAATCAGCAATAACAAACAGATAACAATCAAAGCAGTAGACAATGCATGCCCAGAAAAGACTGATGGGATAAGCCAGCGAAAGCATTAGGAGGAAAGCCAGACAGTCTAGCTGTGATATCAATGAATGAAGGAGAAGCTTTCTGTGGAGCAGGCGTAGGAGGTACAAGGATAACGAAAGGAAGACAGCTCTAAAAATGACAGCTCAGTGTAAGCAAAGGAATTAATACAAGTCCAGAGGACATGAAAGCCATTGAGTCAACAATGAAGGGAGCAAATTTAATGCACAGATATCATAAATCCCAAGTACTGTAATGCAATCAAGCTGATGGAAATGACAGGTCTAGAAAAAATCAGCTGTTTTTCACCAAGTGACTGCAAAGTTCCTTTCCCTTAAAACATTCAGCTAACAATGCAGCAGTGCTCCCCTGGTTTGAAACGAACAGCAACAAAGAAAGTCGGTTACACTTGCCCAGTTTTTAGAGTTTAACTGATGCACACGTGGCTACCAGGCTAAACGTGAAGGGAGCATATTGGTTTGCACGATGAAGGAAAATGGCTCGGTTCCACATTGCCCCATTAACAATGTGTTCAACTACAGGGACTCGTGCAATTTTCAAATGGATCACGCCATTTTGTTTTAGTAGCCCAGTCATTTTTTTAACCAGCCCATTAAAATGATTTACCAGTGACGTCCTTCAAGTTAGTTGACTCTACCTAATACACAAATCAGGGTGAAACTTTACTAGCTTTGAATTAGTGGACAAGTAGATATTTCCAAGAGTAGGCCAGCGTCTTCATAATCACGATAAAGCAAATCTCTCAATACTTGTAAACTAGAAAGGAAATTCTAAGGGGTTTGACAAAGACATTCACATAGTGACAAGCTGAAATGCTGTAATTAATAGGCACTTTGCCACCACAAAATGTTTTCACTACATGAAAACTTTTTAAGGGAGTATTAAATTTAAATGCAAATGAGACTTAATCTGCATAAAATGTTAAAAGAGCGCGGGATACAGGCTAATGTATTTGACTATAAAGCTCTAAAAGTGCACAAGGTAACCTCCCATGATTTGTGATCACCATTATCTAAAAAAATTGAAAAGACACTCAGTTTGTACCGTGCAAACACACCATCAGTGTACCAACCTGCGACAGTGTTGTGCGTCGCCTTCCAGGACTCTCGGGCTCTGCGCTTCCTCTGCGCAGAATAGTAGAAATCTTGCAAGAGATTGAGAAAATGCAGCAAAGTTGTTGCCAATGCAGATGCAAGGTATATTACTATAGCACTACAATTGCTAAAATATTTCGGCAGGAGAAAGAGATCACACGCAACATTTCTAAACTATAAAAATAACATTATGATTCCAGGAAAAAGCTTTTCCTCAGAAAAGTATAAGAACTGTAAAGAAACAGTAGTTATCTTTTGGTCTTAACTGCCTGATCATGTATTTTCACGTCATATTCATATTATAGTAATCACTGTTCAACAAATGGCCTATGGGACATGAAGTAGGGAAATTGCCTAAAATGGGGTGGGGGGATTCAACATGTTGATAAGGTTTCTTTGCTCGCACAACATACATAAAGAAGTGCACAAAACCTCCTCACAGTGGTCAAGGTCCAAGCATTTTACTTCAAAGACCTAAACTCGATACATTCATACAGAAGTGTCCAACACATCTTATGGAGCAATTTCGAAATGCATTATTTGTAAATTCACTGTCATTATCCAAAACCATCAAAAATGTGCTTACCCTACTTGCAAGCGAGTTCTACAAATAAAGCTCATCTACTGCCTAGATGAACCCTGAGTAGTGATTTAAACAACTATATAGCTGTGTTCATTGCCAGTATCCACTTACTACTCTTTTTCACCCAGTTTCCTCATACTATGATGTGCAGTCAAAGTCAGTGACCCTCTAACTTGGTAATTCCAAGCCTCCTTGAGCAAAATATTTATGGATTGGGGCTCCCTCAATACCCGTGTGTTCAGATTACGTTTTGCAGAGTGCATTTGATGTATAGGGTGAGGACATTTACATAAATGTAATGCACAGTGGGAATTATACTGGGGTATGTGAGGTAAGGGAATGGGCCATTCTTCTGGTCACTCCTCTCCTAGCTCCTGCTGACTCCTGCATTGTTTCGTCCAAACTTGCAAAACACCATACTTCCTGAATTTCTTAGTCCCCCAATTACTCCTGCAGCAGTCCCTCCCTTCTTAGTTCATAATCATTTCTTCTTTCTTCTTGCCATTGTTTCATCAATCTGGGCTCTTGTAGCACATATCATTAGGGTTCTACAGCATTTGTTCCGTCCAGTCCACTTCAACGATTCCTTACCCACATCTGCCAAGTTTCTTTGCGTTCTGGGACTTGTGGTCTAGGTTTTATAATGTAATGTGGAAGATTACAAGTCCGAGAATGCAAAGTAAGAACAGCTAATCATACATTAATCAGAAACTTGGAAGGGCAGATTACCACAGATCATTTAGCACCTCTCATCCTATTCTCCTGCACTACCCTCTCCCTCCAGACTCCACCTGATCCTGGCTCATGCACTTAATTCAGGAGCACTCCACCACTACTGGCTCCTGCAAAGCCCCCCTCGCTTCAATTTCCTGCAGGGCTTCATCACTCCGGGCATCTGCAGCACCTCCTTTTAAGGTGGCCATTTTTCTCAGAGAAAACACTTGTCATTCGCACAGCTTTTGGGGTTCTGGAAGAGCCAGGTACTGGCTCTGGAGCAACCGTTTGTGTAAAATCCTTTTAGAGTGAAAAGCAGGTGATTTATACAATACTATGCTGATGCAGGGTCTTCTAAAGGCAGTATTTTCACGTTAACGTCAGACCACAAACTTCTAGTGCCCAATTCCAGGGTCAGTTCCCCCAAGCGATGGCCAAGAAATAGAGATCCCAAGCACAAGCTGTGGGCTTTGAAGTTGCATACATGCACAGTGCACTGGCCACCAACTGGTAGTAACAAATATAGACTCGTGTAAGACAACAAAATGGCAGAGCCATATTTAGTTTCTGTTGAACATGCGCAATCCCTTCCCTATGTTATGCAAGCCAGTGGGCCAGAATGCAAGTTAGTGGCCAGACAGCGCTCCCGATCCCCACAGGCAGGAGCACTAGGCAGGAGTGTGCCCTTTTGCAGAGCATTTTTGCTCTGGCAATATAACCCTCAGCCTGCATTATTAGGCAATATCTCCCACATGCAAGGAATCCAGTTCCATATATGTAGACTTGTTATTTAATTATACGCAGATGGCATTCTGCTGATAATAAAGAACCATGGTAATACCTTATCCCAAGTAATAAATTAAATAATTGAGTTTGGGATCTCTCTTGATGCCCTTAACTGCTTCTACCACTCATCCACATCTGACTGTCCCTTTGCAGTGGCAGACGGTCTAACCGTTACCTGGGCACCTGATTTCACAGTGATCGGAAAGACCTACTTCATGAAAACTACAGGAAATTCATAGGGAGCAAAGAACAGCAGATTGAGGGCTGGATTAACTCACAATGACTCTGGCTGGCACGATAATTCTCATGAAGATGCTGATCCTTCTAAAACTATTGTCCAAAATATTCCCGTCTTATTATCAAGGCCTTTCTTTACCCACCTCCAATCTCTCATGGTCAGACTGGCATGGTTTGAAAGTCAGCCTAGGACTGCATTGTCCACGCTGCAGCTACCTATAGCTTTGGGGGTTTTGCTGCACCCAGTTATCAGGCATTTTATCTGGTGGCACAAGAGCAATTTGCTCATTACTTGCTACATCACAGTCAACAATCTCCATACCACAATTTAGAGGTTGGACTGATAGGCCCAATTCCACTTGTACTGCTGTCACGCAAGGGAGCACGCACCCAAATGAACAAGTTACTTACCTTCGGTAACACCTTATCTGGTAGAGACATACTCTAGTTGCAGATTCCGTACCATATAATTTCCCCAGGCATCAGTCTGGCTCTGGAGATTTTTCTTGAGCAGTACCTGTGGGTGTCGTTAGGTGCCTTTCAGTTGGCTCCGTGCCCGTCGTTGGCGTTGTGTGCCCCAGATATGACAACACCGGCATGTTGACGTCAGTTTCTTTGCACAACTCTCCACAACCAGAAGTGTGGAGCCATGAAGAACACTGACCACTGGTGCATCAGAACTGGGGCCCTGAAAGGGAAGTCCTTGAAATCAATTTGCAGAGCAGGGAGGATGGGTGGGTCGGTCGGTCGGTAAGGAATCTGCAACTAGAATATGTCTCTACCGGATAAGGTATTACCAAAGGTAATTAACTTGTTCATCTGCTAGAGACTTCAAATTGCAGATTCCTTACCTTAAAACAGATATCCAAGAAATACCATTCCCAGAGGTCTGCGACCAAGATCATACTACCAAATCCTACAGGACCAAACAGGCAAAGTACTTGTCCCTACGGACCTGACTGTCCAGGCAGGAGAGTTTGGTAAACGCATGCAAGGATGCCAACGTTGCTGTCTGACAGATGTCCAGGACTGGAACTCTGTGTGCTAACGCAGTGGTTGCAGTTGTCGCTCTGGTAGAATGAGAGCGCAAGCCCTCCTGGGGTTGCTTCTTAGCATAGCACATTTTAATGCAGAGAACAACCCATCTAGAGATGGTTCTCTTCTGCACTGTCCGACCTTCCTTCGCACCCACATAGCCAACAAAGAGTTGATCATCCACCAGGAACTCTTTGGTACGATTAAGGTCGAACACCAATGCTCTTTCTGGGTCCAGGCGGTGGAGTCTCTGCTCTTTCTTAGAAGGATGAGGGGATGCCTAAAAGGTAGGCAAGGTGATAGATTAGCCTACATGAAAGAGGTAAAAAGGAAGCCCTGGTGCTAAGCACCACTTTGTAAGGATAGATGAAAAGGTAGGGTGGCTTAGATGACAATTCATGCGGCTCAATCACCCTACGGGCAGATGTGATGGCAGATGTGATGACCACAAGGAAGCCTGTTTTTAACAGCCTAAGACAGAGGTCTCCAAACTTTTTAATGCCGCGCCCCCCCAGTTGAAAAAAAAAATCATTTGGGCCCCCCTCAGAATTTTCCACAATTATTTTATAAACATGGCAATGTTTAAATATGTCTAAACCTATTTAAACATTGCAGTAAAGTACTGTTACCTTTTTAAAACTGCAATAACATGCTTCTGCTTAAAACAAAGGCCAGTTATCTGTATAATATTTATTTTGGCCAGAGTCTGGGGCCCCCCCTGGGATCACTTGAGGCCCCCCTAAGGGGGCCCGCCCCCCAGTTTGAAGACCTCTGGCCTAAGAGGACAATTATGAAGCAGCTCGAGGGGGAGTGCACATTAAGAAAGTGAGGACCAGAATCAAATCCCATTAGGGGAATTGTGAATGGTGATGGAGGAAACATATAGGTAAGACCCTTCAGGAATCTACTAACAATAGAACATTTAAACAAACAGGGTTGGTCAGGTAATCTCAGAAAAGCAGAGAACGTAGACAAATAACGTTTGAGGGTGCCCAAGTTAGAGCCCTGCTGGGCCAAAGAAAGTATAAGCAAAAGGATCTCGGAAAGAGGGGGTCAACAGACTTGTATGTGCAGCAGGCCATAAATTTGTTCCATCAACAGGCGTATACCATTTTGATGGAGGGACACCTGGCTACCAAGATAATATCACAGGCCTTAGGTGGAAGGTCAAAAGTTGTCAACTGCCGCTAGTCAATCTCCACACAAGAAGGTGTAAACTGGACAAGTTCGAGCGGAGAACCCTCCACTGCTGCTGTGACAGAAGATGCTCTCGAAGGAGCAGTCTGATCAGAGGATCGATGGCCATGCTCAAAAGCTCAGGATACCAGACTCTTCGTGCCCAGTCCGGCACCACAAGGATCACTGGCGCCCGGTCATTCTTGATCTTCTTGAGAACTCTGGGTAGAAGTAGTATGGGCGGAAAAGGCTACAGGAGGCCTGAGTTCCACTCAAGACGAAAAGTGTTGCAGAGCGAGTGCCACCCCGGAAACTCCAATACGCAAAACTGCTGACATTGTGTGTTCTCCGCAGAGGCAAACAAAGCTAACCAAGGCTTTACCGCTGTTGAAAGAGACTTTGGGCCACTTCCGGATGGAGACGCCATTTGTGATCGACCAGGCATTGATGGTCGAGTTTGTCCTCTCTGGTATTCAGAGGGCTCGCCAGGTGCTGAATCACCAAGGAAATGCCTTGATGTTCCAGCCATGTCCAGAGGAGGAGAGCCTCCTGACAGAGTCCACAACCCCACCCCGCCCTGCTTGCTGCAATACCACATGTCTGTAAACACCTGCACTACTTTACCTTTGAGAGAGAGAAGAGATGCTTTCAATGCCAGTCTGACTGCCCTGAGCTCCAAAAGAGTGATGTGGAGCCTGGACTCCGCCAGAGACCAGACGCATCTGATCTCTGCCTCTCCCATGTGGCCGCCCCATACCATAAGTGACGGATCTGTCACTACTGTCAGATCTGGGTTGAAGAAGGGAGAGGGATATGCCTGTGACTGGATCGCAGTTCAAAAGCCATCACTGCAGATCTTGCACAGTTCCCTCTGAGATCTGGACCATGTCGGAGAGATTCCCCTGATGCTGCACCCACTGGCAGCTCAGGTCTCACTGCAGAGCCCGCATATGTCATCTAGCATGTGTCACCAGCAGGATGCAGGACGCCATGAGGCCCAGCAGCCTCAGAGTCATGATCCTCAAGGACGTTGGCTCCCATTTCCCTGGCCATGGAGAGGTTGAGCTGCATGTGCAGCATGGTGGCTGGAGGGAACGAATCTTGTGGGACACCCCTTCCATAGCCACGAAAAGTAGAGTGGGGGGGGCGGGTGAGGGGCAGCAGCAAGGCCCAAGGACCTGGCAGTAGCATGGGACTCCTTAAAGCGCTCAAGTGCAGAGTCTGCTTTGTCTCCGAAGAGACGGGTGCAATCAAAGGGCAGGTCTGTAAGAGTGGATTGGACATCCCCCGAAAAGCCAGACGTCCTCAATCACGTGTGGCGCACTGAGGCCGTCGATCCAACCGATCTACCTAATGAGTCGGTCGTACCCAGCCCACATCGTATTGCGAACTTAGCTGCGTCCCTCCCGTCAGCAACAACTTGGGAGTGAATAGCCCAGGCCTCCTCCAGGACCTTTCGCAGCACTTCCACAACCGTGTCTCATAAGGTACGGGTGTAACGGGCCAAAAGGCATGTTGTGTTCACTGACTGCAAAGCCAGGCTGGAGGAAGAAAACATCTTCTTCCCAAGATGATCCAGACTCTTGGATTCCCCAACTGGGGGGTGCAGGAGGAAATGCACCTGGGGACTGGTAGCTTAGATAACCATGCTCTCAGGGGTCGGGTGTTGAATTACACTGGGTCATTTGGAGCTGGTCTTTGGTGACGAGTAATTTTCCTGTTCACAGGAGTTCTTGTGCTGGGTTTTGACCAAGGACCCAGCAGGACATCAATTAAAGGGTAAAAGGTGTTCAGAAGAAGCAGCCAGAGACTGAAGCACCCCTACCAGGAGGTTAGTCCTGCCTGCCACTGAAGGCAGCTCGAGGCCCACGACCTCGGCTGCTCTTCTTACCACCATGAGTAGGATGCTTCCCCTCCTCCATAGCCACAGTAGGGGGGACAAAGCATGCCAGAGTCAGGGGAAGTGTCCAGACCACTAGCCTCACCCAGGTCCCCCCGCAGTCCATGTGATTTTCAAGATGGTATTCCAAAGGGTCCTAATCCTTACTATAGCCCAACCCAGGGGAATAAGATTCAGGATCCTACCTAGGGAGCAAGGCCCTTGTTGAAGTCCGAATCAGCATCATGCGACACCAGTCGACTCCGTGTTAGAATCTGCAATGAGGATGGGGTCTATGCAGACTGTGAGCTGGAGCAGAGGCCAAAGCTGCCGGCATGGAACCAGAGGCGGGCCCTGCCGACTCCATGGGGCCCGAAGGTACACCTGTGGAGTTGGAGTGGGACTACCCAAATATGAGGCGCAGGGCCTCATTGAACTCAGGGAGTTGGGCAGGGGTCGCTTCGGCTCCTGGAAACTCGGGGAGGCGGAGCCGACCTAGACACAAGCTTTGAGGACGGAGGCCTGGAACAACAACTTTCCTTTTGCCTTCTCGCACTGGCCCTACGAACGGGGTGAAGTCAACGAACTTTTGTTCTTCTTCAACTTCTTTTTGTGCCTCAACTTATCCTATCATACCGAGGATTTGGAGTAGGATGACAAAGAATGGGGGCTCCACAACCGTTCTCGGGACCTTCCTCTTGACTGAGATCAGGAGTGACACAGAGTGCCGGTGTGCAAGTAGCTTTACGGATCACTTCCCCAAAGCTTTTGGATTCAAGATCTGGCACTTGGAGCATGACTTAGGGTCATGGTCGTGCTCCAAACACCACAACCACATGAGGTGGGGATCCGTCACGGACATCGACCGATGACCGGATCCGCAAGGCTTGAACCCGGTTTTGCATGACACCAACTTGATGCACTAGGCGTGAAAAGTCTTTGACAAAACGCTGAAAAAGATCAGTAAAAAAGTGATTGCGGGTAGCTCTTCTTTGAATCTGCGCTTGGATGGCGCAAGAAGAAAAGAAATGATGTCAGTGTGCCATGTTGGCACCTATATAGGCAAGATCATATTCGGTGTGCACAATGCCTACGATGGATGCATAGTCGACCAACACCACCAAATAGTGCACAAGGGGACTACTCGAGAAAACCCTCAAGATCGACGCCTAGTGAAATTCTAAGGAAAGGAATCTGCAACTAGAAGTCTCTATCAGATACTGAGATACACAACAGAAAAAAAATTGGCTGTTGACAGGCCTCACCAATTTGTCAAATCACATAGAAATGCACAACCCACATCTCCCACTGCTACATTATCCACAACTAGTGACCACTGAAACATGAGTAATTAAGCATTGACAAGCTCACAGGTTCCGCACGATGCCCTTTTTTGAAAATGGCTGGTTTCTTTCATTCCAAGAGTTTGTGGAGCTGGAAAGCGCTAACTATACGCATATGCTGACGTACAATAGACCCTGCAGTGCCCTCGAAGACTTGTATGCACCCTTCCCTGCAGAACCACCTGAATTTCCACTCCAATCAATGGTGCTTACAAATCCCAGTCCGCCTGACATGGTTACATGAATGTACAAAAGTACGATTAATTCAATGGCATACACAAACCTTAACTCTAAGGCTGGGTGGGATGAGGAACTTGGTTAAGAACTACCAGATTCACAATGGGCTTATTGCTATGAATAAACCAAAGAGGTCTCATCTACTGCCATGTTGAGTTATCTAGCCCAAGTATCTTCACAGGGCTTACTATACTCTGAAGTGTATGGTTTGATATGGGCTAGCCGCTGAGTCAAATTGTTGGAGATGTAATGCCCCTAATCAAATTGTTTTTATATATGGCCAGTTCTGCCCCCTAATAAATGCATATTGACTAAAGCTCACCCAAGATCGGAGGTAGATGGCACCTATAGATCTACCGCTCATGCCTGTAATGGCTCTCCTGGAATATGTCAAAGACTTTGCTAAGCCATTTCATAAATTTACAACCATGGCACTCATGCTAAAGAAGAGGACAGTCACTATGGCATGGTGGAAGAACTCTGTCCCTAGATATGCTCACTGATTAAGAGACCTGATAACCTGCTCCTTCCACTTCAAGACGTATGGATCTCTGTTAACACTTACATTCCACACCAGAGATATATGGGAACCACTCTGCACTTACCTGGCAGACCTCCAGTGTTATGTTATGTTAAGGTTGCTTATTAAGCACAAACTAATCACGGTGAATAAGTTATCTTGGCGACGTTACATTTCTATAGGTTCCAACAAAGGAAAATTAAACTAGATGAGCACATTTAAACGAGATTAAAAAGCCATGTTTTAAGCAGTATTTTCAAACCATCTGAAATTGGTGCATGCAGGTAACTGTAACTGAAGCTTATTCCAATGCTGAGGGGCCGGAAATGAAAATGAACGGCCCCCATACCTGGTGGTACAGATGCGCTGTGGTTGCAGCAGAAGTTTCCCACTGTATCTGGGACTCCAAGTGGGGGCTTACAGATGTAATTTGTCCTGCAGAGAGAGGCTCACTACCATGCAAAGATGTATGTATCAGCCAAGGAGTTTGAACAAAGAGCGCAGCAAATGAAGAGTTTTAAGAGTGAGTTCAGAGAGTGAGAGGTGGAAGATTACAAAATCATATGTGCCATAGTATTTTGAATAACCTGAAGTTTGAAAGAAAGGACTTCCTTCATGGCTACCATTAATGCATTACTGTAGTCCAAGCAACTAATGATGAAAGCCTTAATGACTTTCTTGACTGAAGGGGTAGCCACTGGAATGATTTCCTAAGGAGGCGCATGATACCAAAACAGGTGCCTGCAATTGCATTTACATGTTCCCTCATGGAGGAGCTTTCATCTACCATGATTCCCTGGTTTCTGACTACATCTTTCAGGGTAGGAGCTGAGCCCAAACACTGGTCACCAGACCATACAGAATAAGCCTTCCCAAAAAGCACCACCTCTCTTTTACCCATGTTTAGATGAAGACAGTTGAGCTGCATCCACAAGGCAATCTTTTTCATGCAGTCAAATAATCTTTCTTTAGTAAAGTCCTGATTGGGCCCTATAATAATGAGTACCAGTTGTGTGTCATCAGCATATGAGAACATTGAAACCAAAGGTTTTTATCACTTGTGCCAGTGGGGCCATATAAATATTAAAAAGGGTGGGGCTCAAGGAAGATCCCTGTGGCACCCCGCTGTCAAGGGCTATGGATGGAGAGCAGAAGGGCTCGAGCTGTACCATATGGGCGCGCTCACTCAAGACATTTTTCAACCAGCCAGGGATTTTCCACCGACAACTATCTCCTTCAGTCTTTGGATTAAGACTGAATGTGAGATGGTGTTGAATGCTGCGGACAGATCTAACAATACTAGCATTGTTGAGTGCCGGTTATCCAAAGAAAGTCTTATATTATCTGAGACTCCTACCAGTGCAGTTTCGATGCTGAACGAAGCTCGAAAACATGGACTGGGAGGGATCAAGCAGAGAATGGCTTTCCAAAAAAGCTGCAAGTTGGGTGCTTACAGAGCCCTCCATAACTTTACAGAGGAAAAGGAGCAAAGAGATGGGCCTCAAATTTGCAAATTCTTTAGGATCTGATGTGGCCTAATTTTTGCTAATGGGTTTAACCCTAGATGTTTTCCACTTTAAAAGGAAGATTTCCAAACTCAAAGAAAGGTTGAAGGGAGGAGTACTGGGGCCAGGGCTGCCAAAATGTGAGGAAGTGCAGGGTCCTCTGGTGAGCCAGACTTGATCCAATTAATCAATACATTCACTCCGTCCATGGTCACCCGGTTGAACTCCTTCAAAAGAACAAGGCAAATGGTTTCCGAAGAGATGGATCCATCCCTAATTTCCTCTGCCACCACTTTGACCAAAGTGTTATAGATCCTAGCTATTTTTTCCTCAAAGTGTGTGGCAATATTGTTTGCAAAAGCCTGAGACACTATTACAGATGTAGCACAGGCTGCAGGATTTGTAAATTCCTTGAAAATCTAGTACAATTCTTTTGAGGAGTTTCTGGCATTGTTGATTCTACCAACAACATGGGGTTTCCTTGCTACTTTAATGTTTTTATGATAGATTCTTAGCACCCTTTTCTAAATTTATCTATATTCAGAGTTTTTTTAGATCCTCCATTTGAGCTCCAATTTTCTACATGCTATTTTTAATTTCTTTAAAGAGTCCAAAAACCACGGGGCCAGTGGAATCAATCACAAGTTTAGAATTGCCATCCCCTCAGCCTAGTGAAGTTGAATATATCTCTGATATTTGCAATGTGATGCTTGTGTTGCTACCTATCTAAACGAAACATAATACTGAGAGTTACACTGCTTGCAATCTACACCAATAGCTATGTACAAATGTCTTGATCGGATTGTGTGTACAAAATAGTGTATTGTACACCTAAGTTTCAGCTTAAAATCAAAAGAAAAGTAAAAAAAAGAACATGCTCAATCACTACAGCAGAAGAAAATGTTTGCCTCGGACTAAAAAGCTGGCAACTGAGTATTCAGGCTGAAGTGTCTGCCTGAAAGGACTGTTGCTGGGAGGTCTGTGACTGATAATGGCATATAAATTCATGCAAAAACGGGTAGGCTTTGCTGCTATTTTTGTAAGACAGAATTTTTGTCTCCACATTTAGCAATTCTCTAGGCAGCATTTTGATTTGTTTTTTCATCCATTAATTGCTGTTTTCACCTCACATTTCAAGAAGGAACAAATATAATTTGAAAGTGTTGGCACAGATATCTCTACCTGTCTGAATGCTAATGCTGGCCAGGCAGGTAAAATACTAGTCAGCTGGCTGCCCTATCCTCTTCTTGCAGCGTCTCCTCTTCCTGGACCCCTGCATCTGTCTTCAAGCCCCTACATTGCTCCATTGATTACTCACTCACTCAAATACACGTGGAAACAAAGACCTCCAAAACAAATTTAACTCTCACAATGAGGCTGACAGACTTTTCACCACCATTGCGTGGGTTGTGCTTATTTTGGGCTTCTTTCTGTAGGCAGTTGTACTTGTTTACATTTTTGAACCCTCAATTCATTGAGTGATGGAAGATATCAAGTGTATCAAATGGAGAAATGCACCACACCCTCTAAAGGATGAAGCCATGGCCCCCACGGTGGGTGCACCCAACAGTTTGAAGGCCTCTATGTTAAGTAGACACTCAGAATCTATGCTTGCCCAATAACACCCACATATATAGTCACTCAAAAAAACAAAGGTTACAGGAGCGTTATAGTTAGGCTCACATTGTGAACATAAAAAACCATAGAAAATCAGCAGTTATAGCTAGAGCTATTCAAGTAACTATAACTCGTGCCCTAAGGTAACTATAACTCGCACGCCTCCATGCACAGTATTTTTATGAATGATTTTACAACAAATTTTACAGTGATTATCAATGATATTATAAAAGATGTCATGAGTGCTGTAATATCTGGGGTAATTAGCAGAGCATGGCGAGGGTACAAGTTATAGTTACCTTAGGGCACGAGTTATAGGTAAACTAACTATAACTGCTGAATTTATATGGTTTTGTACGATTAAAATGTGAGCCTAACTATAATGCCCCTGTAACTTTTTTTTTTTTTTTTAAGTGAATTTATATATTTTTTAAATTCTATTTCCCAACTATAACATCCCTGTTGTTTTTTGCAATACATTTCTATGTTTTTTTTTAATGTAAAGTAATTACTTTACGTTATTCCAACCACTGCAGTGTTGGTTGGCCGCACTTTTGGCCAAACCCTATAACAATCCAACACCGCATAAGGGCACAGCAGGGGTTGGCTCTCAGCAGCAGTTCACAAGAAAGAACCCACTTGTCACAGTCACTACGTGAGATATTGCGCTAAACAAAGCAAGAATGCAAACACTTCCATCAAGTTTTACAGATAACCTTTCAAGGTGAGTAAGCAGAGAACAAAACAATTGTTTTGCCTTGACCATGGGCTAAAAATCTGGATGAATAGTAGTTTACACAAGTGAAGTCTCAACATGAGCACCTTCTTTGTTTATACCTGTAAATACTTCCTGTTGAGGTTTAGTTACTGTGTAATGAGCATTGAGCCTGAATGAATCTTGCTGTGCATTTACAGAGGAAGAGGCCACCATTTTGTGCAAAATGTCTACACAACTAGGATAATTTCTACTGGCTAATTACTAAGTGCTGCCTTGTTGGGTAAATTTATAGTGGATCTCCTACACTACAACTGCTTAAAGGACACTAAGGCAATCTCTTCAGTGACCTTGCGTCTCTAACTTTGCCAATATGATTGTTCCTCGAGTGTCTTCATCATATGGGGTCTGTGGCGGAGGCCTAAAGGCTCTCGCAG
The DNA here is from genome assembly GCF_031143425.1 of Pleurodeles waltl. Lineage (NCBI taxonomy): Eukaryota > Metazoa > Chordata > Amphibia > Caudata > Salamandridae > Pleurodeles > Pleurodeles waltl. The sequence continues at coordinate 392,733,783 of NC_090437.1, forward strand.
TAAAGCTGGCTCCAGCCCCCTGCAAGCAGAAAGATGCTTTAAATAGCAGCTCCCTACTTGCATGAGCAATGTTTTCATCTCTTTCCCTGCACGCTAATTTGCGTGCAGGGAAAAAGACGAAAAGTGCGCTTTCAGCAGCGGGTGCTGTTTGACAGCTTCCGCCAAGCAAAAGCAAACAGCTATCTCCCGAGGGTGGGCACCTCAGGAGGTGGCAGGAGCCAGCCAGCCCTGGGGAGGTGGATATTCCCAGGGCTTTCAATGGGTCCAAGAGGGGTGCCGCACGGCCACCCTACATGTTTTTAGTTTTGCCCTGGAGAGGTGGTGGTCCCCCTGGCTGGCTAAATCTTTCTATGCTATTTCTGACTAAGATCTTGCCCGGTGCCCCCCACATACTTTATATTCATAGCCCCGGGGAGTGGCAGTCCCCGGGGCCTGGAGGGGATTGGCCAGACCCCTTCCTCATATGTATTTACTAGTTTGTCCCAGGGAGGTGGTAGTCCCTAGGGCGTGGGTCTGCAGGACCACCCCCTTATTTGCACTTACTAATTTGCCCCATAGAGGTGGTGGTTCTTGGGGTGCAGGGGAGCCTGCAATGTTTATCTACTTAGCATTGGGGAAGAGGCAGTCCCTGGGGCTTTAGTAAGCCCTAGTAGGTGAGGTTCATGCTCCCCCCCTCCTTAAAATAATATGCCCCCAGGACCTGGCCCACCAGGAGGCAATAATTAAAGTATGTATGGGAGATCTTACTTGCTTTTTTTTCTTAATCACAGTGAAAATTTGCAATTATTAGCGATTTTTACAGTGAATTTGAATTAAAATGTTTTTTTAGGCCTGGTGGATTGCTGGACCAAGGCTAGGGGGTTTAGGTTAACAGTACCCTGCCACCTTTCCTTTTTTTTGGGGGGGGGGGGGGGGGGGGGGGGAAACTCGGCTGAAGATCAGTCCTAAAACAGCTGTTCATACTTTCTGGTTGAAGTGTTGACAGCCAATCAGATCTCTGCGCGAGATCTGCAGTATTTGTTGCAACCCTAATTATACAAATTTGGATTTTCTTGAATTTCTCCTAAACTACTGAACAGATTTACACCAAATAAAAAAAGGCTCATCTTTGGACCAAAAGATGCCTTTCTGCCAAATCTGGTGCAATTCTGCCCAGCGGTTTGGGTTGCGGGCATGTCTAAAGTGTCTATGGGAATTAAGGATTTTTTTTTCTTAGGCCCCGCTTGACAGATCATCCTGAAACTTTCCATGCACAACATAATCCTAGAGAACACTTTTTTTTTTTAAAACTTCGTGAAGATTCAAATAGCATCAAAGATATAGGCAAGTCAAAAAACATTTTTTCTACAAAAAGTAGTTCCTAACTAGAACTACCTACTATATATATATATATATATATATAAATAAAATATATATATGGAAAATGTCACTTACCCAGTGTACATCTGTTCGTGGCATGTAGTGCTACAGATTCACATGCTATGCATTATTCCGCCATCTAGTGTTGGGCTCGGAGTGTTACAAGTTGTTTTTCTTTGAATAAATCTTTTCGGAGTCACGGATCGAGTGACTCCTCCTCTCAGTCATACTGTGCGTGGACATCGACTCCGTTGTTAGATTGTTTTCCCGCAAAAGGGTGTAGGAAGGAGTGATTGGGTGTAGTAATATAAATGTTGTATATAAATAGTAAGTAAAATTAGATGTTCATGCAAATATAAATGTATATACATATGTACAAAATATATAAACTGCAACAACTACAGGCTTCCGGGGAGGAGGGAGGGTGCATGTGAATCTGCAGCACTACATGCCACGAACAGATATACACTGGGTAAGTGACATTTTCCGTTCGATGGAATGTGTAGCTGAAGATACAAATGCTATGCATAGACTACAAAGCAGTTTCTCTCCCCAAGAAATGCGGTGGCTAGCCTGTAGGAGTTGGAGTTGTTTGAAATAATGTTCTTAAGACAGCTTGACCAACATTGGCCCTTTGCTTTGAAAATACATCTACACAGTAATGCTTTGTAAATGCATGTGGTGTAGGCCATGTGGCAGCTTTACATATGTCTGCCATTGGTATGTTTCCTAAAAATGCCTTGGATGCATCTTTTTCCCAAGTGGAATGTGCTTTAGGTGTGAATAAATGTTGTCTTTTTGCCTTGATGTAACATGTCTGTATACATTTAACAATCCATCTTGCTAATCCTTGTTTAGAGATAGGATTGTGGTTGTTGAAAAGCAACGAAAAGCTGCTTTATTTTTCTGAATTTTTTTGTTCTATCCACCTAGTACATAATAGCTCTTTTAAGGTCAAGAGTGTGAAGGGCTCTTTCTGCAATTTAATCTGACTGTGGGAAGAAGACTGGAAATTCCACTGTTTGGTTTATGTGAAAAGGTGATAACACCTTTGGCAGAAATTTTGGATTGGTTTTAAGTACAACTTTATGTTTGTGTACTTGGAAAAAAGGTTCTTCAAAAGTGAATACTTGTATTTCACTAACTCTTCTTAATTAAGTAATAGCTACTAGGAAAGCAACTTTCCAGGTTAAGAATTGAATCTCACAGGAATGCATGGGTTCAAAAGGTGGGCCCATTAATCTCGTGAGTACAATACTGAGATTCCAAGTAGGAACAGGTGGTGTTCTGGGTGGAATAATTTGTTTTAGTCCTTCCATGAAGGCTTTTATAACTGGGACTCTAAAGAGTGAGGTATGTTGTACAGTCTGCAAATATGCTGATATGGCAGTAGGATGAATTTTAATAGATGAGAAAGCAAAATTTGATTTCTGTAAATTAAGTAGGTAGCACCCAATATCATGTATTGATGAGGTAAGTGGGTCAGTATTTTTAGATCTACGGTAATAAACAAATCTTTTCCATTTGTTAGCATAGCATTGCCTAGTTGTAGGCTTGCATGCTTGTTTGAGAACTTCCATGCATTCTAATGGAAGTTGTAGGTATCCAAATTCTATGACTTAAGGAGCCAAATCACTAAGTTGAGAGCACTGGGATTTGGATGTCTGATTTGTCCTTTGTTTAGTGTTAACAAACCCGGTCTGTTTGGAAGTTTGTAGTGAAGTACTACTGACAGGTCTAGAAGTGTTGTGTACCAATATTGTCGTGCCCACGTTGGGGCTATGAGTATCATGGTGAGAGGTCTGACACAGTTCGCTGACCAGAAATGGAAGTAGTGGGAAAGGGGAGAAGCATAAGCAAATATCCCTGACCAGTTGATCCACAGAGCATTGCCCTTGGACAGAGGGTGTGGGTGTCTGGATGCGAAGTTTTGGCATTTCGCGTTTTCACTTGTTGCGAATAGATCTATTTCTGGTGTCCTCCACTTTTGAAAGTACTTGAGTGAATTTCCCATTTGTGAATCAGTTGATGAGTTCTGCTTAGGAGATCCGCTAGCTGATTGTGTATTCCAGGGATGTATTCTGCTAGTAGATTAATTTGATTGTGAATTGCCCATTTCCATAGTAATTGGGCTAGAAGGGACAGTTGAGATGAATGTATCCCGCCTTGTTTCTTTAGGTAATACATGGTCGTCATATCGTCTGTTTTCATCAAGACAGTCTTGTGTTTGAGAAGCGGCTGGAACGCTTTTAGGGCAAGGAACACAGCTAATAATTCTAAATGGTTTATGTGATAATTTAGCTGTTTTTAATCCCATTCCCCTTGAATGGTAAGGTTGTTGAGATGAGCTCCACAACCTGCCATTGGTGCATCTGTTTTTATTGTGGTCCGAGGCACAGGGTCTTGAAATGACGGCCCCTTCATTAAATTGCTGAGATTCCACCATTTAAAGTACTTGTGCGTTTGGTGGTCTAACAACACTAGATCTTGAAACGGACCCTGTGCTTGAGACCATTGCTGTGAGAGGCACTGCTGCAGTGTCCTCATGTTTAGTTTTGCATGCAGTACTATTGCTATGCAGGATGCCATAATTCCTAATAGTTTCATGATAAATCTTACAGTGTATTGTTGATTTGGCTGTATTTGTGGTATGAGATTTTGAAAAGCTTGTATCCTTTGTGCAGCTGGATAGGCTAAGGCTTTTTGTGTATTGAGAACAGCACCTAGGTAAGGCTGCACAAGATGGGATGTTTGGTAGTTGACAGTGAACCCTAGTGTATGTAAGGTCTCTATTGTGTACTGAGTGTGTTTTTGACATTGTACAAAATTGCTTGATTTTATTAGCCAATCGTCTAGTTATGGAAAGACATGTATGTGTTGTCTTCTTAGGTAGGCTGCTATTACCACTAGACATCTTATGAATACCATTGAAGCTGTTGTTATGCTTAATGGTAGAACTTTGAATTGATAATGGTTTCCTGCTATCACAAACCTTAGGTATTTTCTGTGAGCTGGATGGATGGGTATATTGAAATACGCAGCTTTGAGGTCTAATGCAGTCATGTAATCTTGTTTTTGAAGTAGTGGAATGACATCCTGCAGAGTTACCATGTGAAAGTGTTCTGACAGGATATACAGATTTAGTGATCTGAGATCTAGGATGGGCCTGAGAGTGCCACCCTTTTTGGGAATGAGGAAGTATAGTGAGTATACTCCTGTTCCTTGTTGAGAATGTGGGACCAATTCTATTGCCGGTTTTAGTAGTAGCGATTGTACTTCTTGCTGTAGCAGAACATTGTGTTCTGGGGACAGTTTGTGATAACATGGAGGAATATTTGGGGGTAGAATCAATTCTAGGCAATAGCCATTGCGGATAATTGACAATACCCATTGATCTGTGGTGATATTTTGCCATTGGGAGTGGAATTGCTGCAGTCTGCCCCCCACTGGATATGTGTGGGGTTGAGGGATGGTAAATAAGTCACTGTTAAGATGGGGTGGTGGATTCTTTTGAAGTCTGGAACTTGCCTTTAGTTCTAAAGTATTGGCTGCTATAAGACCCTCTAAATCCCCCTCTCTGGTACTGCTGTTGCCCTTGTTTTGCTTGGGAGGTAGAAGCCTCTATGGATTGTGGCTTGAATCCTCCTCTGAATTGTTGTCTGTGAAAGGAGCCTCTATAGGGTGTTGTGTATAAGGCTCCCATTGCTTTGGCAGTGTCTGAGTCTTTTCTCAGCTTTTCTATGGCCGTGTTGACTTCAGGGCCAAACAGGTGCTTTTTATTAAAAGGCATATTCAGCACTGCCTGCTGTATTTCTGGTTTGAAACCAGAGGAACGTAGCCATGCGTGTCTGCATATAGTGATGGCAGTATTCACGCTTCTAGCTGCTGTATCTGCAGCATCAAGGGCAGACCGTATTTGATTGTTGCTTATGGCCTAACCCTCTTCCACAATCTGTTGTGCCCTTTTTTGGTGTTCCTTTGGGAGGTGTTGTAGGAGTTCCTGCATCTCATTCCAGTGGGCCCTATCATACCTTGCTAGTAAGGCTTGCGAGTTTGCAATTTGCCATTGGTTGGCAGCCTGTGTAGCTACCCTCTTGCCAGCAGCATCACATTTTCTACTCGACTTGTCAGGGGAGGAGCATCCCCTGACGACTGACTATTAGCCCTCTTTCTAGCAGCACTCACTACCACTCAGTCTGGAGGAACCTGGTGGGTAATATAATCAGGGTCTGTAGGGGCAGGTTTATATGTTTTATCAATGCATGGTGTTATAAACCTAGCTTTGACTGGCTCACTGAATATTTGATCTGCATGTTTAATCATGCCAGGTAGCATTGGAAGGCATTGATATTTTGAGTGCGTGGAGGATAATGTGTTAAAGAGAAAATCCTCTTCTAGGGGTTCAGTGTACATAAGCACCCAAGGGCTGCTACCCTGGAAATAACCTGTGTGTATGCAGTAGTGTCTTTTGGTGGAGAAGGCTTAGAAAGGTATAAGTCTGGGACATTGTCAGGAATGGGATCTGGATTGTAGAGATCCCAAGGATCAACCTATCACCATGAGAATATTGTGAATGAGTTGGTGAAGGCAAAGGTGGTGGGCTAGTGGGTGGTGGCGAAATAGAAAGTTGTGGCGAATGAGGGGGAGAAGTATGGATAGGTAATGGCTTCTCCTTCCGTTTATAAATCTTTGATGGTGGTGGATCAGTGTCTAAATGTTCTTGAAAGGCCAACTTTCTCTTGGTCTGTAGAGAAGGTGCAGTAATTATTCTGCCAGTCTCTTTATGACTAAATTCTTGATTCTTTCTCATCCATGACCACAAGGATAGGTTGGATCTCAGTGTCCTCAAAAACATGATGAGAAGGTCTGATGCAAGATAGCCCGCAAAGGGCATCGAAATAAAAATGAAAGAAATACAAATTTTAAAAAATAAATTTGGAAAAAAAAAACATATCGACAGGGACCGTGGGGGTAGCCTCAAGGCCTCCCCAGCGGTCCCAGATAGCCAGTATAGGCACTCAATTAATATAAATATATATATATGGAAAATGTCACTTACCCAGTGTACATCTGTTCGTGGCATGTTGCGCTGCAGATTCACATGCTGTGCATTATCCTGCCATCTAGTGTTGGGCTCGGAGTGTTACAAGTTGTTTTTCTTCGAAGAAGTCTTTTCGAGTCACGGGACCGAGTGACTCCTCCCTTTCAGCTCCATTGCGCATGGGCGTCGACTCCATCTTAGATTGTTTTCCCCGCAAAGGGTGAGGTAAGAGTTGGTAAAGTAAGGATACTAGAGGTGCCCATGCAATGGAGAAGAAATGTATGTACATACTGTGTATTAAAGGAATATTTATTTACATATTTACAATTTACATGCAACTAAAACGGCTACAGGCTCCCGGGGAGGGCGCATGTGAATCTGCAGCGCAACATGCCACGAACAGATGTACACTGGGTAAGTGACATTTTCCGTTCGATGGCATGTGTAGCTGCAGATACACATGCTGTGCATAGACTACAAAGCAGTAATCTCCCCAAAAGCGGTGGTCAGCCTGTAGGAGTTGAAGTTGTCTGAAATAATGTTCTCAGTACAGCCTGTCCTACTGTGGCTTGTTGTGTTGCTAACACATCTACACAGTAATGCTTAGTGAATGTATGGGGCGTAGACCAGGTGGCTGCCTTACAAATCTCTGTCATTGGTATATTACCAAGAAAAGCCATTGTGGCGCCTTTTTTCCTAGTGGAATGTGCCCTTGGAGTAATGGGTAATTCTCTTTTAGCTTTAAGGTAACAGGTCTGAATACATTTGACTATCCATCTGGCAATGCCTTGTTTGAATATAGGGTTACCTGCATGAGGTTTTTGGAAAGCTACGAATAATTGTTTTGTTTTTCAAAATGGTTTTGTTCTGTCAATGTAATACATTAGCGCTCTTTTAATGTCTAATGTATGCAATGCCCTTTCTGCTACTGATTCTGGTTGTGGAAAGAAGACTGGGAGTTCCACAATTTGGTTTAGATGAAACGGTGACTTTTGGTAAAAATTGTGATTTGTACGGAGAACCACTTTATGTTTATGTATCTGTATAAAGGGTTCTTGGATAGTAAATGCCTGTATTTCGCTAACTCTTCGTAGAGAAGTGATGGCTATTAGAAAGGCTACTTTCCAAGTCAAGAATTGGATTTGACAAGAATGCATGGGTTCAAATGGTGGACCCATGAGTCGTGTTAGTACAATATTAAGATTCCACAAAGGTACTGGTGGTGTCCTTGGGGGTAGTCCCTCCATAAAGGCTTTTATGCCCGGTATTTTGTATGTGTAATCTGCAAATAAGCAGATATTGCAGTGAGATGGATTTTAATGGAAGAAAAAGCAAGATTTGCTTTTTGTAAGTGTAGTAAATAACTTACAATGTTTTGTATGGAGGCGTTTAGCAGCGTAATTTGATTAGCCTGGCAGTAGAAAGCAAACCTTTTCCATTTATTAGCATAACAATGCCTTGTTGTGGGTTTTCTTGCTTGTTTAATGACCTCCATACACTCTTTTGAGAGGTTTAGATATCCGAATTCTAAGATTTCAGGAGCCAGATTGCTAGGTTGAGCGATGCTGGATTCGGGTGCCTGATCTGTTGTTTGTGTTGTGTTAACAGATCTGGTCTGTTTGGTAGTTTGATGTGCGGTACTACCGAGAAGTCCAACAGTGTGGTGTACCACGGTTGGCAAGCCCACGTTGGTGCTATGAGTATTAGTTTGAGTTTGTTTTGACTCAGTTTGTTGACCAGAAAAGGAATGAGCGGGAGAGGGGGAAAAGCGTAAGCAAATATCCCTGACCAGCTGACCCATAGAGCATTGCCCTTGGACTGAGGGTGTGGGTATCTGGACGCGAAGTTTTGGCATTTTGCGTTTTCTTTTGTTGCAAACAGATCTATGTTTGGTGTCCCCCAGCGGTAGAAGTGATCTTTTAGAATTTGGGGATGTATTTCCCATTCGTGAGACTTTTGGTGATCTCGACTGAGATTGTCGGCTAGCTGATTGTGAATGCCTGGTATATATTGTGCTATCAGCGAATGTTGTTGTGAATTGCCCAGTGCCAATTTTTTTGCGCTAGGATACACAGTTGTGACGAGTGCGTCCCCCCCTGTTTGTTTAAATAATACAATGTTGTCATGTTGTCTGTCTTGACAAGGATATGTTTGTGGGCTAGAAGTGGCTGAAAGGCTTTTAGTGCTAGAAAGACTGCTAGCAGTTCTAAATGATTTATGTGAAGTTGTTTTTGGTGACTGTCCCATTGACCTTGTATGCTGTGATTGTTGAGGTGTGCTCCCCACCCAATCATGGAGGCGTCTGTTGTGATAATGGCGTGAGGTACTGGGTCTTGAAAAGGCCACCCTTTGTTTAAATTTACAGGGTTCCACCACTGAAGCGAAGAGTGTGTTTGGTGGTCTATCAACACTAGATCTTGGAGCTGACCCTGTGCCTGCGTCCATTGTTTTGCTAGGCACTGTTGTAAGGGCCGCATGTGTAGTGTTGCGTTTGGGACAATAGCTATGCATGAGGACATCATGCCTAGTAGTTTCATCACAAACCTGACTGTGTATTGTTGGTTTGATTGCATGCTTGATTTTATATTTTGAAACGACTGGACTCTTTGTGGACTTGGAGTGGCAATTGCTCTTTGTGTGTTGAGTGTTGCTCCCAAGTATTGTTGTATTTGGGATGGTTGTAAATGTGATTTTTGGTAATTTATAGAAAACCCTAGTTTGTGCAGAGTATCTATTACATATTGCGTGTGATTTTGACGTTGTTGAGTGTTGGCTTTTATTAGCCAATCGTCTAGATACGGGAATACGTGCATGTGATTTCTCCTTATCTGAGCTGCTACTACAGCTAGGCATTTTGTAAATACCCTGGGGGCCATTGTTATTCCGAATGGCAACACTTTGAATTTGTAATGTTTGCCTTGTATTACAAACCTGAGGTATTTCCTGTGAGATGGATGGATGGGTATGTGAAAATACGCATCCTTTAGATCCAGTGTTGTCATGTATTCCCCTTGTTTTAGTAAAGGGACTACATCCTGTAGTGTTACCATGTGGAAATGATCTGATTTGATGAAGAGATTCAGTGTTCTGAGATCTAAAATAGGCCTTAACGTTTTGTCTTGCTTTGGGATGAGGAAATACAGGGAGTAAACCCCTGTTCCTCTCTGGTGATAAGGTACCAGTTCTATGGCTTCTTTTGCTAGTAGTGCTTGGACTTCTATTTGTAATAGGTCTAAGTGTTGTATTGACATTCTGTGCGTTCTTGGGGGAACATCTGGAGGGAATCTTGTGAACTCTATGCAGTAACCATGCTGGATAATTGATAGATCCCACGTGTCTGTGGTAATGTGTGTCCAATTGTGGTGGTATTTTGTTAATCTCCCCGCCCACTGGTGATATGTGTCGGGGAAGTGTGACATTGAAGTCACTGCTTGGCAGGTTGGAATTTCCCTCTTCCTCTTGGGAACTGTCCTCTGTAGTAACCACGAAACCCCCCCTCTCTGGTACTGAGATTGGTAAGGGGGTTTTGTTTGGGAGGTGGATGGTTCTGAGGGTTGCTGTCTAAACCCTCCCCTAAACTGTGGTTTCCTAAATGTTCCCCTGTATTGAGAGGAGTAGAGCGCGCCCCTGGCTTTGGCCGTGTCCGTGTCCTTTTTAATTTTTTCTATTGCGGTATCCACTTCCGGGCCGAATAGTTGATGTTGATTAAACGGCATATTCAATACCGCTTACTGTATCTCTGGTTTAAACCCAGAACTTAGCAGCCATGCATGCCTTCTAATTGTTACTGCTGTATTTACAGTTCGTGCCGCTGTATCAGCAGAGACTATTGCAGAGCGGATCTGGTTGTTCGATATGGCCTGTCCCTCTTCAACCACTTGTTGGGCACGTTTTTGATGCTCTTTGGGGAGGTGCTGGATGATGTCTTGCATCTCGTCCCAGTGTGCTCGGTCGTAGCGGGCAAGGAGGGCTTGTGAGTTGGCAATTCGCCACTGATTGGCTGCTTGCGATGCCACTCTTTTCCCAGCTGCGTCAAATTTATGACTTTCCTTATCAGGGGGTGGCGCATCCCCTGATGACTGCGAATTAGCCCGTTTTCTTGCAGCCCCCACAACCACTTAGTCCGGAGGGAGCTGTTGTGTAATAAACACAGGGTCTGACGGGGTGGTTTATATTTCTTCTCGACCCTTTGCGTGATTGCTCTCCCTTTCACTGGTTCTTGGAAAATCTGCTGTGCATGTTTAAGCATGCCCGGTAACATTGGCAGGCTTTGATACAATGCATGCGTGGATGCCAGAGTGTTAAACAGGAAGTCGTCTTCCACTGGTTCTGAGTGCATTGTTATATTGTGAAATGTTGCTGCTCTGGCCAGTACCTGCATGTAGGACGTACTGTCCTCTGGCGGCGAAGGTTTTGTCGGATAACACTCTGGACTATTGTCCGAAACTGGTGGGTCGTATAGATCCCAGGGTTCCGCATCGTCTTGAGTCATCCCAGTATGTGTGGGTGACTGTGCCATTGGTGTACCCACTGGTGACAACTGTGGTGATTGAAGTGGGGACGTTTGTGGTGAGAATTGTGGGGTTGGTGACCTTTCTCTAACCACTTTGGCCTTTGGTTGCATCTCAGTCTCGTGAAAAGTCAGTTTTCTTTTGGACTTGAGCCGAGGGATAGTTTGTATCTTCCCTGTATGTTTCTGGATTTCTAGCCTTTGCTGAGTTTGATCATACTCTTCGAAATCCAGTTCCTGCTCAAATCTGTGCTTTTCTTTGAGCAATAGAGAGAGCCCCTGCTCTTCCGTGTAGGACGCCTTTTTCGGCTCCGAAGACGTTTTTTTCGGTATCGAAACCCCGATGGAGATTGTCGGTTTCGGCTCTTTTCCGGTGCCGATGTTACTTGGTCACCGTCTTTTCTGTGGGTTGAGCCATGGCCTTCCGGCAGTGGCGTCCCCGAGGAATTTTGTTTCTTGACCTGACCTTGGGTGTGGGACGGGGCAGGTGTACTCACTTTTTGTGCCGCCGTCGGTGGTCGATCCCCGTCGGATTCATCCGAGTCCGAACCCTGGATGGATATCCGCATCTCTTCTTCCTCGGCGTCGAGATGTTGTGACTGTTTCGACGCCATCTGTAACAGCCTTGCGCGACGATCTCTTAAGGTCTTCTTGGATCGAAACGTTCTGCAGGCCTCACAAGTATCCTCTCTGTGTTCGGGCGATAAACACAGGTTACAGACCCGATGCTGGTCTGTGTAAGGATACTTGGCGTGGCACTTCGGACAGAAACGGAAAGGGGTCCAGTCCATTAGTTCATTGTCGACGGGTGTGGTCGGGCCGACCAGGCCTTGATTAAGTGCCGAAGACCCGAAGGGCCGCCGAAGCGGTCTTGTTGTCGGTGCCGATGTGATGATACTAAACCGGTCCCGAATGCAAACAATGCTGACGAATTTAGATGATTTTCTAAGTTTCCCCGATTCGAATTACAGAGCGAAGAGGAACACGTCCGAACCCGATGGCGGAAAGAAAACAATCTAAGATGGAGTTGACGCCCATGCGCAATGGAGCCGAAAGGGAGGAGTCACTCGGTCCTGTGACTCGAAAAGACTTCTTCAAAGAAAAACAACTTGTAACACTCCGAGCCCTACACTAGATGGCAGGATAATGCACAGCATGTGTATCTGCAGCTACACATGCCATCGAACACACATATATATATATATATTTATATAACATTGATCTAATGGTCAAGGTTTCAGACCCTCACACTGATGGTTGAGGGTTCTACTCCACGCATGGCTGTGATCATTGTAGGAGGCAGGCTCAGTTTATGGTGCACACCTATGTTGTATTACTCTATACTGAGTCCAGGCAACCCTGATAGTGAATAGGTGTCCAGATAGCAAAAGCCCTCTAGGGGAAGCTGAGGCAAGCAGCTGAAGCTTATCCAGGAGGAACGTAAAGCACTTGCAATAGCACAGTAGTAAGGCAGTAACTCACTCACAAGAAAGAACCACACAAGTGTTGCAAAAATAAAGGATTCTTAATTACAGCACTACTACTAGACTAGCATTGGTATACCCATCTTTGGAGATATTTACAAACAATATATACATACAAAATAACCAACAGAAATAGCATAAAATATACAGGACCCTAAGGGGGGCCAAGCCATAGACGATATATTTATAAGAAAGTAGAATGCAAAAAAGTGAGCCCATCCAAGGCAATTGTGGTAGTTTGCTATGGGTAGACAGAAACACCAGAGGTAAGTACAGTAACTGTCTCCAGTGACCAGGTCCAGGTGCAAGGTAGTTACCCACCTAGTCATCCCATAGGCTAACACAGGGAGTAATGGTTGGAGTTTGTGTAATTCAGGACCCTTCATAGTGGACCCCGAGGAAACCAACAGACAAGAGAAAGGTTGGAGAGCGCCCCCATCAGAGGATACCCAGAAGACAGGAGTACCTACACCAGGGGACCTGGTGCAGAGGGTTAGAAGGGACTTTTTCTGAAGTCAGTGGAAGCCTCAGATTGTCCAGCTGCTGTCATGACCCATGGACACGGCCGGTGGAACCCAAGGACTGATTTCAGAAGGGGGAGCCCTGAAAAGGAAGAGGACAGAGTCCCTTGCAGGTGCCCATGTGGTGCAGGAAGCAATGCATACCCTCCTAGAGGTGACGTTCTTGCAAGTCAGTGGAGGAGAAATTCCAGCTGCAGGGACCAGGAGCTGCAGAAGATCGCAGGAGTCATCTACAAGCTGTCCCTCAACAGTCACCAGATGGTAGGAGGGTCAGTGATCAGCCATATCACCAACAAGCACCGGCAAATACAAGCAGGAGCTGAAAAGGTATTTGAGGTTTTTGGGGACCACCAGGCTCCAGGAGACTCTACCATTGAGGGGGGAGTCAGGGCTGGCTGTCAGCATGAGGGAAGGCCAGCAAAAGTCGTTGAAGCCCCCTGGGTGCCCCGCAGGCGATGGACACAGGGAGTCGCAATGAGGCCTCACCAGCACAACAAAACAGATGTACCAGTTCACATGACTTGCAGGACAGGGGCTGATCTTCGAGTTGCAGAGTGCTGGAGGCTGGGGAGTCTTGGCGCCTAAAGATCTCCTGGAGGAAGAGTCAACAGGCCTTGGCAAGTGCAACAGTAGTGGTGAACAGGGGTTCCAGTCCAGTGACAGTAGCAGGGACCCACAGTCTCCCACGTTGGTCAGAAGGCAAGTAGGACCCAGAGGAAGCCACAGACTCACCACCTGTGAAGCAGAGCCTTTTGATGTTTGTGGAACAGCAGACCCCACCAGCAGGTCGACATTGTCTTGAGGTGCCTGTGGGTGCAGGGGACTGACTCTTTCACTCCAAGGGAGATTCCTTCGTGCTTCAAATGCAAACAGATTACTTATGACCCTGGAGGATGCACACCCTTGGATGTTGCAGAATTCTTGCAAGATCTGGAGAAACAATGTTACAATGGGAGCCTTCCCACCAGAAGCAGAAGTGTTTCGGTTCCAAAGCAGACCAGCAGCGGTTCCAAATGGCAGGAGTAGAAGATGTCTTGCAGACAGTTCCTTGGAGAAACTTGCTCGATTAATCTGCGGACCCACCCACGGGGAGCCCAAAGTTACCCTAAAAGGCGGTTGGTCACTCACTTAAGCAATCCATCTATCGAGGTATTCAAGGAAGTCATCCATCTGGCCTAACCACTCAGATGCTCCCAGGGGCCTCTGCTCATCTTGTTTCCAAGATGGCAGAGTCAAGTGGCCACCTGACAGAGCTCTGTGCAGCTCCCTAAGGTAGAAGCTGGAGGGGGGGATGGTCATTCCCCTGTGCTTTGTGCAGTTTCACGCCAGAGCAGGAACTGAGGGTGCCTTTCAAAGCAGTCTGGTGGCACTCAGAGGCCAACCCACCCCAGCCCTTAGACACCTAATACACAGGGGTAGGAAGTACACCTCTCCCTTGTAGAAAATCCTTTGGCCTGCCTCTCCTGCCTCAGCCAGGCTCACCAGCAGGACAGCAGAACAATGTCTAGGGTCAGCAGCAGCATGGGCTGGCAGCTAGACCTTGTAAGGCTGCACTGGCAGAACTAGGAGATCCTCTAAGGAACCCCGAGAATATATGATATCATGCAACTAACACTGGAATCTGTATACATGCCTAGGTTCGGAGAAGCCATATGTAGCTGGACCACTTGTGTTGACCAGTGTCCACTACATACCTTATTATGGCTTCCCCACTCTTACAGAGTCCAGGAAATGGGGTCTGGTGTATGTAGGGGCACCCTGCTCATGCAGAGGTACCCTCACACTTGCACCCTGCCCTTAGGCTGAAGGGCCTACCAGAGAGTTGAGTTACAGTGTGTAAGTGACCAGGATATAAAGCAAGCCTTACATCTGTGGTGAAAGGGTTCTTGCACCATTTCACGCAGGCTGCAATGGCAGGCCTGCAGACAGTTTGCATTGGCTACCATGGGTGGGTGGCACAATACATGCTGCAGCCCATGGGTGACACCTGTTGTACCAATGCCCTGCGTACTTAAGTACCATATACTATGGACTTACATAGGTGCACCAGTATACCCATTGCAGGTGTAAAACGTTCACCAGCAACCAAATTAGAGGAGAGAACACAGACACTGGGTACCTGATTAGCAGGATCCCGGTGAACTACAGTCTAAACACAGTCATCAGGTAGTAAGTGGGGGTAACTATGTTAGAAAGATGGCACTTTTCCTTCATAAATCACTTCCCTTCTTTAATTTTTTTTTATTCAAATGTTTAAGGCTTATACTGAAAGGTGATCTCACTCTTTTTAATTGACAAAT
Organism: Pleurodeles waltl; assembly: GCF_031143425.1. NCBI lineage: Eukaryota > Metazoa > Chordata > Amphibia > Caudata > Salamandridae > Pleurodeles > Pleurodeles waltl. The sequence continues at coordinate 392,748,998 of NC_090437.1, forward strand.
ACATTTTTCTTTTCAATTTGTCCAGAAATATCTCATTCTAAGTATGTAATCCATCAAAGCCTAAAAAACTCTCTCTCTCCCCCCTCACTCACTTTCTCCCACTCACACACCCACTCAGACCCTCTCGCACCCAATCACAGATCCTTGTGCACCCACTCAGGCCCAGTCAGACGCTCTCGCACCCACTCACAGACCCACTCAGATACTCGTGCACGCACTAAGTGTCCCACTCAGACTCACACACTCACTCATAGACCCACTGACATCCTCATCTACCCAATCACAGACCTACGCATACACTGACGCACCCACTAAAACACTGATGCACGCACTGTCACACCCCCACAGAGACTCTCACAGCCACTCTCACCTCCAGATACACCCTCTTGCACATATTCTCACTGACAAAGAGGCAGGCTTCAGCCAACTCCCGCCGTGCACGGCCAAAGGACTGTGTGCAGAGTAGGGCGGGTGGTTAGGGGTTGGGGGATTGCCTTGCAGGCAACCCCCGCTGTACACTTGCATAGATACAAAAAGTCAGCAAAAGTAAATAAGACTCAATACCACATTATTTATTGCAACTGTACATACACATATTTATTAGTGCAACGGTCAACCTGCAGTTTATTACCACAGTAGAGCGAACACGGTTTACAGCCTCAATTACTGCATATTACAATTAATTAATACACTAAATAATTCTCCAAATACTCACAGAGCCTTTCCAATGTGATTTTTTCTTACTGCCTGTTTTTAACCACTTGCATCCTGGTTTTTGGTGGAATATCTTATTTAAAACTAGCAACTCTGAAATAAATGCAATGGCATAAACTATGTATGCAGATGCTGGAAATGTAATATGGGCAGTGGTATAGCACAAAAGGATGGAGCCCACCAGCAGAATGTAAGTAGGGGTCCCTCTGTCTCCCATATCTCTTAGATAATCATTAACTTTGGCCTGAATGGGCCCCCTCTTAAAGGTTGAGGGATCCTTTGAAGGGGAGGGTCCCCTGTGCCATAAGAGCTGTAGGGGCTTGTGTTACGACCCTGAATATGGTGTTTCTTACCACTGTTGAGGGAGGGGCATCACAACCCTCTAAAGTTTCGCCTCTCATAAGACACAGCCCTTACCCACACTCAGTAACTGTAATAAATAGCATATTATACCCTATAGATAGGAAATACTTCACATTTACCGGTGAAATACAGGTATAGAAGTTTCATCATCAAGATGATAGTTCCAACATCACTCTACAGAGCATTTACCATTGTCAGGGCCTCTAGTATTACACAGCAAAGTTACTTATATTTTTCAACACATTGTCTACCAGTTTTATTTTTATTCATTTAAGCTGAAAACAACATTAATGGTGAAATTATCTTGCAAATGTCATAAATTCAAGATATGTGATAAACGCTCTACAAATCCACTGCCCTGCACCATTGTCTGTTGTTTGATCAAACATTTTAATTCTAATCACAGCCCATTCTTAGACTTTCAAGGGAATAGCTTATTTGCACTAGCTACCCCAAAATAAATATGTAATATTAAAAATACATAATGGGCAACATGTGTAACAGGGTCTTATAATGCCAAGTCAGGATTGTCAAGACATTGACAAACGACTTGGCTTTCCGTCTGGTGGTTAATGTGACTAGATGTCAACAACTGATGGCAATGTTGGAGGGCCATATTACATGCAAAATATATATATATATATATATATATACACACACATATATATATATATATCCTACTGGGTTGTTATAGTTATGTCTGTGGTTCTCTAGGAATGTTTATTTCTTTTGTTTTTGTCAGCTAACAACTTTGGCACCGTTTGATTAATCTTCACAAAACTTCATGGAAATATTGCTTTACGGTAAAAAAAAAAAAAGAACATTTACTGGAAAACACAACAGTTACAGTGACATTTAGCTAGGAATTGTAATTATATCTTACTTTACATTAAAAAAAACTTAGAAATTCACTCAAAAAACAAAGGTTAAAGTAACGGTATAGTGAGGTGAAAATTTCAGTGTTAATGTTTTGAACTAAAAAGAAATTAAATTTATCAGTTATAGTTATTTCAAGTAATAATAACCGGTGCCCTAAGGTAACTATAACTCGGGCCCTCACCAGGCAGAGCTAATTACCCCACATATTAAATCACGCATGACATGTGTTGGACATGATCTTTTTTACAGGGTCACCCCCAAACTTTTTCCCTTCCTCCTCGTATTCTGTCTGACCTCTTTTTTGTTGGCTCTAGGACTCTGAGCACTTTATCACTGCCAATCAGTGCTAAAGTGCATGTGCTCTCCCTTCTAAATTTGGTATGATTGGTGTACACCTAATTGGCACATTCAATGAACCTGTAAGTCCCTTGTACAATGGTATCCCTATACCCAGGGCCTGTAAATTAAATGCTACTAGTGGGCCTGCAGTGCACCTTGCGCCACCCACTGAAGTAGCCTTTCAAACTGGTCTCAGGCCTGCCACTGCAGGGCCTACGTGTGCAGTTTACTGCCACGGGGACCTGGCATCTAAATTTACTTGTCGGGCCCGGAGCTCCTTTTTACTACATACAAGTCACCCCTAAGGTAGGCCCTAGTTAACCATAGGGTAGGGTGCTCTGTAGGTAAAAGGCATGACATGTGCCTGGTTGTGTGGCATGTCCTGGTAATGAGAAACCGCCTATTTGGTTCCTCACTACTGTGAGTGCCGCCTCTCTCATAGGATTGCATTGGAAGTGCCCCAACATATCTGTAGGTGGCATTGTCTAATTTTTGAGGGGTAGCATAGGCATGTTTGGTATGGTTGTAATGGTAATGAGAAATGCTGCTTACTGGTGAAGGTGGAGTTTGTATTACCATTATAGAAATGCCACTTTCAGAAAGTGGGCATTTCTCTGTGCTTACGACTCTGGTATTTTGCAGCTTATCTCCAAGCCACTTCTGGAGCAGAGTGACAGCTGGCCTTTGTCCATACCTTTCAGACAGTCTGTACACAGAGAGAATGGAGGTGTCAAAAGAGTGCATCTGCATACTGAAGAGTCTTCCTGGGCTTGGAGAGGCAGGCACACTTGCATTCATTAAGGCTGTGCCCTGGCCTCAAAAAAAGGGCTTATTTAGCGCCCTACTGATGCTAGAAGCCAGTGCTGTAGGAGAAAGGGGACCCTCTTGGAACCAGTTAGTACCTGTTGGATCCCCTTCTCCCTCTTTTGTTGGGGCTGCATTTTTAGACACTAATGGGCTGAACTGGACACTGGATGCTGCTGGAAGGACTCACCAGGAACCGCCTTGTGACTGCCCTGCTGTTGTGCTGCCTGTGACCTGCTAGGTCACTGAGAGGGACTGCCACTGCCTGTGAACCCTTAAGCTGGCCTGTTTGCTTCGGCCCTGCAGCCTTGTGCCCCCTTTGTTGTCTCCAGGGGCTGGATGGTGTGCCCCCAGGTCTCTCCTGAATTCCTGGGAATTTTGGATGCATCCTCCTTTGATGGACACCAGTGGAGTGCCTCTTGTCCCCTGTTATGTGCTTGAAGAGCGTTCTATCGACCCCAGCATGTGAAGGGTGCTGGCCAATCAGGAGCGCTACCTATTGCTTTTCTAAAAGCGCCTGGAGAGTGCTGCATTTTACTGGTTTCAGAGCATGTGAATAGCGCTGCATTCTGTATTTCCTAAGCTTGTGAAGAGTGCTTTTCTTTGTCACACTTCGGCGCAAAAAAGCACCCGTGTCACCCGGTGTGGACCCCCGTCCAACATTCTTACGTGGGAGAGGTGACTAGGAGGGGAGGAGCTAGCGCGGACAGATGCTCTTTCGGTGCGGCTGCAGAGAGGCATTTTCCTGACAGTGAGGAGGACCAAGTAGGGTCTCCCCGCGAAAGCCGGCGTCGGTCCAAGAGGCTCCTTTCCATTGTTTCTGCATGTTGGCAGATCGGGAGGGGAATCTCAGCGGAGGACCCTGGTCTGGTCAATGGAGATCTTGCATTCTTCCTCGTTCAGTGGAGGTTCATTTGGTGCAGGGGCCCTGGGCAAGGCAGGGTTATTCTCTGTACTGCGACCAACCGCGTGGACAGCGAGGTCACAATCTTGGTTACAAAGGAGGAACCGCCCTCATGAGAATAGGAGTGCCGGAGCTCCCTCGCTGGATGAGTTTGCTACCTTAGACCGGATAAGTGGTGCGACAAGGTGCTGCGAACTTAGGATGGAAGGTGATTGTTGGCAATGTTTGTGTGACATTTCCCCACAGCATTTTTGCCCCCATGATTTCTACATGTTGTTCTCTGCCCTGACATCATCCTACATGTTGTGCTGCTTCAGGTAGTAGCACAGGTATTGCTACCTTTACGCAGTAATGCTGTGATCCTGGCATGCTTTCATAATACGTGCCTTTTTTGGGGGGATAAACATCTGCTATTTGGAATGTTTTCATGCTATGTGCATCCATGTTGGTGATGCTGAGGACTTACTACGTGGGGAATGTTTTTGTCTTGTGTTCACTTTGACATGTGCATTTTTGGTGGTAATGACAACCTGACTACTGCTTGTGTTGCAGAATACCAGTAACTTCTGTGTTTATCTGACTATTGCTGACTTTTGCAGAGTACGAGTTACCTGTATGATGTTATGACAATTACTGGTCTAGCAGGGTATTATTGATACATGCTGTTTTTGGTCTAATGATGTTTTATGCAATACAGTTTATTTCTATATAACTGAATGTTGGGTTTCCTTTGTCGTGCATTTATTGCATCACATGTGTTGCGTAATCACTTTACACATTGCCTCTGGGATAATCCTGACTGCTCGTGCCAAGCTACCAAGGGGTTGAGCAGGGGTTACCTTCGGTGTGTAACTCCCTCGCCCTGACTAGAGTGGGTGGGTGGGGTCTGCCTGGCTTAGGTGCATACCCTAGCCAACCAGAAACCCCATTTCTAACAACATGTTATATAATACCATTGATAACATCATTTCAACATTTGAAATGACATAATTAAGTTTGAGTTGAGGGGTCAATAACTGGATGATCTAGAGAACAAAGGATTGGTCTATGAGGTTGTCATGAGAATATAGGATTGGCCAGCATTAGTGAAGTGTATGTGAGAAGAGCAGTTAAGAATCAGTACCTACCTACAGCTGCCATTCAAGCAAACATAGCCGAGCAAGAGAGAAGTGTTGAGAGCTAGGGCCTTAGACTGATTTAAGGGGTTGGGCTGATGATATTTAACAAAGTATTGTATTCTTTGGAGTCTAGCCAACTGCTTTGAGCAAGACATTCAGGAATAACTACATTTATGCTGATAGGTGAATGAGAAAACATAGGCAGGTACGAAGCATAGGAACAATGTCTCAGGTAGTAGACCGTGGTCTTATAGGGCTCATTCAACAGAGTATCCAATCCATCGTGATTCTGGAGATGCAAGTGGTGTTGACAAAACATATGTGGGCAGCATGGATGACAGCAGCAAGGGACCTTCAACATACTGGTACTTTGAGTCATATCATTTTAATATTGCACAATGCCGATGCCTTTGGAAACTTATACCAAGAAATTAGATAGTGCACCTATGTGCATCACTCAGCACTTTGTTGCTGTCAGTCTTGATCAAGATTTACTTCATCTGAATGATGATGGATTTACAAACATGATGGCCATCAGCCTTAAACTTAAAAATACCCTAGCGGGATAGACATGGACACACATGTACATATGTCTTTCACATATCTGGACAGGGGTCATGTGTGCACTGGCAACATTAGAAGAGCACAGCTAAAATAAATATTTAATTTCGATCACTGCATTTAGATACAAGTTAAATCTCATGCTGATCATCTGAAATGTTGAGTAGCTGTGTTGAAATATTTCAACTGATTAGCATGAGATTTAACTTCATGTGTGACGTGACTGGGTGGGGAAGTTAGTCCATAGTAGCTGCCCAGACATGAAAGCCGAGAGACAAGGACTTGGGCAGCCTAGAAAATGTGGCATAGAGATTCTCTTACACAAGTCTTTGCTCTTTACTATCCTCAAGACCTGGACTGATCCAGATGGCCGCTATGCTTTTGTCAAACTCCGTATCGGCGAGAGGACACTCTGCGTTGGGTTGCTGTACACACCATCTGGACCCAAGCACCAGCTTTTCCTAAGAGTCAACCACCTCCTCACGGAACTCAGGTCCACTCACTGGCTCATTAGGGTGGGGGACTGGAACCTAGCCTGAGATGCAGTCCTCGATCACACCGGTCCACTGGACATAGGCAACAATGCGAATCAGGCCCCCCCCCGGGGGATACCATACCAGAGCATGGCCTTGTGGATCTTTGGCGCCTGTGGCACCCTGGGGACCAAAAGTACATCTTTTTTTTAGCAGCGGTGCACAGCACCCACTCCTGTTTAGATTATTTCCTGGTCTCCCAGCCAGTAGTCGACCTCTACCAGGAGACATGGTTCATTGGATGCGCAATTTCGGACCACACTGCAACAACCCTCTCCCTAGACCTGGGGTTATCTTCTCCAGACAAAAAACCCTGGCACCGCAACATCTCATGCTATCATACCCCACCAGGGTACATCTCAATTGCGGTCCCACAGCTCCAAGTACCTAGCACATAAGGGATCTATCATCTCCTCTCGGTCCCTGCGGGCAGCCGTCAAAGCAACCATCTGAGGTCAGCTGATGATAAATGCTGCCCTCGTCAACTCCCAGAAAGCGACACAACAAAGTCCCTGAAGATGACGTTGTGTCCCTCTCACATGCCTCTACACTGCCAACTCCTTGACCAGACTCCGGCGCCGTCTGGAGACAGCTCACATGGACGTTAATGCACTATAAACCTTTATGGCCAAAAACGCGCTACAGCAGTTGAAGGGACAACATTATAAAAAGACGAGAAGGCAGGGAGGCTACTGGCAGCTCAACTGCATGAGCAAGAGGCGATGCTCGCCATCAAATCTGCAGATGGCACTATCCTCAACTGGCCAAAGGATGTTGTGAACAAATTTGCGGCCTTCCACTGGGCCCTGTGTACCCCAGAGGTAGAGGTTGAGGATGACCCTGCCAGCCTGGAGGCCTTCTGTGGCAAAGTGTGCCTCCCTTTCCTCAACAAGTCAGGCAGAAACCTGCTCCAGGTGGAAATCACTAAAACAGAAATAGCGCAGGCCATGTCTAGGCTCCCATATAACAAAGCCCCCGGGGAAGACAGCTTCCCTGCAGAGTTTTATAAATGGATGGTGAGATAGTGGTAGACTGCCTCTTTGAGGCCTTCAGAGAGGCCGGATGGAGGGGCTCTCTCGTTTCCATCTAAAAAATAGCTGTCATTGAGGTTCTCCCCAAATCCGGAAAAGGCCCCCTACTTTGTAGGAGCTACAGGGCCATTTCCCTGCTCAATAGGGACATTAAGATCCTTGCTAGGGTATTAGCAGCCCACCTTTGGACCGTGATCCCCTCTCTGATCCATCACACACAGGTGGGGTTCATCCCCGGGCGCTCCTCCAGGAACCACCTCCACATTCTTGCTCGCAGCTTGTGGTCAGCCAAGGACATGCATGAAGATGTGCTTGCCCTCTCCCTGGCTGTCAAGTGGGAATACCTGTTTACGATGCTCCAGAAATTTGGCCTGGGAGAGGACTTCATAACTAAGGTCTGGTGGCTATATGACTCACCCTTTGCCCAGGTCAACTGTAGGGGCTTCCTCTTGGATCTGTTCCCAGTTTGTCGGGGGACCCGGCAAGGTTGTCCACTGTAACCCCTCATGTTCCTTCTCGCCATGAAGCCTCTTGCGGCCTTTCTTCACCAATCTACACAACTGACCAGCATCTCAATCCCTGGGGGGGGGACGTTCACCATCCATCTCTATGCTAACGACGTCCCACTTACACTCTTGGACCTATCCTGATCCCTCCTGGCCCTCTTTAAAGTAATCTCTGACTTTGCGGCACTCTCAGGATTCCAGATCCACTGGGACAAAAGAGAGGCACTGCCAATGACTTGGGTGGCCATCCGAGCCGCTGTCTCTGATTACTCTTTCCAGTGGAAGTCCTTGCACCTAAAATACTTGGGGTCTGCATCAACTAAGGGCAGACAAAATCTATCCCCTGAAGGCGTGCATGAAACTTGACTTTGAAAAGTGGGCCCACTTCAGCCTATCGCTTTGGGGCAGGGTGCAGGCAGTCAGGATGGTGGCCAGTGGCTAACTCATGGATCATCGTTCATGTGGAGACCTGGGTCTCCACCAGGTCTAAAATTATGCCTCTGCCCTTCACTTGGCACAGCTCACCTACATGTTCCCCAGGATGCCATTCCACCGCTGTGGGAGACGATGGAACGAACACTGCTGGAATGCCTGCGGAAGCTATACTCCCTATACAAAAGTACTGTACCTGCCTTGGGCTCCAAGAACTCGATGCTCCAGACGATGTCCAAATCATGGCAGAGGGCTCACTGCCTCTTAAAGTTGGACACTCACCTCCATAAACATGCGTCTATATGGGCTAACTCCAGCCTTCGCATGTGGTTTCTTTCCTCAGAGTGTGGGTGTTTCCCGGGTGGGGGGGGCCAGTGGGTGTCTGGCTTCTTCAGCCTTTTGGGTCACTATCCATTCTCCTTACCCCTACTGAACAGTCTCTGCATCAGGTGGCAAACCTGACATGAAACAGAATATGAGCTGGAGGACTGAGTGGAACTCATTGAGGCACTGGATCATGGCTGAAGTTCTGCCTCTTTAAGTCCCTGCATGACTTGCACTGGACAACGGCGAAATTGCAGGCAGCAGGCCTGCTGCCGCATGCGGACTGTTGGCGCTGTGTTAGTGATTGCTGTGACCTGGTTCATATACTCTATGAATGCCCCACGGTCCACCCCTCAGTGAGACCATCCCAGTCAACACCCCTGCCCCGTACTTTAATTCTACTGCATGACACTTGGACTTTCTGATCATCCCACATTTTGAGAGCCGCCTACTTCATATGGCACTTGCCACAGCAAAGAACTGGGTCCTCCGCCCTCCACCACTGGCACTCACCAATATCCTGCTCCCACGACAAATGGATCCCGGCCATGTACCAGACAGCCTCATATGAGCGGGTCAGCTATAGCCCACAGGACAAAGCCAAGACCTTTCTCCTCACTTGGGCACCTTTTCTCCGGGATGGTGGGCGATAGGTATTACCAGCCCATGGTGGGAGGACTAGATACTTCATTGCCTGCTATCCTTGACCCAGTGGCCTCACCCTGGCCCTCATGGGCACTCACCTTCCTCCAAGTCCTGTTCTCCGCCCCCTTCCTCTTTCACCACTAGCCCTCTTGCTCTGCCTCCTCCTTCTCTTCTCTATCCAGTCCTCCTCCCACAGGCCTGTGGGCTTGTGCATCCCCTCACCACTCCTCACTATCCCCCCTGCTTTCCCTTCCTCATGTTTCCCCACTCCGACTAGCCCCCTCACTGCTGGCCACCATGGGCAGCACTGCAACAGCGTGATTAAGTCCTGATGTTGTCTCCGCCAAGCCCCTGCGCGTACTGAACCCCACATGATGTACCTGTTTTGCAGTGTTTATTGCAGATATCATGCTCTCTCTCCCTGTACCCCTTACCCTCTGTTCTGCATTAAAGGCCTAATAAAGAAAGATTAAACAAATAAGAAGGAAGATGGAAAGTCCTACACCCTCCTCACTGAAGGGCTTTCAAGGTGTACTTTAAAATAAGAATTAAATAGTTCTGGCAAGGGCAGCATTGTGGGGACTTTATATACGCTTATTTTGTTCCCATATAATGTAAATACATGTTCCCAAATTAACCAACTACTAATAAAAGGGCATTAATTATTACTGTGACAATACAAATGTCAATAACTACACAACAATTCAGACAGAATATTAGGCTTTTAATTGCGCTGTACCTTCACATTTCTCATCATCTGCTTCATCATGGAATGGGGACTGGTGGCTGCTGGAGGACGTCTGATGAAAAGAACGTAGCCTGGGAAGCGTCAGTGCTTTCCCATGTATTTTCAGGGAATGTTCCTTCAGTTGGCTTATTGTCATAGTGGAGAAGGAGCACAAGGAGCATTTGTAGGCATGTTCACCTTAATGGAAGAAAAAACACTGATCACAGTGGCCCAAAAAAATGTATGATATTTAGTATAGGACTGTACAATTCATTTGCCCAAAAATGAAAATGTCACTTACCCAGTGTACATCTGTTCGTGGCATCAGTCGCAGTAGATTCGCATGTTTTGCAATAGCTCGCCATCTGGTGTTGGGCCGGAGTGTTACAAGTTGTTTTTCTTCGAAGAAGTCTTTCGAGTCACGGGACCGAGTGACTCCTCCTTTTGTCTCCATTGCGCATGGGCGTCGACTCCATCTTCGATTGTTTTTCCCCGCAGAGGGTGAGGTAGGAGTTGAATTGTAGTAATAGTGCCCATGCAATGGAGTGACTAAGTATACACCTATTTAAGGTTGAGATGATACATATATAAATAATTGAAGGTAACTTCCAAACTGCTACAGGCTCCCGGGGAGGCGGGTGGGCACATGCGAATCTACTGCGACTGATGCCACGAACAGATGTACACTGGGTAAGTGACATTTTCAGTTCGATGGCATCTGTCGCTGTAGATACGCATGTTTTGCATAGACTAGTAAGCAGTTATCTCCCCAAAAGCGGTGGATCAGCCTGTAGGAGTGGAAGTAGTCTGAAATAATGTTCTTAATACGGCTTGACCTACTGTGGCTTGTTGTGCGGATAACACGTCTACACAGTAGTGCTTGGTGAATGTGTGAGGCGTAGACCATGTGGCTGCCTTACATATTTCTTGCATTGGGATGTTTCCTAGAAAGGCCATGGTAGCACCCTTCTTTCTGGTTGAGTGTGCCCTTGGTGTAATGGGCAGCTGTCGTTTAGCTTTAAGGTAGCAGATTTGGATGCATTTAACTATCCATCTGGCTATACCTTGTTTTGATATTGGGTTTCCTGCATGAGGTTTTTGAAATGCAATAAATAGTTGTTTAGTCTTTCTGATGTTTTTTGTTCTGTCAATGTAATACATCAATGCTCTTTTGACATCTAATGTATGTAGTGCCCTTTCAGCTACGGTATCTGGCTGTGGAAAGAACACTGGAAGTTCCACCGTTTGATTTAGATGGAACGGTGAAATAACCTTTGGCAAAAATTTAGGATTGGTCCTTAGGACGACCTTATTCTTGTGTAGTTGTATAAAAGGTTCCTGTATTGTAAACGCCTGAATCTCGCTTACTCTTCTTAGGGAAGTAATGGCGATGAGAAATGCCACCTTCCAGGTTAGGAACTGTATGTCGCAGGAGTGCATGGGTTCAAAAGGTGGACCCATAAGTCTAGTTAGGACAACATTTAGGTTCCATGAAGGAACAGGTGGTGTTCTTGGTGGTATAATTCTCCTAAGGCCCTCCATGAATGCTTTAATGACTGGTATCTTATATAGGGAAGTTGAATAGGTAGTCTGCAGGTATGCAGATATTGCTGCAAGGTGTATTTTAATGGAAGAGAAGGCCAGGTTAGATTTTTGTAAGTGAAGCAAGTAACCCACTACATGTTCTGGAGTTGTGTGTAATGGTTGTATTTGATTAATATGGCAGTAGCAAACAAACCTCTTCCATTTACTTGCATAGCAGTGCCTGGTGGATGGCCTTCTGGCTTGTTTTATGACTTCCATACATTCTTGGGTAAGTTGTAAGTGCCCGAATTCTAGGATTTCAGGAGCCAGATTGCTAGATTCAGCGATGCTGGATCTGGGTGTCTGATCTTTTGGTTGTGCTGTGTCAACAGATCTGGCCTGTTGGGCAATTTGATGCAGGGTACTACTGATAGGTCTAGCAGCGTTGTGTACCAGGGTTGCCTTGCCCAAGTTGGTGCTATCAATATGAGTTTGAGTTTGTTTTGACTGAGTTTGTTTACCAGGTAAGGAAGGAGAGGGAGAGGAGGAAAAGCGTAAGCAAATATCCCTGACCAGTTCATCCATAGGGCATTGCCTTGGGACTGTTTGTGTGGGTATCTGGATGCGAAGTTTTGGCATTTTGCGTTCTCCCTTGTCGCAAACAAGTCTATCTGAGGTGTTCCCCAGAGTTTGAAATAAGTGTTCAGAATTTGGGGGTGAATTTCCCATTCGTGGACCTGTTGGTGATCTCGAGAGAGATTGTCTGCGAGTTGATTTTGGATCCCTGGTATAAATTGTGCTATTAGGCGAATTTGGTTGTGAATTGCCCAACGCCAAATCTTTTGTGCTAGCAGGCTTAACTGCGTGGAGTGCGTCCCCCCTTGCTTGTTTAGATAATACATTGTTGTCATGTTGTCTGTTTTGACGAGGATGTATTTGTGAACTATTATTGGTTGGAAAGCTTTTAGTGCTTGAAAAACTGCTAGAAGTTCTAGGTGATTTATATGCAGTTTTGTTTGATGTATGTTCCATTGTCCTTGTATGCTGTGTTGATCGAGGTGTGCTCCCCACCCTGTCATGGAAGCATCTGTTGTTATTACGTATTGTGGCACTGGGTCTTGGAAAGGCCGCCCTTTGTTTAAATTTATGTTGTTCCACCACAGAAGTGAGAGGTAAGTTTGGCGGTCTATTAACACCAGATCTAGAAGGTGACCCTGTGCTTGCGACCATTGTGATGCTAGGCACTGTTGTAAGGGCCTCATGTGCAGTCTTGCGTTTGGGACAATGGCTATGCATGAAGACATCATGCCTAGGAGTTGTAGTACCATCTTTGCGTGTATCCTTTGTGTTGGATACATGCGTTGTATGATGGTGTTGAAATTTCGAATTCTTTGTGGACTTGGAGTGGCTACTCCTTTTGATGTGTCTATTATGGCTCCCAGGTATTGTTGTACCTTGCGCGGCAGAATTTTGGATTTTGTGAAATTGACGGTGAACCCTAGTTTGAAGAGGGTTTGTATGATATGATTTGTGTGATTTGAGCACTGTATTAACGAATGGGCCTTGATTAGCCAGTCGTCTAGATATGGGAACACATGTATTTGCTGCCTTCTTATGTGTGCAGCGACTACCGCTAGACATTTGGTAAAGACTCTTGGTGCGGTTGTTAATCCGAAAGGCAGTACCTTGAATTGGTAATGTATTCCCTTGAATACAAACCTTAGGTATTTCCTGTGCGATGGGTGTATTGGTATATGGAAATAAGCATCCTTGAGGTGTAAAGTTGCCATGTAGTCGTGTAGTTTTAGCAATGGCAATACTTCTTGTAGTGTGACCATGTGAAAGTGGTCTGATTTGATGAAAGTGTTCACTACTCTGAGGTCTAGGATTGGTCTCAGCGTTTTGTCCTTCTTTGGTATCAGAAAGTACAGTGAGTAAACTCCTGTGTTTATTTGTGTGTTTGGCACTAATTCGATTGCATTCTTTTGCAATAGTGCCTGCACTTCTATCTCCAGGAGATTGGAATGGTGTGTTGTCAAATATTGTGCTTTTGGTGGTATGTTTGGAGGGAATTGTAGAAATTCTATGCAATAACCATGTTGGATAATTGCTAGAACCCAAGTGTCTGTAGTGATTTCCTCCCATGCTTTGTAATAATGACTTATTCTTCCCCCCACTGGTGTTGTGTGGAGGGGGTGAGTGACATGTGAGTCACTGTTTAGTAGTAGGGGTTTTGGGGCTCTGAAATCTTCCTCTATTTCTAGGGAATTGCCCTCCTCTATATTGTCCCCTAAAACCTCCTCTATACTGTCCCTGGTAACTGGACGGTGTTGCTTGTGAGGTGCTGGCTTGTGTGCTCTGACCCCGAAACCCCCCTCGAAAGGGTGTTTTACGGAATGTGCTGTAATTCCCTCTGCTCTGCGGGGAGTAGAGTGCGCCCATGGCTTTGGCAGTGTCCGTATCTTTTTTGAGTTTTTTAATCGCTGTGTCCACTTCTGGACCGAACAGTTCTTTTTCATTAAAAGGCATATTGAGAACTGCTTGTTGAATCTCTGGTTTAAATCCAGACGTTCGGAGCCATGCATGCCTTCTGATAGTTACAGATGTATTAATTGTCCGTGCAGCTGTATCTGCAGCGTCCATGGAGGAGCGGATCTGGTTGTTGGAAATGGTCTGTCCCTCCTCAACCACTTGTTTTGCCCTATTTTGTAAGTCCTTGGGCAGATGTTCAATGAGATGTTGCATCTCGTCCCAGTGGGCTCTGTCATAGCGCGCAAGTAGTGCCTGGGAGTTCGCGATCCGCCACTGGTTTGCAGCTTGTGCTGCGACTCTTTTACCAGCTGCATCGAACTTGCGGCTTTCTTTATCTGGGGGTGGTGCATCTCCAGATGTGTGAGAGTTGGCCCTTTTCCTAGCTGCTCCTACAACGACAGAGTCTGGTGGCAGCTGTGTAGTGATGAAAACCGGGTCTGTAGGAGGCGCCTTATACTTTTTTTCCACCCTTGGTGTGATTGCCCTACTTTTGACCGGCTCCTTAAAGATTTCTTTTGCGTGCCGGAGCATACCAGGGAGCATAGGCAGGCTTTGGTATGAGCTGTGGGTGGAGGAGAGTGTGTTGAATAAAAAATCATCCTCGACCTGTTCTGAGTGGAGGCTTACGTTGTGAAATTGTGCTGCTCTAGCCACCACTTGAGAATACGCGGTGCTGTCTTCTGGTGGAGATGGCTTCGTAGGGTATGCCTCCGGACTGTTATCTGACACTGGGGCGTCGTATAGGTCCCATGCGTCTTGATCTTGGTCACCCTGGCTTATGGTGGTGTGAGCTGGGGAGTGTGATGGAGTTCGTGCTGGTGAGACGTTAATCACGGGCGGAGGAGAGGGTGGTGGGGTAACTCTTTTCACCACTTTTGGTTGTGGTGTCTGTTCAGTTTGGAACTCCAACCTTCTCTTTCTTCTAATGGGGGGAAGGGTGCTTATTTTTCCTGTCCCCTGCTGTATGAAGATACGCTTTTGCGTATGGTCCACATCAGTTGATTGTAGCTCTTCCTCAAACCTATGCTTTTGCATTTGGGAGGTTAGCGAGTGCTCTTCTGTATAAGAGCCTGAAGCTGGGTCGCTTGCAGTTTGTTTCGGCACCGAAACCCTGTCTGCGTGTTTTTTCGGCTCTGAGGTGACTTTTTTCTTTTTCGGGGCCGAAACCTCTCGGCGTCGATCTTCTTCGGTGCCGCTGTCTCGGCGTCGAGCCGTGTCCACACCGGCATCTCGGTGTCGAGGCTTGTCTCCAGCACTTTCTCGGTCCCGAGAAGGCTGCGTGCCGGTGTCTCGACCGGAGTCGGACGATCTCGGCACTGTTTGGGCCTTTTTCGGTGCCGACGGTCGGTCACCGAATTTATGGGTGGAGCCATGGCCTGATGGCAGTGGCGTCCCCTGGGCCTTGTAAATTTTCCTCTGTGTAGTTTTAGACGTCTTACTCACGGTTTGTGTATCGTCGAATCCTTCGGAGTCCGATTCTTGGATCGAGAAGGTACCTTCCTCTTCCTGCTCCTTGAACTCTCGGTGGGCTGTCGGCGCGGACGCCATCTGAAGTCTTCTGGCTCGACGGTCTCGGAGTGTCTTTCGGGACCGGAACGCACGACAGGCCTCACAGGTGTCTTCACTGTGCTCAGGTGACAGGCACAGGTTACAGACCAAGTGTTGGTCTGTATAGGGGTATTTATTGTGGCATTTGGGGCAGAAACGGAACGGGGTCCGTTCCATCGGCGTTCTTCAGCACGCGGTCGGGCCGACCAGGCCCCGACGGGGGATCGAAAAACTACCCTGAAGGGCACCAGAGCTCTTCGATGCGGTGTTGAATCTAAGTACGCCGATCCCGAACGCAACAATACCGACGAAAATCTTCCGAAATTAGCTAATTTTCCGTTCCGAAACTCGGAGCGACAGGAACACGTCCGAACCCGATGGCGGAAAAAAAACAATCGAAGATGGAGTCGACGCCCATGCGCAATGGAGACAAAAGGAGGAGTCACTCGGTCCCGTGACTCGAAAGACTTCTTCGAAGAAAAACAACTTGTAACACTCCGGCCCAACACCAGATGGCGAGCTATTGCAAAACATGCGTATCTACAGCGACAGATGCCATCGAACATACAGTTATATCCTATACGTATTTAGACTGCACAGGCTGCTTCGTGAAACAATAATAAACCACAATGAAACAATAACTTTTACATTTTAGCTTTGCAGCATTTCAGTTACTTTGTTCTTCAAAAGCACATACATGAACTTAATGTGAGAAAATAGCTATATTAAATGTGTAATAACTGCCTTAATTCCTTCTTTTAATGGCCCAGTTACAGGTTGGACAGAGCGGTATTCCTTTGTAGGGATATAGCTGTACCTGATTACAACTGCCCCTCTGTTCTCTACTTAGGACGCTGTGGGAACGCTGAGCCTGATTTTGATATAATGTTGGCAGTAAAACTGAGTGTGGGTTCAGGTCCAAGCTGCAAGCTCAAGTGCTGGCCAGCCCCACTTGACCCCCCCCCCCTCAACAGCATCAGGGTAGCCCGGTAGTCTCCCCTGCTCCAGACACCCTCCGACTCACCCACAGGAATCTGCCCATTCCCATTTACCACCTGCTGAAAGCAGATGGCTAATGGAAGTGGAAGAAGGCCCATTATTTGGCCTGGACAGGGAATCTATATGATGCTCTTCACCCACTATACTCAGATCCATATGTTAAGTTCCCAACACTATACTCAGGTCCACATGTTAGTTCCCATTCTGGGAAGAATAATTTAAAACTGCACAGTTACAGGGGTGGAATTATGAGCCGGAATCATTAACTCCAGGCCTGACAATTCTGCCACGCCAGCACTATGCAACTTACAGTTAGTTCCTTGATGCGTATTTGCTGGTACAGAATTTGCAAGTATTTTGGCAATTATGCTTGCAATTCCAAAAGATGGTGTAAATAAAAGCCACTGGACATACATTCGTATGATCTAAATTCTAAAAATAAAAAATAAAAAAAAATAAAACACATTGAAAAGTAAGATTATGGAACATACATATAAGGGAAAAAAAAGGTTTACTAGGTTTGCCTATACTTCCTCCACAAGATTTCTCAGTCTCACCAGAAAGCCACTGCTAAGTCTAACGCCATCATTAGATGGTTTCATTTCCAAACTGGCTCCAGCAATTCAGAGGACATTCAAATGCAGGAAGTGGCACAAACACAAAAGTATGACTGGCTAACCACAAAGAAACACAAAGCAGGATCAAGAAGTGTAATTTTATTCAAAGGTACTTACCAGGATGTGCTTTCAGGACATGAGTCTTCAGACGACTATTGTAGGATGACTTAAATGGGCAGAGTTTGCAGCGGAATGGCTTGTGATGGCCATGATGAGTCTGCATGTGACGTTCCAAACTGCAATTGTGGCAGACAAAGATAGGTTAGTGTCAGAGAACGGAATACTTGAGGCCTAAACTAGAACATTTGTTGTTTTTCTATGGCATCCAATGTTTTCATTGTCTTTAAAGCCTCTGCACTATCAAATATGCTTTTTCGAAGTCAGAGCTCCAGTTCAAACAATGCATCCAGTTAAAAAAAAAATAGTCTATTGCTTAAGGAGGTCAAAGTGCAAAGTAGCATAAAGTGAATCAGTTAAGAGGAATGCCGAACTGGAGTTTTTGTTTTTAGGTCACAAATTTAGTTCTAAAGTACTAAACTCAGTGGGCGAGGCGGGATCAGAATGAGAGCGCAGGTTGGCAAGGCCTGATGCTGAAAGGATGTTTAAATGCAGAGGCAACTTCAACTACAAAATAAAGTTTCACAGTATGAATGAAATACATTTGATTAAAAAAAGGATAAAAGAAGTTTTGAAAGGGGACGATGAGCAGAGAATTCCCTATATGACAGATACTGCATGAAGTTTCCAATTATGCAGAGCTCACTTCATTGTTCAGTTCTATTCAACATACTACGAGCACTCATAGTCTGTGTAAAAGGGTTGCTTTAACCAAGGATCTATGGCAATGTGTACTTTTAGTAAGTGAAAAGGCTACAAATGGACAATCTACTTGCGTTTGCAATGATGACTTGCACTCACATTTATTTAGAGCTATCCGTGTATGTCCCATCTAGTGAAACATTTCCATGACAATTGTGACAGCAGATACAGAAAAGGACAGCTACACCTTTACCACATACAACAACAAAGGAAGAAAAGAAAGTACATTATGCAATGACAACACCTACTTGTGTCTGAAGGCGGAAACAAAGGAGCAGTACTGACAGCTATATTTGTCTTCACGGGTAAACATGGCTAAGGCCAAATGACTTCTCTCATGAGAGCGTAGTCCCTGCATGGACATTAGCACTCTGTCGCACTGGGAACAATGGTAGCCATCTTGGCGCATTTCTTCCAAGCTGCCGCTATCAGCATCTGATTTTCCTTCCACCGAGGCCTCGAGTTCTTTTACAAGATCACTATCCACAAAATCAGAGGCATCAAAATCCTGCCGAGAAAAAATAAACACTTCAACAATATTCCCAATTTCATTTCCAGTTTAACTCACAAGCTGAGCTTTAGAAATTGATTTACAACTTGAGAGTGAGTGCTCCAGAACTTGGACAATGAATGCAACTGCAGCAATCAGGTAGGTGGCTAAAACGTGGTTTGAAAGGAGCAAAACACAAGCAGCAGTGCCTTTGCTACAAAAACAACAACAATGCGCTGTAAAGGGTATCCATTGGACTAAAACTGTATTTAATGGGTACCTTTTTTGTAAGAATAGAACTAATCACAGTGCTCAATTCTTACTCTTGAAAGCACAGGATAGCATTGGTGTGGGTGAGACTTTTATTCATGCATTATCAAATGGGGGGACATAAGTGGAGGAAAATAAAAAGTACACAAGTTTCATCATCATAACATATGTTTTATCATGTTAAAGGAAAATCCACCAAGCACATCTCTAACAGGCAAAATAATTAAAAGTAATTTCCTCTTTAATTAATTTTAGAAAGGCCACAGCAGGGCATGCAGGTGCCATGAAGTGAATGTCAAAGCAGCACCAATTATTATAGGATTGAGTTTTAAGGGAGCGTTTTTCCCATAGATTCTTACAAAAATGTTGCAAATGATAAAACATTAATTTTGTCTCCATTTGGACAAAACTAGTATGATCAGGCTCCGATCTGGTGAAGGACAGAGCAATCCAACCCGTACTTAGGCTTTACTTTTGCGAATGTCACAAATAGAGAAAACGACATTGTGCTTTTGTATTATTCTCTCACTGACGATGTAGGAGGGGGATCGATACACACCATGCACAAATATCTTGTACCAACTTAAACTGACTAGTAACCCTTTCTATTGGCACACAAAACCATACATTTAGCATTTTTGTTAGTCGCTATGGTATCTGTGCTGGCCTGCCCCAGCTGCAGAGAACTATGTCTAAAGTGTTTCTAATATTTCTCATTTGTAGGTCTCTCTCATTTCTCTTCTACTGCATTGTGTTGTAGCACTTCCACCGTGCTTTTTATACCTCACTGACTAGGCCCAAAATCACTTATGGTTGGTTGAGAATGCATCTATTTAATTTGTTGTGTATGGTTGGAAGAGGATGTTGTTTGGGGAGTAAACTTTAAGTGGTATGGTTTGGTGTTGTACATGATGCCCAGAGATGTGCTCCAGTCTTAATAAAATGGCATGCAGCAGCGTTTTACACATGCAGCATTAGGTGACTAGAAGAGGGAGGGATAATTTTGTGTTCTCTGTATACAAAACAGAGTTATTTGCAGCCTGAAACATATTTTAATCATGATTTTTGAAAGAGCTAGGTACTTTTCTTTCTAAATTTTATACTGCTGTTGATGATCCTTATTCTTTTTAGGAGCGTGTTCCTGCGCATGTGTGCCTGAACAGATAACAAGCGTGCCAATTTTTTTTTCTTTTTTTCAAAAACAGAATAGCATCAGGAGTGGAGCCATTTTGGATCTGTGGTTTTTTCTTTAACTGCACAGTTTTGAGTTACAACAGAAAGAAGGTGAATCTTGTCCCAAGGATGACCAAGTGTATGAAGCACATTCTTTTGGCACTAATAACCAGTGTAAAGCATCGAAGTCTGCAGTAATGTGGTCTTGTCTGCTCAGGTTTATTAATTGTATAGCCGTGACGTTTTAGATTTGTTGAAGCATGCTTATTGGGTTTTTTGAAAGTTCAGCATTCGCATAATCAAGAAGTGATTACACTAGGGATACTGATAGATGAATCATGCGGTCTCTCTGTCGCTTCACCTCCTATGATGTGGTGACTGGTGGTCCTAGACCCTGGAGAAAAAGGGATATTGGGGTCATACGTTTTCCATATTCCACAAAGGAGCATTTCCATTTTGAATGAGTTGACTTAAAGACTGTTCTTGAGCATCCAATGTTTTCTTCCCCAACAGCCATTCACCAAAGCCAGAAATCTTAATGTTTTCTCATTTTAAGATGGTGAGGACATCAGCAGCATAGCTATACCATATAAGCTTAAAAGAGCTGGCTAGGCTAGAAAGTGGTGGCACATATACACTGAAGAGGAGAATGGCAATTGATGACACTTAGGGAACACCTACCCATGAGATGACTCGCATTTAGTATAACTGGGTAAAATTGGCACTGTGGGCCAAGTCAGTGAGGTGCATTTTATCCAACTGGAGGTGGTGCCCTGGAGTCCTACATCATTTGGTCTTGTCTTTGAAACCGGAGTTAGTACTCTACAGTGGTGAATACTGAGGACAGTTCAAGCAGTAGTAACAACTGCAACTACATTCAAATCTAAAGTATTCTTGAGATGAAAGCTGATTCAGTACTCATTCAAGGTCTGAACCCATGACTTTCTGTCTAAAAGAAGATTGGTTGGTTCAATGAAGCTGGATATCTGAGAGAAGGCTGACGTTTCAATACGTTTACCTAGAAATAGAAAAAGCACAGAATTAGGAGTATAGATCAATAATTACCTTGTTATATGGAAGGGATAGGGTTCTTGCTCGAGAGAACTTACAGGGAAGTATTAGATTAGGTCAATGGAGAAAATAAATGTTTTCAGTAGTTCTGAAAAGAACAAGGTTGTGGTGCGTTCTCAACTGGGTGGGAAAACAATTCAATAGGCTGGTAACTGTTCTAGAGAAGGATTGCTTTATAGTTTGATTTTGCTTGAATTCCAGTGTCTCCAGGTATAGTGAGCACTTGCTTCACAAACCCTGTTGTCCTCAGGATATAGTCAATGGGTTGCCAATGTAAGGTGCCCTATATAACTTTCATATAAGGGGCCTTGTACACAAGGCAGCATGTTTTAGGTTTGACCTTGCTTCTAGGGAGAACCACTGTTACCTTTCACAAGAGTGGGGCAACTTTGCTTAATTTTCTCTACACAAGCTGTAAAGAAGGTTCTTGATGTCCTTTAATGAAAATAAAAAATAAATATTTAAGTTTGTTGACGGTTAAGCATAGTGCCTGGGTATTATCTATTGTGAAATCAAAGAATTTACTTCCAGAATCAGTGATGTGGAAAACTATAGGCTCATCTCATTCACCAATGCTAGATGAAATCTGAGTGAGGATTAAAAAAATTTAAAAAAATACATTTTTGTTTTTGAGGATTTTATATGAGAAGTTTCCATACCTTCAATACGGACATTTTATGAAATCTACTGAAAGAATAAGGAGGTTGTAGATGGACAACATATTTCGGCATACTTCAGTGTCATCTGTGTATTGATGAATGAGAATTCCTGACTGTATCAGGCACATACTGAATGGCTCTATGATTAAGTTGAACAGTACCAGAGAAACTAGGAGTCTTTGTTGAACATGTTACTGCCCAGGTGATATTTTTTGAGCTGTGCATCCCAATTGTCATCATTTCATGACACTTAAAAAGTAAGAGGAAAAACTTGTTAGAGTAAAATTCCTGAAGTCCATTTGTGTTACAAACGTGTTTAGCAGCTTCTGATGATCAACAGTTTCAAGGGCCGATAATCTATTAAGGCGACTAACTGTATGCCTATTATCATCCAGGATACAATGACTATCATCTAGCACTTTTAAGCTTGAAGTTTCAGTGCTGCAGCCAGCTCTGAATCCAGACTGCTAGTTTACAAGTAGCTAGTTGTAACACAATGCTAAATAAATTACCTGCCCCAGCCAGAGTAAGAGAATGCAGGTAGAGGCTGAATAATATGCATATGCCCAGGTTGAGCATCTTCAGGACTCATTGAATACTGGAAGTTCATAGGATGTTTTTGATCTTTTTTGAATTTCTGTGAGTTATGTATTTGGATCATCTACTGCTGAAGTAGGTCCTCCGCAAATAAGATGACTGTGTATTGATCATTTGCCACCGCTTTTCACTCAAACTTGTGCTTATGTTCAAAGAGTAGCAGTGGGCTTCATTGTCAAAGTGCTTTGGAAAATATATTGGTTAACTTCTAATGGCTTGCAAGTTTTTTTCTTAAATCCTACTGCAATTAGGACTTCAGATGAGACCTGCCTACTTCGTCTAGAGCTTTTTCTGCAGCAACAACACAAACGTATGACCATTCCTCCATAGCTTAGGTGAAGTGCTCTTTTAGTGAGGTCTGCAACTTATCTACTGTGCACACAATGGATTCCATCAGTGTTGGAAATAATTTTTAAAAGGTATGTAGCCAGAATGTTAGCAAAGTTTTTTTGAGTGTTCGTTGGGGCTATCTAGTGATAAAAGGGGCGTTGTAGGAATCATTAGCTGCTATTGGTGCGATCAAAATAGTAATGTTTACCATGGAAGGTGTGAATATTCTTGTGTTCATAAATGAGTACTTACATTTTGTTAATGGACCAGTGTCTTCCTTCTGTTCTTTTGGTCTTGGTGTCCTCCAGACCCCTTCTCCCCACACCCTCTCTTTCTCCACGAGCTGAGCCCAGGGCCACGTTCTTGGTTTTGTTATTGATCTGCTATATAAGTCAACGTTATCTTCCAAAACGACCTGAAGAATGTAAGCCCTTCTTTGAGTGATGAAATAAGTTGTGTCTGGACTCCCAGTTCAAATGTGAGCGCCAATGAATAGGTCCATCAGCAATAGTCTATTTTGGATCAAGTGTTAAATCACTGGCATCTTTTCCTTCCTTTATTTATTTATTGTATATGTGATACTCCTTGCAGGAAAATGGTTAATGGACCTTGGATAATGAATTGCTGTGTTTCTGTAATGAATAAGGAATGCATCATGACAAGGACATTCCCTAGAAATGGAACAAATACACATGGATTCAAACATGTGCACTTGTTCCAGGTTATTTCCTTTAAATCCACTTTACGAATAATCAACCTGAATACCTCTGTCAGATAAACTTTTGAGTCATCTCCTTTTGCTCCGTCCTAAATCTACCTAACCCAGTTACTGTTACTCCTGTTTTCCATTTGTTGTGCTCAGAGCTCTGGGGATTTGAATTTGTAGTACTTCAATGGTGCCCTTTGAATTTGATCCTCTATTACTTTTTTTTTTTTGCTGTGTGCTTCCCAATTAATAGAGGATATTTTGTTTCTGTTATTGCTTGCTTTAAATCCTGTCTACAAGCCTCTTATAATGTTTTAAGGTTAGATTGAGCTCCCCTAGGTGCTCTATAAAGTTTGTCTTTCTTTTTTTTTTGTAAGGGCTTTCTAGAGTTCCTAATGTGCCTCTTTTCTGAGACCATTGTTTGGTCTTTATTACGTCAGGGTTGAAGACTTTTAATGAGATAAATTTGCTTTTGTTTGTCATCTGTTATGCAATGCCTTTGAAAGTATAAATTCTGATCCTGCCTCACGCAGTGTGAGCTGATCATCTCCTCATGACTTTCTCCCAATGGGCTCCAAATATCAATCCTAACCACTAGCTCTTTTCCTGGCTCTCTAAGCACCTTTTCTACGCAGCTTCATTAAGGTGTGTTCCAATCTCTCCTTGGTTGTCCTGTTCATCTTAGAATGTTGGCAACTGCTGTGTTGGCCTTGCTGCCCTTGTCTCGAACGATCACCAGGATGTTGCCCTAGGACTCCTAGCATCTTCTGCTATCTCTACAGACCTCGAATTGTCTCTCACTGCACTCCTTATATACTGCTTTTCTGGGACCTTCCTCTTTCACCTTTGTTTTCCTCCGTTAATGTTATTTTTCCCCTGCGTGTATGGATTTTGTGACAGTTCTCCACTTTCTTACTGTCTCCCCTTTTACTGGGTGATGCTTCTCTTAAGCTTCTCCACTCCTGCATCGCCTCTTAACACACTTGCAGGATCCACATTGAGCACTCACTCCTCTTGTGTTTAGTTATTTCTTGTATGGTCCAAAACCATTAACACAGCATTCCATCACTTTAGCCACAGGTATCAAATGGGCTTTTCCTGCTTCCTTCACGGCTCTCTTCCTGGCACCTATGCTATGTTGTCCTGGGTTCCTTAATGGCAGCTCCACTTTACTACTCTACCTGCATGTGTGGCAAGCCTCATCTGCGAATCCTTTGCCAGGTCCCATTAGCCTTCTGCTTCAGTGCAAGAATCACTTTTTCTGATTTCACTATCCTTTGGGCCCTTGTCCATGTCAGAAGTGCACTCCTTGTATGTGTGTCTAGTTGAGTGAGTCCTACTGCTTCTAGTTTCAAAGAATGCACTCAGCCACCTTCTTACATGATCCCACTATGAAATGTTGGGGAAGGGCTGGACAAGCGAGGCCAACTGCTTCTCCTTAAATGGGTGCACATGGGAGGAAGGATCAGTTTTTTCCACAAATCGGGAGAGGTCAAAGGTGTTCTCTACCTGTCAAGAGCTCACAGGAACTACATCTGCTTAGTTGTTTTCTAAGGCTAAATAAAGTTTTCCTGTCATGTCCAATCGAGCCACAAGGCCACATAAATAACAGTGCCATCATGGAAGGTGTAGGTTGCTCAAATTCCGGCCAACACTTACTCATGCATCTGTAATTACTACTGAAGATCTTCTATCAAAAGCACTTTCAGGAAGAACTTTGCAGCAAAGCGTAGGCTTCAAAAACAATAAAACAATTACCCTTTTTGTGACTCATATAAAAGACAATAGTCCAGTCATGTGATGGCAGAAAAAGATAAAAGAATGAACTTGGCTGGTATATGATCTTCCATTCTAGGTTAATATCATTTCTAACAACATCTCACCTTAATTTCAGCAGCTGTTGATGGACCATTTCCATACTGAACATGCTTGCGGAGATGGTTACAGATAGCTCGAAGAGTAGGATGTACCTCAACACAAAATTTACATTTGTAGCCTACAACAGTCCTTTCTTTAGCAGGCTTCAGTGTATCATCCAAATTCTGTTGAAACAAACATACTGTAATGCCTTTGAAACCACCACTTTCTGGCAAAACTAGAAATGTTGCATGCATAGGAATCATGAGCAATAGTCTGACATCATAACTGGCCAACACCCGGATTGAGTACTTTAATCAGGTCTAATAATTTATTCCTTAAAATTCAAATGATACAAATTAGCACAGTAAGTTATCACATCATCAGCCCCTTAATACTCATACCAATTTGGACCTCATCTTTTTTTAGACAAATTAATATCTGCATTACTCAACACCACTATCGGTTTTATCTAGAACAGTGGGTAATCTAGTCAACGTATTAAGACTTGCAAAACAGACCACGTTACTCATATGTAATACCACTTTCGCTGATAAGGAACACAAAGTGAATATCACTTTTGTATCATTAAAATAAATTATGGTCTGTAAGAATTCCCTAACTCATTTAAATTGACAGAAAAGCTGTTGACAATACAACTATTTACTAGGCCCCATTTAAACTGGGTTGCATGTCATGTCCCTTGCATCATACCATCGTAAAAGTAATCTGTTTTGGGATAAACAACGCATCAGATTTTTGTGCACTACAAGCATTACTTTATAGTGCCATTTAAGTCCAATATAATGTAGAAAAATTTGACTTGCAAATGGAGCACAATTCACAACCAATGAAATAATACAAGTGAGAAAATGTCATCTTCAGGAAACTTTTAAAAAAAGTAGAAAGTATTATGTAAGGAGAAGTACAAATCCCCGTTTGAGTGTATGACAGGAGAGAGACATTTTCTCCAGAGTAAGAGACGTTTCCTTTTCTATGTCTACAAATTTAGTGCTCCACTAACATGAGATAAGCTATTTTTATTTTATAAGACCCTTGCTATCAGCTTCTCCTACCACGCCGTACCTTACAAGCTAATTTAGCCACTAAACCATGTTTCTGTAAAGGAAGTAATAGTGATTGAAGTACTTCATTAAACCCTTTTGATGATGCTAAAGCAACAGCCAGAAAAACAGTCCAGACTGTCAAAGATCCCAATTCTCTACTGCATCCAGTGTGGAAATTATTGTATCGCAAATCAGAAATGAGAGTTATTTGAATATTCAAAGTATGCACATTTTTGCTTCAGCTTTGTGGGAAATTTGATTCACTCTTCGATACGGCATCCCCCACAGAGGGAGAAGTCAGAGAGAGGAGGAAAGTCAATGCTAAGCTGAAATTATTGCTAAATACTACATGAAAGAATGTGCATTGTGCTTGCAAAAGGATCGTGCCATAGAGTTTTACTGATGGTCTTAACTCTGGAAAGGTGTAGAGACGGTCTTAAATTTGGAGCACTTGTCATTTTTTCCCCAATGGGCAGACAAGGAATAATGGAGGGGTTAAACACTTTCTTGCTCAATACATTCAATCTATAGTGGAAATCTTTACAAACCCAGGATGTCCTTGGTACCGTGATGTAAAATATAGGTAATCTATTACCGAGGTCGTATTATCAATAGTGCCCCAAGGGTGCAGTAGGACTGTACCTCCACTTTATAGCGCCTCTAAGGAATTTTAGTATTACAGAAGGGGTCACAGAAGACTGTGTGGCCACCTTCTGTAATACAGATCATGCCGGCGCCTGAGCTCAAGGGGTGGTGGCACCGAGTAATTGGTCCATCTTTGCCTCTGCGTCCACACTGTATTACAGGCGTGAGTGAAGAGGCAGAGAGACAGACAGGAGGCACAAAGACTGCACGATGTGGATCCAGTGCACAATCTATGTGCTACTCCTGAATGAAGAGAACCCTATGGACTGTAGACCACACGGGACAGGTGGATTGTTTCCCCATCCCCTTTCAAAAGCAGGACAGGTTGATGCCTGCAAAGTAAAAAGCGGAACAGTAGCTTCAAACAGCTGGTGTGCCCTTTATTAATGCACTAACAGCAGGGCGGCTGCGCAGGGTGCAATGCATTCACTGTGCTAGGTGCACAGACCCCCATCTGCACCTTGTACAACCAAATAAACGTGAGACGTGGCTCAGAGAATGGCAGTGTTTCCGATCTGTGATATGGGTCCTGATGGCTATGCTTCAGCTTCTCAACACTGGGATAGGATGAGGGTAAAACTTCAAGGAACATATTCGCCGGCTCATGTGAAAGGCATAGATGACCCTATTCATGGAAAAAAGCTAGATTTTACCATAATATTACTACGGATTGTGTAAAAAAACACGTTTAGGATACTCAACATATTTAAAGAATAGCAGTTACAAAGATTATTCACAAGGCCTTATCAATGTTAAGATCCTCTTAGATGGAAAGTAAAAATGTAATTGCAGTGGCCAAAAAATTGAAGAATGTGATGCAAAGTAATTTGTCCACCCTTTTCAAGTAAAACAAAAACCTCTGCTAGGATTCTGAGGAGCTCTGAAGTGCTTAAAGGGGTTGTCTAAGATCTGAAAGTTGTATGCAATGAAGACTGCCATTAGAATGGTGGTACAATGTGTTTTTTCTGCCTTACATTTTTCATTTCCCCCATCGCTGCATATTCGGATTGTGCCCTTACTGCCTATGAAGTTCCCAGATCCTGGTTTCATTCCCTTTTCTGGGTAGCGACTCATGGGCTCACCCCAACAGTTACTGCCCCACTAATCAAACCACACTGAGAACATATGTGACCAGAGGCCACAGTTTCTCTGTGGCGCCCACTGGGAATTCACCACTTAAGGGACTCCTAATTTAAAAGCTGAAAGACTATTGAGCCTCAATGCAATCACTTACTCCTTCCTCTATGCACTGGTATTTTGAAGGCTGAAAGACTACTGAGCCTCGATACAATCGCTTTCTCCTTCCTCCATGCACTGGTCTGTCGCCACACTGTTTGAGGTGCCATCAGCACCCTCTGGTTTCTCTCGCTCAGCCCCCTCCTCTATTACCCAAGTGCTTTTGCTTTCCCAGTTTGCTTGCCTATGTGACCACAGACAACTGCTGCACATATGTCCTTTCTGTCCGTGTTCAGGGCCTCTCTCTTCCTTCTGCAGTTGGGAGGAGAGGAGGTAGGATAAGCCAACAACGGTGGTAGCTGTGTGCTCGCTGACATACTTTCCATCGGCACCTGCTGGTGCACCAAGAATTCCTCCAGTCACACTGGGCACTAGAAACTGAATAATATGAATAAGTAATGGATCTGGTAATACAAGCAAAATACCTTGTGCTTATACACTGGTTAGCTTCACGTGACATTCCAGAAGTGACTGACTGGTAGGTGGTGTTAACTTCTGAAACGAAGGTTAGGTTTCCTATGGTCCAGAAAGTGTAGTCAGAAGACAAGCTAAGAGAAAACAAATTACGACCATCTCTGCATTACAAAAGTGAGGCTGCTATTGAGCATCTCAGAGACCACCTTAAAAAATTAAGAAATGCGCCAGAATGGAAGGAAGATATAACGCGGTGCAACAGTCAAGGTTTGAGTCGGTAGGGAGAGAAAAAGAACATTGAGGAATAGCTACATAAGATCCCAAAGCTTATCCAGGAATTGTCTGGTCAAACTAGCTTCTAGCCCATCAAATATGGTATCGGGGAGCACAATGGATCAAAGAGTCAGAAAGAAAGATGTTTATTCTGTTTCTTAAGATTAAATATAATAATGAACAATAAAAGCAAAGTTTGGGTGTTCCATTTTATTGGTGATTAGTCTGGAATCAAATATACGGTCAGTACTACACTGGAAGACTGCTCCTCTGGTTGGAGAAAGTAACAAGAAACTACCAACACTTTGTATACCTGGATTCTTTCGGACTTACCTGCTGAACACCTGGGCTGTTAACACATTTCATTTTAACTTGCATTTTCACATTGCACTGCTCTCAGTGATAAACTTAGTGTTAGTGACAGTTCAGGCTCAAAAACGAGGCCCACTTACCTTCCCCATTTTGAAGTCAGCAAAAGCACCATCTGTGTATTTTTGCTTGATCAGAAGTTGTTTCCGCCTCTCCTGTCGTTTTGCTCGTTTTTGGAACTCTTCGTTGTGACCGTTCAAGTGCAGAGTCAGGTCTTCTAGGCTGCTGAGTTTGCTGTCGCAGTGCTTGCACTGGAATGCGCTGTTGTGGGAGCGCGTGCTGTTGTCCAGTATGATGAAGTCCTTTTTCAGATCTTTGCTGTGGTGGTCAGTGTAGTGCATGCAGAGGAGCTCGGCTGTGCTGAAGGACAGCTTGAAGCACTTCACACACCGGAAGGGGAGAAGTTCGGTCTCCTTGGGCTCGGGTTCGGGTTCCTCCACCGTTTCAACGTCCACGTCGTTGCTTTCGTCGGGAAGGCTCGGGGTTTCGTTTTCACTCGCGTAGACCGCCGTGAAGTACCCCTCCAACTTGCTGGCGTGCTGCTTCTTGGGGAAGACCCCGGGATGGCGCTTCATGTAATGGGACACAATACCCTTCTTACTGTAAGACTGGAATGAGCACAGGGAGCATTTCTTCCTTTCTACTGCACTCTTCAGCTCTTCGCTTAGTTCCGGGGAGTCGTCCTTCGGAGGGGATGGAATGATCACCTTGTGCGGCTTGTCGCTCACGGTTCTCGAAGCTGCTAGGCAGTGGGTATAGTAAGCATCGATGTCGTGCCGCTTCTGATAGTGTGCCGCGAGGCCTTTTCGGATAGGGTTGGTGTATGTGCATAACGCGCAAGAGAAAAGGTTGTTCTCCCCCGCCGGCTGCGCTCGCACATTGTTGTGTTTGATACGGTAGTGTCTAGCAATCCCCTTCCTAGTGGAGCAGAAGTACTTGCACAGCTGGCATTTGAACACAGTGTGGGAGGTCAGAGGTGAAGTGGAATAGGGGGGGTCGTGTATGTCAATCTCTATGTCCTCCTCTTCTGCCTCAGGTTCCGGACTAGCCTCTTCGTTGACCGGTTCCAGCTCCACCGGTGCAATTTTGGGGGACGACTTTGAGTACAAGTCAAACTCTGGCTGATTATGATATTTTTCATAATGAATTTTGAGTTTTTCTAGAGTGCCGTGAGTGTAGGGGCATATTTTGCACCTGTATGCGCCAAAACCCTGTTTAAAAACCCGATTTGTGTCGTCCCCGTCATTTTGCGATGTGTCATGTGGTTGTTCCACATCATGTACAAAATCCTCAGCAGTGACCTTGATAGCCGGATGGCGTTTTTGGTAGTGTGTGAGAACGCCATGGATGCGAGTGTTAATGTATGGGCAGTGACGACACTTATACACAGATGTTGGGTTTATATCTATGTCTTGTGCAAAATCTGCAGCCTTCACTTTCATGCCTGGGTGCTTTTTGCCATAGTGGGTTAGAAGGCCATGCAGGTTATTGTATTCGGAGTGGCATACAGTGCATTGGTAGGGGGAGGAGGACAATGCAGGATTCATAGAGGACAAATGGAGTGATGTTTCTCGAGGAGCGTTTAAATCCTCTAATGGATCTTCTGCTGGTGCGTGTTTCTGTGCAGAAGCATCCTGAGCTTGTATAGCTTCCTCTGTCTGAACACTGGCTTTAGAGGCAGAATCCTTATTGTCTTTGATGATATCAAGTAACACGGATTCATCACCATTTACAGCCCAGGGATGAAAAGACTGGTAGTGATTTGTAATATCCCAAATTGTAGAGGCTTCAAAAGTACATTCTTTGCATTTATACGTTTTTGACTCTGCTGGGGCTGCCTGGGATGGAGGGGATTGGTCTGGACCCGCCCAGAGCTTAGTAGCCATATATGTGTAGTCCACATAATGCTCAGGATGCCTTCTTTGGTAATGTATAAGCAAACCATTAGGCTCTGGATGTGAATAAATACACCACTCACAGTGATATCCAGCCTCTACTAATCCATCCAAAAATGCCCAACGCATAATGGTGGTAACCGTGGCCTTCAAATTAGGGTGATCTTTCTTCATGTGCTTTTTAAGCGCATAGAAATACGGTGAAGAATAGGCACACTGCCTGCACTTTAGACTCCTAAGTCTAAGTTTTTCTCGCCCAGTACTAGAAGCAGCTGGTTGAGTGTTGCTAGCATTTTTCTTCTGTCCCTGGTCACAGAGATTTCTCATTTCACCTGCATGCGCTCTCACCAAATCTGCATTCATCGAGTAATCGTGGTGCTTCTTTTGATAGTGGATGAGTACTCCTTTGACTGTCTGGTTTCCATAATCACAATGCTGACAAAAGTACATCAAATTTTCCTGAGACACTGGAGGCTTCGGCTTTGGCTTAGGCCCTGGTTTCTTTGGTGGAGGCTTAGGTGGGGCCCCTTCACCCCGCATCATGGCTGCTGTGGGAGGTGCCTGCTTGATGTATTTTGCAGTCACCTTGATTTCCGGATGTCTTTTCTGATAATGGACAAGCACACCCACAACTGAACGATTGCTGTATGAACAATGTTTGCAATAGAAGAGCTCATAGCTATAGTCAGGTTGTGAAGAGGGTATTGCTGCAGGTTTGGGGGAGGGAGCCGGGCTAGACTCCAAAGCCATTTGTGAAATCGCAGCAGCCTTCTCTGCAGACACCATCCGCATAGTTTTCTGGATACGGAAATAGGAAGCCTTTTCTTCTGGGTGTTTTTTCTGATAATGCACCAACACTGAATGCATGTTCGGGCTTGCAAATGAGCATACATCACAGTCATAAACTACAACTGTATTAAGTGGGGATTCCTTTTGGGGCTCAATGTTGGGCTCTGGGTCTTTAGAAGAGGTTTTACTAAATGACGGAGGTGTGTCATTTGCACCTTGGGCAACAGGTGTAGATGTGGCCATATTTTTAGGAGCAGAATTCAGGATTTCTCTTAGTGTCTGAGATTCAGAATTTAGATCCTCTTGCTGCTCTGAAACATAGCTGGAAAATATCATTGCATTGTTTATTTTAACTGTAGGGTGCATTCTTTGGTAATGGGGCATCAGACTCCTAACATTCGGACTAGTGTATGAACAAAAACGGCATCTATATATCAAGTCTGACTGATCAAAGTTAAGCACATTCATAGCTTCAGGGTGATGCTCAACATAGTGCTGATGCAGATCATCAAAACTGGTATAGTCAATATAACATTCTAAACAGCGATAGACGGCACTGTGATCGTTGGGATCCAATATGTACCTAAAACTAAATTTAATGTATGGATGCATTCGCTGGTAATGAGTGCTCACGCTCCTAGCTGACTTGTTGCTAAAATCACAGTGTTTGCAATAATAGAGATGACCAGACTCCTCACTATACTCTGCATTTTCGCTGTTATGTTCAAGTCCGCCATAGAGTCCAGACTGGTTGCCTGACAAACTGTCTCCATGTTTATTCTTAAGATCCCGGTAAAAGTATTCGTCCTCCTCCTCCACTTCTTCCTCTTCATCCTCAGATATTGTCAGCTCGATTTCAGCCCCATTGGTAGAAGTGTAGTCCTGTTGGTTATTTCTGAAATTGGCCTCTTTGCTAGATTCATTGTGACCTCTGGCCCACATTGGCTGAAGTGCATATGACTCTGGGGTGTTCAAAGGCTGTTCTGCCGGCTCTTCCTCTCTTTCCAATTCTACTTCTATCTCCACCTCATTCTCTTCCTCCTCTTCTTCATCATCCTCTACATTAATAATTGAATCTTCGTGCTGCTTGTTTTGGCTAATCTTACTTTGAAGGTTACTTGCTATTTCATCAATTCTAGTTCTCTTCTTCACTGGTGATAAATCCAGAGGGAAGTCACCTGACAACTTTCTAGACGTTTTAGCAACAAAATTATTTTTAGAGGATAACCCTAGAATTGAAGTCTGGCTTTTCTTTACAGTGTTGAACGGTGCATTCATTTCTGCTTCACTGTCTTGTGACACACTTGCTTGGTCATTTATTTTTGTCAAGTTGTCGCAAAATGAATGCTTATGTTGCTGGTGAACTCGTAGACCTTTCAAAGTGGTGGTAGAATAGCTACACATAGAACATTTGTAGGGATTATCTGTAAGAGAGTCGTATACTAGTCCAGACTTTTTGCCATTTACATTTCCAACTTCATAGCTTGCCGAGCTATCACTCAAAGAAGGAGGCATGCTATCCGTATGGGAACTGAGGGCATCCCAGTCTACCGTTCCACCTGTGTGGCACTGTTTATGGGCTCCAAGCTTTATTGGGCTTTTGCAGGTGAAGGGGCATTCTTCACATTTGTACACTGGGGCCTTACCAGACAGGTGGATGTTCTCAATATGACGAGAGATGCTACGCCTATGCATGGTGAGGAATGGGCAAAAGGGACACTGAAACCTGTTCATGTACCTTCGGAAAGGAATTCCTTTGGTTTCCAGGAGTTTGTTGTTTTCAGATCCTAAGAGAGGCTCATCAGGCAACCCTGACATATCATGATCCATGGAACTGAAACCATTTTCACCATCCATCTCATTAAGCTCATCATCTGAACTGGAATCATTCAACATGCTGCTTGGATCCATGTCACAACTAGGGTCCATCATGTCTGTCATCCCATATGCGTGTTGCTCTTCCATAGTCATCATGCCATCGTTGTAATGGGGCTTGGTTTTCATTGATGTGTATGGAGAAAACTTAGAAGTACTGACTCTGGGAGCTGTATTCCCCATAGAGCTTCTGAAATGTGCAGTCTGAGCATTGGACATCTCGTGTCCAACAGCATTTTGGGGCATATAGTTAGCATTTGAGTTTGGGCTCTCAACACCCTTTGATGCCAGGTCATGCACATTGGTGCCTTCCTGCTGCCTTAGACTTGACAGTATCTTAACCATGCCACGATGCTTCTTCATCATATGGTCACACCAACGTTCCCTTCTTGGAGTTTGATAGCTACACCATTCACAACAGAAGTTGCCCCTTGATTTTGTTAAAGGTTTCACCATGGATTCTAAGATACTCCGTTCCACTACTTCAGCTGGCAGCTCCTTAACAGCTTCTTGCACAGACATGGACACAGTCTCAGAAACAGCAGCAGATACTGTAGATTCTTTCAGGCTGCTTTTGTGGTACATTTTTTGGTGCTTGATGATTCTAGCACGTCTTGGTGATTTGTAGGTGCAAAACTGGCATGAAAATACCTTCCCAAACCCTTCATGCATCATAATGTTATAATTTGGGGAATTAACAGAAACTGCTCCGGTAGCATGACTGTGAACCTTTCTTGTGTGTTCTATAAGTAGGGTTTTGGATCTGAAGTATCGAACACAATATTTGCACTGGAAGAATTTGTTTGTTGGTTTTGTATGAGCAGAAGCAGTTTGCCCATAGTATCCAGAGCTGTGCGCATAGTAGGTATCGTTTCCAATCTGAGCTGTATTGTGTCCTACAAGATAAAAAAAAAAATATATATTGTAACAGTGCCAAACATACATATTTCTCACAATTTTAGAAGAAAAGAACATTCATAAGAATACGCATCTTTTCGTTTCAATGATATTTCAAAGTCTGGAAAACATATGTGGATTATCTGACACAGAGGCAGCAAATTTGTGCCTAATCCTCAACCCATCGAGAACTATAGTAGACTAAGTTGGTAAACAATCTAACGTTTTGGTGGAGGTTTGCTTCTGTGATCATAACATTAAGATTTTGGCTAAATGGAATTATACAGACCTAAAATAAACTTAAAGCAAGGAGTAGAATGAATATCCTATTTAGTTTATGGAGCTGACCACATCACACACACAAGACAACATGTTGGCGGGCAGCAATTTAGCGATGCTTGCTCATGCCACATTGTTTTTCCCTGGTATTAGTCGGAGGAAGTGGGGAAAGGCTCATTATATGGGTGGCCATCCCTCTTGACTTCCCAATCAAGAGCTTTATATCAGAGAGGGCATCCCCTTGCAATGAATAATAGAAGTACAGACAGTGGGGACAGGTAGAAGGGGAAAAGCGTGGGAGGGAACGGAAAGGTAGCAGAGGGACCGGATGGAAAAAGGGAGTGTGATCCTTTTAGAGTTGTAAAGCAAACAAGATCAGTCACACAGTCAAGAACAAGTGGAAGAGGAACTTCTGTGAAGATCGGGAGGCAGTGCATTCCAGAGAGCGTGACTCCGTAACTTTGACTACTTACCTCAAACAAGTCCAATCCCACAAAACCTGCTCAAGTAAAAGAATCAAACATTTTCTTGGGAAAATAAAGAATCCGGCACACAATATAAAACTAATGACTGTGTTACTGATCCGGTCACCCACAAACCTATGCAACAAAGAGGACAGTTTGTATGCAGTATATGTAGATTTACCAGCTGTTTCCTCAGCGGCAACAAACTCGTTCTTAACATGCGAATAGGCCTCTTCCATCCGGTTGTCAGTGTTGAGATCACCACCAGGTCCAGAGAGGTTGACATTCTCTTCAACAACATCAGTGGGCTGCAGAAAGATAGTGTGAACATCCTGAATATGGACTTTCAGTTCCTCATGGGAATGAGCTCGAAAATCACAACCATCGCACTGCAGGACCTCCATGATTGCCAATGATGTTTTCACATTAGAAGGGTCTGAAATACGTAAAAGAGAAAATGCTCTTATTATAGACCTTACTCCAAAATTAGCATTTACGTTCACCAGTTTCCAGACCGCCAAGGGTAAGACATGAACAGCTTCACTCAGTGCAATGTTTTTCCTTGTAGCCTACACGTATAGCGCTGCACTTGCAATGAGAAAGGCACACCTACAATTTCCAGATTAAAAAGAATAAAGCAGAAGTTGGTGAATTACTCACATCTGGCATGGGACACATCGAGAGCTCGTATAAACACTTACAAAGGAAAGGTAACAAGATATTCAACAAACAGATAGCGCCTACACATCGAACACAGGCACTGTGATACTAAGTGGGCAATAAATGAGACTACCCCTTTACGAGCGGGTCAGTTAAATTCGATCGTTTGCAAACCCACGTGTACGCACGGATTGAAATTACAAGGTAAAACGTATTTAACGCATCCAATAATTATCGGATGCTTTAAGTATCTCAAACTTTGTTAAATTTCGGCAGGTCAAACCTACCGAAGTTTAACAGGGGAAATGTGTACGGTACTCACCGTACCATGCGGATTTTGGTGTGTTAAACACCGAAATCGGCCTGTTATTCCCCCACAAGCGTGTAATAGGAGCTATTTACCGCTCGATAAATAGCGTACCCTGTGGTATCGTTATTTGTCAGGTGCCCTACATAGCACCTAGAGTCGTAATCAGGGCCCTGTAGTCCTCTTCACCCAATGAGCTGCAAGAGCACTTTTACGTTATAATGTTATATCTTTCTTTTGCTCGGACACATTGCTCCATTCTGGCTTGTTTCTGTGAAATCCTTGTATGGCTGTCTGCAGCACAGTGAAAAGAAAACATAGAAATATAGGAAAGTCAACCACCTTGCCTTAAACGGATTACATACTGGAGGAATTCAGTATAGTCATGGACACGTGTACCTGAAGACTCATCTTTAAAACTGTTTTTGGGTAGAGGAATACAGCCAAATTGTGAACATCACGAAAACTCCTCAAAGTGAATTCCTACAAGTTGGTACCTTGTGACAGCGTGAAAAGGTAAACTCCTGCAAGCTAAGACAAATGCTGCTTGGATCTTCCCCCGATGCATACAAACACTTTTAGGGCAGTGAGTTGTCTGAACACCAGTGTAACAAATTACCTCAATCTGTAACAGTAAGAGTACTGATCTTCTCCTCATCAGTAAGACTTCACATTTGTGAAAAAATACTCACTTAATGTACATGAAAATTATACAAAAGGCAATTTAATTTTCAACTCTTTAGTAACGAAAGCAGATTGTAAAACACATGTACTTCTAATTAGCACAAGCCCCAAGAGGTTTGCATAGTTTACACTGAAGAGTGCTACTACAGCCTCCACGTTGAGTTCCAGGAATTTTCAGTCATTGGTATCACACGTAAGTGCTGCACCAGGTAGTCACAATAACCAACATAGTTGGTTAAAAGACATTTACAATTAGAAAATCTAGACAGGCTAGCAATATTTGCTACACTACAATGGAACAATTTGTGGGGTATTCGTAAGAACTAAGATGCTTTGTCCTCTATCTTGATCAGCCTGAAATCAAGATCCCTCAAGTATTTTTAAGTGAGCACTAGGTATTGCTATCTGTTCTTGACCAGATTACTGCAGTGGCCTAATCCCCCACCCCACCCACTTCTTCACCGCAGTCTATTAAACCTGAAAGCAATTTTTCCATGGTGCAGACAGCTCATTCACTGAGATGCAGAAAAAAAATTATACCAGACACTTCTGACTACCCATCCCCCAAGCATAGTCCTTTCATTTTCTGAGCCAGGCGAGCCGCAGCTCTGCAGAATGTGTTTAGCACACTGCCAGGAGACAGGAGCTCCTGCGTCATTGAAGCTTTAAGACTCAGCAAGCTTCCCTTGTCCTGTGATTTTTGAGCAGTAGCCATTTTAGCTCAGCAAGCCCAATCAAAGAGAAGCTTTGAGCTTTCTGCTTGCACACAACATGGAGATCCTGCTCTCATACATTTGATTTAGCAGGATATATGCCATTGGTAGGACACACTAAATCAGGAGACCGCATTTAATTAATAAAAAGATGTACCTTTGCTACCACTCATTTTGGGGTTAGCTGCATCTTTGCTTCATGTTGCTACACATACTTGAATACTTATATTCAACAATGTGATGTCCCCTCCAAATCAATGTCCCCTCTTTTATTGCTTAAAATTGAATGTTTCCCTTCTCCCCTTTTGAAAACTGTACTAGGTGATCGTTAATTAGCAAACATACAACACCAAACATTTAGGAGATACAGATCTAATCCATTCTCTTCGTTGGACAGGTGAGGACAAAGAGTGCCGTGCTGAGGATAGTCAGCAACATGAAGAGAAGCAGAGTATTACATATCCCAACTCGGTGCCATAGATAGAAGTATTAGTCTGCCCTCTGCTCACATTTCTTTTGCGGAACAAATTAAATTTAGTGACATTTCTAGGCTAGACTACATCATCAGGAAAATGAAACAAAGCTGTCAACTTGCTCCATGGAACAAGGGTGAGTTTTCAGCCAGCTTTGTTTTTTTAAAATCTTACAACACTGCACAGTGTCATTGGTTGATTCATGATTCCCACTGTAAGAATGGGCCAACATGAGTCAGCATGCTTAGTGTAGCTGGCTGCAAAACTGGACAGGCTGTAGGGCAACCTCATGGCACAGGGACAAAGAAGATAGATCCCGCAGTCATTGTATGATAGTTACAACACACCACTTCAAAAAATGAGAAAAAGCGACAACACTGCAATCTATAGGCTTATCTCACACAGGTACATGGCACAGACAATAATACAAATCCTAAATGATTGTGCCCATTTTGCCCACACAATAAATGGTCTACCAATATAGACAGGAGTGAGTGGCCTACATGTTAAATTCACTTGGATATAGGGCGTGTTGACTGCTACAATCAGCCTTACCGAATCCTTCAATGTGGGCAATACTCTCAGTATGGGTTGTTCACTGGCATCTCTTGTCTTACAGCTTTCGTTTATAGACCTCCTAAAGACCTCACTGATAGTAATCTTTTGAGAGCTGTCCTAACAGAGGATGTTTTTACCTAACATGCATACATTACACTATTTCTGAACATAATACTCTTAGGGCATTTAAGACAACTAGACGCAGTTATTAACACAACCAAGACAAACAGTATCTCCTATGAAGAATAAAAAAATACACCTGGAGTTACCTGGTCAAAAGAAAAGGGCAAACATTCTAAGAATTCTCTTCTCAAGAAGCTTGGAAAGAACAGCAACACGGGAAAATATCTTGAGAAGCACAAAATCAACTTACTGCCCTTCTAATCCCATCCTAAATTTGTGTTTTAACATTTGATCCTCAGAATCGCATTAAACTGGTCACTCTTGTGAATTCTTTTTTACTTTTCTTGGGTGAAACTCTTGAATTGTTTTGTTACTAAAAAACTAAAGACTACTCTCTACCATTCTCCTGTTTAGGTCTATCTCAATTCGACTATACTAACTCAAGATTCAGGAGACTCTCATAAAATAAGAGATAAAATGTAATCTTACATAATAATCTTTTTGTGAGCACATTCAGGTTCGTATCCTGGAAAGGCAACAAAAACAGATTGTTGAACATTTAAAGTGGCTTTTATGAGTCACTTAACTCGAGCAATGCAGTCATTCTATGTGTAATAAATCTCTCCTCTTCCTTGGACACTATTAACCATGGTGATTAACTAGATCACATTTTGCAGGGTGAGACATATGTGATTGTCTGCTGTTCCTCATCTCCATGAAATCTATGTTCAGATCCAAGATAATATCCAAATTGGTTAGGGTCTGATTTTGAGTCTGGTGGTTATACTCAGGTTTCTGGAGTAGCTGCTACGTCAAGGCGGCAATCCAGAAGTGGATTTTCCTGCACTTTATAGTACATTCTTCCGCACTTTACTGGTGCCACCCAAATAAAATTCAGGTCATTTGTCTTAACAGTGCTAGAGCAGAACAATTGCGTTAATATATACAACCCCTAGTCTCCACATAAAAAATAGGTGGTGGACAGCTGCTTCTCAATACCTTAGGGGGAAATGGTCGGGGAAAATAGGCAGACTGCAGAACAAACATTTTTGTCCAACCATTTAGAAAAAAAGGCAATAGCATACTACAACAAACAAATGTGGTGCATCACAACAATCTCCATAAAGAAGCAAATACCAAATATCTAGCAAACTCACCTTTGGGAAAAGCTACTAGACCCTGCTTTATTGGAACACATCCATGTACTTTCAATTCCCACACACATTTATTTATAGGCATATTACATCTAACTGTATTTGAGAATTCAACGAAGAGCATAGTAGGTACAATGCTAGCAATGCTGGCATAGCGGTGAGCCGATAAGTATACCAAGTATCACAAGAAAAGTTAAATCCTTCTATGAAGCATCACACTTTGCCTTATTTGGCTTACCAAAGACATAATGAACACTTGTGACTAATCGAAAAAACTTAAAGTGTAGAAACCTATTAGATGCATGTGAGTTCTAGATTTCTGATGAAAAAGCAATGGTTCAAAAATACAAAGCCTCAGACCATTATGGCACATATTTTTTCCTTTGTATTATTTGAAAACATCGCTTGACTTGGCAAAAATGTGCTTTGCAACTTGATAAGAAAATTCTAATGTTTGTTAAAACTAAGAAATATCCCTATCACAAATGTGTTGATAAACTAAAATGATGAATTTTGTAACAAAATAAAATATTTCGAATTGTGGAACTATTGTAGTCCCTGATTTTATAGCAAACGTGTGCTATTTACTGTATGTCAAAATTATAACCGTGGTATAGATTTGGAAATACACTATATACACAAGACGAAAAGGTTGCTCTGCCCATAGAACAAAATCAACATTGAAGGACATCATTTTTCATACCGTTTTTGGTAAAGTTAAGAAATGTTTTTTTGAGAAAGTAGTTGTTTTTAGATATTGATCATTCTAGAGATTTAAATATATTTTGCACCACCCTTAGTCTTACACCTTCAGATCATATTCAAATCTTTCTTGGAAATGCAATATCCATGATATTATTTAAACTGGGAAAAAATAAATAACTCTTACTAACAATTATTTATCAATATTCTTTTTTGATGCAGACTGCAAGTATTTTAGCCAATAGACTTATAGGTAAAATTAAAAATACTGTCTATCCAAACCAAGTGTGCTGCTTAAAAAAATATGGTGCAAGGAAGGTGTGTCACAATATCAAAATATGAAATATGAGCTCTATAAACTTGCTATAGACTGTGGAAAAATATCTGGAAACATAATACCTAGATCTATAATACTCTGACATAACAAAGCTTTGCACTGGTTTCAACAATAGGGTTTACTACCATCAAATAACCATAATGTCTAAAATTGATCA
Source organism: Pleurodeles waltl (assembly GCF_031143425.1). Taxonomy (NCBI): domain Eukaryota; kingdom Metazoa; phylum Chordata; class Amphibia; order Caudata; family Salamandridae; genus Pleurodeles; species Pleurodeles waltl. Next base: position 392,790,141 of record NC_090437.1, read on the forward strand.
AACTATTTAAATTTATTTGTGAAATAAATCAATATACAATATTCTTATGGGAGAATAAGCTACAGAGAATTGGTTCAACAATAAGTAAAGCCTGTCAGAAGGTCAATTTCCAGAAATGATCGAAATATCAAAAGGGATGCATATGTGAGTTTCCAATATTGATAAAGATAGTCCCCGTCCAACTGTTAAAAATGAAGGAAAAAATAAACCAACCTATTCTCATCAATTCTATGTAGAATATAATCCTCTGCATATAAAATTAGTGGCCCTTTAACAACTGAGCAATCCTGCCTGCAGAAACACATAGTAAACAAATAATAATTGATGGTTGTGATGTGCTATTCAAAATGGTAACCTATCGCCAGATAATTCCTATACTAGGGATGATACAGTTGGGTACAGTCAAAGGTAGTTGTTTTAATGAAGGAGATGAATAAAGAGACAGATGGTTTAACCACCACTTGAAAGAGTCATGAAATTATGTGAAGGTGTCTAAATTAATGTTTTATTGAAATGATAAGGGGTGCTACTGAGCAGATTATAATTGTAACAAGTTGGGTGCTAAGTCACTTGTGTCAATGTTGATGAGTCTGTTCCGTATGGGAGTACATGGTGGCTGGTCTCCCAGACTCATGCCCCAAAGTCTATCACCAACTTAATCTTGTCTTCTCTCGTGTGGTAGGTGCAATACATTTTGCCCCAGTCATTATCGTGTAAATCACTTGTTATCATTAAAACAATACTAACATGTCAAACACTAAGTACTGCTAGCAATAAAATAGGCATATTCCTGAGGGATCCTATAATCATCTAATATCACTTCTACACAATAGGGCTTTCTAACTGCACCCAAGGGATAAATCAAGCTTTTAAATTTTATGCATTTTAACTTAAAAATTATAATTATTTTTTTTTTATTGGGTCATTAGTTGGACTAAAAGTTATATACTTTAGATACCTAAGTAACAACGTATCTATGTCAACACTGATACGCGCTTATTTATCTCTATTATCTAATAGAACAAAAAACACTTTTCAATACATTTTGGATAGGCTGACATCATTTACACAGATAAGAAAACTAAGAGCTTAATTCTTAGCTTTACAGTCAAAGCTTTATATTTAAAATGTAAAATATACATGGTTGAATACACAGATTCCTAATCAGAAACAAACTTAGAGTTATACTTGATAGAAAGAGGGATAAATAAGGTGGCAGTACAGTTTAATTCTAGTTCTTTATCTGTGTTACTTTTCTCAATAACTTGAATTCACTTCTGGTATTTCAAATAAGTGACCAGCAGTATCACAGCGTTATCCTGCTGGTGGGCAAAACTCTATAACTAGGTGTGATGAGTTTAAAATATTAAGGGGTGGTTCAGGCCAATTAAATTCAAGGTCTTTAATCAAAATTGGGAACAAGTAAGTGAATGTTTGGGAGGATTGCATTGTGGCGTCACCTAAATCCAAAAGTCTCCCCTCCTACCAGAAATTGCTTTAGCTTAATAGTCTGCAGATGAGGGCTGTGCCAGCTTCAAGCGAGGGCCTATACCAAGCAGAGGACCTTTACCAACTGGTATATCCTGAAGCAGAAGGGCTATAGTACTGTTAGACGTTTCCACCCATTGATGACATAGGCTTCCAAAATAAACAGAGGAATAGAAAAACAAATATTGGAATGATGCCAAGTTCTAATGTGAGGATAATCATGGAAAGGGTTGAAGAGCTGATAGGTTTCGCAGTTCAAACACAGAAGAAACAGGTAATTATCCGGAAAGCTAAGAAGGAAAACCTAATTGTTCAATGGATGTGAAGAATTAAAGAAATGGCCATAACTGAGGAATAAAAGTAAAAATGCATACAAATGTATTTATAACACCCAGGCCCACAGTTACTACCTGTTGAAATCATATTGCAACAAATTTGACGAATCACTGTGGATCACATGCACACTATGCCCGGTCTAGCTTGCTGCCATGGGTGCATCATATGCCTTGTTTATCTCGAGGGCAATATCATGCTAAAGGTTCACCTATCAGTTCTCTGGAATTAAGCACAAAGAAGGCTTTATCAAGCTGGTAAGGACAGTACAAAATAAACAACTGCACACAGTATTTCTGTTCATAAACAGTAGTAATCACTATCACAGGATGATTTTCTTTTGAGTATTTGCCTAATTGTTGGAAATAAACAGTTGGAAATAAACTTCAGAAATCCAGAAGGGCTCTCAAACTATCTTGCTCCCAAGTTACACAGTGTAACATATCAGACAAAAAGGGGGAATCGCATCTTTGAGTCAAACCTCTTTGCCCAGTTCTCCCGAAAGTTGCTTTCCAGGGAACGCTCGTACAAAACATTACCGTGGCCCACACTGATTCAATGCTTTCATCCTGTTGTTGCCACACAATTGAAGAAAAGTAACCTAATCACTACAACTACATATGGAGTATCTCATAATTTCATTCAGAAAATGCCCTTTCCAAACCTTCAGAAATACCCTCACCAAACAAACCTGTATATATTTATCCTACATCGCTGTTACCATTAGTTGACTTTTTGCTTGTAGTCTTTATCAAATGAACTGTTTATTTCACGTTGGATAATGTGTGTTCCTCGATCAGTATTTTCTAGAGTTACCTTTAAAACCTTTGGGCGTTTTTCAAACTACCTCCTCTTGCTGAGAACCTGACACTTTGGACCTTGAAAATATTCATTGACAGCTAGTACAATTAGGCAGCTGCAAGCCCTGTTACAGCGTTCGCTCCCTTCATCTCTCTCTCCCTCCACATAAGGGCAGCAACTGCTCAAGAAAATTCCGTAAGAAATTACCTCAAAACGTGTCAGAACATGAACGCCACTTTTCACCCTGTGAGTATATCTTTCACTGGTTTAAAATGCCTTACTGCCTTATCCACAGTGAAAGAAGGTGATAAATACTTGCTCTTCCCTTAGGTCAGGAGGTAAAGGAAATAGTCGACGGAAATGGTTAAGAGCGAGCAGTGGTTCTGCAACAGAATGTCTAGTAATGTTCAGTCAGCTCTATTAAAAGGAAGAGCTGCATAAAGATCTCCAGAGAAGGAATGCTCCCAGAGATAGCCTGTCAAAAACAGGTATTGTGTCATGGAAGAACCTGGAAGACTAGCATGTGCTTTGAAAAATATAAATGAACGACGTCCTGTTTTCTCCTTAAAGTAAGGTAATCTTTCCTGTGGATTCAGGTCAAGCTAACAGCAAAGATCTTTCAAGCATTTCTGTGTGAGGATCAGTGGTTGCTCACTGCTATGGATCAGATTACACCAGTGCCTGAAACACCACTCCACCTCTTCCTTCAGCACAGTCCACTGGATCTGAAAGCACATTTTTCCATGGTGCAGACAGCTCCTGCATTTAGAGCGCTGACTCGCAGGGAAAAAAAAAAAGCAGACCAGCCACTTCTCACTACCCATCCCCCAAGCTTAGTCCTTTCTCCCAGTCCGGCGAGCCACGGCTCTGCAGAATGTGTTTATCACAGAAGAGGCAGGAGCTCGTGCGTCACTGAAGCTTCAAGCCTCCAAAACCCTCCCTAGACATCTGAGCTTTGAAGAGCAGCCATTTTAGCTCAGCCAGTCCATGCACTGAGAAGCTCAGAGCTTCCAGCTTGCATACAACATGGAGGCCTCATCCATCTGATGTAGCAGGGAAGAATCCACTGGTACAAAACAGGAAATGTATCTTAAAAAAGGTGATTTACTTTTTTCAACACAGAATTAGCTGATTCGTTCAATTGCCAGTTATGCCATCTATAAATAATTAAGGCTGCGAAGTAACCTTCATCTCACCTTAACATTCAATGCTTTCTGTGCTCCCTTTCTAACACAGAATGTTCTTCATTTACTGCATCATTAATAACCCTATGGTAATCTGGGTATGAAAATGTTGCTGAAAAAGTCAGTGACAAGAACAACAAAGGTAAGCTGCAAGCCATAACACAGTTCCACAGAGTGAAGCAACACAGCAAACCTGAGCAGACATAAAAATCCCACAGTTGCATAATGGCAGTCAAATCACACAAAAGACTGACAAACTCAGTTAGACTGGTCAAAAGAAAGAGATATCCTTAACAGGATATCAAAGGAGAAGTGCAAGGGTGAAATTCCAGAGAAAGTCATCCCTGTTTGAGGTGCTTGTTAAAAGTGACATGCACAACTGCAGTTTATCTGAGTGCTCCAAACGAACAACCTTTGTAATACCCGAGATAGAGTAGACAACACTGTTTTTTCCACCTCATTTGCTGAGGAGATCTTAACTAGTAACAGTCTATCAGCAGTTTTTGGGGTACAGTAGCTGCAGACTAAGAAAGAGGCCTACAGACCTCCATCACCAATCTAAATTAATTAGAACTACTCTCCCGGCATCTCTGTTTTCTCTATATGACTAAATTTCTTTTTTGCAATCATTACAATGACGGTCATGGAATAACTATCTTTGGAAGAAGTTTGGAGCAAGAATGATTGTGATCACTTTTTTACTTGTTGTTACAAATTGAATGTAATATGGAGGGGGGATTATGGTCTCAGAAAAAAAGGGTAAGCCCATCACCCTCTTCTTTTGTATTTTTCCTTCTATTGTAGTGTGAATAGAATTCCCTTATCTTCCTGCTAGAAAGGTGTTCCTGGAGTTACCTTAATACAGTGAAAAAGAAAATCACTAGGACCTCCAACACATGCTGGGAGAAGTACATGCTTACTCTGCCCAGCAACAGCTGCAGATACTCAGAAGTGCAAAACCCTGCTTTAGCTATGCAGTATAGAATGTCACACGTATAGTATGGATTATGGGTTGCAGTGGCCAGCTGCAGAACAGCCCCTGAAAGCAAGTATGTACCTCAGCTACCCAGTAAGTTACCTGAGAGCTGCACCATCATCAAACCAGTGGTGACCCACTTGAATTAATTCCTGGATGTTGAAGCGTTAGGTTACCCCTTTCCCTTAGTGCTAGTTACAAAGCCTCCAAGAGTGCTGTAATGTTCTGCTGCTAAACCGATGCTGTTAGGCCCTCACATATGCTACAGACTGCTCTAGGAGTCAAAAGAAGCTGACCACCTATAGGGCCTCGCCATTCATCATCAGAATTCAGAAGAGGACTGCCCAGGGCATCAGTTCTTCAAGTATACAAGTATCATGTAGCAGTGATTCTAACAGGCTCCTTTGCATCACCAAACAGTTTATTTACTTTGTAGCACCCAACCCCTCCCAAACTTCCCATCCTTTGTTCTCACTCATCTCCACCTGACATTGCATGTTTACTATTGAGCCACCAGCATCTTGGACACGACAAAGGGGAAGTGTTCTGAACCACTCTTGGGAGGTGGGCCGGGGGTCTCCTGGACATGCCTTCATCTATAGCGAACAGCATTAAATATATTTAACTGCTTCTGTGCCCATTTGTCTTTGTGGGCTCTCACTGAATCTCTTCAAGGGTCTTAGCCAAGCCTTACACTATCTCAAACCCTAGACTGGAAAGGGTTGATCTGGTGCCACTGCCATCTTGGAAGTCAACTGTTATCCACCTTTTAAGTTCTTAGGGAACACTAATCCAAATCTGGGAGACTGAATAAGTCTCTCTCATCAAAATATTGTTGTAAAATCAAGGGTGAACTCCAGGAACCAACATAAACATGTTTTAAAAAATGATTATCAATGTTTTATTATTGTTGTTTTTTGATGAAGTCCACAAATCAATTAATGATCATGAAGAGTGTTGCAAAGGCAATTCGCGTTGGTCGGCATATTGGGAATCTGATATTTTCTCATAGCACAATACATGTTAGTATTTTTCAATGAAGCAGGATTGTAATCTTTACCTACTAGGAATTGTTTACAATAATCCTAATGATCACAAACATGAGTGCTAGTTACCAATTTTGTCAGGAAGACTGGTAGACATGAATGAAGAATAACATTCGTATATTTTTTCCTATAATTCAATTGCGATCCATATTGTTTTGTAAGCAACAGTTATGAACATTACAGTGACTGCATCATTAACATGAATGCTTACAGTAAGTTTTAACACAGGTGTTCAGTTGTTGATAATTTGTGATTTGTATGATTTTACAGTTTGTTTTAAATATTTACCACACATAATTTAAAGGTTTTCTGCTAGGACATAGACCAGCTTTCCTTCTATGGGAGAAAGAGAGGCCTTCATGGCCCATCAGATGGCACGCAGCTCCAGAAGAGTGATATAGTGCCTCTGCTACACTGGAGACCAAAGGTCCCGGATTCCACCTTGTCCACTTGACCTCCCCAGCCCAGAGATGATGCATCTGTCACTACTGGGAGCTCTGGGTGAGGCAGGGAGAATGTCTTGCTGCAGATCTGGTTATCATCTACCAGTCACCACTGAAGGTCCTTGGCTGCCTCGTCCAAGAAACAGATGGTTTCTGAAATGCATCTCTAGAGCAGAGCCCACTACAGACAAAGGTTCCACTGCAGAACTTGCATGCGCCAACGGGCATGGGAACCAGCACAATATGCTTGGAGACCAAGAAGTCTCAGAACCAGTGAGGCAGAACACAGGTCTCAGGTTAAAAGACCAGTATCATACCCTGAAAGTCCCGGATTTGCTGAAAGGGCATAAAAACCTTGATAATCACTATGGCTAGGATGACCCAAGGAATGGAATCCTCTGTGTTGACACCAGACGGGACTTTTAGCCTGTTAATGGAGAACCCCGGGGTGGACAGCAGAGACTGCTGTCTGCCGGTGGTCTGCAACTTACTAATACAATATTACTTTCAGCTGTCAATTGTCAAGGTATGGCAATATGCGAACCGTCTACCTGCGAAGATGGAGCACAACCACCATCACTTTCTTAAATACCCAAGAGACCAAGGTGATATCAAAGGGCAGGGTGGCAAACTGAAAATGTGCCAATCCCACTGCAAACCGAAGAAAGCGTCTGTGGGACTGCAGGACAGGCACATAAAAGTATATGTCCTGCAAGTCCAAGGACACCATCAAGTCCTCTTGCTCAGGACAGAGAGAACCTGCACTTTTGAAGGAAAGAACGCAAGAACCCAAGATGTAGACTTGGTAGGAATCTACATACACCCAGACATCACTTTAATAAACGGGGTGGTGAATTGTCTTCATTATCATAATCATGTGGAATGCTTTGAAGGGCCTGGACAGTGTCTGAATCTGATCCAAATAAAGCTTTGAAGACATCATCTAGGATCAGTCCAAAGATTGTTCCTGATCCAAAACTGGTGTTAGAGTCAAATTGTTAATCTGCATCACAGGAGAGGCTGGATTCCAATGGTCCCTTCAGTGAAGGTGTGTAGATATTGGCCAGCGCTGGATAGGTAGGGGTCACCAGGGTGCATGAGGCCCAAAGGTACCGAAAAGGGTGTCAGAATTATATGAAAGAGTTGCAGCATGGTGTCTTTAAATGACTCCTCATGCTGCAGGGTCGATGTTGGCCTGGAAAACTATAAGAACATCGACATCAGTTTAAGAATGGGCTCTGAGACAGAGAAATGTGTCAGAGAGGGTTCCTTCGAGTGCAGACTGTGTGACTTATTCCCAGAGTGGGAGTGACAGGGAGGAGATGATTTCCACTTGTTCTTATATTTATAATAAGATCTGTCTATCAATTTTGCCTTGCACATACCCAAGGATGGTAATCTGGAGTGGGATAGGGACCAGGACCAGCAGCAGAAACACGCCCAGGGGATTTGGAGCAGGAGCAAGCCCAAGACACGGAGAACAATTTGCCTCGCTTCTTGTAAGCTTTACCTCATAATCATTGACGTCCTTTGTTTGCATCAGGGACACACTACTATGAGTCATAGCGGACCCTAGACACCACAAACAAAAACAGTGGCTATCTATGGCTTGCATCGGTTTCCTCTAGTTACTGCACTGTTTGAGGTGTATTGTCTTCAGGGAAGAAATTTCCCTAGCAGATTGCCATCAAAAAAGAGAATATGGGGACTAGTAAAACATCAAGAAAAAAATGTAGAAACAGAGCTCTGGACCCACAAGCAGGATTGGGAAAGGGCACACAGGGCCATGTATGGGTCAGTTCTGGGGGCACTGCGATGGTGCTTCAGAATCAGATGGAGCTATCTGTTGGCGCACAGAAGCAATTGCTAAAAAACCTCCAAACTAAATCTGGAAACTAGAGTAAATTCAAAAGGTGAGGAACGTGCAGTTAGAATTATCCATTGGAAAGCTGCAGCAGCTTCAACAGTGCCAGAAGCATCGAAGCATAGCTCAGAAGAAATTATCTCCCATGCACCAAAAGAGGAAAGGAGGGGAAACCATAAACATCCCAGATGTATAAAATGTAGTGAAGCATTGTAACATCAAAGTCTTCATAACACACTGGCAAACTGAACAGACCAGGGCAAAGGCAGAAGAATAAAAAGATAAGTGTCCGAAATTGCCGGATTTGATAAGAGGCAACAAAGAATCAGACTGTGTTATAGAAAAGAAAGGCATGAGACAGAAGAAAGGAGGTGAGATGCAACTCCACTGATACTCTTCCACTGTATTTTGCCCATCCTTCACGTCTGAATACTTCAGCTGGCCCTCCAGCCAACAAGACCAAGGAACTCGGGCTGAACTACATAAAGTCTGCAGTCCAATGGATCTAAGGAAATCCTTCCTTATCACTTATATTCTACAGGCTTAACCTAAACAAGTTTTCTCCAATGTTAGCAACCTTAAATGTTCAATGCTGTCAAAGTCGCCCCAAATCCATCAGGATTAATTAGCACTGTTCAGGCCAGAGTCTTAGAAATCTGGATCCTCACTTTGTATAACAAAATAAACTGCTCAAATCAGGGAGTTCCTACTACTATCTTCAAAATCTTCTGTTGTTAATCTGATTTTTTTGTTTTTGTTTTTACCAAGTCTAAACGATTTGACACGCTGAAATCAAAGAGCATCAAAGTCACTGCAAAATGCAAAGATAAAACCAATTTATAAAATAATGCTGTTGGCCATGGGTGACCTATCAGAGAATGGGAGGGTCACACACTACTGCAAGAAGAAATATTTGGCCAGTGCTACATCCTAAATGTGGCCTCGAGTTGAAACGAACATCTAAAAAAAAAAAAATGATATGCAACTCAGAGCCTGACTGAATTGAGGACTGTAACATGTTCTTAATTATACTGTGTAAATTCAAAGAAAATGAGAATAACTGAAACCTATTTTTAGGCAGTCAAGTAATCTACCTCCTATTATTTATACAGTTGGGTCAGAAATAACGGGAAAAAAGCAAATTTAATTCTGTTCAAAATTATGTTTAAAGAAAAGTAAAAAACAAAATACAAGAAAAAACACCTGTGAATCCTGTTTAGGCAATGTAGGCCACGATTTACAAATACAAGTGTAACGTACGACTCTCATAAGGTACAACTAAGTCTTTTTTTTCCAGTGACACCAGTTCAGGATAATCACTAACATTCCCCCAAATAGGTATAACTGGAATCCATTAAAGAAATCACCTAAGGCTATTTTCATGTGCATCATGTCTTAATCCATAAATAAGGGTAAAATATGACAGCTTCTTTGGAAATGCACACAATTTAAAATATTCTAATACCTCTTGTCATATTTAAAATATTTTCCTAACATTCAATTTCAGCCTCTACCCCTCCTGTGAAAATTGGAGTGAATGGAGCTCCTTCCCACAAAACGGTAACAGATGCACCTGGATCTTCTTTTAACGAGTGTGGGAATTGCGCTTAAGATGTTTGTTAATATCAAAATGTTACAACTCAGTGGGTGTGGACCACATTTGCATGGGATTTCCCCAACAAATCCCATCTTAAGAGGAAAGCTGAGGACACCTAGTTTACCCTGATTTAGGTATGTTATGCACTCCTAATTCACTGACTTACATTAATTTGTGAATATGATGTAACTTATGCAAGGGTAAATTAGACCTATTTACAGATGTCAAACAATCCTAAGTCAGAAAATGTTCTTTGTAAATCAGGTCCATGTTTTTAATATTAAAGCAGCGACCAAAGAGACAAAAGTAGACAATGGTAAAGAGTGCAAGGGTAGAGAAAGTGTGAAGATGAGGAATGAAGGTACAGAAGGAAGAGACTGTAAAATAAAAATGAAAAAAGTAGGAGAAGGAGGGGAGAAAAAAATATTTGTATACACTGGTGAAAGACAGTAGATAGGAAATCAACGTGTACCCCTACCAGCAATAAAAGATGGATGTACGGTAGACCGAGGGAGAGGCTAAGGGAGAGAGAATTAGCTTGGGAGGTAACAAAGCAGCGGAAAGAAAGGATGTAGTTCTGGGGTCCCTGAAAGAGCAACTTGAAAAAAAGCAAAAACGCTAAAGGTCACCCAATGACAGGGCTTGGGAAGTGAAGGGAAAAGTAGCTAAAAATAGCTTGTAGATAAACAAAACAAAGAGAATTCCTTTTTAAGACTAAGGCATTTACAACTTAAAAATCATGCATCAAAGACAACTCCATGAATTGGTTTCCACCAAATAGTGAGTGCCATTTATCTTAAACATTTCAGTTAGCCAGTTTAGGTGAAATGATTTCCCAGAATTATTGTTCTATGAATTTTGCTTTGTATGTAATCACATACAACAGTTCTTAATATGCAGTTGGCCTTAAGGGGAACTCCTTATTACTGCTGCAACAATGGCACAAAGCGATCACTTCATCTCAGAGGAAACTATATCCATATTATATGCTGAACCAGCAAAATTATTATTTTGTGCAATGTCCATGAAAGTTCCATTACTGGTTAGCCATAGTTCCATTATGTCTTTATCTCACTGGCACAGTAGTCAACAGCAACTTTAATGAGTATTTATAGCATGTTTTATAAAATATCAGTCCTTCCCTGAGTCTTAACTAAAAAGCAAACAGACACTGAATTCCTGCTGGTGTCCTGTAAATTTGAAAAGCTTCCCCAAGACCCCCGACAATTAAAGAGCTCTTAAAATTAATGATCTCTTAAAATATTTAGGGCAGCACCCACTGCAAAATAAATGGTGGAAGCAAGTTAACTTAAAATGTGACAAGAGAAGAAGACCGGTCACTTTAACCTTGTCTGAAAGTTTTCACTGTTAATATAGAATATTTAATTAATGAAAATAAAATTGGAAAAGGTAAAGGTCCCTCAACATACTATACAACAGAAGAAAGCTGCAACAACATGTACTTTCCATATATTCACATTTTAGGTGGTACAAGAAATGGGAATGGGTGAATGGATGTAGCCTCCTTGAGCTCCAATCATTGCTTCAGCAACAAAAGGTCTCGTAATGTACAGTCAGCGCTTACAAGAAAATGTTGCATCAGGATTTCATGAGAAGGAATGCTCCCACTGTAGCCTGTTAACAAAACATGAGGCATCTAAGAACAAAGGAAGACTAGCATATACATAAAAATAGAACAGAACTAAGTGTCTTGTTTTTCTCCTGAACAAAGACAATATTTCCACTGGATTATTATAATCAGCAAAGAACCATGATCCTCCAAACATTTCTGTGTGAGCAGCAGGGGATGCTATCTGCTCTGTCTCGGATCACTGCAGTGCCTGAACCCGCACCCACCTCTTCCATCAGCACAGCCCATTAGACCTGAAAGCAAATTTTTCCATGGTGCAGACAGCTCCTACATTTAGAGCACTGAGGCGCAGAAAAAAAGAAAACCAGACTTCTCACTACCCATCCCCCAAGCTTAGTCCTTTCATTCTCCGAGCCAGGCGAGCCACGGCTCTGCAGAATGTGTTTATCACTCTGCCAGGAGACAAGAGCTCCTGCGTCACTGAGGCTTTAAGACTCAGTAAGCTTCCCTAGTCCTCTGAGCTTTGAGCAGTAGCCATTTTAGCTCAGCAAGCTCATGCACTGAGAAGCTCTGAGCTTTCAGCTTGCACACAACATGGAAACCTCGCTCTCACATCTGGTGCAGCAGGTAGGCGACAGGATATTCCTGGATAAAATGTTTTAATGTAGTCCATGAAAGTGGGGTATTTGCTTTCATTTCTCAAACATGAATCAAACAATTTCTAAATAACTAATTTGAGGTCCTCTCCACCCCCTAACGTGATTCGCTTCCTTAATCCATGTAAACGTGTTTTCATGAACCCATCCGGCACCTTGAAGAGAAAAAGTATGTTTCGAATTCCAACTCGACCCCATGGAGAAAAACAACAGTGTGGCCTTGAACAGAGAAGAAGGGGAAAGGGAAAGGGAAAAAACGTGTCCTGAATGCCCGCGCTCTCTTGGGAGGCGTTCTCCTGCACGCAGAAGACATACCATCTGACACGGCTTGCCAGATTCCAAAGTCGAATGACCTTTGTTAATCACCAGCCAGCCTGTCTGCCTCAGCAAAGCCCTGCCAACAGACACACCCTTCAACACAAAGGCTGCAGCCATTCCTTTTAAATGAGGTTCTCTGAAAGCTTCATTGTGCAGCGGTGAAGAAAAAGGCTCTTCAACTGTAAACCGTTCACGCAGCAGGGCAACAGTGGGCTAAACAAGGTAGCCCTTGGTTCGGACAGCCTACTAGATAAACACAGGAAACAAAACGTCTTACCAAAAAAGAACCTTAACTGGCAGTGAAAACAACAATTAGTTTTACTAATTTCAGATAAAATCAGATGTAACCGTTAAATTAATGCCCAGGTACAACCACTTTGGTACCAAGGTATTCCAAGCTGATCAGGACATAAATGTCTAAAATGTGCAACTACAGTAGGCTTTTGAACAATGCTCTTCAGCATGTTCCAGCTTGTCACATGGGCTGAGTGTTATCTTCTACTCAGCAGCACATGAAGGAGAAGAGATTAATCTCACAGCACCTCAGAACACCAGCATGCATCAGTGGCAGTTGAACGGCCTCCAGCTTTTTGCCTTAACCCGTTCTTGGTTAGCTTTGAACCTACTTAGCGTGTGAAGAGTACAGTCTGACTTTAGGAAAGGAATATCTAGAATTTCTGAACGAAAAGGGTTTCAAAATTGTACTAGTTCAGTTTAAGGAACAGAGAAAGAGAAAACATCCTAAATATGTCCATGGTTTCTATCCTGTGATGAGACAAGCCTCAAATCATAAAAAAGGAAAATGAGAAACAGATAAGTCTATTTCTAATGTTTTTTCTTTGCCAGACTTTATTGATTTGGGTTATTAAATCAGTACAGCTAAAAGAAAACAACTCCTGAGACCATGCTACTAAATTAGAGTTACGTTCTGCTGTCTTTCATTATTATTTTATTTAGTTATAACTTTGTAGTGCACATAGATTAATTGCCAGAACCTGTAAGATTTGAAGTTAGGAGGAATCAAGGTAAACAGTGAATGAAGGACCTCAATGGGATACTGTTGAGTCACCACCCATGTCAGGGTGGAGTTAGTTGCAAACTAATCACAAGCTGATTGCATGATAGAGGCAGGCAGTAATGCTGGTGTGTATACAATGCCTCCTTCCAACTTGAAGTGGGTTCGACTATCAGCTACATAAGTTCAGTCAAGAGGCACAAACAGAGGTTAACAAGAAGACATGAAAGGGATGAAGTCAGAGGCACAAAATATGACAACTACAGGATGAATTTTGTACTGCTCTAATATAAACCTTTTCGCTGCCATTGGAAAGTAAGCACTGGGTCCATTCTGGAGCTGGATGGGCAACTATAGCCAATTCCTTGGGTCTATAAATAAGTATGCCACAAAGCACAGTGTTGTAGACTGCTAAGACATCGAGGATACTCACTGATGTTTTCGTTTGATCCAAGAATGTAACCTTTGTTTTTTTTTTATATTAGCCTTGAAGTTATCAGTGGCACCTGGGTGACTGAATCTAGACCGGAGGTCATGCTTTAAGAGGATTAGCTCAACATACTCCTGCAACTGTCTTGAGGCCTTGCTTTCCAAAATCTTGCTTGCTGGGTAAATTGGTGTTCTGCTGGCATTTGTGGAGAATATTTAGGCCAGCTTATTCTTCAGCAAAGGCTTAATAACCGGTCAGATGAAATTTGAGATCTACCTAAAATGAATGAAGGATTTGTTTTCTGTTGTAGCTATGCCAGGTTCACACAATTGACATTTTTGTCTTTTGGGTCAGACTCGTAAAATCCTTGGTCTTTGAAGGGAAGCTAGTGAAGGTGGCTTGAAGCAGCAGTAGATAACAGGGGTGTTAATCAGTTGACTTCTGGACATGGATTCCTGAATAGTCTTTGCACTTGAAAAACACTAGGAGGTCATTGTGGAGCTAGCAGATTGCAGAGGGAGTTTTTTTGCAGAGCCTTTGGACTTGCAAATTCATGCCAGATGTTAAGAACCTATCTGGCTTGGTTTCAGGCTTTACTAAAGAATTTGTGGGACAGGAATTTTGAAATCTCTAGACAGCTTTATGGTTGTTCTTTCTATGCCTCCTGCAACAGAGTTCTTTTTCGTATGCCGTTCACTTCTTCTGGTTTCTTTCCAGGGGATTACTTTTATGCTTTAACTTGGCCATTTTACCTCTGTACTATTTATTAGTGGCGTTGACACCTGGCTATAATGTTCTGCTTCTGACTAAGGAAAGTGTGGCCTGTATAAAAGAAATATTGTGGTAGAGATTTTCCAACAAGGCTTTGTGACTGGAGACATTTAAGGAGGTAACCTTGGTTGTATTTTAGGTTGCCTTCAATTTCTCACGGCTTATGCTTTTATTATACCGGACTGAAAAGGATGCAAAGTCCGGCTATTGGGGAAGGGTGGAGCAGTAGGTGAATGGAAAATTTGGTACAGCAGAATGAGATTATGGAAATAAGAGTGTTCAGACAACAAACACAAATGCACTGAATACATAATCGTATAACCAGTTAAACACGTCATTCTGTTGTCACAGTTATGTCACAATTACAGTGAATGTTGGACTCTTTCACAAACATGTCAATATTTTTTAGCAAAATAATGTTGGAATAATAGCTCTGATTAACCAATATTTCAAATTAAATCAAAGAAAGCTATTTTCGATTTTATGATAAAAGCATATATACACAATACAAAACGTGAAAAGTTAAAAACATAATAAATCTAAATGAACGCAAATGATGCTAAGGTATAAAAATCGACATGTGACAAGGTCTGATGTTTCCTCCGAGTAATCATAGACATTAAATAAGTAGACATAATACAGCAAATCAGGGGCGTGAACAATGCCTATCAAAACAAATACAGGACGACATTGCACAAATTTATATTCACATAGACACAGTAATAAAATATACTTCTTCAAAGCTGTATAACATTTACAAAACAGAAAAAGTTCATAGTACTTTGGTCTGACACATTGTCACAATGGCATTTGACAGCGTTATGGACCAATCATTGACAATGGGAAAAGTTGCCAAACGATTAAATACATCCAGGCTAAATCTTGATAAAAGAAATCAGTGTCCAGTGTTCTGCACAGAATTAAGATATGGCTGTATATCATAGGTTACCGACATACTTTGATTGTTGAAGTTCTGTACAGGGGAAAGACAAGCCCGTTTCAAAACTTTTCTGCAAGTTAGCATCAATGTATACGGAGAATTAAAATATTCTGGGTGCCCCAGATCAGTGCAACGATTATTAATAAAATTCAACCAAGGGATTTGTAAGAATTGGGATGATTTAAAACAACCCCAAATAATCTCACAATAAAGAGTAGTGGCTTCTGAAGTCCAAATTTTATGCCAAACAAGAAGTGGCTGAGATCTAGCAGCATCAGTTAAAAAAAGTGACTGCCAGTTCTGAATGGTATATTACTGAGGCACTGAAGAGATTCCTGAGAGAGGAATTTTCCACAATCTGAAGAGACTGGCAACTGCTGTACCCTCAGATTTCAGCCTGTACAAGGCAGTCGACAAGCAATTGGCCTTGTAAATGGTAGCCTTTCCTTAGGTGGCTTACTGCCTAGTTTGATTGCGAAATTGGAGTGCGCTGTTGTGGCCTTCAAAAAATATAATTTTCAGGTGTTAATCCCCTGGCCCCAAGAACCATGTTTCTCAAACAAAATGCCCAAATATTGAAAAGATGAAGTAAAATTAATCTTGTGTCCCCACTCATGAAATCATGACATTTCTGCTGCTTCCTCCAAAATGAGCCCTAAATCTTGCTGGTAATCAGTACAGCAAGAGAATAGCCGCTGCAAACCCAAAGTGTGTGGGCCGTAAGAAATGAGTCGTCCACTTATTAAAGGGTTGGGACAGGACAATGGGGGAGATCTGTACAATTATCTGTTAGAATTCTGCCTATATTATTGATTAGGGTGAACAGAAAAGGGGCGAGAACGTACCCCTGTCTGACACCCCTCTTTACAATAAATAGGTTAGAACATTCCCCCCTAAGGTCGTATAGCATCCTGGCCCTACTCCCAGAATACATCTCCTTCAGAAACTGGATGATGGATGGGTGCACACCCAGCTCTTTCAAGATAATCCACGGTTTGTCATGCACAACACAACCAAATGCGCTGGATAAATGAACAAACTCTAAAAACATGCTGCCCTGTTTGATGTGTGTGCACAATATAGAAACCATATTTTAAATTGGATGCAATCTCATTGCTTGTAGATCAAGCCTCTAGTCTATCCAAGATGAAGCGTGCCACTGCTTTCACCATGAAGGCAAGAAGTGAAATTGGGCGGCAGCAAGCCAGTGAGGAACTGTCTCCCTTCTTGAAAATTGGGACAATAAGTGACTCTGACCATGTACTCAGATTACCAGTGGCACTGGACTCTCCCAACACATGGCTTATAAGGGGACCCAGAGAGAGAGAGAGACACTGCACTTAAAAAGGTCGACGGGAATGCCATAAGGGTTTGGTGCTTTCCCACCTTTGCTAGCCAGACGGGCTCTGTTCACCTCCTCCAAGGAAAATATAAGATTAGGAGTGCTGATAGGAGGATCTACAGTAGCAGCAAACGTAGCATGGGACGCTTCTCGACATGCTACTTGCTGGGATTTATACAGATTTTGCTGAAATGAGTCACCCATTCAGCTTCCGTGATAGCAACCTCCAATCTGGGTGCAAACTCTTCTCTAAGATAAGGGCCATTAATTGTCTGTCAGAACGCTGTGCCATCTTTATTAAAGCTTGCATCGAGTAGGGCATCCCATGCTTCGTCCTCTAGGGCTTTTTTTCTTCCCTGTAAGGTAAGTCTATAGTCACGTCTCCTAACCTGCACCTCATGTGCACAGCTAGGGGTTTTTTGTAGGGCTTCCATTAGACAAATTTTTTAGCCTTTGTGCAGGTTGAGTCAAACCACCCTTGTCTGTCCCAAATAGAGAGTGCTGTGTCTATTTATAGATAGGCCATCCTTAACCCCCTATGTCATTTCAAAGAATGCCTTAATATTACCACGGGGCTAGCTGTTTCATTTAGGCATTTATCAAAAGTCCTTCTATGTGTGGAAACGAGCCTTTCGATAAAAACATTGGAATTAATCTGCGACCAACAACAACAACAACAACCAGCAAGGCTGTTGCGAGTAGCAATCTCAACATTATCAGCAATGCCTGATTCAACATTTATTATGCATGTACAGCAAATAAATCCAGGATTTTTCTACTTCATAACTTTCAAATCACCATCCCTTTCCAGACCTACCGCTCCAGGCTCCCATCAGCCGAAGCGGTATCCCGTCATACTAAAATTACAAAGACACTCCACCATTACAGAGCCAGAAATTAACAGAAATCCAAACCTGAAAACATTTTGAATGCTAATAGAGAACATTTCACGATATCTCAAAAAATGCCAGTAGAGAGAACATGCTATTTTTTTCAAATACGTTCAGATCCAAAAATGTAATACTCTAAGAATTACAGGATGAGAAGTACATACTGCAAAAAAATCCTTTGTGGGCAGGCTGCCACAAGGAGACTTGAATCTTACTCAGGCTCTTCACAAGTCTCTGATAACCAATATGGTTTTGACACGGTACTTGGCAAATGTGCCTTCAAAAACAAGATGAAGATCACTGCACTCTTTGAATTGCTAAATGGATTAAAGTGTAACTTCAATTTTTGTAAAATGTTACTGGACAATATACAACTTCAAAACCCAAATCCAACAAGTTCTCTCACATATTTTAGTTTTGGAACAGTGGATTTACTGATGAAAAAGTCAATACAGAACATAATTTTTTGACTTGTTTTGCAATAGGATCTCTTGCTTCGGAGATCATGCTATGATTAAATTGAGCAAATGCTAAGCAAAAAGTTAAAGACAGTGGAGGCTCTCCAGGAGCTGGTAAGCTTCCATTGCAAGCTAAACAACAGGTGAGTTAATGTGATGGCTTACAAAGTTAACTTCTAAGGCCCTCATTAAAAGTGCCTTTTTATTCCTGATGGAGCCAATAACATGTTTTACTCACTCCATTAGAAATTATGAGATTCGGGGGAAAAGTGAGAATCTCCTAACTTTCTCTGGGTGAAAGTCTGGCTCAAAATTAAGCATTACCAGAGGAAACGGACCCGAAATCACCAATCCCCCTGGCAATTGCTCATTTCCTAGTGGACTTAAAGGTCCCAACTAATAAAAGAGGCTAGATGTTTCCTACCCCGAGAATTAACAGTAAGCCCATTATCACTAACTCTGAGAGTGGGGAAAATTTGGCTCAGGATTCCCATGGCGAAAGTTGCCTTTGTGTAGGAAGGCCTATCATACCAGCTGCTATTCTGAAGATCAACTAAGGAAGTGGAGACGTTGAAGTAAAGATGAATTGAGAAAATGAAGAGAGCATTTCCTCCATGGAGAATACTCTATAATCTTTCTTGTGAGACAGCAGCGTCTGTGCATGCTTTACACCAAAACAGGAAATGCAAAAAATGGGCTGACGTAACAGGAATGTTATTTGTGAGCATGGTGCTATTTACTTACTGTAAAGAAGGTGTGCAAAAACAACAAGGTGGAGACGTTGAAGAATTGTAATTTAAAACAAGGTATTTTATTTGAGGGTTGTGAGGGTCAGCAAACCAGCAAAACAACTCAGGGCATCTTCCATTGTTTCCAAAGGTGGAGAGGGGGGCAAACAGACCAGAGTTGAGTACGGGTAACTAAGTGTACAAGGAAGAAATTCCTCCAAGAGAGAGGGAGGCTACCTTAAAAGACAATAGCGCTGCCTGTTCCTCAACCCCTACCCAAGAACTTTCTAACAAAATACATGTTTGTGCTCCTTTTATCGTCCATTTATTTAATCGAAACTGAGTCCTCTGAACAGTACAACTGCAACGTTTTGGCACAAGAAAACAATTACAAGTTATTAGGTACTCTGTTTGCCAACAAGCAGTTTAATAATTTCCATAATGAATAAAACGTCATCGTGCAATAATAAGCAATTAAACTTCTCTTGAAAGCTAAATCTCCCAATAGAAATCCATGCAAGTCCCTCAGCTTAAGGCTAAGCAAAAACACCTCATATTAACAATGCCCATGTGTGGTTATTGGTGAACTTTAAAAAACCAAGTCTAATACCAATTAGGGCTAAATCTTTGCAGCACTGCCTCCTCCTGGCAGTCATTAAGTATGGAGTGAGAAAGATACTTTTAACCCTATGCTGCACGCACAGGAGATCTGCGACTCGCAGGGTATTTCTGATTTGTGGTTGCTTTGAGTTTTTAAACCGAGTTTTGTATAGTGGAAAATGTTCAAGGGATTAAGGGCCAGATGTATCAAAAGGGTTTTACCCATTCTGTCTCTATGGGAAAATGCGTTGGTACATATGGCCCTAAATTCTTTGCTCCAGCCGATGGGCTGGCTCTTCCACTTGCAGTACATCTTCAGGTGGAGGATTGCTCTGACTAAATACGTCACAACAAGAAGAGGAGGATTGTGAGGGGCATTGTTTTATTTTGAAAGAAATACCCTGTCAAGATTGTATTTTCAATAGCCAAATACAGAACAGGCTCACCAAACTCACAATATCATGTTTCCAGAAGGCTGTGTTCACATTCTTTCTACTCCATCGTCAAACAACAATAAGTTAGCAAAAAATGTTTCTATTAACCAAGATGCACATGCTTTTTGCAAATTCACTCTCTTCTTGCCTGACTGGAAGGCAAACAAGGGAAAAGGTATAAAGTGTCCAATTCAGACTTCCTCTGAAGATTTGCTTTCTTTGCACAACACCTCTTCCCTACAGAGAAACAGTACATGCTGAAGGCCCAAGTTCCTACTAGGGGAGGCCTTAGCTTCTCATGTGCGATAATCTAGCAATATTTTCAGATGCCTTTAGGATGAGTCTCTGACCGAGTATGATGCTACACTGCCCATCTCCTGCACCTAGGTTGAAAGCTGTGCCGACACTGTCTTCAAGTTAGCATTATTATTTTGAAGGAAGGAAAGTTGTTGATGTAGAATTCTTTTAAGGAGGTGAAGAACGCCTTCACATTTGTGATGCAGACCACTTTCAAGAGCAGTGATTGAAATAAAGCAGAGAGCCTTCTGCTAGGACTATAATCGATTCACAGTAAAAATGAGGGTGACAAAGTGCACATGAGCGCTACAAATAATCTAAAAAATGATTTCAAAAGCTAACACCCTCAAAGATTAATGAGAAGAGGGGCTGAGAGAGGAGAAACTTACAGCAAAGATTTGACCCACCTGGGCATTATCTTCAGATATAAAATAGCTTGTGTGCCACGAATACAGGTTTTCTTTGAGGGTTAGACTCTCAAACCACAATGGTAGTTTAAAAAAACCTCAGCTACAATGTATCACTTTACCTGATAGAAAAAAACTGAAACTAAGTTCAATACTAAAAGACGTGATTAAGTCATAATCCATGGAACTAAAAGGTTAACGTTTTAATATTAACCTCCTCCATGTTCCAAAGCTGCGTGATCATAGGTAGATCAAAGCCAATTTAAGTGCACAAAAACATTTGTAGGAGTAGTGCCACATATCCCAAACTCATTAAATACCAGAATATCATATTTCATGCCAATTTTGTTTAAATCAATAACTTCTCCCTTTAGTGTCCAGCATACAATGGCAATAGTAAAACACTAGGCTATTCTGCTAACCATGTTGCTCAATCCAAGTCACATCTAGTTCCTTGTCACCAGAACAGGAAGACGTTTGGGTGAGGAGGAAGCAACAGTGGTCAAAATGTAGCAGAGCAGTTTTTGTGGTATGTCCTGCAATTGACCAAGGGAGGAGAGCTAGTGTCACTTGTGATACTGAATTCTGATGTTAATGTTCAGCAGCCCTGAATACCTCAAGAAAAGTGTTCATGGCAGAATATAAAATAAAAGGCTTACACCCATTATATTCCTGTTACACTAAGTATCCTATCTTTCAACCAGTGCCACTGGATGTTATGTAACCACCTCAAGCCAAATGCATCAAAAATTAAGATTTCCTCCAGTGGAAAATGGTCCCTGCACTACCTCAGCCCCCAGCACCCCAAACAATTAGTGCTTCCTCCAACCACTGATAGCAATAAGAATCCGGTTGTGTTTATGGGCTCCTACCTCTCTTATACCTCAGAAAAACCAGGTTACCAATACTTCTCTTAACACTAAGAGGAGCTTGTAACACACCTTCTCCTATCCACAGGGTTCACAGTAGTATTGCTTTAGCTCTCCCAAGCCTATAATGTCCACAAGGAGCATATCTTGGCAGCCCAGTACACTGTAGACTTCTTTCTATCCTAAACACCACCGTAAGAGTTGTACTACATCTTCAAAGCAAGACCACACCATTCCTGACCTTCAAACGTTTCATCAGCTCCCCATGACCTGGTAAATCCTTCTGAATTTCATATTCAGTCCTTCTTGGTGCTGGGCCAACTTTCCTGCAAAAAAACAATTCAAGAAAGCCCTCTGGGCAATATACTGACTCAGAGCCTTTTTAATTGGCAAAAGTACTCATCAGTAATTGTCACCATATCGATATTGCATTGTTCAGCACAATTGATATGCATATGTGTTATGTTATCTTGATTTGCATAGTGCACTAATTACCCAAGAGGGTATGTCCAGGCGCATGGGCTGGTGTGCCGGCTTGTGGTCCCCAAAGTGCTTACACAAAGAGCCAGGTCTTCAGCTTTTTGCAGAACTCAAGAAGTGAGGAGGTGGCTCTGATGTGTTGAGGGCGGTCGTTCCATGTCTTTGGTGCGACGTAGGAGAATTAGCGACCTCCACTTCTGCTTCTGCAGATGCAGGAATGTGTGCGAGTGAGTGAGGCAGAGCATAGGTGTCTTGTGTGTTGGTGAAAGAGTATGTGGTTGTTTAGGTATCTGGTCCTGTGTTGTGTAGGGCTTTGTATGTGTGTGTGAGAAGTCTGAATTGGCTGCAATTGGGAATGGGGAGCAGGGAAGCTTCCTGAGGTGGGTTGTGATGTGGGTGCAGCTTGGGATGTCGAGTATGAGTCTTGCACCTGTGTTCTGGATGGTTTGGAGTCTGTGTAGGAGTTGTTTTGAGATTCCAGCGTAAAGTGTGTTTCCGTAGTCCACCCTGCTTGCAATCAGTGTTTGTGTGATAGTCTGTTTGGTGTTCTGAGGCAACCATTTGAAGATTGTTCGCAGCATACATAGGATGTGGAAGTAGGAGGTGCACACTGTGTTGACTTGAGCTGTCCTATTGAACTTGTCTAGGATGATCCCTACACTTTTTGCGAGGTCTGTGGATATCGGTGTTGGTCATAGCCCTAACGGCCACCAGGTGGAGTCCTATAGGAAGGCCTTGTTGCCGAAGACAAGTACTTTCATCTGGTCGCAGTTGAGCTGCAGGCAGTTGGTTCGAAATTCTGTCTGCTACAATGGTCATGCAGTTGGTGAAGCTGATTCTGGCAGTGATTGTTTGAACAGACAGGAAGAAGAGGAGTTGGGTGATATCGGTGTAGGAAATGACGATGAGGTCTTGTGATCAGATGTTGCTGGTGAGCAGTTTCAGTTATATGTTGAAAAGGGTGGGGCTGATGGACAATCTCTGTGGTACTCCACATATCATTTTCTTGGTCTCTGATGTCACGGGTAACAGTCAGACCCTCTGGGTTCCTCTTTCCATGAGGCAGGAACATATCCACCTGACAGTAGATCATTGTATGCCAATCTCTTAAGAGTCTTCTGATTAGGATGTTTTATGAGTGAGTGTTGAATGTCACAGAGAGGTCAAGCAGGATGAGGGCCTCCGTTTCTCCTCAGTCCAGGATGTTTCGATTGTCATTGGTGGCCGCTATGAGTGCTGTTTCGGTGCCATGATCCTTTGTGAATCCTGATTGAGTGTTGTCTAAAGGATTATGAAGTTTGAGGTGGGTTATGAGTAGCCTGTTGATGGCCTTCCCAATTACAATGGCTGGATAGGGAAGCAGGGAGATGGGTCAGATGCTGCTTGGTTGATTTTTGGAAAGCTCTGGTTTTCTTGAGGAGGGTGGTGATTTCTGCAAGTTTCCATTCGTTCAGGAAAGTGGCAGACGCGATAGGTGTTGATGTGGGTTAGGGTGGTGCTAATTGGTGATGTTCTCAGGTTGTAGTTGTAGTGGGGCCCCTGAGTAGATGTTCCACATGATTGCCGCTGGGTCATTTCTGGTGTGGGTGGCCATTCAGTCAGGTGGCAGTCTTGGTTGGTGGTGGGTAGGTTTGCAAAAGTTCTCTGGGGATGTGATGGTGTGCGAAGTTGCTGTAGATGGTTGTGATTTTGCTGTGGAAGAAGTTGGATAAGTTGCCGGACAGTTGTTGGGAAGCAGCGATGTTGGTGATAGTGGCTGAGGGGGAGGTGAAATCCTTAACGATCGAGAAGATGATCTTGAAGCTGCTGGAGCTTCCTTCAATACAGTCAACTAGTGCTTTTTTCTTGGTGTCTCTTATTTGCTGGTGATAGAATCTGAGTGCAGCCTTGCAGGGAGTTCTGTTCGTGGGGGTGTGACTGGCTCACCATTTACTTTTTAGCCGTTTACAGTGTTGTTTAGTGCCTTGGAGGTCTTCTGTATACCAGCTGATCTGCTTGTATGATCTACTATGCTCGTTGGGTTTCAATGGGTCCAAGGGAGTCTGCGCAGTTCTTGATCCAGTTATTGTTGTTCTGGTCAAGATTGTCTGTGGCGTTATGTTGAACCGTACTGAGGATGCTGAGCCCCACTTCACCTGTGATTTTGCACAAGCTGCAGCTTTGAATGCTGAACCTGGTAGGGGTGTTGACTTCTGGTGTGGTGATTTGAAAGTGGATGATGAAGTGGTCGGTCCATGTGAGCTGTGTGGTGGACTTGTATTTGATGCCATCGTTTGTGGTGAAGATGGGTTCCAGTGTGTGTCCTGCGGTGTGTGTTCTGGGAAGAGCTGGGTGAGTCCATTGTTGCTCAAGCTTTCAAGGAGTGCTGTGGAGCAGGGGTTGTTTTGGTCTTCCAGGTGGAAATTGAGGTCTTTGTAGATAATGTAGGCTCAGGAGTCGATGGTGAGCAGAGTTGGTGATTAGGTTGATAAAGGTGGCTTGTAGTCCAGGAGGCCAGTAGGCGGGGGTTAGATCAAGGTGAAGATTTCTGAGATTTGCAGCGTGAAATGCAGTTGTTCCATGAAAGGGGTGGTGTTTTCTGTGGATGTTGTGCATTTGATGGATTCCTTTTAGATGATAGCAAGTCCTCTTCCTGGATTGGGAAGGAGGTCCTGAGAACTAGCTTGTAGCCTGTTGAGACTGCAGTGGTGATGTCGGGAGGTGATGAGGGGTTGATCCCGGTCTGTGATAAAGAGGATGGCAGGTGTGTCGCTACTCAGCAGGGTCCATATTTTGGTTATGTTTTTGCTGAGTGATCATGTATTGAAAGGAAATGCATGTGACTGGGTGTTGACATGCAGATTTGCTGTGGTATAGGGTGGGGGTGTTAGCATTGTTAGTGCTTGTGTGGCATGTGTGTTGGGAAGGGGTGTTGAGGGCATTGTTAGTATTTGTGTGGTGGTGTAGGTGTGTGGCTGCTAGAGACCCAGTAGTGGGTGCAGGTGAAGCTCCTAACATGGCGTGAGGAGCGGCACAGCAGCAGAGGAGGGAACAACGTCCAGGGTCCAGCAACCAAAGAAGATCTGCAGAGTATCACTGGGCGGTGAATGAACCATGGCTCCTTGTGCTGGGTGCAGTCCAGATGCCGCTGAGCAGAAGGCCTTGCCTTTGCTGTGCCAGCAGTGCATTCCCTGCATACGTCTGTGTTGCAGCTGCCATTAAGTAGGTCCTGGATGAATGGAGGAGTGCATGGTGCTGTGATGTCATTTCCTGTGCTGAAATGAAGTCCTTTTGCTTCGCTTCTTTTAAAGGAGTTTTGGCGTGAAAACCAATAATGTCACTTTCTGTCCAGTTTTATGATGGGAAATTCAGTGATGTCATTTCCTGAATAGGGGGACGATGTGAGATTCAGTGATGTCCACTTCATGTGCTGATGGGTGATGGGAAATGAAGTTTTCTTGCAAAGGTAGCACCAAGTCCAGAATGCTACTTCTTGCCTTTCACACCACACCCCAAAGTTTCCAAATAGATCATTCTATGACGATAGACATACCAGGTAGGTTTCCCACAATTAAGACAGATATTACACAATCAGTGTACTTTGTGATCACACCAGTGGTAGTAATGTGCTATATAAATGACAAAATATAACAGAAAACAGTGAAACGCTAAGCAAGCCTCCATGCAAGCACCAAGAACTACACAACAGACTATGAAAACATGTACAGGAACGAATGAACACAACAAACTATCCATGTCATACTGAGTCACACTGCAAAGGACAACAGTACTTATGCACACATAAATGAATTGCTAACTATGCACAAGCACAATTCACTTTAGCTAACAGCAATCAGAATACTCTAAACATGTATACATCACTTTGGCATATGGAATGATTCATGTCAACCCTGTTTGTGGTCCCCAATACAAACAGAAGGGAAGGGAACAAACAGAGATCATTAAGTCACCCCATACATCTTACACAAACACCAAAAATACTCTACCAGCGGGAACTCTGACGATAAGTACATAAAATTACAAGCACTAACAAGTATCAAACATAAAATCTATATTTCTGGACAAATAATTAAAATACGTAAGTATATAAAATAAAAAAAAAAAAAAAAAAAAAAAAAAACGCACATTTGCACTACAACCCCTGGATTATTCATTTCCGAACTGCATAAGCAAAGAAGTACACTGAAAGCAATGCAGTTAATCCCAATCACAAACCGAGCTCACCAGACAAGCATAGCAATTCCATAAACAGTCAACACTTTGCAAGAGTGGGATGAAGAGGCTGAAAGTATTTGATAGTGAATATAAGAGTCATAAGGTCGATTCAGGTCTAGGTAGGCTTGGTATTAGGTGCGCCGACATTTAAAACACCAGCCAATAGTTTTTAAGTTGAGTTTCGGGCACAGGGACTCATTCTTTTACAAATAAAACACTGATCATGCTGAGGAAGCAGACTGCCATACTACAGGTCAGAGAGGCTTCATTCACATGACCCAAGGATTTCAAAATGTACAAAAGAAGGACCTGTGTACAGAAGTCACTCAAACAATAAACATGTGCTTATTGCTTCTGATCAAATCAGTTCACCGACATTTAGAAGAGGAGGAAATGGAAAAATCCTGTCTGTCTAGCACACCAGGCCCCCACCTTCATCCAACACTGACTGCACTGCTGTCTTAAAGGTGCCTCTCGTCATACTACATGAGGTGCCTCTCGTCATACTACATGAGCCACTTCTGGACACATCAACTTCAACATGGATATCATGAAAATTGATAATCCTCACATGAGCTCAGATCCCTTTAAGGCAGTGGTCTTCAAACTTTTTAATGCTGAGCCCCCCCTCCCTCAGAATGTTTCACAAGTATTTTATAAATATGGCAATGTTGAAATATGTCAAGACTTATTTGAACATTGCAGTTAATGACTGCTACCTTTTTTTAAATGCAATTACATGTCTCTGCTTAAAACAACGCACTGTTATGTGTATAATGCTTCTTTTGGCCAGAGCCTGACTTGAGGCTCCCCTAGAGGGGCCAGCCCCCCAGCTTGAAGACCCCTGCTTTAAAGGCTTCCACCATCTTTATTTAAAGCAGCATACAAAGCCAATTCACAGGGAAGCTTGAGATACTGGACAGAGAAAATATTTACCAAAACTTCATTCTGCTAGTCATTCCAAGCTTTCTCACAATAAGCGGACGCGACCCACCTAAGATTTAACAGAGCACTGTGGTGAGAAGGACATTTTCCAGTTGCAGTAGCTAAAGTTAAAGTTAAAGTTAAAGTGGCCATGTTACCTACAGCCCAAAAGTGAAAAAGTTACATTAAAAATAATGCTTGTTCACAAAATGTAATTTGCATTATACCTTTCAAAATTGTATTGTAAGGTGAACTGAGCCTACAGAAGCTCCACAGCCTTTATCCAGGCTACATCAATGTTTATATCTATTTAGGGCTGCACAATTAAATTCTGTAGTTCTCAAAATTATAATATTTACTTTAAATTCACGCGATTTCCTGGATGTGCTGTTTAAATACTTTGTCAACAATGTACTGTTTGTCCAGTCCACAGCAAAATAGCTATTTTCTTATCTGTAAATGGAGCCTTTCAATCTAGCTACAGTTAGCAGTGGCATTCTTCCGTCTGCTATGTAGCATCTTCGATTATCAACACCAAATGCTGTACCTAGTACATGAAATAATCCAAGCAAGTCTTTAAACACGAGGCTTTCCTTACAGCAATTTTTTTTTTTTTTTTTAAGTTCTATGCTATCTTTTTGCAATAATTAGAACTTAAAGTGTTGCAACATTTAGCTACACTAAAAATATATAATTACATTTTGTGAACAATGGTCTGACAAGCAACCTACTTGAACATGCAGTACCCATTTTTTTTATCTGAATTACTTCTAATGAAAAAATCCATTGTGAAATCTTTTGCTAGCAGTTTTGTGGTTGATGTAATTTCAGAGTTTTGATATTCAAGCAGTTTTCTCCTTTGTTCATTTATCTAACAAACTAAACCAGAAAAGTGATCGTTTTTGACAATATTCTAAAGTATGACAATTTCTACAAATATTAGTTTAACTGGCCAAATGCTACTGAGGTTAGTGTTGTATGACGGAAGAACGCAGGTAAAAACACTATATGCCTTTACAACACATTTTTTACTCCTCATTTTTTTTTTAGCACACAAGCTTTTACCTTGCATGCAATTACCATGCATTAATAACCTAACTAAAGTAAGCATTGGTAAGGTAAGTTTACAAATATAAATGTTGATATATATTAAATTTGTATCTTTTTTTGGGGGGTGGACTCTCATACTTACATTAAATGCATGGTAATAAATGTGTGGTAAAAGCCTACACGTAGTAAAAACTTGCATGGTAATAAATGCGTAGTAAAGGCACTGCAATGTAAAAATCGTGTTGTAACGACTGTTTCCCTTTTCAGATAGTCAGGAAAAAAGTTGAGTTGCCAATGTATAAATACAGAAACATTTTAAACCAAATGTATGGGAGACCTCTGTAAGAAATCTACAATCATAAATTCCAAATCTGCATTAAGTTATAAATAGCCAGTGGCATGCATGATAAGTTATGTTAACCACCCTTTTCTTTAGAACGCATCTGGAACGTTCTTAAATAGTGCATGCAGCCTGTAGAAATGTTTGGGTACTGGGGAGGGGCTCAATAAGGGCCAGGGGGTTGACTATCAAGAGAAAATCTTAATAGGTGAAATCTATTTTCTCACACTCACCCTATAAGTAGCCCAGAAATAGTCTTAGACCAAAAGATTATTGTTCTGTGGCACATAAAAAAATGTTTAACATAAACACCCAGTCCAAGGTCGATTTGTACAGTTGCCATGTGTTACTACTAAACAGTCTCTAAAAAGCCAGCTCAAAATTAATTGTGTACAACCTCAAAAGCCTAGATAATGTTAAGGTTGCAGCAACCAAGCAGATCAATTATTTCAATCTACAGCACTTAGTGATTGCCTATTACAAGGCCATAAAAAATACCTTCAGAAAAGGAAACGTTCAGACAAGAATTGGTCTGCATAACTCTCAATTCTACCAGACAGCACACTGGAGAATCTGAAAAGGGCAGCAGCAGCCTCAGGTTTGCAGAAGGCACTTCAGAGTTAGCACATTTTGCAGGCCTTGTCCCAACCTTTTGCATCGTTCTTTAGCCGAGTACCAAAAAGATTCACCCTCGGTAGTTTCTAAAGATGCTGTCCTCCATATAGTAAGAGAATATGAGGCAATTGGCATACAGAAGCACAGATAATAATTCATCGTAATAATATATTTCCTCCATACAAAATATTGGCCGTTCACTTTCACAGCTCCAGCTTCCTCAACTCTGTTTTCTAGCCACAAAACAGAATAGTTCTAAATTTACTAATCCTATCATCCAAGTATAACAACAATCTGTCAATATTTCCCATATTGCATCAAAGAACGAAAAGACACATTAAATCAATGTATGCATGCGAGTGAGGGTTTTCAAAATACAAACCAAAATACAGTCACATAACACAAACATTCATCGTGATCTTAGAATCGAAATACATTCATAAACAACTTTCTGTCCCACATTGAAACGGAAGGAAGTCACAAAAATAAAAATAAATATGATTTGAGTTAATAAAAAAAGATATAAGACATACAATTAATATTACTATGAAAAAGAGATAAAGCATCGGTTGAAACATTAATCCACATTTAAGGTTGACAATGTTCAATTCCAGAGTAGCCTATAGTATCTAATTGTTATCTGGACTAGAAAGCAATGTTGTTCATTTCGAGGTAGGTCCATCTCTTCTGAATAAAAATAGCTACACACATTGCTCAAGTTTCTGACAGCATCTGTTACTTTGCCTGAATATGACCAAAAATCTGCCCTGGTGTATTCTGTGTAATGCTGTGCTGTCAAAATGAAGTTTGAAAACATTAGGTTCCTGTAATCCTCTTGCACAAAAGAATGCCATATTTTTGTTTTCGGACTAGATCAGGCAGGCATTAAGGTCGGCAAACGTGCAATTATCCATGTAACAGGGTCGATGGCCAAGGCGGTAACAAAACGGCCCTAAGGAGGAACAAATGTAAAGCATTTACCAATGACGACAAAGGATTTTTGAAAGGCAAGACCATGAACAAATGACAGTGATGGGCACGGAGTGGGCGTGGTTAAAAGCCCACAGATAGATTACAACTGGCCAGGGCGCTTGCACGCTCAACCTTTAAAAAAATAAAAAAAAAAAAGTGATGGATTAACTACTGGACTTCAACCAGGCACAGTTTGAGAACCCTGTGTTTTATCCAGTGCAAACAGCATCATGTCCTTAATACAGGTCACTTCAAAGTTTCCGCTTTCAAATACTTAACAGATCGGATACCACCAAAAGGTCGCTTTCTAATGCTACTTTTACACTGGGCAAAGTCTATGGCATTCACAGCAAAGTACCAGTTGACTACTTATTAAAAGTTACCTAAAAGGCATATTTCTTCAATATGCTTTTTCTGGACTGGTTTGTTTAAGTGCCTTCTTTACCTTTTTTATTTGCGTACTACTTATGAGGTAATATTCATTTAAGCAGGCATTTGTGCTTCTGGGTTTATAGTTATGCACCATAATAATGCCTTTATGCAAAGGCTGGACAGACGTTTCAAATCAGGCTGGGAGCCCTGAATTACGTTTAGCATGACACTTTACATAACATAATCACTACAATCACTTAAGTCAATACTCGAATTCCCAGCCTTCCCCTTAAAGCAGATTCCAAGTACAACATTGTTGGGTAATGAAACAAAAAAGTGCTTTTTGACTTTCCAACGAGATAAAGTTCCCACAAATTATGATTCCAGCCTTACTGTAGCATCCTTCATATCAGAATGCGTTCCAGGAAGCATATGGCAACATAAATAGGTCAGCCACTAACCAAACAACAGGAAACTGCTCTGGAGAGCACACCCTACAGGGCATTGCATAAGGAACGGGCACTTCAGAACTTCATTAATTCAGTGGAAAAACATTGAAGCAAGGGATTTTCCTAAATCTGCAAAGACTTTATCGAGATCCTCAGCAAAGCTAAGATTCATACTGTGTAAAAAGTAGCAAATATTTTTTTAAAAATTAAATATTTACTTTTAATTGCCCACCCATCCTGAAATACATCCATCAACTCCAAGCTAACAAAAGCCAAATAGAGTCAGTTCCACTGATGCATTACTTTACATTAAGTACCAGAGAAAACCTTGCAAAAATACATTGATCACTCTTAAAGCAGGCTACATTATCAACACAAATAAGTATAATAGCTCAATCAAATATGAAAATCTAGATAGAGATACAAGAGGTCACTAGATGGCAAACACAAGAGACTTTTCTATTTGAAACTCCTCATGTATGAGGTGCTCTTCCATAATAAAAGAAAATCTGTCATGCACTCTGCTGCTCCTTGGAGTTAGACCCAAGTACACCAAGCCCCTAAAACAAAACAGATAATTAAATTAAAATACTTTGCAAAATGAAATAAGATAAATGTTAAATTAAGAAGCCAACCTGGGGTGTGGCCTAAACAACATGGCAGACTAGACATGCCCTGTGCCATAATACTGAATTCTGAAAATATTGGGCATCTCAGTAGCAATGGATTGCTGAAACCTGCACTCTGGGACACCTGGATGGAAGGCAAAACCATGGGTGCTAGAGGGGGCAGTACACAACTTCACAGTGATATGATAGGGGGCTACGCCCTACATTTGGGCTGTGAGGCCTACTGTCAGGGAAGCAAACACTTTGGGAACGGTGAGGCTGGCTACAGCCAGGGCACGTTTCTATCAAAGGAGTTGGAGGCAGCGGCTATTGGAGGAGCTCAGGTATTGGAGGCGGCTGCACTTGCTTTCGGGCTTAGGAGAGGCGGAGCTGCCCAGCAGAGCGACCGGTGTATTATGAAGCTGGAGGAGCACAATTTTGTATTTGCATAATTAATGCATTTATTAGTAAAATGTGATTTGCACTGTAAAAATAACATGTTCATATTAACCATATAATTTGTAGTAGATGACCGCATTTAACCATCATAAGCAGCACCAGAGTTAGCATGCAGTGTAACTCAAAGTTAGCCACATCTTGTTGTTATTTTGAATGTTATATTTTACTCTTTTAAGGCTGAGAAGCCCTCACATTTCATTTCTGTATGTTTTGCACGTTATGTTTTTTTCCACTGAAGAATCAGTTTTTTTCCCCAGATGCCTTTTCATAGCTAGTGAATAACTAAGCATTAACATTCTCTCGTCAGAGACCTTAATTTGGTTTTCTGAAGCCAGGACCTTATCTAATTTGCCTAACTAAACGCCCTTTCCTAAACCACAACTACTTTTTTAGAATACGGGTTTCCTTTATGGAACATACTTTTTGGATATTTTGTATTCTTTATGTAGTTCTTGTTAATGTTCTGTTTTTCGTTACCTTTAAATATCAGCTCTAGGACCATTTACGTCTGAAGTAATGATGTTTAAATGTGGACAATTAATGAGTTAATGACCTTAGTTTAACTAAAGTGGTTAATAAATCTTTATTACTATACATATTCTCTTGGTTTTTTCAGGTGGCACCCACTGGTCTTCACTGTTATGGAAATATATGTAAATGACTGCTCCTAGATTTCTCTCCACGTATGACCAGAGGTGGAGTTTGTATCATATTTACATCAGATGTTTGAGATTTAAGAATCCCCAGTCCATCACTGCCAACTAAACCACCGCCAGAGCAGAGAAAGAACACCCAAAGGTATCACCTTTGGGTGTTCTTTCTCTGAAATGGTGGAGACTAGCACTGCAAACATACCCATCCCCTGCAAGCAATATAAATTGGATGAGGTGAGGGCTGCCTATTGAACAAATGGAGCAGTGAATGAGACTGGGACTGTGATGGTAACTATTGGCCCTTGTCAGTGTCTGAGCAGATGAACCCCCCACCGGGCAGATGGTAGTGAAACAGACTCCCAATTTTTAAAAGACTGTGCTGTTTCCCACCTGGGGATAGGAGAAGTGCTTGTATTGTGGATTGCTGACAGCAAAAATAAGTGCAGCTACCATCTGATGCTGTGGCCACCTATTTCTCTTTAGCACCATTATTGGATCTGCAAAGTCCATTATGAGACAGCGGTTTCCTCCTCCAACCCCTTACCCTGGCGCAGTGATGGATGGATGGGACGGCACAGTGAGCTGCGGAGCTCTTGAGTAAAGAAGAATAAGACACCTTCTGCTGCTTCTGGCTGCAGTTCTCTCCTGGACAAGGGCTAAATTGGTTACTGAATGTGACTGAGCAAGGTACATGAAGCGCGACAGAGGCAATTGTTTAAAGACAATGGGGATAAATATGGAGACAGGAAGAGCCCACACATGTATACAGGTGCAGAGTATACTCTGGTCTTCCTGACAATCAGCACACAGAGGGAACACTGATGAAGGCCTTAGAGGGCATAGGTAAGCCTGATGCCATTTAGGGTGACACTGAAGTGCTCTGTGAGGCATTAGAATCAAAGACTGACGTGGTAGCCACTGACCTGAACTGACCTCTAAGAAAGGGTCATGGGACAGAGTGTTCAGGAAATGTAGCAGAAGGTTGCAGAGTTCAAGTCCAGAATGGAGGTGCTGGAATCAAGATCAGAAGATGTAGAGGACCTCTCTCTAGAAGGAACATAATTAGGAGCATAGGGTTTCCTGGAAACGTAGAAGGCCCTCCATGGAACTATTCATGCTTGAGATACTGGGATTTCATCCAAGGCCTGCAGTGGCAAGGTTACTAAACTACAGAGAACGAAACAATGTTTTGCAATTGGCAAGGAAGTATGGTGGTTACGAAGTGGAGAGGAGCAAAGCTTTTCTGTACCCTGACTACCATCTCAGTCCAACGATATAGAAACTCCTTCCTCAATGTTAAGTGTAACCTAGGGACACTTAGGGCCTCATTAAGATCCTGGTGGCCAAATGACCGCAAGGGTCACAGTAACGGTCAGACCGCCGCCAATGAGGCGGTCCAAGCTCCATATTACGACTGCAGCGGTAGCACCGCAGTTGGAACTCCAGCACCACGCTGCAAGCACTGCTGTCTTGGGGATAACAACCCCCTTCTCTGCCAGCAGTTTCATGGCAATAGCACTGCCATGAAAAGGCTGGCACGTGGTGCAGGGTCCCCCCTGGCCAGCCCTGGCGTAATGTTCACTGTCTGTTTTTCAAGCAGTGAACAATGTAACGGGTGCCAGTGCACCCTATGCACTACAGCATTGCTGCCGGCTCTATTACGAGCCAGAGACAATGCTGTAGGCCGTTTCCTGCTGGGCCAGTGGGCGACGCCCGCTGACCCAGCGGGGAAACTCATAATGGGCCCCACGGGGAGGCCGTCACACTGGCGGCAACCTCCCCGTCAGAACTTCAGCAGGCGGGCTTTTCCATACGCTGAAGACATTTTGAGGCCCATAGTCTCAATATCTTTAGATGTACCCAGCTAAACTTCAAGCTGTAAATGGTGGGAACATGCACCTTTTTCAAAGTGGAAGTGGATGTGGCGGCAATGCTAGAAAGGCTGACCGCAGAACAGAAAGTCACACTGGATTTGCTCCAGGGCAAATAAAACGTCAGAACACAAGCCAACATCAAAACAAGCCAAGACTGATCAGCAGAAGATGATTGCAGAGCTAACTAAGTGGAGAAATCACATCACAATTCCCCTGATGGGATCTTGAACTCAGGCAGTGCAGGGGGTGGCTCTGGGCTCAGGTCCAGTAATGCTGATTCCAAAAGTGAAGGAATACCAGTGGTGAATACTGGAACAGCTGAAGACCTGTTGTGAGACAGGTTATGGGCTTTGTGGCAGGTGGGGTTGTAATCACCAAATGTGATTGGCATTTTTATGTACATGAATATACTGGCCAAGAGCAAATAAACATGATAGCTTGAGATAATGTTTTTCTATTATAGGAAAAATGTAGGAATTTAAGGGAATAGGGGACCATAGGTTGAAAAGAAGTTCTAAAGGTGAGGAGCCCCTACAACAAACAAGCCAAGTCTCCCATTTATGCTTTTGCTGGACCCAGGCTATTTTTTCTTTCTTTTGGTGATTGCTATACAAATATGAGTGTTTAATAATTATTTTTAAACTGTTTGGTATGGCTGCAATGACAAGTAATGGAAGGTATCCCCTACAACAATGAAGATCTGACAAAAAGATGTATGGTGTAAATATTATCTAGGCATATATTGAATTAAATTAAGCACTGTTTCAGATTTGCATGCTTTGGCTGATACCATGCGACCACTGGACTGAATGTCAAGATCAAATAGATATAAATTTCAGACTTAGAATGCGCGTGTAGTGGGAAACTGAACCAAAAGCTATAAGATCCATGATTTTGTACGCACGCAGGAGATGATGTAGTGGGCCAGCAGGAAATCCATTTGATAAGTTCTGAAGGAGAAATAATATGCAGAAAATGGACGGGCAAGCTGTACTGCACTGAGTACTCGAATGGAAGAAAGAAGTTAGTCTGAGTGTGGCTGGTGATACCATATGCAATACAAAAGTAAAATAAAAACGTTGAGGGTAGATTTATGTTGGAAGATGGGCAGTTGAATGGAAAGGCCTTCACATTAGTATTTATATGCACCCACCTCAGATCAAGGGGACTTTCTGCATACATTGTCATCACAAATACTTCTGAGATTTTCTACACAGTCTATCTGGGTGGAGACTTTATTAGTGTGCTGGTCAAGGCACTGGACATATCTTTCCAGCCACTCCCCAATATGAATATGGCAAGAGCCTCGTATGCACTGGCTGTCTGGTAGGAACATGAGCAATCACAGTAGATGTGGTGGTTGGCCTACTCGACGTTTAGAGGTTATACACGTAACTCGCAGGTACATAATTTGTATTCTATGCTGGAGCTGTTACTATATTCAGAACTCTCGGTGGGAACTTTTATCCATGTAGAACATCTGCCAGGACACTCTCAGACCACGCATCAGTATTGGCTGAATTAAGATGAGAGCAAGATAGATCCTGTATCCTGAAATGGAAATTAAGAGATGAGGTCCTAGAGTATAGGGTGTACAGTGAAATTATAGCATTAGAGCATGCTATAATTCAGTATTTTGGACCGAACAAAGCCTCAGCAGATCACGCCCGAATCAAGTGGGACACCTTTAAGGATGGCATGCCTTGTAAGTGCATTTCAGAAAATGGAAGGGACAAAGTCAGTGCTGAGGCGAGATGCTATCGCCCTTGAAAAGGAGACAGCTCAACATTACAGGGAAATTGTAGTGGGTGCAGAGGTTTGAAACAGTGACAAGTTAAGGTATGACATCATCGCTGACAAATAGCTTGTGTAAATTGAACAAGAAGGTGACATCCGCCAGGCAGCATGTCAAGGGGGGGGACAAACCTAGTAGCCTGATGGATAGGCTCATAACAAATGAAGAAAATCGGAGGATAGTGGCATTAGGAAATCAAAGAGGGGACATAGTGACCACACAAGAGCAGATTAATATGGTGATGTTGGCCTATTATCAAGCCTTCTTTCAAAGTTCAAACCAGTATGACAAAAGTGTTATGGTTGTGCATGTGACGGATGCAGAGGTTCAAAAACTGATTATGAGATATGGGCCAAGATTACAGCTAATTCACTTGATGGTAGAACTGGTCCACCCCGATCAGACAGGTTATAATCCCATTAGGTGTACAGCAATAAACAATAAACGGACTGCTTTTCCACATTATGGCAAAATGCTCTACACCACAGCCGTCGCTGGCAAAATTATGTCAATAGATATGGAAAAAGCCTTTGACACTTAGAGATTAGAATATTTATCTGTTTACTGATAATTGGCAGTGTTCAGAGCAAGGCCTGGCACGGACGGTTGCAAGCTATCTTAATTACGGTCTGCTTATTTACGGTTCTTCTGAAAAGAAAACCCTGCATTCCGCTACTGCCTGTTCACCACTGATCTTTAATCGGGCAGATTCAACTCTATGGAAACCTTTAAAGATGAAGACAGTAGTGCTCCCTAGGAAGGCTCCACCTCTCCCATCTACTTCGAGCACCCTCCCCCATGACCCAGGGATTCTCTTGGAGCCCCAAGATGGTGACTAGGAATACTCACTGCAGTAAAGTTACTGGCATCTGAAAATCAACTAACAGAAATCTATAATCTCAATAACCCTGCAAATGTGATAATGTGGAGTAGGACAAGACAGAGAGGTCTGCGGTCAAGATAAACCTTAAGGACTGTCTCTGCATGGGAACAAAAGTGGCGCTGAAGAGCAATCAGAAAGCAAAAAAGGAGTGATATTCATTTGTCTGAATTTCTCCGTGATTTGAACAACTATCACCTACAATTAATCTTGGTGTAACTGTGAGGCTGTCAACGACAAATTCATGGACTTGGAAAAGTAATGCTAGAATCAGTCTTTTTTTTTTTTAATGAGATCCCTTTCCCTGAAATAGGCGTTGGACCAGTAAAGATTGTGGGGTCCTTAATAATACGGGGATGGAAGGTGTATTGAAACTCCACTACATCACCAAAGCAGTGCTGGTGCCGCTGCGTGTGGAAGCATTGCCGTCAGCTCTATTGTGAGCCAGCGACAATGCTGCTGCCGCTTTCCCACTGGGCTATCCGGCAGAAACCTTGGTTTCAGCCTGTCAGCCCAGTGTGAAAGTCCCAATGGGGCTGGCGAAGAGGTCGCCAGAATGGCAGCGACCACCCCATCGGGAGCTTGGCCGGTGGGTGTCCCCATCTGTCAAATTCATAATCAGACCCCTAAGTCACAGCTCCAGTGTGCGGAGAATGAGTCAAGATCTTCAAATATCTTCTGTGCATTCATTAAGGAAATCAATCTGTTCACCTCTTTTCAAAATAGGATCTCCTAAAACCATAGGACTTGTCAACCTCTGTTTAAGTCTGAGGGATAGGCATGCTCCTTCCCCTATAGCACCTCCTCAGGCTGTGGATGTAAATGAGGATGTTAATACAACTGACTGAAGCGCAGAGTGAAAGGAAGCTCTGACCTGTAACTTTAAAAGTCTGAAAATTATGTCCGTGGAAGGAAGACTGTGACCAGCAGCACCAGATACCGTTCAGTGACATGACCACACCCATCTTGCTCTTCCTGAGGATCTCAACAGTGGAAGAATTGAACAATAACTGTCCCTGGGCCTCAGACTCAAATTCTGAAGAGTTGTTCCAAGTGTATAAGCGCATGAAAAGGCCAGTGTTCACTGTCCCTGCAATAGTGACAATAAGGTCCTGGGACATCAGCAGTTTCTTCTTAGACACTTCTTACCCAGGTTACGCAAGTACATATACTTCAGCTGCCTTATGTTAGGAGATTTTTATATTACACTCATATCACCAAGGGTCTCTCGGCTCCTAGACATAATCTGATAGCAAAAGGTTGTAGTACTCATCTTTGTACCATATGTGTATGTACGTATGTAGGTGTTATTTGTATAGTTTAAACTCAGCCAAAATGTCCTAACAGATTCAGGGATGTTAATCCAGAACCTCTGTAGATAGATAAAAAATGCCTGCTGCCTTGTTCTTTTCACTTTTTTGGCTCTAGTATGATGACGCCCTGCTGAGAGCCACCTGAGATGGTGAGCTAGTTTGCAAAACAAGTGGGGGTGCTGAATATGATTGAGTTGTAAATGATGTAGCTGGTTTTGACAAAGGTGCAGGCTGGCAATGGGAGCCAATGGAGTTCCATCAAGATGGTGGTGATGCTAAAACATTTCTTTAGGCCTAGGGCTGAAGTGTCCTGCAGCACATGGGATGCCTTTGAGAAGGGCCAATGTGGAGTCTGGGAGGCCGTGTATCAGAGTGATGCCATCCGCTACCAGTCACAGTAATGATGCTTTGAGGCAAAGTGGCCAAAGAGTTTTAGTGTTTCCTCAGCTTTTGATCTCTACCAATTACTCCAGGGGCCCATCTATACGGCCAGTTGCACCATCAACCTAATTTCTGAATGACAGTCTAATCAACTCAATATGTGCAACTAGAGATTGCCTGGATTGATCAATGCAATTAATAGGCCTAACCATAATAAAATCCAATGTTCTTTTTGCACTCAACAACTGTAGCGGCTTTGGTCCAACCAGGACCCCTCCTGTCTTGAACAGAGCCAGGGTGACTATTCACAAAGATGTAAATACTAATACCAAGTTCTTCAATAACTAGATTAAGAAAGCTATTGAAAATGTCCTCCCTATGAAAGTTTGGAACATTCATATGATATCTCCTTCAAACTCTTGGTACACTGAGGAACTTTCTTTAGCCAACGGGCTACATAGGATATTCAAAATGTCTTAAAATAGATTTCCACGGATTCTCTACATGCTTGTCCCTAACAATATAATTCTCTGAAGCTCAAGTAAGAGTTTGAAGGATATGTTTTAAGGTAACAAGGGGGTATTTTCTCACAAGGGAAATCGGGCTGTCTTATGACCTTTAAAGCCTGACTCAGATGAAAATACCTAAGACGTCTGCTGCCATTTAAATGTAGTAAAAGACCAACCTTCACCTAAACTTCTAATAAGCAGACCTCTTTCAAGCAACTGGTTCACTCAATATATAAAGCTGCCTCCACGTGAAACACAGCAATAATGAACTCCTGCATAACAATTGATGACTCACCACCAAGATATATTTTTATCCGTTGTGCACTTTGACATGAATTGTCTAACTTCAAACAGCTCAGATCAAGAAAAGAAACAGCTAATCTTGCTAAACACAAGTCAGTAGAAAGAAATCCAAGGCACAGGAATGTGCAACATGAGAACCAGAAAAGGAGAGAGAGAGAGAGAGAGAGAGAGAGAGCAAATTCTTTAGGGTTTCCTGCTCTGGCATGAAATGGCTGCTTCCCCTTCTCTCCCTTCTCCGCCTGCCAGCTCCAATGCTTCATGTTGACATTACACATCCTGCAGTGCAGATCCTCCCCCATGCTGCTGCTTGCCCAACAGAATTATCTCCTGCGTCACATCAGTGGCAGAAGAAGTGCTCAGCTTTCAGTTCCTGAGGCACCATTTCAGAGCTCCTGACAAGCTGAAAGGACTGCGTTACCAGATAATAAGACTTGGTTGTGTGGCAGTCTCAACAATACTTTGCTCGAACTGCCCTTCTGCTCGCCAGATGGTCTCATCTCCCCTGGGGATTAAACCATTACACTTAGCTTGAATGCAGTCTATATCAAACCACACGAAGATTTCAGACCTTATTCTCAAACAGAACTACTAAAGTGAAAAAGGCCCCGAGGCAATTTGCTGTTCCCTACCTGAAAAACCAGGTTCTACATGTTTCACTTTACAAAGCCCAGAATCACAGATGCATTTTGTTTACAGAGAAAACAAAGGCACAACTAAAATAAAGGAACTCTCCTCACTGACATATCCCAAACATTGAAAACAATGTTTTTGTCCAGATCTATTACTAAGTGACAACTATGCACATTGATAAAAGGGAGGATTTCAGATCATTCAGGAGTCTTCATTTTTACAAATCTACTTTTCACATTATGTAAACTCTGAATTAGTCACAAATCCTTAATCTAGCCGTCTTTCTTCTCATTATTAGACAAAATAGCTTGCTCAGTAAGCATAATGAAAACTTCCAGTGGACCAGTGTCTGCCTCTCAAACAACACCAAGCACAACCATGACAAACTTAATCATGTGTATTAATAGACACTGAGAAACTCGTGCTCTGGGCAGGAGTACCTTTCCACTGATTATGGTTTTCCATTCTAGGAACCTTATTCTTCTAAAACAAGACAAGCTATCATATAATTTGAACAAAGGCTTGTTCTGCCTCGTTTTCTGCACAATTTATTTACGGCATGCATGCAGACACTTGGGAGCACAAGGGAAAATTCCCATTAAAGATATAAAGATTTTAAAACATACACTAATAGTATGCTTGTCAACGTATCTTATAGCTGGTAGCAGCAAATAAAACAAAGAAACTCCAAATTCCAGCAGCCTTGCCAGAAAAAAAACAGGAAAAAATCCGTAGTTTAGTAGTCCCAATTCATAGGCTCCAATGACCACAGCTGTAGTCTCCGCTAGCCCTCGCCCATTGCTGCTGACAGCAGCTTACATGTATGCTTGATTTCTTCATGGATTCCCCCTGATGTGCTTAAGCCCAGCTCAAAACATGCAGTGGAACTGCTCGACAAAAGTGACTTTCGTCAGGAAGTTGTTGGCCCAGTTCATTATGCCAGTGACATACTAGAGTTATATTAACCAAATTCTCAAAACGCCGAACCTGCCTCTACACATGCAAATATAATCAGACCACTTACTTGACTCCACCACAACTTTACCAACCTGCTATTCACTCCCATCACCCATTACAGCAATAACATCCACCAGACCTCATCTAAGCAATTCAAAATCCTGAGCTCAGAGGAGTATGGCTCAATGTACAGTGTCAAAAACCAACCGTCCCAAACAACAGATCCTGGAACCTTTCTAGACAACCTTTACCAAAACACATCTTCTGTTCTCAATATCTCAGCTTCAGGCACATCTAGAAAATACGACAGGCATTTAAGCAATAATGAAAGGGGTCAATAGAGATCTAGGAGAACTGAAAACGTGTAGATCTCAATCTGTCGCGGCAATCGTCCAAATCACAGTCTGCAGGGGACCACACCCGCTTTAAGGAAAACAGGAAAATGTACCTTAAAGCCATTAATAAAGCTCAAATGCCCAACACTCCAAACATATTCTTAATGCACCACAATCAAATAAAGGAAAATCATCAACATCAATCATGAATTCTTACATCCCAGATGCTCTAATAAGCAATCCAAGTCCCTACACACAATGATGTGACTCTGTCAATCTCAAACTACAACAAAATCAGCGATACCATACCCAACTGTATCTATATTCGGTATCCCCATCATCCCATGCCACCACCACTGCTACAATTTGCTTTCACCTCATTCTCATCACTGTAGAACAATAAAACTATTGAGTTTGGAAGGCAAGATAAACCAGTTCAACATGCCAACTGACCCCCTGCTCATTCTCATGCTTCAAGTAAGGTCTCCCTTCTATGGAGTCAGACACAGCAAACCTGATAACCTCATTCCACCTACATACAACCTCTCCAGGGTCTCTGGAACAAGCAGCTGCTCAAGACACTCTTGACTCCACAATTTGTTGGAAAGGCCGGCACAAGAGGCTTAGAATGTTTGGCTTTGGCTTGGATAAGTCAAAATATTTCGATTTGTGCTACTGGATCATACACATGTGCCTTTGTCTGGGCCGTGCATCACCTCTCATGTCAACTGTTCATATTCAACTCAGTCCTATGTTATAGCCTCACACAGCAATAGCACATGAAATTCTACATGTACACAGCTGAAACACACATCGACTTCTACATAGAAAACAAACCAGACAACACTCCATCACCTCATGCGTGTATATGCATTTTTCGGGATGATGGAGATCTCTTTGTATATGAACAGATCAAAACCCAAGCTTCCTACTCATTGGAGCAACCAAGTATGAGTCTTTAACATTCAACTTGCGCCTAAGTCTTGGAGCCATCTTTCAACCTCAACAAAAGTAACAAACATAGGGAACATTCTTTGACTCTTAACTATTGTTTGCCCAACACATCAACACAGTAGTCAAAAGCGTGAAACTGCACCTCTTTTACTTCAAACAATACCACCACTACTTCAAGCCCATCACCTAGTTGTGCGAACAAGAGCACTGGCCATGGCACACCTGGGCTACTGCACCATCCTTCACACTGGCCTCTCCAAGAAAGTCTTGATCAGGCTACAAATGCTAGAACTTGGCCTTCAGAATCTTAAACCTTTGTAGAAGCAACCACTTGACGCCAAACCTTAAAGAATTCCACTGGCATTCAGCAGACACCAGGATAAAATTTAAGGTTCTCTGCACAGTCCACAAAGCATACTGGTTAAAGGCCTACAATAACTGAAGAAATTAATATCTCCTCTGAATACCCTCAAATTCAACTTAGTTCACATGGTATAAGAACTAAACTCTGCACATTTTAAGAAACTTATGAAAAACAAAGTATTACAAGCTTTTAATGGCTGAAACCAGATGCCCAAGTGTTGCAAATGAATAACATGGGATGTGGCTTGTATCTCATTTGATTGGACTATAACATCTCCAATTTTATATACATGCTTCCTGTATGAAAGCACATCTAGTGCTTTGATAAACCCATACAACTAAATGTAGCGCTTCGCAAAACACATTTCGAAATAAATTAATTTTCAATTAATGCTTCAAGCATGTGTCATATGGAAATAAAAACAAAGTTTATGCTTGCATTAAGAACTTTAAAACAGAAGTCCATAACACGTCACTCTACTTACAAATCAAGACTTTGTGGTATCTCCCTAAGAATGCAGAATAGATTTAATGCAGGTTCATTACAGCTCTACTAATGCCCAAATGGCACTTTAAAAAAAGAAAAACACTGCTTAGTATTCATCTAGTTGAATGCTGACTAATGCAATCCACAAAATATCACATTTCCTCTCGTGTCCAATACTGTAGTACGACCCAACAATGAGGTGCAATTACCCAACAATCGGACAACTGATTTACCCAACAACTGGACACAGAAAGATTAAAAGTGTGACTTGAAATGAAACAGACACATGTCTATACT
This sequence comes from Pleurodeles waltl, assembly GCF_031143425.1. Taxonomy (NCBI): domain Eukaryota; kingdom Metazoa; phylum Chordata; class Amphibia; order Caudata; family Salamandridae; genus Pleurodeles; species Pleurodeles waltl. The sequence continues at coordinate 392,833,834 of NC_090437.1, forward strand.
TAAGCACTCAACAATAATCCACACAATGCAACTGAAGAATTATTGAGCTTTAGTCAGGTGTGCTGTGTTATAAAAACTGCTTCATAGAGCCCATGCTCTCAACTTAAGAGCTTTACTTTCCCTAAACCCTTCCTAGAAACTGCATGCTCTTAATTCCACAATTCCTCCACTACAATACGTTCGTTTTTATCTAGCATCATTACCACAGAAGACAAAAGCACTCTGTTGAAGTACATAACCTACCGAAGGTCCTTGGAACAGGCTTAATCAGCAAGAAACATGCAGATTCTGCTAATAATGATTCTAGGGGATCCATAAATGAAGACAAATTGCGCTAAATGTAAAGTCCCAATTCTGTTACTTTCTTAGCCACTTCTGACACACAATCTTAGCATGGGATCGCACTAGAATAGCTACATTGTATAATAAGTTGATATGTGGACTTGCAGTGGATTGGATGCTTCTTTTTTAATTAGACCCAACTAGCTGCATTATGTCCATAGCACTAGAATCCATAGCCACTTAGCTGCAGAGATCGGCTTGGTCATCACAGCTTTTTAAAATATTATCAACCACTCCTTTTACCCAACAATCCTCCGCTTGGTTTTATACTGTACCAATAAGTGGGTGACATACATTTCTAATATAAAGGTGGTAGCACTAGCCTTCAACCCCTAAGGATAAGGTGCACCATCCATTACTGACCACTGATTGACCTATTAAGGAAAGCGATTCAGTTTGGCATGCATTAATAAATAAGGTTGCAAGATATCTTGTAATCTTCCAGGTGGCCCGAAGGTGCCCACTCATCATTTCAATGCAAAACAAAAAACACAAGCCAACAGTCTATTTGGCTTACTACTATATCCAGCTAAACACAGGTAAAGGCTTCTGAAATCTGATATTTGACTTCTTCTGCATCTACACCAAAGAAAACACCCTACACCAGCTCTTCACTTTTGTTATTGGTAGTTTACGTTTTTGTAATTTAAGGTCTTCTATGTAGTAGTACATGGCAGAGCTCCCTGCACACATTGTTTGGTGTCCAAGTTATTTTACAACTCTCTTGACAATAGCTTCTGTCATACAATAGGCCAGTGGATTGAAATGTGGCCTGAACAAAAGGTTCAGCTTGATAGGAAAGCCTACCAAGTAAGCATCCGCCCTTTATAAAAGACATTCTTCTCACTTGCATGTCACTGAAAGGCACACAGAACCTCCGATCTGCAATAACCTACATTTTGCAATATTGAGCATCTCTGATCTGCATATATTATAATTCAGCTGACCTTGTAGAGCCAAGAAGCCATGCATACGAAAGCTGTGCGCTCAACAAATTCTACAGCACATACTGTCATAAAACTCAGTAACCCAAGGTACTCCACGGACACTGCTAGATTAAATGTACAACCTCTGTCCCATCTAAGAACGCAAATGCTAGAAGAAATCACCTAAAGATCAAGGCATTCATTTACAGGTAATATTTCTTTAATACAAAAATGGTTTACATCGCAAAAAACGCAAAACTAGTCTCGTATGGATGACATGAAAATCTGAAATTCTTAGACACACCCGGCTCTTTTAAGAGGACACAACCTATAACAGCCGATGCCAAATCGAATACTTTTATTAACCAAATTACAGTAAGCCACACATTGCACATGCACTGGCTCCCTTTTTCCTTCCCTGGTTACACTTCATGCACCAATACGTAACATGGAATTCAGTTCAGCTCTGTAGCATGTACATTTTGATCTCTTTATCTACAACACAGATTATCAACAAACCTTAGTATGAGGACGACCTTGGAGCATGCATACAAGCCAACAGAACCAATTCAAGAAGTTCAGGAAACGTGTGCATCGGCGCCTGTTGGGATTTCTGAGAGGGATGAACAAGCTCGATTTCCGTCCAATGTCTGATAAACTAAAATATATGTGCTAGAATTAAATTCACAGGCTTTGCAGCTTTTTCAAGGGAAGAGCATCACAAGGGGAACCTACAGTCAACATTAGCTCAATGAAACAGTATTTTACCAAGTAGATGTCGATCTGGGAGGCAATCCAGTAGATTACTTTAAACATGCTATACCTTCGAAATCAATTACATTTCTTATTTTTTCAGAAAAAAACTTAGTGACCCACAAAAAAACCAAATTTAACTAAGTCTTTGAAGGAATACTAAACTAGAGTTCAATATCAATTATGCATTGGTCGAAGCCCTCAATCGGTAGAAGATGAGGAAAACTGGATGCTCTGCAACCAAGTTGCAGGTTTAAATCCCAGCTTCTGCATTTGCACAAAATGTGTGATCTTGTGAAAATCACCCTATCTTCCTTATTGCGGCTCAAAGTAAACGTCATTATCACATCCAATGTAAAAAAGTGGACCTTAGTAACTCAGCCTTTAAGAGATCTAATTACAGGGTCTCCAAAGTCGAATGATTAAGTTGAATAAAAGTGTGAAAACCACTGCCAGATGGCTCCATCTTATCACAGTCACCTATAAGTGCAGTCCAACAGGTCCAATTACGTAGACTTGGACCGCAACTCCTAGTATACAAACTGCTCTTTAAATGGAAGCACTATGAGGACTTGACATGTGGAATCATCTGGCAAATTTTGTGTGAAGCAATTTAGAAAAAATCCTAAAGGCAAAGCAGTTTTGAAAAGCCGATGTGTGTAGCTTCTTCTTTGGAGTCCAAATCCTTGCATCTCTTTTTAGGCATGCTCCACTTATTTGATGGTAGCACAGCTTCTGGAAGGACATCTCATAACAGAAACACAATCTATTTCTCAGCCAAGCTAAAAATAACAAACGCCATTCCAGAGATTTGAACAGCCCTTCTAATGTTACACCACACAGGATAAGGAAATTCAGCTTGAAATGGATGCTCAAAATAAACATGTCCACGACAAAGGCGGAAAACCTTCATGCAAAGCCTACAATAGCTTCTCCAAATAATGTCAGTGAGCAGACTGCTCCAAGCTCAAACAAATATGCTTTAGCAGAAACAATTTACTAAGGGGTGAGGATTTCAACAAGTACAGTTTTGCACCTGAATCCATGTAACCACCAAGCAATTACTAAAGACACTTGTAAAATCTATTTGTTAGTCTCCAACAATCCGCTTCTCCAAGAAAACTTTGAATTTTCAAAGTGTCTTTCTAATAATCATCGCATATAAAAAAAAAACAACAGTAATACTGGGAAGCCTCTATGATGCAAGACACGTGAATAAATGAAAGTCGATTTTTAAAGCTTGCAGCAACTACAACTGTGTCCCAGTGCTTTTTCCAACGGTCAAATGGAAAATATCAACCATCCAACAGTTTGAACAAATGTGTTTCCAGTTGTTTTCAAAATAAGTTCTTCTCTGGGATGCATCTAATTGGAAGAGGGAGCGTGTTGCAGTACCTGACTGCCAGAACTGAGCAGGCTGAACAGCCCCACTTCTCCTTTTAGTGAAGCGAATTTCCAGAGCGCAGAGATCTTTTAGGACAATATTCCACAAACCTTTTGGACGGGTATTTGGGATCAGTCTTGTAGAATGCGGAATGTGCCACCGTCAGGGCTTTAAAAATAATCCCTTTTCCACCTGTAGCCAGTGTAATTGGTTACTGTAGTGAGAGAATGAGGCTATCTGCTTTACAACTACTCTAGTCACCCTGCTCAGAAATAGGGAACACAGACGTGCATTAACGTCATACATTTGCCTACAGAGCAAAAATGACTCAGTAACACAATCAGAGGTGCTGTATACAATCTACTGGAACGTTCCAGACAGTGGAACACGACCTTCATATGACACAGACATGCACTGATGGAAACAGTTTCTCCTACATTAGAGGCAAAGTGATCCTACTATGAACTACAAAATGAGAAGGATGCACATGCACCACCACTAAACGCTTTGAATAAGGCAAAGTATAAGATTTAACTGAATAATTCAAATGTGATTAAATGTATCTCATATCAGACCAATGGGTGCTTCCGCTCGTTTTAGTCTGGGCCTTTTCTCAGAAACGACCTACGCAGGCTAGTTCCCCATTCCATGTTGGTCACCTATGGAGTTCTGCATGGCTCCCTATTGCCAATTCTCATGTTTAATGGTTATGTGCAGCCTTTCAGATATCTTCTCAGAGCCCACATGTTCCAAGTTCCATTCTAATCCCAATGATGAACAGATTCACCACATTTGAAATGTACAAGATTAGCTTACCACCAGTTCAGTGGATTTGCCACTGTACAGTTTTGGGCGACCATCAATAGCCTTAAGCCTAATAGAGGGAAGACAAGTCTCCATGATAAAGTTGTTTTCACTGAAGATTACTAGGTCCCCAAGTCCCAACTGGACCTTTTTTTGAAGTGCCTATACCGATTACCCTATCAAGCATCTAGATGTTTGTGGAGATGTTGGGCTATGAAAACAAGTACCTTTTCAAATTTAATGTGCTTGGAAATAAAATAACCCTGCATTGCTCTGGGAGACAAAACGTGGTGATAGGACCATCATTAATGCCATACTGGATCATGCCACAAGTTTATGTAGAACTTAACGTCCTGCCTGCATGTTCAGAATACTAAGAGAGAATTTTACTTAGTGGAGTTCACTTTGCTATTTTCTGTAGAGTGGTCTTTTTAAGTGCTACTGCAAGTTAACAGAAAACATGTACTTGTTGGTGAAATAGGTCACATGTATTGTGTCTCCAGGGCTTTCTTTCATTTCGAATGGCTGCCCTCTAGATCAAGGGTGGTTTAAGAAGTGAACTAAAGAGGGGGTAAAGACATTAGCTGCCTGCATTTGAAAGGTATTTCAAGATTTCTTGTTTGAGGAAGAGTGGCTCACAGTCAGAGTCTGTGTGTGATGCATAGCAAGTTAAATCTGATTTGATTGCAGGAAAGGAATTCAGTTCCAGCAAGATCTCATCATGGTTCTTCAATTCAGTACGATTAGAGCTTCTGTTGCAAACTGCACTTAGTTAGATCAAGTCCCAAGTAGCCCATCTCTCTATTATCTATCCAGGATGCACTGAAGGTATTAACTGTGGGAAGAGGGGGTGTGGGGGGGGGGGGGGGGGAGATAAAGTAAGGTATTACTTTTCAAAGACGTTTGAGCTAGTCATCTGAAAAGTATGCGTAGCAAATGTACCGCTGACCGAGATTAACTGTCAGTTTCGATTGCAGAACTAGGTGCGATTGTGGGTATGTCTGGGTATCAAATTGCGTATTTGGATTCTCCAGTAGTAACTTTTAGTTCATACTGAGTATCTGCTGTGCCACCATGTCAAACTGAAGTCCAGAAAAGAGGAAGGTGTGGTAGGGCAATGTACTGTCATAAAACAGGAACAACCAGATTTGTGGGTAAAGATGCCATTAGGCTGTCAATCCAAGGAAAGTGGAAAGTGAGATCAAATTTGAGATTTAGATCATCTTTATGTCCGCATGGTTTGAGAGGTGGACGGAACCAGACTAAGCACGATGAGGTCATCTCAGATTATTCAAGTTTTTTATTTTTATATTTTTTATTTCATGATACTAAGTCTGTGCTTGACTTCAGTTCCCTAAGTAATTAAGACTGAGTTTAGGTTTTTTCCAATTCGAGTCTTGCTGGACAAGAGCGAACTTTGCAGTGAAAGAAAGAGGTAACAATTTTTTTGTCCAAACTGAAGGAATTGCCAAATATCACATTTTGTAACAAGCACAGAACGAAGGCAAATAATGTTTACCAGTATAACCAGTACAACAGAAACCAGCCAGGTCCCATTTTACTTGGAATGGGTAGGCAGAATGGTGTTTAAGTGTCTGAATCTTTGGGCATGCAGTCCTTAGACAAATGATTCAGCTATGTCAATTTTCTCCTTGTGTTACGCTGAAGGTCACCTAGCAATGGTGTCCAGATGAGCATCTCATATACTGAAGATGAAGTAAGGAATGTTATTTTGCGGCTGTCAAGCCTGAATAGGTACCGTATCCCAATTAGGACAGTGGAAGTGAGGAGTCCTAAACAGTTTCATAAAAGAAGATCCTATGGTGCTAGTTAGTCGGTTGTTTGGTTGAGATGGAGGCCCCTGACACTGCAGGACACAATGCACAAAACATGACATTAAGGGCCAGATGTATCAAAGGATCTTACCCATTCTCTGTCTATGGGAAAATGTGTTCATACATATGGCCCTAAATTGTTACTGGCCATCTACTAGGTGCAGGTGCTATCAATGTAAATAGATTTTAGCACTGTTATGGTAATAACGATTGTGGCCTCAAATGAGCTAAGTTCTGTTTTTACCTGCTAAACTGATGATTCTCTTGAGGTGCTCGAGCATATCTGTCCTCCATGCTCAATTGTATCTGCTACAGCAGCAAATAGCAATTTAGCTTATATTTGGCACTGTACAAACATAGTATGAAAAAGATTTGTTCCGCCTCTGGAAAAATGAAATCAAACAAAAGTAGTATCTAAGGCAAAACACTGCTTTTAAACTTCTCTGACATTAAGGAATGGGCATACTCAACAGATCTGTATATGTTGTCAAACGAGCCAGGCAGTCTGCACTTAGGACGCACCTCTGCCACACTAGGAGGGAGAATGTCAGGGTTCAGTTTGCAATATTTCACCTTTTAGAAGAAGCAAACACTTTTATGGCCCCAGGCACAACTATGTTTTGCATCAGGCTGGTGTCTAAAATGTATGATAAAGCATACATCCTCAACTTTCTCTACTTCCGTGTAAAAGAGGTCGAGGTCTACAAGATTGCTATAGCTCTTAGTCCTACAGCTTGTATGAGAGTGGCTGATATGAACATCATCGACATCTCGGAGACAAAGTTTTTACCAGAGAGGGTTACTTTTTACACTGTGCATTACAGAGGAAAACAAAATGATGTTGGTTTATTGAGCCTTCACCATAAATCTAAAGTTATGCATGGTGAATCAGAACTATAAGGAAGAAATAAAGGGAGTTGCATCTACAGTAAGCGCTGCATTTATTTCTTCATGTCTTACAGTGTCCTATAGGACTCCTACATGAGTCAAAAAGGCATGCAAGAAGGGCATTCCGTTGTTTTAAATGTGTGCAAGATGGTCTGTCTGATCTGTTCAATCTGGAGGACAAAGTCAACATGTGAATATATTATTTGGTTCCAAGGTTTAATTATGGAGGCGGTTACTTGCCCATACCACATTTATAAGTTGTACAATTGCTACAGGTTTAAACCCACTAACGGACATATGACTGTGCTTGTGTAATAACCCACAAGCGGTGGTAATAAACATGTATGATTACCAATCGGATTTGATAAACGGCCGAGTATTACCATCATCAAGTGAGAATAATCCTTTGTACTTTAATGGCAGCCTGAGACCATCTCACGAGGCCTTATGAAGATGCAAAATATCACTTTAAAAATAGCAAGCAAATAACAGTCTCAGTTACATGGGGTTATACTTCTCACAGCTTGCTTGAATGGGAGATTCTCATTTTAATAACAGCTGTTCACACCTATAGTCCAATGCCCTGTCAGCAGCATCTGGTGTTTCTCTAGTACCCCTCTGCTTGAAAATCTCGTTTAAAGTTTTTGAGATTCTCAATGGAAGAAATAAATCACCGTGAAATGGTGGCGTAGGGTAATTAGAATCATATAAATAGTTCATAAGTGAGAAAGGTTTTAATTCTCAAAGAAAAAAAAGAATTAAAAAAAAGAGTGAAAGGGGTCGCCGAAGACACGGTTTAATGCAGGATTGGCTTAATCATGTATTCTTTAATACTTTCTTTTTTGTCTGGGAAGCAGGTAGGCATCAAACCACGTCATTAACATGGACTGCTGCAATCTTGGTGGAGAATTTCTATTGTAGAATATTGGCTCGCTTAGATCGCTATAAGGAGAAATGCTACTTTCAGAATGCCCACTCCTAAAGGAGGGCACATTTTAGTGGGTGGTATATAAATCCCTTGTTAGCTACAGCTTCCTTAAAACAAAGGTACAATTGTTATCTTTGCTTAATCCAACCATCATTTGCTCTCAAATGACCAACAGAAAAAAATTGTACTTAACTTTACAGCATGTACATAGGTCTCAATGTCCAGCAGTTCTCGGTCACCTCATCAAAGTATAACCCAACAGTACTCTTTTTGAAAACAAGGGCTTTTACATTTGTAAATAAAATGTAATGGTTTTTTCAAAGGCTTTAATGTATTGTTTTTTTGTGATGGTAGTTGGTACACTTTGAAGTAATTTAAAAAAAATCTGTGGAAACAGCATGGACTGGGAGGCCAAGATGAGGGCTGCTATGAGGTGGGGAGGCCACAATTCAACAATCCAGCTACTGTTGAACGGAACTATGTGATAAGGCCCAAAAACTGGGGCCGAGGTAGATCAGGAGGTGCTGGATCTGTAGAGTGCAACGTGGTCCTGCACTGACTAGGGACACCTTTGGCGCTTGATCCAAGGACCCTACATTTGTTCTTAGGCGCTGTAAGGAGAGAGCTCTTTTGGACCCCTATCTCGCCCACGAGCCAGACCATTGTTATTTAGCCAAAGAAGCCTCCCCCTCCTCACCTAGGTCTGTGGCTTGACAATACCAACTAACTATACAGGAGTGAGGCAACCTGGCTTCTCATGATGTCCACAGATGAACCAAACTCTGTAGTGCCAGTGGGCCGATGCAGTGTTATCAACGCCTTCTCCACACAACATTTGGTCATAGCGACTAAAGGCAAAAAAACTGAAGTGATCGGGTGGCTCACGCCCCCTCTTAGATCATGTGGACCTATGTACCTTGAGATGGAGTGACTGGCACCTTGCAACTCGTGAGTCCTGGGTGGCATAGACTGACACAGATGACTTTCTCTATGGTGGGGTTACCGTCTCAAACGGCCCTTGTGAAAAGTTCACTGTAAAAAAAACGTGTGCTGCAACTCCCAAAACACATTCCTGGACAGCTGTGGTGTGCTGTCTGGAGCCCTTCCCCATCTCATATCTGTGGGCTCTGTCGACCCAGCCACACATCAAACTCATTACCTGGGCGAGGGGTCGAAGGTATTTCCACCATGGATAGAGACTTCCCAAACTCCTTTCAGATGAGGACAAAAAATGGACAAGTATGCTGCCTGATCATCAGACACGCCTAAGCCGAACACTGGAGTGCCTCTGAGTAAACCACCTACGGTATAATCTCGAAGCCAGAATAAGAGATGGAGTGGACACGGGACTGCTCTAGCAGGACATAGGCAACGTGGTTGCAAAATCTCAGAAACCTAAAGCTGCATTACCAAGCTGAAAGATGCTGTCACAGAACTGAAGTTCACTGTGACCCACCTCATCATTGTGTCCAAAACTCTGGTGATACTAGCTGAAGATGTAGAAAAGAGTAAATTAATAAACAGTATGATTTACTGGCTTCCCGAAGGGAGAAGAAGAACTGATCCCTGAGATACTTCTGGAAGACTGGCTTACCTCCTGGCTATTGCTGGACAAACTTTCACCCTGCTTCATCTTGGAGAGGGCGCTCAGGGCACTATCACAGTGCACCCTCTTCCAGACGCTCCCATTGCTTCTTCATTGCTAACGTTTTAAACTACAGAGAAAGGGATTCAATACTTACGGGTGCCAAAGTAATGGGAAACTTGTAATTCCAGCTTACATCAACCATTAGATTTCTTAACTATATTTACGCAGTCCCACATCAAAGGAAGCCCTTTGAGGTCATCAAGCAGAACTAGTGGGTGATGAACTTGAAAGTACATGCTCATATTCTCAGCCAGCCTCAAAGTCATCCATGATTCTCGCTACATCTTCTTTGACTCACCAGCAGCAGCCTGGGACTGGGTGGTAGAAAGAAAATAATTTAAAATGATATACCACTTACCCTGCAGCAGAGACTGCCACCGGAGGCGGAGGAGGAGGAAGAGGTGGAGGTGGGGGGGTAGGCGGGGGTAAACCGAACAAGTGAGGAAACCGACACTGTTGAAAGGGCTACCTTCCAGAGACACCAGACTCCTCTGAAAACAAAGTAATCAACGACATTGTGAGATACCAGCGATGAAGGCGGGGCTGCCTGAGCCTTCCAGTTACCAAACCTTGACTCCTGAAAGAGGCTTGTCTCCTGGCGCAGCGTAATCGAGTTGCTCATTAAAGTGCCTTACGCAACACTGCAAGATTGAATATCTGGCAAAATGACTGCTTCAGTTTCATCTTTCCGTTTCTCTCACTTTGCCAACAACAGGATAATGCATAATGGAGCTTTGACTCTTACTTTATTACCCTTTTTCGAGTGTTAAATGGTGCTAGTTATGGCGATAGATGCTTCCTCGGTGGAAGTGTGGAGTCAGAGTAACTTTAGGGAAGTTGAGGTTTACAGTCCTGTTTGTTATCATGTTTGCCTTCTATTTGCAGTACTCTTCATACCCAAAGTTCAGGCTTCACAAGTGCTCTAGCGTAAGGCTATCTCAATGTAACGTGTATTTAATCCTCGCACCTGCTGGTAAGGCATCTTCCTATTCCCTTTCACTATGTTCCACATGACTTCCTTTGGTAGGATGTAGTGGAATGTCAACAGCATTAACGACTGCTTTAAAATGGAAGCAGTCCTTAAATTGTCTGAAATCTTGCTGCAAGAAGCTCATCTACTCGGCTCACGCTTGATGGCTAGGTTTGAGTAGGAGATTATTCCACGCTGGCCCTACTAAGAAGTCTAGAGCAGGGCGATAACAGTGCATAAATCTTTCCCCTGTCTGTCCCACTGCTTGTTACTGATGCACAAGGTAGATTTGCAGGAATAAGAGGGTTGGATGGAAGGGAAGCAATATAACTTCAGAGTGCATATCTCCCTCAGCTTTCCAAGCCCAACCTGGGTGACCTCAGAGGTCTAATGTTAGGGCTGTCACACGCCTAACTGTTCTGAATGCATATTATAATGCAATTATGTAGCCAGCTACTGAAACAACAGGAACAAGAGCCGCAAAGCCTCAAGGAAGCACTACACTGGCAGACCTGAAAGCCTCCTTGGGACTATGCAATGTATGGTGAACATGGTATCACCGGGCCAAAGAATACACCCACATTTCCCATGCCCACAGAATTATGCCTAGAATTAAACATCTCCTTTTGCCAGCTGCTGACTTGTTGTGTATTACTGCAGAAAACATGCTGTCGTACAGCATATCTGACATTCTCCTGTAGTAATAAGAATGTGGGCCCATAGAGCAGGAGAAATCCCGATGTGGCATCTGAATACTTGGTGTACACCACTGACATACTGCGTTCAATTCCTAACCAAAGAAGTGAAAGTATACTATGAGCTTCACAGGGGCTTGCTAGAGTCCCCCGGAACCAGGAAGGGAGTAAGGATGGCCACTCTGTGTAGCAACATCCAAAGTATTTCTCAGAGGGAAAGAGCGGGAGGTAGGACAACTTGTATCTACTCTGAAGGCAGGCTTTCTCAAAATTGCTAACTCACCAAGAGTGACGAAGAAGGGACCTAGCTCCAGCCTGCGACTGAGAGGTCCTTCTTGTGCCACTTTTATCTGGATTATGCTAGGTAATGAGGGGTTGTCTTAAATAGGTGGCTTTACGAAATGGGAGCCAAAGATGGGAAACTACTGTCTGGCAACCATAGATGTTGCATGTAGGGTCATCCCCAATATAATAGATTCCGATGGGAAAGTGGTGAACAGAGCTGCAGAGATTGCCTATTCCTTGGTCTTTTGCAACCAAAACAATTATGCACAACAGGAGCATTCCAAGCGTAAACCACATATAGATGACTACATCTTAGCAACTCTGACCACACCAGAGAGAGACAAATTCGAGGAACCTGTCATGGTAGAGGAGATTCAGAAGGCCATTAGTGATATACAGCCACACCAAGGACCACTCGAATATTACAGTAAATTGCTCTCTCCCCACCCCATCTGTTTCAGGAAGCGATAAAGACAGGCAGCTTCTCACATGAGCTTCATGTGGCAACAACTGTGGTCATTCACAAAAAGGGACACTCGCTAAAGTGATGTCTCGCCCATCACCCAAACTCCCTCATAAGTACGGAGATCAAGATCTACCAGAGAGTCCTGACCAACAGACTACTGCACCTCCCTGGTTCATCCAGAACAATATGACTTCATTCCTGACTTCAGTATCTAACACTGCATTCGCACAGTGCATATTTCTTTTGCACATACCCGGGCACGCTTATGCTCAATGATTTTGAAAAAGCATTTGACTCACTTGATTGGTACTTCCTTTTTTAAGTACTGGTGTGGAAGAGATTTGAACCCCATTTCTTATTCTTTTGTTAAAATGCTATATTCTCAACCTCAAGCTGAAGCAAAAGTTAACTCCACCATATCACCCCCCCTATCTAATTCACTGAGTGTCCAGGAGTGGCTGTAACCCGTCTCCGCTCCTTTCCGTCCTGGCAGTGCAGCCTCTGGCAGTGTGGGTCCAATGAGATGCTCAGGTGTGAGGTTTCCATTGGGAAGGGGACAGGAGGATTGCATTACACTCTATGCAGACAATGTACTCTTATTTGTACGTCGTCCCCAAGACTCAAGACCTAGATTGTTTAACATGTTAGTTATATGGTGAAGCCTCCAGTCCACAGGGTACCTAGTCAATATCATTTCTCGCCCGTATTAGAAGAGGCAAAGAGATGGTCAATTGACAATCCTACCTTCGTACTCCCAAACTCAATTTCAAATATCTTGGTATGCATACTGTGTTAGATCCTGGGCGGACATGGAGCCTAAATCCTCACTGCTCATTTGGACTTTTAAAGACTTAAGCAAGTGATCCTTTTTTTTTTTTTTTTTTAATGCTGGCCCTGCCAAGTTTTTACACATAATACAAAATTGCCCCGTGGCAATTCCCCAAAGCTAGTTTATGGACCTGAGAGCGGGTCCTTCATATGAGCGAACCGGATTCCATGCACCAAGTTCAATAAATGCACCCAATTTACGTATGATGGCAACACGAGTATGGTTGACCTCCGACTATAACTGAGACTCTCAAAACTTGATGCTGAATGATTAGTTGCAAGGGGGATGGGAAGACCCAGCATTTTACCCTAGTTGGGGGAGACAGCATACTGGGCCTAAGGTACTGGGTTTCTATCCAGCAGTAACTGTCGTGCCGTGCACGCGTCCCGAGCCGAACATTCGGCTCAGGCCGCAGCACGCGGTCACAAGACGCGACGCGCCCCTAGGCTGATCTGCATTCTCAGAGGCCCCAAATTGGGCATGGGGCCTCGTTTTCCTTTCCTACACCGCGCTCACAGGCAGGTCTGACCCCCCACTCACCTGTTCTTTTCTTTTCTGCTATTTCTGGCTATCTGGTTGTGCCTTCCTTTATATTTTTTCTCCCTTCCCATATTTCCCTTCATTTCCCAGCATTCCTTGTTCCCTGCTCTCTATGGCTCCTAGTCCATTCTATTCTATGTATCTTGTCCCTATCTAAGATGGTGTCCTTGTACTTCCTGTTGGTCGCTTCCTGTTTGTTGGTATTTAAGGGCTGTGATTCTTTCTCTCCTTGCGCTGCAACACTTTCTGTTTGGATGGTGTCTTCGCTCCTGTTTCTTTGCCTTCCTGTGCTGGTTCTCGTTGGTTCCAGTATATTTCCTGTATTTTTGCCTCTGTCGATTCCTGTTCTTTTCTTCCCGTTTCAGGAATCTATCTGTTTGGAGGTTTTTTCCCCTTTTCATGGGTTTTTTCCCTCTGGCGCTACTTCTGAGGGGCACGGTCTGCTCTTGGCGTTTCCATTGCCTGCAGCACCGTGGCTACCAGAAAGAGTCGCCCCTACCTGGGCGAAGGCCGAACATTCAAGACCCACGCCACTCGACCTGCGGACTCCAGGTTTAAGCAGCACGTAAGTCGTGACAGTAACTCCCAGATGTAACGGAGATAGGGTAGTAATTTTGTGCTGGTGCTCTGCCCTACACTGGATAGGACAGGATGAAAAATCCATGAATAGAACTTTTCTGGTGGGGAAGATGGCTTCTTCACAATAACCAGTTAGAGGGATTTGCTCGCTGGGATCTCATCATGATCTATAAAGGTGGGAAATGTTTGCCAAGATACAAAAATGAAATTGTTCCAGAACCTTCAAGAAGAATGAACCCCACAGGGGTTTACTATTCCATTATAGCTGTGCTTCATCCAATCAAATTATTTGTATGTAACTTACTTCGCCACTAAAAGGGTTGGCAAGTTTTCCTTATGCTTGTGTTGTAAAGTTACTGAAAGTGCTTTTTTCCCCCAAAGTGATTTAGAACTGCCTTGTCATAGCAAAATACCAGTCCAAGATATGTATCAATTTATCTAGAATTCTAGGTAAGCTCGTAGATCTTTCTCCTTGAGTTACTCTATTAGGCATTTTTAAAGACACAGGGGGACGGGGGAATTCTACCTTGGTCGGCACCTGGACTATGACTGACAAAAAAAGACGATGTCCGTTTTTGCAAATCTCCTGACGCTTCTCACAATCTTGAATGGCAGAAAGCAAGAACTGTGCAAGAACAGGGCAATTCATCTACACGGCTAGAGGCTGCCCACATAAAAACTGCAAAACTTGGGGAAAGATAGAGGGACTGTTATGTTTTAACAGATGGTTAAAGTGATCTGATAAAATATCCTGATCTCTTGAATGAATTTAAATACTGTGGTTGTACTGCATATTTTAATCTTAATGTTAGATTAGACTAAAATAATAACATTTGGTTTATTAAAAAAATATATTAATCTGTGGAAAAAGTTAGATCACCCTTACAATCTGTTCTATTTCTCCTGATCTAGCAAGAGCTCTCTATGCGAGGAGATGAAATATTGCGTGGATGGAAAGTATTTCAAGTGACTATAATATTGACGTACAACTATTTTAAAACCTATCCTTTCTCCAACAGAATTCATGGGAAAGTTTCAACTGTGCGGCCACTTAGATTTGTTCACATACATTTAACACTGTTGACTTAGTCGGCACCTCTGGAAAGTATTACAATATTATGTTGTGCAGAGCATTTTGCTTGTATTACACTAAACAGATATCTGCAAACAACTGCATGTTATGCTCATAGTTGTTGCTAATATATGCTATTCTAATATTTACCAGACTTCCTGGGTAAGTGGTTCTACCATACTGGCTAACATAAGAAAGAATAACATTATGCACAAAACATAGTTGAAGGGTTAAATTACGTTTAGACCCGACATTGTTGACGTGGTATTCTCCTGTTTGCTGAGTTTGGTTTTTGTTGGCCTTAGGACCCCAGACACTTTATAACTTCTGACTAGTGCTAAGTGCTTCTTCTGTCTCCATAAAACATGGTAATATTAGCCTACACATAATTGGTACATTCAATTTATTTGTTAGTCCCTAGTAAATAGTACTTCATGTGTCCAGAGCCATGTGATTAAAATGCTACTAGTGGCCCTGTGGGCCCTCCATATGACCCCCCCCCCCCCCCACTACAGTAACTTTTCAAAACATCTCAGGCTTGCCACTGCAGCCCGTAGTGCTGTTTCAAACTGACATTTCAACCTGGCTAGGCCTAAATCGTCCTTTTTAGGGTCAAGCCTGCGTTGCATGCGCTCGCGCATGCGTATCGCAGCGAGACACTTTAGTATTTAGAAAAGGGCTTGGAGCCCTGTCAACTTCACGTCAGTGTTTATTGGTTTGTGGGCTTGCCTAATAAAATCTGCTTGCTTTCATTAGTTGGAGGCACGCATAGGTCATGCCTTTTCCGGTGGCTAGCCCTCCTCGAGCACAGCGACCAAGTACAGAAAACATGCGAGGCTCGCTGTTTTCCATCGGGCTCATGGACTTCTTTTTCTCTAATTTACGAGCGCGATCTCGCTTGGCAGAAGTCGAGCGCTTTACATAGTTAATTTCACTTTTTCGGGTTATGTACATAAATGAACTTTTGGCCGATAAGTGAAAAGTCGGGTTAGGAGTTTCCACGCGATCAGCTCTAACATGAGCAAACGGGAGACCCGTTGCATTGTAAATGCTTGTTAATACCTATAAGTCATCCCTGAGGTAGGCCCTAAAAGCCAGGGCATGGTATTTAAAAAGTAGGACGTGTAGGTTTAAGTTTTACATGTCCAGGTAGTGAAAAACTCCTAAATTCGTTTTTCACTGCTGTAATGCCTATCTCTCCCAATGGCTAAAACTGGATTACCTTATTACATTTAATAAGTGTTAACTCCGGGTGGGAAAAAATATGTTATTTGGACTCAAAATAATTGTTATTTAAAATCCTATTTAATGATACAGTTTGTATTTTAAGTCATAATTGTGAAAATACCACTTTTAGAAAGCAGCATTTTCTTGTCTTGATTATCTGTGCCTTCTGCCAGTGTCTGGGGTCAGAGGATAGTAAATGAATGGCTCTGGTGTTGGGGTTGGGGTTGTGTATTCCTCTCAGACAGTGACACAAGGAGGACTAGAAGGGACAGGATGGGCTATCTTGCTAGGATGGCTGGGGCTGGAGCTGTACCCTGCCCCACATACACTTCAAAGGGCCTGCCTCCAGCACAAAAAAGGTCCCAGACACCAACCTTTTCTCACTGTTAACCCAGACTTCTTGGAGCCTTGACAGAGTAAAGGAAGAACTTTCCAGAACTAGATGTGGCGCCTGGACAGGGTGTTCCCTGAAACACAATGGCATGCACTAGGTATAAATTTTGGACCTCTCAGACCACTCATCAGTATTCTTCTGGACATGTGGACATTACAGAAGAAGGACTGCCCTGCTATCATCTGACTGCCCTGCTCCCTTCATCCCAAGCGAACCTGAATTACTCCAAGGGTCAGTTGACTGGCCTGTTTGAGCTACAGGGAAAGAACAAGCTCCAGAGGCCTCCCTGCAACTGCCAAGCTGACATGCTGCAACATCACGTGTCTGAGCCCAGCTAGCCTTTGCTGGAGTGAGTTCCTGATCCCCAAGAGGACCCCCCCTTCCCAAAAGCCCCCAACCCAAGGTACTGGACCCTTGGGTGGCATCCGTCTGTACTCCTTCCAAGAAAGGTGAAACCCTGATGTTTTGGACAGTTTGCAGCCGCAAATAATCCTGCTCACTTAGAGACTCTGTAGCCCTTGCTAACCGCCAATGCAAAATCTGCACTTCGCACTACAGCAACAACCACTCTTCGTAACCGCCACTGTGAAGCTCCAGCAACCATTGTCCATGACACCCAGCCTGCTCCTCCCCTACAGCAACAACAGCCCAAGCCACCCGGCCTGCTCATCATGCTACCACGACAACCATCCGCGACACACTCCTTGCAGCCTCCTTCACCGCAAATGGAACTCTTCATGCTAGACTTAAAAAGTAACTTTTTTTTAGCACAACTAACTTGCTACCAGAGGGTTAAGCACAGGTTAATTTGGTAATTGTTGTGGTTCACCCGGACAAGGATTTTAGTTTTTGCCTCAATAGAACTTCCACTCCCCTCAACCGCTAACCTGATTTCTTACAACTACATATATTGTAGTTTCAGGTTTTTTTGATGAAATGTTTGAATAGTCCTTAAACCTTAGAATTAGTGTACATGTAGTGAAAACTCCCAAATGTGTTTTTCACTACTATATGGTCTCTCTCTCCCATTGGCTAATACTGGGTTTCATTTTTACATTTAATAGGTGCTAACTTTGGATTGGGAACCATATGTTATTTGGGCTTGAATTGTAATTGGTTAGTTGCGGCACAAAAAGACATAAAAGTACATTGATAATATATAATTTATGTGCAAACATATTGCCTTACTTTAAAACATTCATCTAAAAACATATTTAACTCCTTAAGACAGATAAATTCTACTCAAATTAAAAAAAATAAGAATAAAACCATCAATAAAATGATAAATATCCTATATATAAAATTTAAAACCAACCACACAATCTTTTTCCGTACGCACAAAATCAAGAATAAATATCTGTACACAGCATAAACAATAGGCTGACAAGTATCTGTCTTCAAATACAATGTAAGGAATCTAGGTTGCAACATATTGGATCTAACCATTTTGGTCTAGGTTTCTTATAAACTGGGCAAATAAAGAGAACATGGGCCTATGCTTCATCTGCTAGGCCACAAGAAGGGCAGGCCTTGTCTGATTGATGACCCCAGTTGCTCCAACTGAAAGTAAATGTACGCAAGGAGCGGGAGGGGGATTGGGGGAGGAAATCCATGCCTAAACTGTAGGTAAAGCATTCCTGGCTAAAGCCGGTTGGACTTCGTCCAGGAAGCATTCCATGCTATAAAAACCCTTGTGGCCTTAAAATCTTAAAGTCAAGGCACTAGAGAAGAATCCATTAAAAGAGATCACAATTTATAAGCCCTATAGCATTTGGGGGTGTTCCACTTTAGTGGTAATCTGACAAGCGTTAACAGGAATAACCCACAGGTTGGGTTTGCAGATACTTTTCAGGGTTTCCTTGATATAATGTAGTCATCACAATCTGCCCGCCCCCAATGACCTTAGTATCTCCTCTAAAGCCAATCTATAGGAGTTTATTTGGGCATAGCCCAAATTCTTCTCCAAAAGAGAAGAGGCCTAAGGCCAATGTCCTCCAACATGGGCCTAATTCCCAAATCTAGTCTAAGAGGAAGACTAGTGGGAAGAATCAACCACTGCCTTATAAAACTATTCTCAATCTGCATAAACTCAGTTAGTGACTTGTGGCCCCATACGCTCAGCCCTATACATAACAGCCCCCAGGGCTTGGATTTATAAATCTCAACAGTGGGGCTGACTGGCTTAAAAAAAATGAACCCTATATACACCTTGGAGAGCCCACCAGTGTGTTGGGCCAGCTTGAGTCTTTGCCTAGCCATGTGAGGTGACCAATCCATATGTTCACTAAGCGTGAGCCCTAGATAATCAAAAGTGGAGACCCTCTCTAGTGGAATCCCATTTAGGTTTCGATTGGGTCGAGTAGAATTCAAAGGGTTACAGATCATAAATGTTGTTTTACTTGCATTCATTTCTTAGCCTTTCTCCATGCTAAAGGCATTAATGCTGTCCAGAACCCTTTGAATGCCCATGGGGGCCCTTGAGGGAAGTAAGGTGTCATAAGCACACATAAGCGCCGGCACCTTAACTAACGCGAGCCTAGGGGCATAATTATTTATGCTGTTCAACAAGTCAACATGGCCATTGATGTACAAGGTGAATAATGTTGGTGCCAGCACACAGCCTTGCCTGACACCCACCTTCCCCCCCCAATAGGGAAGGACTCAGAAAGTTCTCCCTATTTGCCACAAAGTACCTGTGCAAAGTTCCCCTCATGGAGCCTTTTTGATGATATAACATATGTATGGTGGAACCCCGATATCCGCCAGAACCTGCCATAAATTGTCTCTAGGAACCAGATCAAACGCGGAATGAAGGTCAACAAAAAGCAGGTAGATGCTACCACCCTCTAATACCACTGATTTCCAATATAAAACCTGAAGCCTAAAGACTTGGTCAATGGTGGAGGTACATTGCCAAAAAACAGCTTGAAAAGGGCTCAGAACTTTCTTATCCTTCATCCAATCCTGGGGTCTTTCTAAAATGGCTCTGGAGAATCATTTCTGCATTTCGTCTATCGGGCTTATAGGCCTGTAACTATTAGGTAGCAGAGGGGAATCTTTTTATTTTTTTTATAAATGGGAATAATCTCCGCCCCTGCCCAGGTATGGGGAATAGGCATCCCTTCCGTAATGGCTTTAAAGCCTATCCATAAGTATGGACCCCAGCATCCGGTGCTGAGCAATAGAGATCCCCTGGAATTTTATCAATGCCTGGTGCTTTACCAGGAGCAGTCTTATTAATAGCTCTGAGCACTTTCCCAAGCGTAATTGCATGGTAATGCCTCAGATCATGAAAGCAGGGCTCCTTCTCATCACCATACAAGGATCGAAAGTCCTCATTCCACAATCAGCAGACATGTTATTCTCAATGCCAACACTGGACTCGGGATTCCCTATCGCAACTATGCTCCAGAATGCTTTGTAGTTCTTACTCTTGATAGCACACTGCAGAGACTTTCATTTGGCTAAATCCCACTCCTTTTTAGCTGTTTTAGTGGTACTTTTGTATTCACTTCTGGCATTACGAATCAAAATGACACCTTTAGTTTTTAAAGTCATTAATTGGGCTCTCTTAGCTACTCAACACTGTTTGCCAAACCAAGAAGGAGTATTTCTCTTGCTGGCCATAAATCAACCCTGAACAAAAAATGTATCTTTGAATGCGCCAGCCAGTGCTTGGTGTACCTCAGCCACTTTTATCCATTGACTGGGATTACCCTCTATACCAATTGCCTTACTCAGTTCTTCAATTGAAGCACCTCCAGCCCCATATAGTGGTTTGATTGAATCAGGAGTCTGCTCTGGGCCACTCCATTTTATCCTTCGTCTATTGGGTCCCAAACCAAGCCTTCCATCCTACTCGTATGGTTGTGTATCAGTGGCCCAATTAATTTGGAGCACTATCTTGAGTGAAAGCACATTATGGTGGCTGTCATATCTAGGTAGGACAACCATGTCTACTACTGAGGGCCATACATCAACAAGGATGTAATCTATCAGTGATGACCGTCACTGCTTAATTAAACGCATGTAATCCCTGGCTGTCTGACCTGGTACGTCCATTACATGTGCTTAAAGAATTATATAGTGTGAGCAGTCATGCTAGGGGGGAGAGGGGAAGGGAGGAGGTCTGGGCTACCAAGTACAGGAGTCTGAGTGCTCAATGAAGAGCTAAACGCTTCAAGGTTCAGCGAGAGTCGACTTTCTGTTAGCTCAATTTCAGAAGCCACCAACTCAATAGCCCTATTTAGCATCATCTCAATCGATGTGGGTTTGAGGGAAGGGTTTGGTGACTGGGCACTTGCACTTCCCCATTTGTAAAATCTGTACTCCAGAGGGGAATGCCTCTGAAATATATTTATCAAGTACCAACTGCTTCAAAGCCCCCCCCCCAGTAGAAACAGCAAGAGAGCTGCAATAACAGAAATATATCAAAATCGGCAGACACTTGCCCCTCATTCTTTCAGAAAGGGCAAAAGTGACAGAGCCCAGCCTCGTCTTGGGCAGAGACGGGCCCGCTCTTTGCCCAGACATGTCCCTTGCATGTTCTGCACAGCGGGTGCTGCTGTCAGATTTAAATACAGCACCCCTAGGATCGGTAGTGCAGAGGGCAGTCCGTGGCAACAAAGGCTTTTAGAGCCTGTGGTCTGGGTTCCCGCAGCCCTCACCCCCCAAAGCTATCTCCTTCTCAAACTCCCACGCAGCAGGAACTGCTGTCAGTTTTAAATACAGCACTTCCGGGTGTGTTAGTGCAGAGAGCAGCCTGTGGCAGGAAGGGCTTCTGGAGCCTGTGGTCCAATTAGCACGGCCCCCCAAGCTGTCTCCTCATAAACTACGTCATAAATGAATTTCAATTTAAAATCCTCTTTAATGCTACAGTTGGATTTTAAGTCACAATTCTGAAAATGCCACTTTTAGAAACTTGGCATTTTCTTGTCTAGACCCTTTGTGCCTTTTGCAAGTGTCTTGGTTCATATGAGAGGAAGGCTGTCCAGCCAGCCTGCTGAAGCAGGTTAAAGAGTTTAACTTATGAAGAACCAATTTAATAAATTTAGTACACTGGCAACTGATGCAGTCAAATTATTTTCTGACGAGACAGAAACGTATTAGAATTTTACTATAATTGTGCAGATTTAACATATCTATCATGAAATGGCTAGATAATACCAAACATTTGATTTCCCCTAATGAAGTCTGTCTATTATGATTTCCAACAATCTGGCAGGCATTGTCAAATCATAATTAAGTAGGTGTGGAACATCTGGTCTTTGGCTGGTCTTGTTTTGGTGGACAACTGCCAGCCTGCTGAACCAGTTTAAAGAGTTTGATTGTGGTAGCTTTCAAGATTTCTAGGAATGTGTTAATGTACTAATTTGCTTTTCGTTAGATGAGCAAGAGGCCGCCAAATGTCATGATGCCAGAGACATTGTCAGGGTCTTTGGTCTTGCCTGATATGGTAATGAGTTCAATCGAAAAGATACTATCCGGGGAAATCATTGTTCTCCTGCACAAGGCTCTGTATGATATCTAGTAAATGCAAAAGATTTTTGACATGTTATTGTATGATACCGCCCTGCATTTCTCAGATAATTTTAACATAAATCTCAAGGTTATCAATCTTCCATTTTATAATCCAAAAATCAGTTTGTCATTTACCATACGGATAACAAAACTGCTTGCTTTTAACAGGATTAGTTCTGATAAATGTTCCAACTTATCTTTAAGAGATAATAACACCTAAATTATTTGTTTCCCTATAATGGTGTGTTGCATTTATTGTGATAATAATATAGTAAACTACATTTATACTCCGATCAACTCTGTCAACCTACTTTTCATTTGGCAAAAAGTATTCTTTACCAGCCTTTTCAATGTTAGAGTCTTTAGTTCTTCCTTTCCTATCAGTTACTAGTCTGGCATATGTTTGGGGGCCCGAAAATTAGAGCTAAACAAGACTAAATGCGAGTCATAGTCAAGATGGAAAACTCCATCCAACACCACCAAATCAGAGTCCCTTTGCAGAAGGCCAGTCAGCACACACAAGGAATTATTATTTGGTTCACAAATGTATATAAATCTCTACATATGTTCCAGAAATAAACTCTTGCACAAAATTTTCTTCCCTACACTTCGGCCTGTGAGCCCAAGACAAAACACTACATGACAAGTGTATGTGCCCAGTTAACAGTACTTTTGTTTAGCCTCGACTGGGTGTCACTCAAGGTAGTACTTGTCATGCCAAACCTAATTTGAATTTGTCTCTATTGTTAGCTCTTTGTATACACTGGTAAAGTTAAGAATTTGATTTGGCTCCCCAAGTCACTGAATATTGAGAAGTCTTTCAATGAATGCAGCACTATCCCCACCAACTCCCATCCTGTGGTGAAATGTATCCCTTTAAGAAAAAGTTAAAACACATTTCTGAAGACACGTATTGAAGCAAACCAGTATGTGCTAATTCATGTACTGCACTAGGGTGCAGTTTAAACCCAGAAAAGAGACCCTAGCAACAAGTGTGGACACTTGTTTTTTTACTGCGGAACTGCTGCTGCCTGTTTACATAGTTTTAGGAAGAAACTTGGAACAATGGCATACTCTGAGGCACTGCTTCTATAAAAGGTGTCTTTGTCAACCAGAGAAAGACATCTCTGTTACACTGGTCTAGGCCAATTAGAGCAGCACAAACCTTCAAGTAAACCGATTATGAATGGAGCTTTTATTTAGCCTTTTGGGAAGGTATAACCCTCACGCATTAGAGAACTCACTTAATATAGGCTACCACTAAGAAAAGGGCATAAAAATAATATTTCCAATTGGACTCGTAATACTAAAGCTAAAATCAAAATCATTCAGAAGACTCTCTACTTTAAGTGCAGTGTCCCTGCTCAGATACAACTGCAGTTAACTCACTACATTTGCTTAAACATTTATTTTAGTCAAGAGGCAAATGATGTTAAAGTATATCCCATCGGAAAAAATGGTCACTTGTGCCTACAATGGAAGGTTGTTTATGCAAAGAAGACTCCTCTGTGGCATACCAAACTTCTATCTGACCTTGAGACACAGCAAGGTTTCAACTATTTGGACAGAATTAGCATAACAAACCTGAGTCACGTATAGTGCTCATCTGGCTAGAGGTTGTTTGACCAGACGCAATCAGACTTTGGTTTATTTGAAACTGAAAAATGTCTCTATTTACAGTCCTATTAAACCCGTAGGAGACACCAAAATAAAACCAAAGGTATGCATAATGGCTCAATTGTTGAATAAGGGATCCTGGAACCACCACTGAAAGTCAAGGAAACGTCCCAAATAAATCGGTCCCTGGTTTATAATACCTGTTTTGGCCTGGAATGTTTAGGAGTATGTTGGGAGGGATATATAGGTCCCATAGACAATCCAGACTGGGAAGACGCTTAGAGCAACCCTACAAGGTGCCATGAAGTCTGGGTTTATATTAGTGCAGTAAAAATTCCAAACCGGTTTTACAACAGACACTTTCAAGCTTTGGGGAAGCTGGGACATGCATAAAGTGGGATCATGGCTCCCCAACATGGACTGATGCTTATTCGTGAAAAGAGCGATGTAAACTCCCAGAGGCTGGCTTAGAAATGTTTTTACAATATAACGACGACTCATTACTGCCTAGAGGCCCGAGGTGTCCAAAGGGCTTGCTACTATCTATACCCGATTCCCACTAAAGACTGCTGTCGCACAGCTTGTCCTCAGTACCCTTTCCCTGGCTAAGTATTGCTTCCAGTTTGTATCAGATGTACAAAATGTTGCATGGCATATTGCTGTCACTGTACCACCATCTGAGGACATCTCTGGATCTCCCACAGTAATTTGAATATGTTGAGTTTCTTTTTTGAGGAAACCAATAAACGTGTATTACAAACAAACAAAAAAAACAGTCCTGTCATATTTGGTGCCCAAAGTAAGAGACAACTAGCTAATGGGCCACCAGCAATCAAATCTTTTAAGAGTCTATCATGCTGGGTTAATGACTGTTGTGAGGAGCAAAAGTGACTCAAGGCAGCTTAACACTTCTGAATAAAGAGCAGGTTCAACCTATGAGCCAACAGTGCTATCTAGTCAGTATAGCAAAAGGGTCTATTGTACAATAACTGCTTGTGACAGAAGCTGGACGCTCTGATGAAAAGCCGTTTCACATGAAAAACCTCAAGGACAAATACTGCTGGTGGTGTACACAGATGAAGGAGCCAGCCAGTTACAACATGCAATGGAATGTCAATGACTCCTTGAACCAGATATTTCTCGGGATCGACTGCCGGTACAAGCCCGCATTCCACCCTAAGGCTTGGGTTCTGTGTACTTTCTAAACTTTCTATGGATCGAACTGTAAAAAAGACAAAGATTTATTGAAAACTGTGCTTCAGAAAAAAAAAAGACGTTTACTACAATCTTCCTAGCTCTTGGTTGTGGTCTGTATGGAAATTCAACCTTGCCACTCACTCATTAGGAACGTTTCCTATCAGAGATACAAGGTTTGTACTGATGCAACATCTCATGACAACTAACATGATCAAGGCCAGTTCGGCTTAGTTGGAAACAATGAGGAAAAAAAAAACATTTGCTGGGAAAAAACTATTAGTCAGTTTTTCCGAATTACCTAGACTGCTCTAAACAATCTGGGGAGAGGTGAGAAGTCAGGAATTTAGCTAGGCAGGGTGAGTTATTGACAGGTTTTTTTCCATGTTCTAAATCACAGAAGCACTCCTTTCTCTTCTAGAGTCTACTCTTCTTGAACATTGTAAAAAGTCACAACAGAAAAACATTCACACACCAAAAATCACAATTTTCAACCACACAAAACCATAAACCCAGGCAGGAGGGAGACCAGGTGATGCTCTAGCACCTGTTCTGAAAAACACACCACAAGCTGCACTATCACTTTCTTTAACAGTTTTTATTATCCAATTCGTGGGTGCTCATTTTATAAACCTAAGGGGGCTGCCTTTATTGCATTCGACTTAGTGACCTAGACAAAGATTTTGTCAGCATGTTCAGCTAACACGCCTATCTTTCCTCGAATAAACCCAAATATATAAAAATAATATAATATTTGGTCCACACGTTGTTGAACATGCTTGCATGTTCTGGTGCGAAAGCAACATTGCTTGATCTTTGTGCTTGCTCTAATCACACTTTTCCCTAAAGCCTTTTAATTCCTTCCATCACCTCACAAGGAGGCAGCTGTTTGCTCCCATATTTTCACAATATTGAAACACTAGGACCCATTTTGCACCTGTTGCAGAAGACCTTCCAATTCCACACTTCTTAACAGTGCTTGGAAAACTGCTGTTGAATATATTGCTGTAGAGAGAGTTTGAAGAAAAGAAATAAATGTGGCATCGTATAGTAAATCTGCATGTATTCAAAGAAACATATATTATATTATATCACTTTTCGCACAGCAAACGCCATACCAGGAAGACATGAAGCAATTCCAGAGAACTTGTCCACGTGCCTCTTCCACAGTGCTGCTGCCCTCCAAAACACGTATTCGGTTCTTAACGGATCGTGAACAATAACGGCGTTGTAGCTTTTTTGGTTTATGAGTACTATCGATCCCAAAAAGGCCCATATCTAAAAATATCGAGGCGAAGGCCTCTACGGCTATCAGATATGTAAAAAAGGCTTCTGAAACTCGTCAGTACAACCTACTAGTTTTGTCCAAAGTCTATTTCGATCAACATGACAAAAAAATAGAAGTCGGCCTGCTATATATAACAGCTTAAAAACAGTCCAAGTAATTAAAACACACGTCTGTGAAGTTAAAAAAACGTTCCAAGCTCATCTCCTCCTTTAATTTTGCCTTTGAATAGTTTGTGTCCGTCTAGGCAGTTAAGTTCACAAAACAGATAAGATTATCAAAAAATCCAGTGCGAGCAACACCTTACAAACTTAAATGTTTCGCCTTGTTTGCTCGTTCTTCCAGCGGTGCGGTTCCTTCAAGACCTGAGTGACTCATCAATGACTAGCTCTTCATGGAATGTGCCAATCCGGCGCTGTGTCCTCGCTGAGAGGCGCGAATCTACTAAAGGGGAGAGGGAGCTCTAAGGGTGGGACTGTCCCCTCTTGACTGGGTGATCACAACACCCCCATGCGTTTCACAACACATTAACATATGAAAGCAGGCGTCGGTCGGTATAACTCTCGACGCCTAATTCTGCTCTGTCTAGCTCAGATGACAAAAAATGTATTGTGATGTCTATTAGAACAACAAATCCCCACGGATTGTCACCCTACCCACACATCACATTTACAACTCCTAAAGCACATGTGGGTGCAATCACCACCTGAGCATAGGCGTGCAAAGCAAGCGGAGCTGTGCAGTGGGTATTTTCTGGGTAGGACAGGAGTTATTTGTTTTAGAGAACAACAATTCTGTTTGGTTCAAACGGCTTTGTGCACAATGAGTGAAGAGGCAACAGTTTGGGTTACTGGCCTTGTACAACCTCACGGAACAGCACCGTAAACTGATTAAACTCAATATGTTTCTTTTGTGAAAGGTTTCTGAGACCCGTGATAAACTAACTTTTTCATGGTTCTCCTAAAACCAAGAATACTAGTTAACTTTTCACGAGACACAGTGAATTACTGAACACCTAAGAGTCTGGTCTAAATTATGTATACTTCTCCAAAAGGGGAGCTCTTCATGCGAGGGAGAAGTAAAGGGCAACACACATAAGAAAGTGGTGGTGGGCACTTGTGGTTAAAAGTAAGGGAGGAAAAAAAAAAAACGGTAGTTGAGGTAAGATGAGTTTTGGTTGTGAAGGTACGATTTGTGGCGTTTTATACACTCTCCCGTAGAGGCAGACAGTGAGAACTCAAAACCATTTAACTTGCAGAAGGACTCTCATGCATTTTTCCACGTTCTGGGCCGCAATGGCAGGTTATTAACTGGTAATTACATGTTGGATAGATGTGCCGAATTGTCCAGCAGGACTGTGATGGCAGACACATGGAACTGTAAAAAAAAATTGCTTAAGAAACCAAGATTCCATGATACCATCAAAACCAGAACGTTTGCAGGAGGTGATCAAGCGACTACATTGAGAGGTATTAAAGCTCTGAAGAGGAGCCTTAGCATCTACTGGGTAAGAGTACAGGGAAACAACTAGCCAAGGAAGTTGCCTGGAAGAGTAGAAATTGTGTCCAGTGAACAAAGACACACAGAGTAGTAGTAGTATTTAACTAATTCAAACTTTTCAGGCAGGCTCTTTCAAGAGGACAAATACCTTAAAATCTAAGGTTATGCATATGCCAATATCTGAGATGGTATAAACGGACACGCTCACATACCAGTGCTCAGTCACTGAGACTAAAATGGCACCTTCCCACAAGTTCAATGTCAGCTGTGCATGCGGTCACATGAACGCTGCTGTCAAATGCTTTCTTGAAAGAGCTTTCTTATGTGCATAACTCCTTTAATACAGCAACATAATCTAACATTGCAGCTTTACTTCTGTTCTCCAATGTAGTTTTGTTTTAAAGTGTCATGATTCTTTAAAAATAAAAGCAGGATTTGAAGGCAAGATATGCATCAGCAGCTTTTTTTCTGTGAAATAAAACTTACTACCTGTTGGTGCACCACAGAGTCCTGTTGAATTGTCACTAAATAGTAAAATTGAAGCAGAAAGTCGTAAATCTGTGTAGTAAGATTCAAAATTCAATACAAACATGCCTGTGCACTGGTTGTTTGTTTCGGTCTAGGGAGGACCTGGCCTGGCCTGGCAGTTCGGGCTGCATTGTTCCCATGTAGAGAAGGGTCAAACCGATTTGCATATGGCTGGGTGCAAACTGGGATGTCATAATGAGCACACAAAAAAAAGAAAAACAATGGATTAAACCCGGATCTGTGACTGGGTGTGAATGTTTGCATTGTTCAGCATTTTGTACATCATCTGATCTTTTTGCTTCTGGTTTGAAATAGGGCAACACCGGGCAGCTCCTACTCACTTCCACTGAAGCACTAACCAAAACAAAAAAAACAGACGTTGAAACAGACCCAAAAAATATTCTGGAAATCGTGTAGTCAATCTAAGACAATATTTAAATAGAGTAGAAATGCCAAATGCTGGAGTTATACACCAAAACAGTGAAGAAAAAAAAAGAAAATGTTTCTTGACGTTGATACATTTCAGCCATTTTGAAGTACACAGAAATAAAAAGAATAATTTAAAAAAAAAAAAAAAGAAAAAGCCATATTTGAACATGCAGCCAAAGAAGGGAGTACAGGGTAAGAATTCTGAGTAGGCTTGTAGTAATTATCTTACTACAGCCCACAAAATAAATAATCGTTAGAACTGGCACTTTGAAGAGTTGTTAAGATTTAAGTAGTGTGCTCCTTCAAACATTAGCCAGACATTAACTATTACACTGCTGATCCAGTTAAAAGTGTAAATGAAACTATACTTTTAAGAGATGCCCATTACAGAACACTCATTTGAATGAAGAGAAATATCTTCCTGACCAAGTGTAAATAAAAAATAAAAAAACAGTATTCTCAGCACAACTGAAAAACGTTTTCAATAGTTCTTTCTCCCATCCATGAATATAAAGAAATTATTTCTACTCTTGGTGCCTATCTTTCTCTTACATGGGCCTGTGCTATCAAGAGACGTTATAGCAGTGTCCCTTGTCTTCAAAGACTAAATTTAAACTACCCACATTTCGTGCCTAGCATATGGTCAGTTAAGTCTCTAGGCATATCACATGCCGAGCAGCTGATTCTTTAAAAGATGCCTATCCCCCTAGTTTGTTTATAATCAACTCACTTTTTCCAAAAGCCAACTCTCCAAGAAGGCCACAAAAACATGGAGAACCACCAGGTCACTGCACTGCTATAGTCGACTACGTGCAGCATGAAATAATAATCAACATCTTTTGAAAGAAGTAGGGCAATCAATGTTTTTTATGCAGGTCTAGCTTCTCATTCATATTTTGGTCAAATTCAACCTCATTCTATTTCAGTCATCTGCAGAATGCAAACTTATTTAGATTACAGTTCAAGTAATATAGGTTGATTTAATGACCAGCACAGAAAGCAAAAAACACAGCTCCACTTTCCACCCTCATACAATATCCAGTAATAGTTTGTAGGTATTATATTGGTAGACTGCGCCCAGCCAGAGCAGCTGAACATGGATCTCGCCCCAAGCCAAATGTCGGCAAAATAACTGAAAAGGCACTTTTATAAGGCAAAGCAAATGGTGACATCTGCCTCAAACTGTGTTTCGAGATGAACACATTGGCAGTTTTACCCAAGAAGATGTTGATGTAGTCAATGAGTCCCCAACACACTCGTTCAAACAAAGCTCACTGAAAAAGCTTATTTCTCTGTACTTTCTTTGCTGCAGCTTTGTCCCAAGGATTAAGGCACATCAAATAATTAATCAGATTCTTATAATTGTTGCAATTTGAGTCTCACAGTTGGGAACACTGTTCATAGGTTCAATTGACCCATGATCTTCATTTCTAAAGTCATGTCGTGTTAGGATAATTCTTCAACAATTTTGTGGGTGTTTTTCTTGCAGATGTGGAAGGTCAATGTATGGTTCTACAATGGAGTAAGACAGCACCATACAGGGAGTGCAGAATTATTAGGCAAATGAGTATTTTGACCACATCATCCTCTTTATGCATGTTGTCTTACTCCAAGCTGTATAGGCTCGAAAGCCTACTACCAATTAAGCATATTAGGTGATGTGCATCTCTGTAATGAGAAGGGGTGTGGTCTAATGACATCAACACCCTATATCAGGTGTGCATAATTATTAGGCAACTTCCTTTCCTTTGGCAAAATGGGTCAAAAGAAGGACTTGACAGGCTCAGAAAAGTAAAAAATAGTGAGATATCTTGCAGAGGGATGCAGCACTCTTAAAATTGCAAAGCTTCTGAAGCGTGATCATCGAACAATCAAGCGTTTCATTCAAAATAGTCAACAGGGTCGCAAGAAGCGTGTGGAAAAACCAAGGCGCAAAATAACTGCCCATGAACTGAGAAAAGTCAAGCGTGCAGCTGCCACGATGCCACTTGCCACCAGTTTGGCCATATTTCAGAGCTGCAACATCACTGGAGTGCCCAAAAGCACAAGGTGTGCAATACTCAGAGATATGGCCAAGGTAAGAAAGGCTGAAAGACGACCACCACTGAACAAGACACACAAGCTGAAACGTCAAGACTGGGCCAAGAAATATCTCAAGACTGATTTTCTAAGGTTTTATGGACTGATGAAATGAGAGTGAGTCTTGATGGGCCAGATGGATGGGCCCGTGGCTGGATTGGTAAAGGGCAGAGAGCTCCAGTCCGACTCAGACGCCAGCAAGGTGGAGGTGGAGTACTGGTTTGGGCTGGTATCATCAAAGATGAGCTTGTGGGGCCTTTTCGGGTTGAGGATGGAGTCAAGCTCAACTCCCAGTCCTACTGCCAGTTCCTGGTAGACACCTTCTTCAAGCAGTGGTACAGGAAGAAGTCTGCATCCTTCAAGAAAAACATGATTTTCATGCAGGACAATGCTCCATCACACGCGTCCAAGTACTCCACAGCGTGGCTGGCAAGAAAGGGTATAAAAGAAGGAAATCTAATGACATGGCCTCCTTGTTCACCTGATCTGAACCCCATTGAGAACCTGTGGTCCATCATCAAATGTGAGATTTACAAGGAGGGAAAACAGTACACCTCTCTGAACAGTGTCTGGGAGGCTGTGGTTGCTGCTGCACGCAATGTTGATGGTGAACAGATCAAAACACTGACAGAATCCATGGATGGCAGGCTTTTGAGTGTCCTTGCAAAGAAAGGTGGCTATATTGGTCACTGATTTGATTTTGTTTTGTTTTTGAATGTCAGAAATGTATATTTGTGAATGTTGAGATGTTATATTGGTTTCACTGGTAATAATAAATAATTGAAATGGGTATTTATTTGTTTTTTGTTAAGTTGCCTAATAATTATGCACAGTAATAGTCACCTGCACACACAGATATCCCCCTAACATAGCTAAAACTAAAAACAAACTAAAAACTACTTCCAAAAATATTCAGCTTTGATATTAATGAGTTTTTTGGGTTCATTGAGAACATGGTTGTTGTTCAATAATAAAATTAATCCTCAAAAATACAACTTGCCTAATAATTCTGCACTCCCTGTATATGTAATCAATACAAGAAGGCTTTAAGCCTTTGAAACCACGATGTGCCAACTCAGAGATCATGGTGGGCAACTCCTTTAAACAGGTTGTGGTATGCCATCTGGAAATACTTCTGACAAATCCCACCTTTGGACGTCACACCTTTGACTTCTGTGGCGGCATTATTAATTTTGCCAAATGATGATAACTCACAAGTTAAAGGAGGTTTTCAGAGCAGCATTTGGCCTTTGTGAATGTTCCACTCCATTTCCTAGGAATATACAAAATATGTTTTTTAACAATAGTGATGTGACTTCCAGGAAAAAGAAATACACCATGGTGCGAATGCATAAGCTAAGAATCTGGTATTCACCTGTTTAGTTTTGAATGACCACTTCAGCCACATATTAGAGTGACTGCATCACGCTGTCCACGACACAGGAAGAGTACGCAGATGTACATTTGTTGCAATTATTATGTTGCAAATTCCTTCCCCTACCCCTACTTCTTTTGATGATGATTATTTCCACATTGTAGGTCCCAAAAATGTGTTTGTCAAACCTGTGTTATACAACCAAGAAGATTCACGGGAACAATGTATGTGCATCAAAAGGTGAACTATGGATGGTGGGTTGCATCAGTATAATTTAGAAAAGCTCCACCCTTCCCATCAAAATTAAAGTTTTTTTTATATGTTTGTGAATTTCATTAAAGGTCTCACCACTTGTGTAGTTGTTTAATGAATGCTTGCATCTGTAATTTTGGGTAATATTTTGTGATTCAAATCATCAAAATTGATTAGGCTGAGGCCCCCGGCTTCCAGTCATGACTCATTGCCATTGTTTATTAGAAAGTTAGGGAGAGGGAGGTAGAAATAGGAACAGTGAATTCATAAGCTTGTCATGTTTTAAGAGGATCATTATATTGGAATTTGGAATTGTGTTATCAATAAAATGGATAGTAGCCCCAAGGTGCTCAACATAACAGAAACAGGAAATGTATCTTCCAAGAAAATGTCCCCAGCTCTAACACAAGTAACCAACTAAAGCTGGGGCTTGAATACCTTTGATTCAGGGCTTCGATGACTCCACCTAAGCACTCAATAAACTAGGCAAGACATTCAAACATACTGGCCCTACAGTAAGTTCCCTGGATGTAAAAGTACACTGTACTTGTTGACAGAAGGATACCCTGCAACTGAAACAGCTCTGATAAACCTCTTCTCACACACATAAAAGAAAGAACTTCAGAAACAGGGGCAGAGGAGATATTCATGTCTGTGCCAACTACTACAGCCAGCACACTAATCTGGCTGCAAGGTAAGTGATCTATTTCATGCTTTAGCAAACTCCTAATTAAACAGCAAAGACAAAAGAATAGACAGTCTGCATATACTCTATGTTCATATATGGCTGTTACAGTAGAGACTCTTCTGATAAAAGGATCTCTTAAACTACATTGGATGTTTTTGAGCAGGAGCCAAGAGTAAATGGAGATTTCCCAAAACTGATTGCTTTGTAACAGCCAAGATGAAGGTGACCCGGATCTGACTAAAAATGCCTGAAAAAAGAAAGACAAAAAAAAAAGAATAATTTCAAGAAACTCTTAGGGGAGTGTTTGGGCATTTTAAAGTGTTACTTAAGACAAATGCAACATGATCTCCGTAAGCAAAGTCAAAAGCAGCAGTTAAATCCTTGAAGGCATTCACAACACCGACCAAACTACATTAGGGCGATTTATTAAGAAACCTCTTTTGTGCCTGGAAAGACAACAGGCCAAAGATAGCACTACTGAAATGAGTTCAGAGATACTGAAATGTTTAACTTATCAATTTAAGGGTTTCCTCTGGGGCCTATGGCCAGATTCAAAGGAGAACAGGAAGGTGGCTCTGTTAAGAGAGAATAGCTGAGTGGTAGGACTCTAATGTGTACCCTTTATATTGGTGAGGAGTTCAGACTATTGTGGTTTGTACCTCCGGTCAACTGTTAATGTGCACACAAGTAGGGATTTTGGCAGTGAGACACCATTCGCTAACTCCATTCACATGCACGGATTGGGAGACTGCTGAGGGTGGAACAGACACAGATTCTTGCAGAGGCAAGAGCGGACAATGGCAAGGGTTAGCCAGTGCAGAAGATGGCACAAATATTCAAACTGAGGGACCAAGAGCGGCATGGTGGCAGATGACAGTCTGACAGTATTTCCTTGAGAAAAAATAGGCACAAGAGTAGGGGCTCATTAGGTTGCAAGAGATCCCATTCAGGCGTCTTGCATTAGTGATTCCAAATGCAGATACTTGGAGTGCAAGCAGGGAATTTCCAGGCATTAAAGATGTCACGAATCTGAAAAGGGGAAAAAAAAAAAAAAAAAAAAAAAGAAGGAGTGCAAGATTCTTTATGGGACGGGTAACTGGTGAAGAAAAAGCTGAGCTCATAATAAATCTTCAAGAAAATATGGCCCTGAAAGTCTAGTTTGGGGACAAGAGACTACCAGACAAAAAGATATTTGGTGTTAATAAGGCCAAAACAACACTTTCCCATACATATTAGAAATTTCTCTCATCAAGTGAAATCGGCGGAACTCACAAACAGACGGTGGGAATTAAGACCAATTATTTTATACCAGAGGAATAAAGAGAACTGGGTGTCTCATTCACCAGGCGTTAATGGAAATGCTCCTGAAAATGAAAGAACAATGCCACGAACAACTGTGAATTTATGATTGACAATGGAGCATACAATCGTGGTGCACCAGAAGAGCTTCAGTCAATAAAAACGTTGTGAAAAAGTAGGAAGTCACTGTGAAATTAAAGACCCAAGAAACAAAGTTCGAGAGCTTAGAGAATTCCTGCAAAGTCAAAGATAAAAAAATAGAAGTCTTCCAGAGGTTTATGATCTTAGGAATACGGATTCAAATTAAAGTCATTGGTGATTACATTACTGTATAAATAGCTCAACGTTACTAACGCATGCCCAGCAATAGACTCGACCTTGATGGATAGGGCCCAGTGGTTGCAATCCATTCTCAGAGCATGAAAGGTCATTTTACAGAAAATAAGGAGGAATAAAGAAACTCCAATTTATCTGCTTTCTGATATTTCTCTTCCCTGATTTCATCAAAGTTATGATGAAAATCTGACCATGAGGAGAAAGATTTTCGGGTTCATGGCATGAAAGTACATCCGCTCAAGGTACAAATAACAGTCCACCACAAAGAGAAAGCCTGCAGGGGGCCAGGACCATCAACATATTTACTGAATAAATGGCGCAGGTTGAGAACCTAAGGGGCTAGGAACAGAAGCAAGAGCAATAACAAAGCACTATAAGTCTTAGATGAAGGACAAAAAAACAATTGTAGACAGAAGTGTAAGGTAGTAAACACTGGAAGGGTATGGAACACAAAAATCATTTGCACACGTGACTGTGGGACACCAAACCTTCTCCTCCGAGAGGTAACAGTGGCTGACACGAACCACTCAATAATGGGTATCCTACACCCACATAAACCACAGGCAGTTCTATTGGTGGAAAACCTTGATTGAGACATGTCATATTGTACTGCCAAGTAGTGGGTCTTTCACACTGGTGACATTAAATATTTTCAAAAAGGGAAAACTTTTAGAAAAAAATTCAAATGAAAAAGAAAAACCAAGCCAGAAATGTTGCAGAAGAATATTACACTCTTTAGTCTCTAATCAACCTTCAGCTGAGTCAGGAGAACGCAATCAATTCCAGAGGTCTAACCACACTTGACCAAGGCTGAGCAGCAGTATACATATGTGCTTGTTTAGTGCACTTGTAACTGAGCGCTTCAAGGTGCTGTAGACAAGTTTGCAGAAGCAGATCAATGAGCCATATTTAAACTTTAGATTTAGCCCTAAATGCCAGGTTTGGTGTTCCAATATTAGCGCATTGCACAGTTTAAAGTCACGATTCCTCACCAAAGTAACCACACACCATACCATGGTACTCCAGAGGTCTTCAGTGCCAGCGACAATTATAAAAAGTCACCTTGTTGTATTTAGCTAAGAGAAATGTTTAGTCATCCACTCATTGCTGGAGAGTGAGGATTCTGTAAAATTGGAGGCCGGGTTATTCAAATCCTGGTCACCGCTGCTAAGGATTTGGCTATCTACTGTTGGTTATTAGCCAAATGAGTACATGAACGTAGTTAAAGGCTGGATATAGATGCTAAACATGAAAAGTGATATTGACAATCTGGAAGGACATCGCAGGTGATCTGGCAATTCTATATGAACTGAAAAAATGAGAGAATATTGATTCATACCATAGAGACCAATTAGATGTGGTTATTTCAACAAATTCTGATAAGAAGATCCTTATCAGACTATTGTGATCTATGATGTTGAAACCTGCTTAGAGCACCAGGGTCTTATGATTATCTGCTTCAGTCACCATACTGGCACAATCGAATACTGACACTGACAGAGAATCAATTACGCTACTGAAAAAAAAAAAAAAAAAAAAAATCAGCATGCTGAAGAGTGGTCATCAACAGTGTTGTCCTATGAAGACCCAATACTCATATGGGCATGATATAGGTCACGTTCAAAGAGGTTTGTCTCTCAAAACAGGATAAAATAGCAAATCAAGATTGGAAAGATTGGCTTCTATAACAAACATCTCATTTAGAGTATCAAAAGGTCTGCTCCCTCCTTGTTCAAAGCTTACATGCTCTCACTTGAAGATAATTAGTTGCTACAACCTGAAATACAAGATATAAGCAATCAAACAGATCCACCTCTGTCGAAAGCCCACACCAACTTCACTTCTCAGAAGGGCTCATACTCAGGCATGAATGCACAAGGACATTCAGTCCTTGAATGAGTCAAGAACAAGTTCTCTTATATTTTTCTAAAGACAACAAAACAATTTATAACTGGTTCAAGGGCAAAAAATTCACAGCTTCAATAAATTTGCGTAAACTCGCATTAATGCTCTCTTTGGCCCTCTCAAATCAACATGATTATTAAATGGGCCTTGTTCAAGCTCCTCTGCTTGATCAAATCAGTTCACAATGTGATTTGGGCTGCTCTTACACGGTTAGGTGGGAGTGTCACAAAAATGACTTAACATTAGCAGGTTCTCTAAAACAGAGCAGCTAAACTCATCACATGACTTAAGACGTATGCTTATTAGGTGCTTCCAACTCTATGCTGACTCTAGCATAGATGCTAATCATTATGCTACTCTGTATAGTACATTTACAATAACCAGTAAATAAATGTGTGTGTATATATCTATATTAAAATAGAATAAAAAATGAATAAAGATAATAAATTGGTAGCATACCATCAATGCCATTCCATAATATACATGACTAACTGGTCACCCAGCCATCCTTGTTCATCCATTATACCTCCAAAATATGCACTGAGATTCTAAAGGGCATATAGGAGATCAAAACTACATGTCCATGCTTGCAATATAACCGTCTAAATGTGCCAGAGCCATGGGATTTCCCTGCTCATAAGCTCAATATTCAAGAGCAAGTGCACTTCAGAATGCAGGAATATCCCCAGGCTTCATGTGAGTAGTGCCTTCTTGGTGGATCTGTATCTGCTGATCCATTGGTACCTGAACCTACAAATGTACTTTTTTCTGTCAGGTGTAGCCTTTTTGTCTAAACTACCACCCACACATTCAGCCAGCTGGGTAACAAAATCGCTGTAATGTGGTGTCCAATAAATCACCAAAATAAAAAAGAAAGGAAGACTAACTTTTCTTTTATCCAGATTTGAATGATGGAAAGCTTGTATAAAATTAAACCTGTGAAGTTTAAGTTCATGAGCATCCACGTTTTAATCTATCTGAGCAGGCATGCTACCTCAGCAAGCTGGACACTTGCTGGTGAAACATGCTGATCCTCAAAACATGAGACAGAACTTTCCATTCTTCTGAGGCCAGTAAACAGAACACCATAAAATTGTGTAATAGTAACACCTTTTATTACAGAGCTTGGAAATGGCAGAAGTGTGCTAGTGAGAGCTGTTTTTTTTTTTAACCATTAGTGATCTCATCAGCATCTGTAATCAAAAGAGTTTGTTTAACAAACGGTATTCTTGTCAGGTCCAGTTAAGTATCCACCCATCTAAGCTTCTCTTAAATGCATCGACTTCATCACAACAATTTGAACCTAAAATGTATCTTTCATAAACAGTAACAAGTGTACTGTCAATCACAAACCTACGATGGGTTGTAGTTGGGGCATTTCACCCTCATTAGGAAAAAAAATTGTTCCACTGAATATGTCCACAGGTGGTGAAGCATAATGTCCCTGAATTTTGGCAGGATTCATCCACAAACCTCACTCACTACGAATCTGTGAGTGTAACCTCCTAGTACAGTTCCTTTACTGATACGCACAGTGTTGCTCAATATTAATTTTATAATGAGTAAAAAGAATTTGGAATATAAGACAGACATTTGATGTTGAGCTAACTTTTTTTGCAGATAGTGTCCTGTGAACTCATAAATAACCTGATTCAATAGTACTTATGGAGAAAAACAAGTGGAGGTTTTGGGCACCAGAAGAAATTCTGCCGAATGTCCCTTGAAGATCCTTAAGAACAAGTGTTCTTAGCTGTCTGCCATATCCAGTGCCACATTACTGACAAACTGTATATTTCCTCAACGATATACCACAGTTATTGATAGATGATAACCATCTCAGTGATGAAAAGCACCTATATAAGACGCAATCATAGGGCTCATTTTATTATCTCCAGAGCATGACAGTACAGATTACAAGTGTGACAAAGCAGACATGTGCCTGCCAGCATAACCCAACTGGAGATTTAGTCAAGGCAGTGCTTCATCTTTGTTTTGGTCTATGTCAAACAAGTGACTGCCTACCTAAATGACTACTGAAACCTCTAACTACTAGGTGCAGACTTTGCAACCAAAATGAAGAAAGCTTGACTCACATAGTATCCAATTTGTCCTAAGCTGTTATTGAAAGCAAGGGTTTGTAGTGGAAAATGTTTAACCAGCATGGCATGAATTCGTGCCAACATGCATTACTTCTCTGTTTGAAGGGGGAAACCCCCAAAGCAATTGCAGCCTTTGTAAATTTTATTATAAAACAGAGGGTTATTGGTAGTGGAAGTGTTGATTACTGTTTTGCAGTCAGTATAATAAACCATTTGAATTGCCAATATGGGTCTGTAATATTGCTTTTAACGTATGCTTCCTTGGGTGTGGTTCATACCAATATTTCCATCTTTACACCACAGGTCATAAAGAGAATATGAATGCTTGGACATGATGACACTACTTGTACTAGAGTACAACTTTTACTGTTTCTGCACTTTTTTAGCGAAATGTGCACTAAACACTGTTACACTTTAACTTTGAAGCATGGACAAGATAATATAAGGTGATGTGAGAAACCCCTAACCAGTCTATGCTTGGCTTGCACCAATTTCCCTGCTTTTGCATGGGAACCCCAGGAGCTAAATCTGGGGTGTGGGGGGGGAGTGGAGAAGGGGGAGCCATGTGGAGGATTAGTCTGTGCACTCTTCTATAACTTCTCCCGCTCCTTAGGCTAAACTATTGATCTTCAAATGTCCCTGGACAGTGTATTTATCGGGGTTTTATATCTATTTTTGACATGTTTTTTAAATTATTTTAGCAGTCCAATCTTTGTGCTGTGTTGTAGAAAAGGTTATGGTTTTAACTAACTCAAATAAACATAATTTGACTTTAGTCAAGACAGACATATCTGAACCACACTTAGTGGAGGCCAGAACATAACACAATAAATCAGCTATCCGAACACATGCCTTGACCCAAATTCACTAAAGATGAATTATTGAAAAGGAAATTGTTTCACCATATCATAAAATGTGTGAAGATCAGGTTAATGGTCTTGATAAAGGGACTGACCAATGACTGAGAGAAGCATATGTTGGAGATATTAATCACCTTTTAAAAGTGCCACGTTTTCAACTCGTGGCACCACTGAGTGGTAACCACAATGACAGCCAAGTCAACCATGATTATTGCTTGAGTGAACTAAACATGATACCTTTTTTTTTTTAAACAACAAAAGCTGATTACCAGGTATCGGAGGCAGCACATAGTCTTAAACCATCCAGTAACTGAATGAAGCGTAATGAAAGTGAGAGAGAGAAGAACAAAAAGAGGGCCTACGATACCACAAGAGCATAATGGATATGAATGGATGTCAATAATAACCCACTAATGGGAAAAAGCCAATATAAAAACCAGTGGTAGATTTCGAATATGTCTGGACAGGAGTCATTCAAGAAATGTTAGATCTGCATGCAGTTGGTAAAAATAGCAAACATTCTAAAGTCTGACACAACACAATTAGTTCTAGAAAAATGATATAGGCCCCAAAACGTCCATGTTCTCCAATATTAAAAAAAAAAGTGCCAATGTGAATGGAGGACAGGATGCACAAGCACAACAGAACTTGAGAGCAGCAGAGAGACAGAAGTGGTACTGTCAAAGTAGATATACATCAGATAGCTTTAAGCGGCCAAGAAATTAAACAAAAAACATAAAGGTTAAAATGATTAGGATGCCCATATGGTTTTTGATCACCCAGGAGTTGGGGTTGAGAAGAGGAAGTGTTGAAGAATACTATAAGCAGAATGCAGACCTCTGTTAAATGAGCTCAGTGGAAGCCTAAAAAACAGAACAGGTTCTAATCTAACATCTACAAAGAAATGTATAGGTCTAAATGTCACAAACTGACAGAAGTTAGAGAAAGAAACATATTCAAATATACCTGAAGGATGCAAATGTTTCACCTAAGTCAAGATTATTAAATGGAACGGTTTTACGACAGAGTTGTGAGACAGGGAGAAAAATAAAGAAAATCACATCATAAATAATGCGCTTCAAGAATTGACTTAGTAAAAGAAATGTAATGGTAAATGTTTTCCTGGAAATCGAACGATATTTGGATCCTGCATAGAATCCTTTCTAGAGTTTGAAAAAATGAAAAGAGGAGGAGCAGGCAGCAGCCATCTGAGAAGAAACTTCAACTAACAAGTTACAAGCGACAATGAGACATTACATAAAAGTAGTAGGCCACGCACATGCTAAGCATTCATAAATGTAAACAAGTAATCTCTTACAGAATTATTACTAGCCATAAATGTAAAAAGTCCCAACAAAGTATGAATTAAAAATTCGAAAACCCTTTATTTATCCCAGAAGTTTGCAAGGTTAGTGTTCTGCAGGCATGTGGTTTGCAAAATGGATCCCTGTACAACTGTTAGAGCTTCTTTTTGTTTTGTTTTTTTCTCTTCTCAGAACATTTCAACAGCTACCTAATCTGTGCAACTTTCATAAAATGCTGGGTGTGGTGGAAAACACGCCATGCCAATCAACTTTAATCAAATTCCACTAGCAGCAATGGTAAGGCTATCAAACCACTCACATTCAAATCATTAACTCCATATAACATGGCCCTCCCTTCCTCCTAGCTTAGTCTCAGCCATATCAAGAGACACTGTGAAAGCCACTTGGGAATGATGAAAGATACTGGCACAAGATTCTCAGACGTTGCCACTAATTTCATCAGACAGTGTATTATGGCAACAAAGACGAGCTGAACACAACCTAAGCGCATCATATACAAGAATGAACAGTTTATCAATGCATGAATTCCAATGACTTTGGGGATATTAGCTGTCCACATCTTTTAAAGGAGAGTGGATGAACTGAGGAAGGCCCAGCATCAAACCAATGCACAGATATATAAAAAAAAAAAAGTCAGTTACTCTTTAAACATTACCATGCCATCTTTGTCAAATTACATAACTCAACAGGGCAACTGTTCTTCAAGCAGCTTCCAAACAAAAAGGCAAATGTGCATGGAAAAATGTCATGAAAAGTTATGTCAAAAAGAATAAGCAACAAATGACCATGTCAAATACTAGCCCCAACAAAGAATGCCAGTGTAAACAAAAAATGATCAAATATCAAGAACAATGAGGCGCAATCAAAAGGCTGAACATAAATTGGCATACAAAACTGATCAAAAATTACCAACTCTGGTCAGGAAAAGGTTCCATAATGAGGTTCACCAGACACTGTTCCTTGTTAACCCTATCTCATTTTTAATCTACAAAAGACTGCTCTCCTCCATTTTCTGGTGAAGCTGTTATAACATTGCTTACCTGACTCAGATCACAGCACTGCAAAAGGAAAAAAAACACCACCACTAACTGGGTAGTCACTTCCTCTTCTTGTATGCAAGCAGTCCCATGCAACAGAGAAAAAAAGGCACTGGAACAAAAGCTAGCAAGAAGGTCCTTCCAAATCCAGACAAAAAAAAACCCAGAAAGTTCCATTCAGATGAGCAAATATTGTCTCACACAGAAATCAAGCATCGTGGGCAGGTTTAAAAAGATGTTGAGAAAACAAATTCAAGCAAGGTCTCCCACAGAAACACAAAAACATTGAAGACAGTTAAGTGGAAGAGCTTTGTGCTTTTAGAGTCTGGGCTGCAACCAACACAGGCAGCTTGCAAATGGAGGACAGCAACAGCAGAGAGCTAAAGAAGGCGGAGAGACAGAAGCTGGTGAGGCCAGTTCCTCTGCCTTTTGCTCCCTCTTGGCTGGAGCAGAGTGTCAGTGAACACAAGAGAGGAGATAGGGGCACCTCCAACCACACTTCCTTCTTTTGCTTTTTATGTATGTGTGCGTCTGGTCTGACCTTCTGAACGAGAGCACAGCGTGTGCAATGGCTTCTCTTCTCCTGCTCCTCCTCTTCCAGGCAGCCCCTTCATCAGACACGCACACACCACCACCAGAGAGCCTGGAGCAGCAGCAACGCGACACCCTCCTCCTCCCTGCTCTTAGGAGCGAATCCGACCCAGAATCCAGCCCTTCCCCCTGCAGGACAACTTCTGGAAAGGAGGAGGAGGAGGGGGGACCTCTGAAGAATAGACAAATCCAAACCAAGCAATGCAATCGGCCGTGAAAAAAAGAGGTCACCCTTAGCCCGAGCTCTTCCCAGGGCAGTGTTTTTCACTCTCTCTCCTATCTATGTCCCTCAATGTATTTCGAGATCCCAGTCCACACGGAGACAACCTACACTGTACACTACACACCAGCCTGCAGCTCTGCTGTTCGCGGAATTTTCGCTATCCTCGCTCATGAGTCTCTGTTAACCAATTCCTCCCACAACCACCTCATGAAACACCAGCAACCAAAACCCCCCTCAACCAGATGAACCATCTCCCGTTTAGAAACAAAACGCCCTCCTCCTGCCGGGCTCACTCTCCCCCGCGATCGTGGGCTGCATTTATTTATTTAAATACACAATTACCAATCGGAGATGGGGGTTAATTGCAAGGAACTTACAAGAGCTTGCCCGGGACGCCCACTGCTGCCGCTTCTCTTAGGCGGGCGCTGCTTCTCCTACCGCTTTCTCTGTAGGGTTTTTTTTAGCGACTCCACGCAGCTTCTCTCCGGCGCTTTGTTGTTGTTTTGGGGCGAGAAGAGCCGCCGGTGAAG
Organism: Pleurodeles waltl; assembly: GCF_031143425.1. Classification (NCBI taxonomy): domain Eukaryota; kingdom Metazoa; phylum Chordata; class Amphibia; order Caudata; family Salamandridae; genus Pleurodeles; species Pleurodeles waltl. The sequence goes on from NC_090437.1 coordinate 392,877,071, forward strand.
TTTTGAGCGCTGGAGGCTCCTCGTGCAGGGTCTGCTCACCAGCGGAGGAGGAGTTGGATCGCCATCTTCCTCTCGCTTCCCTCTCCTGCTGCAGCAGATGACCTGAGAGAGATCCGTCTCACTCACACTGTGCGCGTCGCTCTCCTCGCTCTGAATAATGAGCAACCAGAGGCCGGGCAGAGCGAGAGACAAGGAAGACAACCTCGCAGTCCTTCTCTTCCACCAGAGAGAAAGCCAGAGCACCAGGGGGTGCAAGACTCCTTTCTATCACAGCACAACGGCGGCAGACCTGGTGCAGCTGCTGCATGGGGAAGAAGAAAGCCTCTATGAAGCACACAAAGAGCAGCAGAAGAAGAGGAGGGGAAGCCAGGAGGACATGCTGGAGAACTTTTTTTCAAGCCTTATGAATTCACATATTGCATCAACTCTGTCCAATGAAAGGTTTGGTGGAAATGTTGAGAAATGTGCAGAGATGAGTTTTTCAATTCATCTTTGCAAAAACAAGATGGATTTTTTTTTTTTTATTAAAGAAAAGTGACTTTGGAACAGGACAGCCAATATACACCTACTAATGAAATTACCACCTTCACACACAATTGCACAATGCTGGTAAAAACGGTCAAGCGTACACAATGTATCCGCTGCTGCCCACGCTGGGCGTCTCCTCCCCCCACGTCAGCAGGAAGCTGCTCAGGCCGGACGTTGCACGCACAGGCGGCCACGCCATGGCGACCAGTGCTGGTGCCGAGTTGTCCAGGAGCTCTCGGGTTTCTCCAGGGGATTCTGTCCCAGGCGGGCGCCCAAGGCAGAAGCTGATACGTATTTTGAAGTCTTCTCTTCACGGGCAGCCTGGTGCTGCCTTCCATTCGAGCAAAATTATGTTAGAAAAAGGAGATAATGGCTGTGGAAAAACAGACCAGTGTCATGATGTGTTTTCTCCCCCAAATTCACCCCACAATCTTATACTGTCAGATACCTTACTTCAGCCACCCCAAAACTGCATTTGTTTCCACAGTTTGTTCAACAGACTCCAGGTTATGGACAAGGGAGTCTTCTGCAACGTTTTTGTAAATTAATTCCACACGTATAATTGGTCTGTTTGTGAAATGAAGAGGCCAGAAATAATGTAACTTTTTCATATGTTTATCAGATGCCCGTTTTGTGAGATCCACTGTGTTTTGTTTTTTTGTCATAGGAACGTATCAGACTGTTATGTAATCCTCACAATATAGTTCAAGAGACATATATCCTCTCAGTACCACTTTACCAAATTCCAAAATACTTCCAACCCGTGGTGAGACAGGTGCAGCTGTTATCAATATCTCGGATCCCCATAATTTCCAACGTTTCAAATTTCTGATCATCAGGGACCTTTGCTAACCCACAATTGTCATGTTTCTGGAGAAAGGTGACTTCTTATCATGGAAAAAGTGCAAAAAAGAGCTTGCCAAAAACACTCACAAAATGTGTAAATATGTTTTTACCTTATAAAAGCTGAAACTCATTATTGTATTCTGAAACCATGTTAATGCTGTTTGAGAGCAGTAGCAGGACCGGTTAGTTGTTTTGCATAGCTTCATAAGTTATCTGGTAGGAGCTCCAAGGAAATTTCTTTAGTGATTCACCATGAAATAAAAACATGTGAGGAAAATTAAACAAGGGAGACTAGAACATGGTCCTGGGTTCCTCTACTTCTTTTTTACAGTGTGTCAACTGTAGTAAAGTTACATGAAAGTCTCTCTTTCACTGATGGACAACTTGCAATCTCAGCCAATGTGTGTAAAAGAATATTTCAAAGTGGGTTGTAGCTGTCAAGAAGTATATGCAGCTGGGAATCAAGAAGAATAAATGGTGCCTCTGCAGGATTACCTAAATGTATAAATACTTTCAAGTACAACCAATTCGTTTTGAACAGTGTGAACTACAGCTTTTCTTATAAATGCAAGGAGATCTTTTACTCATCATAGCCGATGACTCACTAAACATAGTAGGGAAGGGTTCTTGTTGTTCTGAAGTAAGCTATTGATTAATGCATGTTGTCGAAGTTACACTTGGCACAGGAGGGCATGTATTTTCTTGTTTTTGTTGGAGTTAGAGATGGTCTTACAAATCCTCCAGGTCTCCATAAAGGTACATATACAATACAGAGTTAAATTGTAGGTGCTTATCTGAGAAACAGCAAAAATTAGTATATGGATACAACTGAAGGGGCAGAAGACTTGTGCCCATACCATGAGCCTCTGTATGTAAATACTGCAATAGATGGTAATTTAAAATTTAAGACCTTGAACCTTCAAAATCTTTACGATTTTTCTGTACTTCAAGATCCTTCTCCAAATAACAAACACATTAAGAGCAGCATCTATGGTATAAACTGCATTTAAGTGAACAATTAAAAACATCTTGGATTTTCACCCAATTTGAATTACATTACAATATACATATAGTTTTTCATCATACGGCAGACAAAACCTCTTCCTCAGTTATCAAAATGATTGGAGAAATATGTACTGTGTAAGTAAAGGTTCCCCAGTTATCAAATGATTGGAGATATTATACTGAGTAAAGGTTTCACCTCATACATTGCTGTTCAGTACTTAAACACAACAATCAGCATCTGAAAGATGACCATATAAAGTTTGCTACATGTCTGCCACTGGGTTGGGCCACAGGTGTTGTGATGTTTTTTTCTTTTCTTTTCAACTTCAGATCTGTTTCAACTAGAAACCTACTGTTTTGTTTCTGCAAAACTATGCAGTATGAGCTGTAACACATGGCAATTAGGGAAAATCCTTAAATGTGCAGAAATTGCCACTGCCACAAAATCCTATAATTCCAGTAGCCCTGGCTATAACCTGCAACATCTAATACCATAAATACCTTTCACACTACAGTACCCTGCACAACGTCTTGCACTACCACACCAGGTCAATCAGCCACACGTGAAATACTTAACTAAAACCATACAACCACATTCCTGTGACATCACATCAACATACATCTCCCCATACAACAAGACACTCAGCATGGTACCGCAATATCAGAATCAAGCATTCCACCGAATATATCAGATCTCACCACATACCACAACAGAACAAGACATACTGCACCACCTTAGTTCCTGATAATGATCACAACATGCAGTTGTTCGATCCAAACACTTTACACAACACTTCACCATTTAACGAGCCACTAAAAGAGACCCCTCTTAGCACCATCTCATTACTAGCAGACCATGCAACACACTCGCCATGCAATGCAACACCAACGCCATACTGTACAACTCCACTTCCAAATACCCCCACCAAAAATATCACTCAAATCACACTAAAAGATATACTGCACCACAATGTACTCCAGAGTTACTCACCACATCCCACACAGCACCCCTCCACACCAGATGATGTAACAACACATCAAACTACCTCCATCATTAAACATAAGAATGTTAGTCCACCTAGCAATTCCGCCTTTAACTTAGTTTGCACCCAATGTTATGTATTCCCCCCTTTTTTCTTTTCGGAAAACATCTGAATTGATTTCTCGTTATTGTATCCTTTGTCTATGTTTTCACATGTTAGTGCAAAGGAACATGATGCTGACTACAATAAACAAACCACCACCATCAGCATACCATCAAAAGACACTACTCTATGTGACATCATCCTAGAGTTAACACTGTACAGCACCCCATACACAAACACTCCATCATCAACACCATGTCACACCTCAACAAACAGGAACTCGTGAAACAATACATCACTTATGGAAACACAAAACTTACTAGGACCTGCAGTGCCCCACACTAAAGGCTTTCTACATCCACACAGCTCCTTCCACACCATCCTCACACTACACTGTAATTTTGCCCATGATCACTAAATCCAAACTCACCAACACACAGCACAAACATAACCAGCCAACATCATGTGGTACACCAATATACCCAGCAGGCATCACTGTGACACTTATATCTTAACACATCATACCTAAATAAGTAGCAACATTCACATACATCTAACCACACAACACAAAGTGCTGCCTACACAACCCAGACTATTTCATAATGCACCACACAACTTCACAGCATCAACCTCATTCCAATACAACACCACACCCAGCTCAGTACTATACCAGTTTACACAATAAAACACATATCTAAACACACCCAGCAGATTACACAGTAACAGTACAACGCAATTTTCCACCACTTTTGCAAAAATCTTTTTGTTTTAAAAAAACCAAAGGAGAAATATAAAGTCATTCCAAATTATAGTTGAATAAAGCTTAAAAAAAGATATAAAGTTCAAAGTAAGGAGTACAATCAAAACCAAGAGAAAAAGGGATCACGTCTCTTTAATACGTGCATTGTGAGCCTGATGTAGTGTTCAACAATGTTACATTTCATGACAACTTTGAGGACAAAATTCCCCAGGTTATGTAATGCATTGTGTAAGTAAAGTGACACAGATGTGTGGTTCATAACAAATCTATGTGTTGTTGATTGAACTGACAAAATCAGAGCAATTGGACAGCCCACAGTCTAGGAGGATAAACACTTAGGTTTTCTTACTTGGAGAAGTATTGTATTACTGATATTCACAAAGTTGTGAATTTACAGCCGGTCAAGGCTATATTTGGTAAGAGGTCAAGGGCTAACACCTGTCATAACTTATTAAGCTGAAGTGTTATAGACAGGAGCTCCTTTTATTTTTTTATCCCCAAGGAGTGCCATAAGTGGCTTAGCCGCCCACAACATATGAGAAAGGGAGACCCTGTGTTGGAAGATCATTCTGTCCAAGAGGTCAGATTTTAAACCTGAATTGAACACTGCCAGGTATTCAGGACCAAGGCCCTAAGCACTTTGTTCTGGAACACCTAGACTGCCGAACAGGACAGCTAGATGTAAATCAAAGGCACAATGGTTTACTTACATTGATAACATGTATTCAATGTGGCAGTGACGATGCAGTGGAGACACACTGGGTTATGTACCATTGAAACCTATGTTTTTAATGTGAACTTCCTCTGCGATCTGCTTTTATATGTTCTGAGTATATCAGTCCAGGGTTTTGCACTTCATCGTCAGTGAGCTGTCTCCTGTTCTAGATCCCCTTCCCACCTTATCAGATACTACGACTTCTTTATTTGTTGACCTAGTGGCAGTGTCCGATAGACTATCTCTAGAGTCCGAGTAAACTGGACCAGCTTTTCAAAATGGGTGTGTGGTCCAAAAGCTGGTAGAACATTGATGGGATAAAGAGACCAGTGACAGAGCTGACCATATTTGAGCATGTCTGTCTCTAGTATGGCAATGTCAGTTTGCACTGGAATAAGGACTGTTGGGAAGCAGAATTCGAGGTTTGTATTCCAGCAAACTTGCGGGTATGGTGCTGAGAATCTGCCAGCACTGGGGGTATCGCAGTCAAATAAAGAATGGCAGTATGTGCAGAGTGCAGGCACCACCTGGCTTAAGGATACATGATTATTTCAAGGACGTTGTAGGATGGTGTTTTGCCCTTAAACTACAAGTTCCAGAATTCCTTAACTGTCACATTGTTTACAGATGGCTGCAGCGATCTTGTATTACTTGGTATAACGCTTCGTGTTTCAAAGCGTTCTTGCTAGGTACTCCAGTTGCTATGTTGTTGCAGCCAGGACCCTTGTTCATGGATTCATGTTTGTGGAACTTACTACTTTGGTGGGTTGATGAAGATGACCAAAGAAAAGAGAAGTATTCTCGAAGACAAGATGTTTGGGAAATGGGCTTTGAACTAAGCTTGCTTAGATAATTTAACTCTTAAACTGTTTGGTTAGAGCTTATCATCAGAAACCATTGGAACATTTTCCGTCTTTTGATCTTGATTTCATTTGTGAAGTAACAATAGAATATTTTTCATCAGGAATCATTCACATTAGTGTGTATATGTTCTGGGCACTAAGACACCAGTGATGTTTAGTAAGAGATCTACGTATTGCCAGGATACAAGTTTACAAAGCGTTAACTAATGTTCAATTGTTTTCCTGTTGTATTGAGGTTATCAGGACAGAACTAATGATTCCAGAATGTTCATGTGTATGAAGTCAGATGCAGTTATTCTACTGATATGGAGGAAGCTGAACCAACATCACATTGGTCATTTATATCCTGTAGAGTTGGAGCAGTCTGCATATTACATTGAACAGAGAGTTGACTACAAAGAGAGAAAGATACATTATTTTATTGTTGAAGTTAGATGCTAGAGGTATCCGACCAATTACTGAAGACGTAATTTACCTCGATTCCATTCTCCAACTGTCCATGCCAAGCAGTGTGACAAGGCAGAGATTGGTGCCGTTGTCTCAGTTTTTTCCAATACCACATTCCCCATCCTGTCTTCTGATGTTTTTCTTACATATCATATTGATGAAGTCAGTAGTATTCAGTGAATCACTCCTGATGGCTCCATGGTACATGGTTACTACTTTACAACAAGGCTTTAATATAGCCCCAGTAATTTTTCTACACTCGCACATTTCTCAGTATTGAAAGCTGTCTCCCTTCACAGCCATGGCAAAGCCTGGGTTGAGTTTTATAATGTATGATGAGAATGAAAGGATGTTAGACTTTCCCTCTAGTCCGTCTGATACAGAATTTCCACCACAGTCCTCATCGAAGTGGAAAGGTAGGTGTTGCATGGATGTTGACTTTTCTGTAATGAGGCCAAATGCCATAAGGAGTGACCCAGCACTGTCCTGCCTGTGAAGAGGCACTTGTCCATAGTCTCCCTAACGATCCCCTATATCATATCAGGAGACAAGCTACTCAGTAATATGTTGAAAGGTCGGGCGGCTAAAATGGTGGCAGCATAATGGAGAGGTCAATCCTGGCTGCCAAACTTCTCACCTTAAACGCACAACTCCCCACACCATACAAGGCCCTGCAAACTATTGGGTGTCCCCTATGCATCACACTTTAGGGCAGGCACCAGTTGGTGTGGATGTGGCTGTATTCCCCGAGTATGGCATAAAGGAGCCTAGTTGCCATGAAAATATCTAAGAAAATGACATGGCACTTAACACCTGGGCCATACTGAAGGGAAGGGCTGACAAGAGGGAGGCTCACAGCCACAGAAGGAACCTTAGGTGGGAATCGGAGGCTCAGGTACTGGCCGCCTGATGGACCTGCCCTGCCGTCTAGGCCCTGGGGCCAAGCACACACGATGTGACTGATGGTGCCCCGATGGTGAAGAAAGCAGTCTGGAGCAGGGCATTGACAAGCTGTCTGTAAAAACACCACAGTACGTGAGCTGAAGTGGTAAGAGAGCCAGTTGGGAACTCACTGACAACGTGCCCGTGCAGTGTTGTTAGACCTGTCAGCTCTTACAGTGGTTTTCCCTGTCTTTTTGCTTCTGACCTCTTGGTTTTGATCTTGTGCTGAACTTAGTTTTTTTCTGGTTTTAGGACTCTGGGCACTCTACCCCTGCTGACATGTGCTAAAGAGCAAGAGCTTCCGGTGTAAATTGTATTGGGATTGGTTTCTCCATGATTGGCAAATCTGATTTACTAGTAAGACCCTAGTAAACCAAACTGTGTGCCCAGGGCCTGTAAATAAAATCCTAGTAATGGGCCGGCAGCACTGATTGTTCCATCCACAAGAATAGCCCTGTAATCATGTCGCAGACCTGCCACTGCAGTGTCTGTATGTGCAGTTTTAAACTGTCATGTCAACCTGGCAAGCACACTTAATTTTCAGATCCAAACCTTCCCTTTTACTAAATGTAAATCATCCCTAAGGTAAGACCAAGGCAGTCCTTTGGACAGGGTGTGGTGTATTTAAAAGGTAGGACATGTACTGGTGTGTTTTACATGTCCTGACAGTGAAATACTGCTAAATTCTGTTTTCAATATTGCAAGGCCTATCTCTCTCATAGAGTAACATGGGAATTGTCTTGAAATATCTTTTAAGTGTGATTTGCCATTGGGAGCAGCTAGAGATGTGGAGTTTGGGGCCTCTAAACTCACAAGTTAAAAATACATCTTTTGGTGAAGTTGGTTTTTGAATTGTAGGTTTGAAAATGCCACTTTTACAAATTGGGTATTTTCTTGCTTAACCATTCTGTGCCTCTGTCTGTCTGTGGAATACACATCTGGGTCAGGATGACAGTTCAGCTGTTTGTGCATTCACTCTAGATAGTCACACAAAGGGAGCTGAGGTGTGTCCTGTATACCCTGATGGCCCATCACCAGGCTGATGGGTCTTCCTGAGCTAGAGCAGTGAGAGGAACTGACACCTGCACCAGAACAGACCTGTGCCTGGTTTCACACAAAGCAGTCTCCAACCCCGTTGCGTGTGTTTGGGGCCAGGCCAGGGAAAGGCAGGGTGCTCCATTCTGAGAGACAAGGAGAGCAATTGCCAGACCGAGAAGGAGAGGGAGTTGAGGTGGATCAAAGTGAAAGTGATCTGACTCCTCCTGAACTGGTTGCAGGTCCGTCAAGAGAAAACACCACAGAGAAAGAAAAGGGCTTGAGTTCAATCTTGAAGAGAATACTGACAGAAGGTTCACTGAAAGGAGATAAGTGGCTGAAATCGCAAGTGGAGGAAAGGAAGGAGGTGGTTGTCGAACCAACTATAGAGGAAGAAGTAGATACTACGAGAAAAGAGGAACTAAGTGAAGGAGAACTGAATGGTGATTGAAGGTTGAAAAGAAAGAGAATAGCAAGTCAAAGATACGCAGGTCCTGAATGGGCGTATGCAGCGACAAACGAATGGCAACAAGAATTTATATCTTTTTGTTTTGATAGGGAGGTTCCAAGTCAATATTTTGGGGTGACGTGAAGATTGATGAACTGAACTATTGAAACAATATGAGAGAATTCATTTTTGAGAAAGAGGCTGTTGAAAGTAACCTGAAAATACATTGATAACCTGATTTGACTTTTAAAGCCTGATTTTGACAAGCTGCTGAGTTTGACAAGGAAGAAGAGTTCCTAGAGCGAAACTGAACTGCTGAAGAAAGAGTCGTTTATTTTTGAGTTTTGACTTTGCTGCAGGTTTTTCTAAGATTACTTCTGCTTTCTGATTCTTTACAGATCATGACTGATTTAGATAAGCAAGTTAGAGGTGCTAGGTGCTGTAAATATATGAGCATTGGGTTGGCAATTACGTGTGAGATATTGTTTATGTTATTGATTGTGGATATGTCTGTTCTTGATGCGAGAGGAGCCAACCATACTTCTGCTTTTGAGACGATGTAGGAAGTTGGCTCTGTATGTGCTATTTCAAAGTAAGGAATAGCATGCACAGAGTCCAAGGGTTCCCCTTAGAGGTAAAATAGTGGTAAAAATAGATAATACTAATGCTCTATTTTGTGGTAGTGTGGTCGAGCAGTAGGCTTATCCAAGGAGTAGTGTTAAGCATTTGTTGTACATACACATAGACAATAAATGAGGTACACACACTCAGAGACAAATCCAGCCAATAGGTTTTTATATAGAAAAATATCTTTTCTTAGTTTATTTTAAGAACCACAGGTTCAAATTCTACATGTAATAGCTCATTCGAAAGGTATTGCAGGTAAGTACTTTAGGAACTTCAAATCATCAAAATTGCATGTGTACTTTTCAAGTTATTGACAAATAGCTGTTTTAAAAGTGGACACTTAGTGCAATTTTCACAGTTCCTGGGGGAGGTAAGTTTTTGGTTAGTTTTACCAGGTAAGTAGGACTCTTACAGGGTTCAGTTCTTGGTCCAAGGTAGCCCACCGTTGGGGGTTCAGAGCAACCCCAAAGTCACCACACCAGCAGCTCAGGGCCGGTCAGGTGCAGAGTTCCAAGTGGTGCCCAAAACACATAGGCTAGAATGGAGAGAAGGGGGTGCCCCGGTTCCGGTCTGCTTGCAGGTAAGTACCCGCGTCTTCGGAGGGCAGACCAGGGGGGTTTTGTAGGGCACCGGGGGGGACACAGGTCCACACAGAAATTTCACCCTCAGCGGCGCGGGGGCGGCCGGGTGCAGTGTAGAAACAAGCGTCGGGTTCGCAATGTTAGTCTATGAGAGATCTCGGGATCGCTTCAGCGCTGCAGGCAGGCAAGGGGGGGGTTCCTCGGGGAAACCTCCACTTGGGCAAGGGGGAGGGACTCCTGGGGGTCACTTCTCCAGTGAAAGTCCGGTCCTTCAGGTCCTGGGGGCTGCGGGTGCAGGGTCTCTCCCAGGCGTCGGGACTTTAGGTTCAAAGAGTCGCGGTCAGGGGAAGCCTCGGGATTCCCTCTGCAGGCGGCGCTGTGGGGGCTCAGGGGGGACAGGTTTTGGTACTCACAGTATCCGAGTAGTCCTGGGGTCCCTCCTGAGGTGTCGGGTCTCCACCAGCCGAGTCGGGGTCGCCGGGTGCAGTGTTGCAAGTCTCACGCTTCTTGCGGGGAGCTTGCAGGGTTCTTTAAAGCTGCTGGAAACAAAGTTGCAGCTTTTCTTGGAGCAGGTCCGCTGTCCTCGGGAGTTTCTTGTCTTTTCGAAGCAGGGGCAGTCCTCAGAGGATGTCGAGGTCGCTGGTCCCTTCGGAAGGCGTCGCTGGAGCAGGATCTTTGGAAGGCAGGAGACAGGCCGGTGAGTTTCTGGAGCCAAGGCAGTTGTCGTCTTCTGGTCTTCCGCTGCAGGGGTTTTCAGCTGGGCAGTCCTTCTTCTTGTTGCAGGAATCTAATTTTCTAGGGTTCAGGGTAGCCCTTAAATACTAAATTTAAGGGCGTGTTTAGGTCTGGGGGGTTAGTAGCCAATGGCCACTAGCCCTGAGGGTGGGTACACCCTCTTTGTGCCTCCTCCCAAGGGGAGGGGGTCACATCCCTAATCCTATTGGGGGAATCCTCCATCTGCAAGATGGAGGATTTCTAAAAGTTAGAGTCACCTCAGCTCAGGACACCTTAGGGGCTGTCCTGACTGGCCAGTGACTCCTCCTTGTTATTCTCATTATTTTCTCCGGCCTTGCCGCCAAAAGTGGGGCCTGGCCGGAGGGGGCGGGCAACTCCACTAGCTGGAGTGTCCTGCTGGGTTGGCACAAAGGAGGTGAGCCTTTGAGGCTCACCGCCAGGTGTGACAATTCCTGCCTGGGAGAGGTGTTAGCATCTCCACCCAGTGCAGGCTTTGTTACTGGCCTCAGAGTGACAAAGGCACTCTCCCCATGGGGCCAGCAACATGTCTCGGTTTGTGGCAGGCTGCTAAAACTAGTCAGCCTACACAGATAGTCGGTTAAGTTTCAGGGGGCACCTCTAAGGTGCCCTCTGTGGTGTATTTTACAATAAAATGTACACTGGCATCAGTGTGCATTTATTGTGCTGAGAAGTTTGATACCAAACTTCCCAGTTTTCAGTGTAGCCATTATGGTGCTGTGGAGTTCGTGTTTGACAGACTCCCAGACCATATACTCTTATGGCTACCCTGCACTTACAATGTCTAAGGTTTTGTTTAGACACTGTAGGGGTACCATGCTCATGCACTGGTACCCTCACCTATGGTATAGTGCACCCTGCCTTAGGGCTGTAAGGCCTGCTAGAGGGGTGTCTTACCTATACTGCATAGGCAGTGAGAGGCTGGCATGGCACCCTGAGGGGAGTGCCATGTCGACTTACTCGTTTTGTCCTCACTAGCACACACAAGCTGGCAAGCAGTGTGTCTGTGCTGAGTGAGGGGTCTCCAGGGTGGCATAAGACATGCTGCAGCCCTTAGAGACCTTCCTTGGCATCAGGGCCCTTGGTACTAGAAGTACCAGTTACAAGGGACTTATCTGGATGCCAGGGTCTGCCAATTGTGGATACAAAAGTACAGGTTAGGGAAAGAACACTGGTGCTGGGGCCTGGTTAGCAGGCCTCAGCACACTTTCAATTGTAAACATAGCATCAGCAAAGGCAAAAAGTCAGGGGGCAACCATGCCCAGGAGGCATTTCCTTACACAACCCCCCCCCAAACGAAAGAGGATGAGACTAACCTTTCCCAAGAGAGTCTTCATTTTCTAAGTGGAAGAACCTGGAAAGGCCATCTGCATTGGCATGGGCAGTCCCAGGTCTGTGTTCCACTATAAAGTCCATTCCCTGTAGGGAGATGGACCACCTCAACAGTTTAGGATTTTCACCTTTCATTTGCATCAGCCATTTGAGAGGTCTGTGGTCAGTTTGAACTAGGAAGTGAGTCCCAAAGAGGTATGGTCTCAGCTTCTTCAGGGACCAAACCACAGCAAAGGCCTCCCTCTCAATGGCACTCCAACGCTGCTCCCTGGGGAGTAACCTCCTGCTAATGAAAGCAACAGGCTGGTCAAGGCCATCATCATTTGTTTGGGACAAAACTGCCCCTATCCCATGTTCAGAGGCATCAGTCTGCACAATGAACTGCTTAGAATAATCTGGAGCTTTGAGAACTGGTGCTGAGCACATTGCTTGTTTCAGGGTGTCAAAGGCCTGTTGGCAGTCCACAGTCCAGTTCACTTTCTTGGGCATTTTCTTGGAGGTGAGCTCAGTGAGGGCTGTCACAATGGATCCATATCCCTTCACAAACCTCCTGTAGTACCCAGTCAAGCCAAGGAATGCCCTGACTTGAGTCTGGGTTTTTGGAGCTACCCAGTCCAGAATGGTCTGGATCTTGGGTTGGAGTGGCTGAACTTGGCCTCCACCTACAAGGTGGCCCAAGTAAACCACAGTTCCCTGCCCTATCTGGCATTTGGATGCCTTGATAGAGAGGCCTGCAGATTGCAGAGCCTTCAAAACCTTCCTCAGGTGGACCAGGTGATCCTGCCAGGTGGAGCTAAAGACAGCAATATCATCAAGATAAGCTGTGCTAAAGGACTCCAAGCCAGCAAGGACTTGATTCACCAACCTTTGGAAGGTGGCAGGGGCATTCTTTAAACCAAAGGGCATAACAGTAAACTGATAATGCCCATCAGGTGTGGAGAATGCTGTCTTTTCTTTTGCTCCAGGTGCCATTTTTATTTGCCAGTACCCTGCTGTCAAGTCAAAGGTACTTAGAAATTTGGCAGCACCTAATTTATCAATGAGCTCATCAGCTCTTGGAATTGGATGGGCATCTGTCTTGGTGACAGAATTGAGCCCTCTGTAGTCCACACAAAACCTCATCTCTTTCTTTCCATCTTTGGTGTGAGGTTTGGGGACTAAGACCACTGGGCTGGCCCAGGGGCTGTCAGAGCGCTCAATTACTCCCAATTCCAGCATCTTGTGGACTTCCACCTTGATGCTTTCCTTAACATGGTCAGACTGTCTGAAGATTTTGTTTTTGACAGGCATGCTGTCTCCTGTGTCCACATCATGGGTACACAGGGGTGTCTGACCAGGGGTTAGGGAGAAAAGCTCAGGAAACTGTTGTAGGACTCTCCTACAATCAGCTTGCTGTTGGCCCGAGAGGGTGTCTGAGTAGATCACTCCATCTACTGTACCATCTTTTGGGTCTGATGACAGAAGATCAGGGAGAGGTTCACTCTCTGCCTCCTGATCCTCATCTGTTACCATCAACAGATTGACATCAGCCCTGTCGTGGAAGAGCTTAAGGCGGTTTACATGGATCACCCTCTTGGGGCTCCTGCTTGTGCCCAGGTCCACCAAGTAGGTGACCTGACTCTTCCTTTCTAGTACTGGGTAAGGGCCACTCCATTTGTCCTGGAGTGCCCTGGGAGCCACAGGCTCCAGAACCCAGACTTTCTGCCCTGGTTGGAACTCAACCAGTGCAGCCTTTTGGTCATACCAAAACTTCTGGAGCTGTTGGCTGGCCTCAAGGTTTTTGGTTGCCTTTTCCATGTACTCTGCCATTCTAGAGCGAAGGCCAAGTACATAGTCCACTATGTCCTGTTTAGGCTCATGGAGAGGTCTCTCCCAGCCTTCTTTAACAAGGGCAAGTGGTCCCCTTACAGGATGACCAAACAGAAGTTCAAAGGGTGAGAACCCTACTCCCTTCTGTGGTACCTCCCTGTAAGCGAAAAGCAGACATGGCAGGAGGACATCCCATCTCCTTTTGAGTTTTTCTGGGAGCCCCATGATCATGCCCTTTAATGTCTTGTTGAATCTCTCAACCAAGCCATTAGTTTGTGGATGGTATGGTGTAGTGAATTTATAAGTCACTCCACACTCATTCCACATGTGCTTTAGGTATGCTGACATGAAGTTGGTACCTCGGTCAGACACCACCTCCTTAGGGAAACCCACTCTGGTAAAGATACCAATGAGGGCCTTGGCTACTGCAGGGGCAGTAGTCGACCTAAGGGGAATAGCTTCAGGATACCTGGTAGCATGATCCACTACTACCAGGATATACATATTTCCTGAGGCTGTGGGAGGTTCCAGTGGACCAACTATGTCCACACCCACTCTTTCAAAGGGCACCCCCACCACTGGAAGTGGAATGAGGGGGGCCTTGGGATGCCCACCTGTCTTACCACTGGCTTGACAGGTGGGGCAGGAGAGGCAAAACTCCTTAACCATGTTGGACATATTGGGCCAGTAGAAGTGGTTGACTAACCTCTCCCACGTCTTGGTTTGTCCCAAATGTCCAGCAAGGGGAATGTCATGGGCCAATGTTAGGATGAACTCTCTGAACAGTTGAGGCACTACCACTCTCCTAGTGGCACCAGGTTTGGGGTCTCTGGCCTCAGTGTACAGGAGCCCATCTTCCCAATAGACCCTATGTGTTCCATTTTTCTTGCCTTTGGACTCTTCAGCAGCTTGCTGCCTAAGGCCTTCAAGAGAGGGACAGGTTTCTTGTCCCTTACACAGCTCTTCCCTTGAGGGTCCCCCTGGGCCTAAGAGCTCAACCTGATAAGGTTCAAGCTCCAAAGGCTCAGTTCCCTCAGAGGGCAGAACTTCTTCCTGAGAAGAGAGGTTCCCTTTCTTTTGCTGTGTTGCAGTTGGTTTCCCAACTGACTTTCCTGTTCTCTTGGTAGGCTGGGCCATTTTTCCAGACTCCAGCTCTACTTTTTCACCCTGTGCCTTGCACTGTGCTCTTGTTTTCACACACACCAGTTCAGGGATACCCAGCATTGCTGCATGGGTTTTTAGCTCTACCTCAGCCCATGCTGAGGACTCCAGGTCATTTCCAAGCAGACAGTCCACTGGGATATTTGAGGAGACCACCACCTGTTTCAGGCCATTGACCCCTCCCCATTCTAAAGTAACCATTGCCATGGGATGTACTTTTCTCTGATTGTCAGCGTTGGTGACTGTGTAAGTTTTTCCAGTCAGGTATTGGCCAGGGGAAACCAGTTTCTCTGTCACCATGGTGACACTGGCACCTGTATCCCTCAGGCCCTCTATTCTAGTCCCATTAATTAAGAGTTGTTGTCTGTATTTTTGCATGTTAGGCGGCCAGACAGCTAGTGTGGCTAAATCCACCCCACCCTCAGAAACTAGAGTAGCTTCAGTGTGAACCCTGATTTGCTCTGGGCACACTGTTGATCCCACTTGGAGACTAGCCATACCAGTGTTACCTGGATGGGAGTTTGGAGTGGAACCTTTCTTGGGACAGGCCTTGTCTCCAGTTTGGTGTCCATGCTGTTTACAGCTATGACACCAGGCCTTTTTGGGATCAAAGTTTTTACCCTTGTACCCATTGTTTTGTGAAGAGGCTCTGGGCCCACCCTCCTGTGCAGGTTTTTGGGGGCCTGTAGAAGACTCTTTACTATTTTTAGTTTTGGTTGTCTCATCACCCTTCTGCTGGGGAGTCTTTGTGACCCCTTTCTTTTGGTCACTCCCTGTTGAAGTCTTGGACACCCTTGTCTTGACCCAATGGTCCGCCTTCTTTCCCAATTCTTGGGGAGAAATTGGTCCTAGGTCTACCAGATGCTGATGCAGTTTATCATTGAAACAATTACTTAACAGGTGTTCTTTCACAAATAAATTGTACAGCCCATCATAATTACTTACACCACTGCCTTGAATCCAACCATCTAGTGTTTTCACTGAGTAGTCAACAAAGTCAACCCAGGTCTGGCTCGAGGATTTTTGAGCCCCCCTGAACCTAATCCTGTACTCCTCAGTGGAGAATCCAAAGCCCTCAATCAGGGTACCCTTCATGAGGTCATAAGATTCTGCATCTTGTCCAGAGAGTGTGAGGAGTCTATCCCTACACTTTCCTGTGAACATTTCCCAAAGGAGAGCACCCCAGTGAGATCTGTTCACTTTTCTGGTTACACAAGCCCTCTCAAAAGCTGTGAACCATTTGGTGATGTCATCACCATCTTCATATTTAGTTACAATCCCTTTGGGGATTTTCAACATGTCAGGAGAATCTCTGACCCTATTTATGTTGCTGCCACCATTGATGGGTCCTAGGCCCATCTCTTGTCTTTCCCTCTCTATGGCTAGGATCTGTCTTTCCAAAGCCAATCTTTTGGCCATCCTGGCTAACTGGATGTCCTCTTCACTGGGGCTATCCTCAGTGATTTCAGAGGTGTTGGTCTCTCCTGTGAGGGAACCAGCATCTCTGACTATTATTTTAGGAGTCAGGGTTTGAGGGACCCTGTTCTCCCTAGATAGGACTGGTAGGGGGGAATTGTCCTCCAAGTCACTATCCTCTTCCTCTGAGTTGCCACCCTCAGAGGGGTTGGCCTTTTCAAACTCTGCCAAAAGCTCCTGGAGCTGTATTTTGGTAGGTTTGGGGCCCATTGTTATTTTCTTTAGTTTACAGAGTGACCTTAGCTCTCTCATCTGTAGATGGAGGTAAGGTGTGGTGTCGAGTTCCACCACATTCACATCTGTGCTAGACATTATGCTTCTAAAAGTTGGAATACTTTTTAAGAAACTAAAACTGATTCTAGAATCTAATTCAAACTTTTAACAAACTTTTAAACTCTAAAAGAAATGCTAAACAGGATCTAACACAAGGCCCTAGCAGGTCTTTTAAGAATTTAGAAAACTTTTCAAATTGCAAAAATCAATTTCTAATGACAATTTTGGAATTTGTCGTGTGATCAGGTATTGGCTGAGTAGTCCAGCAAATGCAAAGTCTTGTACCCCACCGCTGATCCACCAATGTAGGAAGTTGGCTCTGTATGTGCTATTTCAAAGTAAGGAATAGCATGCACAGAGTCCAAGGGTTCCCCTTAGAGGTAAAATAGTGGTAAAAATAGATAATACTAATGCTCTATTTTGTGGTAGTGTGGTCGAGCAGTAGGCTTATCCAAGGAGTAGTGTTAAGCATTTGTTGTACATACACATAGACAATAAATGAGGTACACACACTCAGAGACAAATCCAGCCAATAGGTTTTTATATAGAAAAATATCTTTTCTTAGTTTATTTTAAGAACCACAGGTTCAAATTCTACATGTAATAGCTCATTCGAAAGGTATTGCAGGTAAGTACTTTAGGAACTTCAAATCATCAAAATTGCATGTGTACTTTTCAAGTTATTGACAAATAGCTGTTTTAAAAGTGGACACAGTGCAATTTTCACAGTTCCTGGGGGAGGTAAGTTTTTGGTTAGTTTTACCAGGTAAGTAGGACTCTTACAGGGTTCAGTTCTTGGTCCAAGGTAGCCCACCGTTGGGGGTTCAGAGCAACCCCAAAGTCACCACACCAGCAGCTCAGGGCCGGTCAGGTGCAGAGTTCCAAGTGGTGCCCAAAACACATAGGCTAGAATGGAGAGAAGGGGGTGCCCCGGTTCCGGTCTGCTTGCAGGTAAGTACCCGCGTCTTCGGAGGGCAGACCAGGGGGGTTTTGTAGGGCACCGGGGGGGACACAGGTCCACACAGAAATTTCACCCTCAGCGGCGCGGGGGCGGCCGGGTGCAGTGTAGAAACAAGCGTCGGGTTCGCAATGTTAGTCTATGAGAGATCTCGGGATCGCTTCAGCGCTGCAGGCAGGCAAGGGGGGGGTTCCTCGGGGAAACCTCCACTTGGGCAAGGGGGAGGGACTCCTGGGGGTCACTTCTCCAGTGAAAGTCCGGTCCTTCAGGTCCTGGGGGCTGCGGGTGCAGGGTCTCTCCCAGGCGTCGGGACTTTAGGTTCAAAGAGTCGCGGTCAGGGGAAGCCTCGGGATTCCCTCTGCAGGCGGCGCTGTGGGGGCTCAGGGGGGACAGGTTTTGGTACTCACAGTATCCGAGTAGTCCTGGGGTCCCTCCTGAGGTGTCGGGTCTCCACCAGCCGAGTCGGGGTCGCCGGGTGCAGTGTTGCAAGTCTCACGCTTCTTGCGGGGAGCTTGCAGGGTTCTTTAAAGCTGCTGGAAACAAAGTTGCAGCTTTTCTTGGAGCAGGTCCGCTGTCCTCGGGAGTTTCTTGTCTTTTCGAAGCAGGGGCAGTCCTCAGAGGATGTCGAGGTCGCTGGTCCCTTCGGAAGGCGTCGCTGGAGCAGGATCTTTGGAAGGCAGGAGACAGGCCGGTGAGTTTCTGGAGCCAAGGCAGTTGTCGTCTTCTGGTCTTCCGCTGCAGGGGTTTTCAGCTGGGCAGTCCTTCTTCTTGTTGCAGGAATCTAATTTTCTAGGGTTCAGGGTAGCCCTTAAATACTAAATTTAAGGGCGTGTTTAGGTCTGGGGGGTTAGTAGCCAATGGCCACTAGCCCTGAGGGTGGGTACACCCTCTTTGTGCCTCCTCCCAAGGGGAGGGGGTCACATCCCTAATCCTATTGGGGGAATCCTCCATCTGCAAGATGGAGGATTTCTAAAAGTTAGAGTCACCTCAGCTCAGGACACCTTAGGGGCTGTCCTGACTGGCCAGTGACTCCTCCTTGTTATTCTCATTATTTTCTCCGGCCTTGCCGCCAAAAGTGGGGCCTGGCCGGAGGGGGCGGGCAACTCCACTAGCTGGAGTGTCCTGCTGGGTTGGCACAAAGGAGGTGAGCCTTTGAGGCTCACCGCCAGGTGTGACAATTCCTGCCTGGGAGAGGTGTTAGCATCTCCACCCAGTGCAGGCTTTGTTACTGGCCTCAGAGTGACAAAGGCACTCTCCCCATGGGGCCAGCAACATGTCTCGGTTTGTGGCAGGCTGCTAAAACTAGTCAGCCTACACAGATAGTCGGTTAAGTTTCAGGGGGCACCTCTAAGGTGCCCTCTGTGGTGTATTTTACAATAAAATGTACACTGGCATCAGTGTGCATTTATTGTGCTGAGAAGTTTGATACCAAACTTCCCAGTTTTCAGTGTAGCCATTATGGTGCTGTGGAGTTCGTGTTTGACAGACTCCCAGACCATATACTCTTATGGCTACCCTGCACTTACAATGTCTAAGGTTTTGTTTAGACACTGTAGGGGTACCATGCTCATGCACTGGTACCCTCACCTATGGTATAGTGCACCCTGCCTTAGGGCTGTAAGGCCTGCTAGAGGGGTGTCTTACCTATACTGCATAGGCAGTGAGAGGCTGGCATGGCACCCTGAGGGGAGTGCCATGTCGACTTACTCGTTTTGTCCTCACTAGCACACACAAGCTGGCAAGCAGTGTGTCTGTGCTGAGTGAGGGGTCTCCAGGGTGGCATAAGACATGCTGCAGCCCTTAGAGACCTTCCTTGGCATCAGGGCCCTTGGTACTAGAAGTACCAGTTACAAGGGACTTATCTGGATGCCAGGGTCTGCCAATTGTGGATACAAAAGTACAGGTTAGGGAAAGAACACTGGTGCTGGGGCCTGGTTAGCAGGCCTCAGCACACTTTCAATTGTAAACATAGCATCAGCAAAGGCAAAAAGTCAGGGGGCAACCATGCCCAGGAGGCATTTCCTTACAGACGACTACTGCACTAACGGCTTTAGAGAGGTTTAAGTTAGATGAGAAGTATTTGCATGATTATACTAATGCGCAGGGTGAACTTTCTTATAATGTTTTCTATCGCTTATTGAATGAGTATGTTGAGATCGATGCAAGCGATGAATTGTCTTGTGTGTACGCAGATTCCTTTATCAGTCGAGGATGGAGTCACCTATCGTAGCTTACAGTAAACATATGGAATAAGTTTTAGTCTGCTAATAACAAGGTTCTATAACCAGGAGTATATTCAGTATTCTATTCTAACCATGATCTTGTGTTTTCATTTGTTCCTATCATTAGGTACTTGAGTAGAGTAGCTAAGCATAATGACATAATGACATAGTATTAGTTAGAGGATTCTTTGAACCTACCTTGATGTTTGGTACAGCATATGTACATAAAAACAACCTAACATGCTTGCTTACACCTTTGGAGAAGAGCTTCTTAGATAGGAGAAAGGCTTTAAAAGAGAAATTAGAAAAAGGACTTACAAAAATGATTATGCGTATACTGCACTTAAAATGCACGGGAAATTAGCTTTAGATGCACTACACGTAGGGAAGCTTTGTATATACAGGCCAAAATCGTGCACTGACACTATTTGTCGGTATGAGTGAATGGAGGCATGTGTTTTTGTTTCAGAGTAAATGGACATTTATGTTGAATGGGCAGGACCCTGCAATTCCAGGAATATATTATATTTGTGCTAAATGCTTATTACCGTCTTCCAAGAGGATGGAATGGGACATGTCATTTGTGGATAATTTTCCCAAAGATTTACCAAATGGAGGATTTGAAAAAGTTTCCGAAAGTGACTGAATTACATCATAAGAGACAAAGGAGGGAGTCCTCTTATGCGATAGTGGGAGATATATTTGGTGCAGTGATTCCCTCAGTGGGCGTCATCTTGAATTCAATCAAGATTCAAAAGTTGTCTACTATTGTGGATAACATGCTGACAATTTTTTCAGGGGCTATACTCCTGATACATACTGAATTAGCTGCGGACAGAGCTATGGCTCTTCAAAATCGTCTTGCTTTAGACATTCTTTTAGCGAAGGATGGTGGAGTCTATAAAATGATTAATTCTAGGCATTGTTGCTCGTACATTCCTGACAACAGTAAAGAGATAAAAGACTTACTTACTAATCTGACTAATGCAAGTAGTGATTTGAAGGATCTGAAAGAACCAGGTGTTTGGGAAAAGGTTGGCAAGGGCTTTGCTTCAGTGGGAAACTGGCTCAGCATCATTTGGAATGGGGTACTATTGAAAATATTACAGGGAATTCTAATTGTTGTGGGTTGTCTATTAGGGATATGGGGATTATGCAAATTATGTAAAAGGATTAAATTGAAAAGGTCAAAAAATAATCAGAGGAGGGAAAAAAAGAAAAGGGAAAGAATTTACAGGGAAAATTCAAAGAGAAGACAACATTTTTAAGAAATCGAATTGTAAAAGTTTGTGGATGGTAATTGGTGTGATGACACATTTAGTCATCAGAGGAGGGATTGCTGAAGCTGGTGTCTTAACTAGAAATTATTAATGAGCGTTTATGTAGTTTGAATAACGAATCTTGTAGAAAATGAAATAACAGAAAAATAATGCACACTTTTGAAAACGTCACCTCGAAGAATGGCCACCAGTGTTCACGATATGTACTAATTAATGATTACTATCTATGAAATACTGAAAATGTATTAGATTAATGTAGTAGTATGTCATATTTAGGATTATGAAGTATGCTTTAGCTTCTTAATTTTAGGCCTTAACTTAGCGAGTGCCTTGGCCTACCTTTGCCAGGCCTTATGCAAAAGCTGTATTTCTTAGTGGTTAATAAAAATGCTGACAAAGTGAATTAAACTGTGAAATGTCCATAGTCTTGTTAAAAGTGCTTAACTGAAGCTTTTCATGAGAACCAACTAACAGGAGATGATGTTTCTAGAAGTGTAACAAATCGTGTGTAAAGTGTGCGAGATGTACTTTCCCAGGACGCGAACAATGAAGACACTGACTGGAGATGAAGATGCAACAAAATTGTTATCTGACGGGCCGGATGATGAGGACATTGTAAAGTGGACCAATCAACTTAGTGTGAGGAGCGAAATATTAGAATTAATAGATTTGGTATAGAAATATTATTGGGTAGTGTATAAACGTATGATTGACTGACCAATAGGGAATTAGGGGATAGTTTAGGTGACTTTGATATAACAAAGCGATAGGGGAGAATTATAGAGAGAAGACAATGAGACCAGAGATCTAGAGTGACATCGGGAGAAGAAGAGATTTTAGAAGAGATTCGAGAGTCTGTCATTGGGCTCATACTCTGAGAGCCTGATGTTTTGCTGATCGATTGATGACCTGAGGACAAAGACTGATTCTGCTTGCTGACCCACACCGTGGATAGGTAGATATGACAATGTGACTGTTATGCATTTTATGCCTTTTCTTTCTAGGTACCAACTGCGCTGTTTGATAGATCCATAGCTAGATGTTTTCTAAATTTGTTTTCTAAATTGCTTTGCTTGAAGCCCAACATGCTGATGCTAATCTGATGTTAGTTGAGGGCACTCAAATTTAACTGACGGAAAACAGGGACGATGACTGACTAATTATCTTGCTGAGTTCTATGTATCATATCTTTATTGCAGCTGATTCTGCTATTGATCTCCACTGTAACCTTAGAATGTGTAGTGATTCAAGCTTTGATTAGATTACATTTCTTCCACCGCTTTGAACAACCAATATTGTTCTTATATGTGTTCCATTTGATTGTGAGATTAATCTACATGACTTTAGTATTGTTAATATAAGGGAAATAAAAGTACTAAGCTTAACCAAGGTGTGGTTATTCATGACTGTAAGGTCATGGTGAGTGAAATTTACGGACCCTATTGATTACTGATTTTATTGATTACTAATTATTGTTGATTATTGTGAACTGATTATTTGTTCATGTATTGGAGCTATGGCGAGAACACCTTAAACAAGTCAAAAGGTTAATCGACCCATTTGCGTCCCCTTGTAAGTTTACTTATTAAGGTCTGACGCGCTAACACTACAAAGGTCCCTACTTGGATAGGGTGCAAACCACAGTTAACTAGAGACCCCATTTTCTAACAAGCATGACCCCCTTGGATATGTACTGTTTCTAAGGCCTAGGATTTGGGCCTGGCCTTTGTGAAGCAAGCCCAGAACTGGCTCCTATCAGGAGAGATCCATAGGCAAGCGGGACCCAGAGGAGGGCTGACAGACCCCTGGAAGCTTAGCAGCAACTGGGGCCAAGACACCTAAGCCCTGTGACCCTGCTGGGTTGGCAACAGGAGTGAACCCCGGTGGTGACTGTGGTTGCCAGGGCACACATGCACCACATGGGGACCCCTCCAGCAGAATGGTGTTGGCCTTAAGACACACTGTTTGTGCCTCCTGTGGGTGAACCTTGTGGATTGTTGGCCCACACCCTAGAAGACTGTATGACCACTTTGACAGCCTGCCAGACCTGGAGGGCCTGAGGTCTGTTGAAGGATCTGCTTGCCAGGAATAGATGAAGGGGACTGGCAATCCTATAGTTTCTAGACAAAGGCACCGTGCCTAGGAAGGAAAATGAGGTTGCAGCTGCAGCAGACACGGATACCGCAGGATCTGACCTTGAAGTGTGGAAAGAGAACCATCCTCCTGAAATTTGGGCCAGCTGTCATTGTGTTACCAGTTCTGAAGTGACAAAGGAACCGAAGGGAGTGCTTACCTCAACCTTTCCCTCCAGTTCTGACAATAGCAGGACTAAAACATGGTAACCATGGCTGGAGCATACTAAGCAGTGGAATGAGGTTCTGAAAGGTTGCAGATGTAGCTAATGTTCCCCAAGGTTTTTCCATCACAGGATAGGTATGGCATGTCAGGTATATGGGAGCACACTAGCAATAGGAAATAAGGACTCAAATATGTGCTTTCTTTATCTTTACAAAGACCCAAGTGTTCCTCTAAAACTCTGAAGTGCCTGTAAATGATATGCGCTGGGTTCCAGATGCTGACAATAAGAGAAGAAAGTCCTTCACCTAATAGGTAACATTATCCAATGAGACAGCACCAGAACACAGGCCAAGCGTGGATTCTAGTAGATTTCCTGAAGAGAAGTTATCCCATTGAAGGAGCTATAACCAAGCTCCAAAACCAATATTTTTCAATGCAAGTACAACAGAACAATAGTTTGTTAGACACATATGCACCCCAAGTGCAGAACGAGAGGTCTATTTGTATGGTACAAAGAAGATGCAAAAACTACCATTCCCTTGCAGCAAGTGAAGAGATACAGTCATGTAGTTTCCACAAGCTTTGTTTATGGCATAGGAAAGGGACGAGGAACAGATCAAAGAGTAGCAAGAAGAAACTTGTTTCCCAAAACTTTCCTAAGCCTCAGAGTTCCAAAATGGAGCTATTAGGGAGAAAAGACAAAATGAATACAGCAACTCCTTACCAGAGCGCAAAGTCAAAGAAATGAAGACAGTCCAAGTGGTGTAGTTTACCTCTTAACCGGGCACAATTGAGGACTTGAATGTAGCAATATGATATGAAATACTATGTTGCCAAAGCAAAAAGGATCAGGCTGGGAACTGTTAAATGATGTCCCACAGAAGTACACAGAAAAGTGTTGGATGGAATGAAGACGTTTCAAGTTGAGCAGTTCACCTCCTAACCGGCCACAATTGAGGACATAAATGTAGCAATGTGATCCAAAATATCATGTTGCCAAAGCCAAATTGATCAGACTGGGAAGTGTTAAATGGTGCCCTACCGAAGTACACAAAAAAGTGATGGATGGAATACTTGAAATAATCTCAGCCATTAATAATTACTCAGGCTTCATTCCGGTTCATCGTTACTTTGCATACCCTGCCACCTCAGTTTGGAATTGGATCTTCAGTTAGGTCAAGGAGAGTTTCTAATTTCATCCAATAAACTAGTGGTTTACTACAGGCCTTATATACAACTGAAACATCCAAAATTCTTATATAGGTGTAGAGTGACAGCTATAGATTAACTAAGTAATTAAAAAAAAAAAATCTTTGATAGCTTACTTTTCCCAATTATATGCCCCCATAATTCAGCATCATAAATCGTGCCACTAATTGCTTTGGCATCAAAAACCATACTTATAGGGGCTATGCCACTACCTTCTTGCCTCTTCAGGCACCACCTTTGTGACAAAAGATAGCTTCACCATGACTCAGCTTTCTATTCAGTTTTCAGATTCTTAAAATAAAGAACAGTTCAGTAGATTTGGGGCCATATTTTTGTTTTAGGTAACCATCAAGTCTGTTTTGTTACAAAAAGCTGGAAAGTTGAGTCAGACCTATCATTGTTCCAACATTTTTTTTTTTAATAAACACATTTTTATTGTTTTGAAAAAGAAAGGGGAAAGGGAAAACAAGTGGAGAATGAAAACTCAGAACAACTTGCACAGGTGAGTACGGTGAGCTCCAGATCAGTGTACTTTGACATTAAACCAATCCATGTGACAGACGTCCAGTCCATTTCTAAGCATAACAACAGGAGCCACAACCCTCCAGTGGTCTACAGGAACATTCCCAGCCACCTTCCCCATACCTTCCCATGCTTCCGGGGACAGCCCCTTGATTCATAGACCAGTTTTTCTTGGTTTGCGTACCAATCCACCCCATGTCTCAATTTTTGATGGGACGGGCCCATAGATGAGTTCCATGCAGCTGCAATGTCTCTCTTAGCGACCAACAGAGCCGAACCCACAAAAGCACGATTTGCTCACGTGCCCCTCAGTTCCTCCATCACACCCAATAATACTAGTTTAGCAGACGTATGCTGCTCCTGCCCCAGCACCGCATTCAATTTGCGTGTTATCTTACCCCAATAAGCCTGCAGCACCGGACAGGACCACACCATATGAAAAAAATCAGCTGGTTCCCCTGCACATCGAGGGCACTGAGCCGTGGGGCGAAGACCCGCCTAGTGCAGCCTGTCAGCCACCAGATATGCCCTGTGTAAGTAGTAAAATTGCACAGCGCGAAGCCTCGCCAACACCGCCAGCACCCTAGGTGCCATCAGCACCTCCGCCCAGTCAGTTTCTTCAAACGCTCCCACCCATGACTCCCATTTATTTCTGTTTGATTCCAAACTGCCTGGGGCATTGTTTACTAACATTTTATAAAGCTGGAAAACACCTTTCCCCCTAGGTTGCCCATAAGCAACTTGGCTCCAAGTGGATTGAATTCTGGGATCGGGCCAGTGGGGGTCAAGTGGATACCCAGGGCATGCAAGAGCTGGAGGTACTTGAAAAACCGAGTCTGGGACAGCTGAAAATCAGCCTGTAGCTCCTGAAATGATTTAATTGCATCACCTTTCCATACATCACCCACTAGTGATATACCCAGCAGGTCCCATTCAGCAAACCCGTCCAACGCCGCCGCTTTACTCCGCCACCTCCCATGCCACAGCGGGGTCCGTCGGATGACAAGAGCGTTTCATTGGGCATGCCGCAGCACCGCGCGCCACGCCAGGAAGACCACTTTAGTTACCGACTCCATGTCTCTGGGAAGTGGCGCGCCATAAAGCAAATTGAGGATACAAGGAAAACCCAACGTCTCCAATTCCACCTGGTAGGCCAGGTCTGCCCACCCCGGATAAACCAGTCATGTACAACCAGGAGCTGGGTCGCCAGATAATATAAATAGGGATCTGCCATGCCCAATTCCCTGTCATACACCCCCCTCCGACAAGTTCTTGGCTCATGTGAGTTCAGGAAGAAGGGTTATCCAAACACCAAGATATTTAAAACTGAGCCTGCACAGGGGTATCTCAGTTTGCCAATCAAAGCAATCTCGTGAACTGGCCAAAGGCACCAACACCGATTTGGCTGGGTTCATTTTGAGCCTTGATGCTTCTTCATAACATCTTAGAAGGTGAAGGACTCGGGCCCGTCACACTGGGTTCTTTCATATATAACAGGACGTCATCTGCATACAGAGCCACCCTGTCCTCAGCGGAATGCCCCCATCTCCAGCCGCAGTATAGTGGATCCGTCCTGATCAGTTGTGCTAACGGCTCAATAGCCAAAGTAAAAAGAAGGGGGGACAAAGGGCAGCCCTGTCGCGTGCCCCGACGGATAGTGAGGATCAAAGATAGGGAACCATTGACCTGCATGTGCGCAGTGGGGGTTGGTGTACAGAGCCCGGATCAGGCGGCAAAACCTCTGCCCAAAGCCTGCCTTCTGAAGCAGTAAAAAGAGAAACCCCCAGTCCACCGTGTCCAAGACCTTCTCAAAGTCAATAAATAGGAGGGCGAGGTCCCGGGGCAGCCGGCGGCATCCGGCCAAGGCCACGTGCAATCGACAAATACAGTGTTGTTTGCCGCGAGTGGCCATAAAACCACATTGGTCAGGATGAATCAGCAGCGACAGCACCTTTTAAGACAGGTGGCGATGATCGTGTTATAAATTTTTACTTCACTATTAATCAGAGATATCGGTGTAGAGTCGGGGCTGGGTTTTAGGAAGCACCACAATAATGGCAATGTCCAGCCCTTCTGGGAAGGAGCTCTGGCAATCCACCTCCGCATATAACGCCAAAAGGCGTGGTACCAGGTAATTCCGTAACACCTTATAATATTCTGAGGGAAAACCATCGGGTCCCGGGGTCTTACCCGTCCCCAGCGCAGAGATGGCCTCCCCGATTTCCTTTTCACTGAGAGGTTTGTCAAGCTGCTGCACCTCCATCTAGGGCAGCCTTGGTAGGGGGCATCTTCCAAGAGCCGACAGGCAGTCAGGAACAATCGTTGCCAAAGTCTGATAGAGCGCCCTATAATACCGGGCAAAAGTGTTAGCTATATCTTGGTGCCTGGAGACGCAGACCTCCTGGTCGTTATAAATTTCAGGAATAATCCTAGAAGCCTGCTGTTGGGATGTCAGCCAGTATAGCAACTTCCCTGTTTTGTCCCCCCCAGCCATAGACCCTGGCACTGGTTGCTCACCAGAGGTGCTGTGTCGCTTCCAGAGATTGGTCTCGGATTTCATCACGGATCAGTAGGAGTTGCCTAGCTACCCCTTTGCTAGGCTGCGCGCTCTGTTTAGCTTCTAAGAATGTGGCCCTTGCCTCCAACTGCTGAAAATGAAGTGTCCCGGAACGCTCCCAAGCACGGACAAGGCCCCTAGCCGGTCCCCGCAAGACCGCCTTGCTTGCAACCCATAAGACTCCAGGGGACGTCACCGACGCCTCGTTAAGAATGAAGTATTCTCGAAGTGCCTGCTGCAACTGCTTAACATAGAGTCCATCCTGCAGGAACCATGCGTTCAGTCGCCACATAGGACGGACTGATGACTGGGGAGATCCCACTACGAATCGAAGGGGGGCATGGTTGGAGATTCCACGCGCTAAGATTGCAATATGGGCGAGGTGGCTACAATGTATGCTCGGCAGAAGCACAAGGTCAATCATATTTCGTGCCATGGGCCGCCGAGATATGCGTAAATTGCTGAAGCCGCAGGTGCCATACTCTCCACGCATCGCATAATCCTGCAGAAGTCATCCACCCAGTGAGCCCCGCTGCCATGGCCTGTCTGTGGGCTGAGGACTGGCTGGTCGCATCTGTTGCAGGGTCTGGGACTGCATTAAAATTATACTGCAGTATGGTGAGTCCCGGGGGAAGGTCTAGGAGTAAGTTAGTTAGGTCACTGAGAGTCCCACGCACCATAGTCGGCGTGGCGTAAAGACTAACTATGTTGATCATGATGCCCTCGACCTTCCTAGCAATGGCCACATAACACCCTTGTCAGTCCCTCCACACCTGGATTACTGTAATGGGAAATGAGCAGTGCAGCAGTATCGCCATCTCCCGCGATCCACGTGTGAACCCTGCGTGATATACTCTGTCAAAACCCTTGTGAGCTAGAAAAGGACACTGATCCCCCAGGAGGTGTGTCTCCTGCAACACAAGGACATCAGGCCGGTGTCAATGTATGAAGGTAAACACGGCGGTGCACTTAATTTTGTCTAGGAGACCATTAACATTCCACAAGATAACCTGTGTCAGGCCCATTGATGTGGATAATGCTGTCTACCGTGACATTGTTTCTGAACCCCGTCCCGATGCCCCGGGGGTCTCCCCTCCTATCCCACCCGGCCAGCATCCCAGTGAGCGGCAGGCACTCTGTTGATTAGCTTCTTGGACCCCACGCCCTTGTGCAGCTGCGAGGAAGGACACAAGCAGTTACATCAATTAACAATAACAGACACCTTAATGCAAGGTCTAAACTCCCACACCCTCCAACTCCCTCCCCCCCATACTTACCCCAAGAAGCATCTGTCACCCTTATATACCATCTCACTCCCAAACACAATGAGTTGGAAACACCAATTGGTTGAGCAGTGGTGGACCCCTCCATCTTAGCGGATCAAAAAGCGTTAAATAACATGCAGTCTCACTGTGGTAAAGTTTCTATCAGCGCGCGTGTCACCCGTCACGTTATCTCTTCCTTACTTGCAGAGTCAGAGCGCCGGGCTTTGGGATAGATTGGGATAGATTGGAGTCCTCCAATGTCTCCAAGTGAGCATGTGCCAATCCCTGCAGCCCCAGGTCTCCCGTTACCCCTTTGACTTGCATTCATCCGTTGTCCCGATAGTTCCTCGGATGGGGTTTCCATGGGGGAACCTGAGCGAGAGTCCCGGCATGCCCTACGCCTCCTCGAGCGCGTCCTTTGGCGATGGCCGATTCTGCTGGTTGTTCGTCGCCATTCCGTCTTGGGCTTGTTGTTGTCTCTCACCGGGTGGGCTGAGCGGTACCTCTTCTGTCAACCAAGTCCACGCCGCAGCTGGTTGCTCAAAGAAGTGAGTCCTGTTTCTGTGTACCACTCTGAGTTTCGCTGGGAATAGAAGGCAGTAGGATATAACCATCAATCTCATTTTCTCCTTTACTTCAATAAAGGAGCGACGTTGCAATTGTACATCCCTTGTATAGTCTGGAAAAAGGAGGACCTTTGCCGTGCTATAGCGTAGAGCCCCCTTTGGAGTGCGCCTCCTGCAGCACAGCATCCCTATCCTTAAAATTAAAGAGACGGAGTATCACTGGTCTGGGTGGAGAGCCCAGTGAAGGCCTGCACTGCAGAGCCCTATGGGCCCGTTTAACCGTGAACCACTGGGTGAGGCGGTCCTCCAGCATCCAGAAGCGGAACCATTCCTCCAGGAAGGAGGCCAGGGATGGTTTTGCAGTGTTCTCCGGAAGGGCCACTATACGAAGATTGTTGCGCCTGGACCTATTTTCAGCATCTTTGGCTCTCCAGCATAGTTCTGACATGCGGGCCGATAAAGCAGGGCAGTCAGGTCGTTTTCTACTGTGGATATCCTTGATTCCGCTTCCGTAATTCAGGCTGTTGCGTTGCGGAGATCCTGACATACCAGGGCTACATCCACTCTCACTTCCCCGATCTTGGCCTCTACAGCCATCTGAGATGCCTGAATAGCTTGAAGGATTGCTGGCAGGTCACTGGAAGCCGTCGATGGACCATAACTGCTGCTCAGGAATCGGTCTTCAGTGCGGGTCCCACAACAGCCGGTGGTAAATTGGTCTATGCGCGTCTGCTCCGTGGGTGGTCGCGTCGATTTGTCCTGGCCCATTGCGGCCCTCCAAGACCCAGCTGTAGTTTAAGACACCTTGATCGGAGTGCGCAGAGAGAGTCCCACTAGCACTCCATGCTGGGTCACAAGGTCACCTGAGCTGCCCTCCAAGGCCACGGCTCATATGCAAAACTTGGTCTTCACCTCAGGACAGCAGGGCCATTGCAAGGATCATGAGGAACATTTGAGAACTGCCACAGGTCCTCCGCCACTCGCTGCAGGTCCCTCTCCTCACCTCTGACC
Organism: Pleurodeles waltl; assembly: GCF_031143425.1. Lineage (NCBI taxonomy): Eukaryota > Metazoa > Chordata > Amphibia > Caudata > Salamandridae > Pleurodeles > Pleurodeles waltl. The sequence goes on from NC_090437.1 coordinate 392,907,645, forward strand.
CCTCCAATCTGGTCACTCCGATCGGCAGGGAGGAGGCCCAGGACACCGCGCTCCCTGGCGCCGAGGCGAGCGGCGCCTTTCCCCCTCGCCGCATAGGCTGTCTCTCAGTCCGCTGCACTGCACTGTCATCCACAGCTCACCGGCTGGCTGGGCCGCGGCCCCGCTGCCCACAGCCTTCCGGGCCTTCAGGCACGTCTCCGGCATCCAAACGCCCCGGTCTGACCTCCAATCCCCCACGGCGACCATGCCGGTCGGTGGTTCCTCCCGCTGCCTCCGCCCCGCCACGTCTCTCCGGCGGTCACCCGCCTCTCTCCGGGCAGCCGCCAACCTGGTTAGACGATGGGGTGCTCTCTGCCACCGGCCTCTCTCCAATCGCGGCCACCCCTAGTTGCGCACGTCCGCCATTTTGAGTGCGGACCGCCCCAGGTAAACAGTGCTGCGCCGCCAAGTCGCTGGGCCCTGAGACTCCCTCGGTTAGTCTAAGGCAGTCATGATAGTCCCGGAAGCAGGTGTTGTCGACGATGGAGGCTGATTATGTGCGTAGCTTGAGGCGGATAACGGAGGGGTCTGGCTTAGTAGCAGTTTACCATAAATATATTGCACAGTAGTTTGGTGAATGGTTTCTGAGATCCTTTAGTAGATCGGAATAATCACAGAACCCTTTCATGTTGGACGAGGTGACTTAGTGGGTGCTGAAGAGTTGACCTACATCATTATTAAAAGTATCCAAACCTCAACATTAGACCTATATAAATCTATAGGTACGTTATCAGGGCTAGGGGCTTTACCACTAATTTTTCTGAGAAGAAATAGCCCTGAATACTTCATTTAAAGTGAAGTGAGGTTTACATTTACAGGTACCATTATTGCTCTGAGCTCCACTACTGTTTAGAGTTGTTAGTTGAAGAGCACTCAGAACAGTGTCCCAGGGGGTGAATATACAAAATGGAAACATGAGAGAACCACCCTTCCTCAGTTATGTAAAATCTAGCAATACTAGGTATATCTCTAGCTCAGTTAAACACAATCTGCCAGAATATTATGTGAGTACTTGGATAATACTGCTCTAGTTTGTTCAATTTGCTTCTTCCAATTGTAACTTCTTACATCGGTCAATTCTTTTTATTTTTTCCTAGTATCATGCAATGCCAAACAATTGTCTCTTTTGTCTTTCTTTGCTAAATATATCAGTTCTGATTTCTTCAGACAGCATTCTTCATCATACCACCCCCTGGTTGAAATGTTTGTTGGAATATTTGATCCTTGTTTAGCAGTCCTAAAAAATGAACAAAGTTGTCCATTATCAAAGTGTGAATATTATTCAATGAAAAAAGTATGAAAAGCTGAAAATACATATCAAGAGTGCTAAACTTTGATAGAGTTTTGATAAAGTGGAATTTAGATTGATTGAGTTCCAGTGTAATGTACTACAATTCTTTAATAAAAGAAGGTTAACTTTGGGAGACAACTGAGGTGATATTACCAGAGTTCATTGCAGATGATAATGACTGCTTTCAATTCAGTTGTCACATCCTTCACCAAGGGGACACCTCCCCTGTCAACCTTCCCTTGGTTCCCTGTTTGCTGATTGGCCAGATCAATGCTATAACTTGCCCAGTTCCTGCCTCTGTTAGAAGATTGTCTCTATTTTCTCTTGTGTTCCCCTACACAGAAACTTTAGCTCTGCCACTCCTGTGTTGAACCAGAGTTCTGTTCAGTTTTCCTCAGAATGCTCGGTTCCTGGTCCTTGGGGTATATTGTGTTTGCAATCCTGATCAACCATCTGGGAATCAATGCACTGGAAAGAACACACTAGGATGGGGCAGGTTTCATGCCTTACACTAGAGACTCCCTCTTCCTATGGGGTCCAGTGGAAGAATGAAATTCAGGAAAAGAAGGCATTTGTGCCAGGTTCTTTTACCTGGTTTATGGTGGTGATCTCCTCTCTGCCATACAGGAGCTACTTTACCAACCAAGGAGTCCACTGGAGAGCAAAACCCATTAATGGATGAAATTGGTGTAGATGGCTCCCATAGCTTCTGTCCCTCTGAACTCCCAGTATGAGATAAAGTACTTAAGTTCACCTCCACACCTGCTTTGCTGAAAACTGTAAACCAGCATCAATCGAAAATTAAGATATTTAACGGCAGTAGAAGCGAGTGTCTACTTACTTAACAATTATGTACGTAAAACAGATGAATTTACATTTCAGAATTAAAACCCAAGGTCATGTAGTTTGTCATTATGATTAACGTTTTGAAAATTCACTGTACAGTTAAGAGGTGCCTTCCCCAGTTATACCCGGATATGGACCTCCCTTGAGGTCTGTGGTCACCTCTTTACTAAAGATCTGGTATTTTTGTTTAAATAGAGGTGACATAGCAGACGTCACTTGAAATTAGTGAATATCAGTTGAATTACAAAACTAATGTCAAACTTCATCACCCAATTATTTTTTATCTTTGTCCAGCAAGACTTCAAGATATCAAATTTAGCACATCAGCACACTAGATATGAACCAGATAATGCTCCTCAATAATTAAATATGAAACAACAGCTCTATGTAGAGAGCAAGTGTTTTTTCCAGCATTCAGGGGGTGCTGTGCCATTTCCTAGATCCTTGCTACTGCTAGGCGCTGCTGGCTGTCTTCGCAGGGCCATATCTCGATAAGGAAAATAACTTGACTGAAAATTTGCAAGGGGGGTTTAAAGGACTCCTCTTTTAATCCAGTTCTTGTTTTTCTTTTTTCCTTTACTTCCCTTTTGTATGTGGCTGTTTTCGTCATTAGTTACTGCTGGGTTCCCCAATCCATCATGAGGACTGTCCCACTGGGAGTATCATCATTTCCAGATCCTGTTTCTCCATGAATAAGGGCTCCAGTTTTGTTCGAGAGAGTTGCAAAGCAGCTCTGTTTCTTCGGTAGTTCTTTGCTCTCACCACCTGCTGATTGCTCTTTCTTGTGCTTGGAGGTGATTCTTCTGGAAATCCCCGCCCTCTGGAATTCTCCATTTGCCCTTTCAAATTCTCTATCCTGCAAGAAGGTTTTTTATGCGTACAGCTTTTTCCTCCGGAGACAACTTCATGGGGGCACCTGTTTAGCACAGTTCCATTTGTCTAATTACATTGTAGTTTCAGGAAGTAGTTGCCCGCACCTCGGATTGTCCTTGTTCTGGCTCTGAAAGTTCAGTCAGCATCCAGCTTTGAACAGGTTGCCAGACCAACAGCTGCTGACTGCAAGTTCTGACGAGGTGCCAGGTGTGGACCTGGCAACTCTTCTTCAGTGAGGGATGCTGGAGCTGCAGCAAATAAGAATTGAGAATGCAGCTCTTCATCAAGCAGTCCTGCCCAGGATTGGAAATGTGGACTTTATTAGTCTTTCAAATGTCTAAACCTTTTGGTGATCCCACTGAACTGAAGAATTCCTGGATGGCTAGTGGTTCACTTTGCCTTTTGTCATGGTCAATTTTATTCTGACAAAGCAAAGGCTGTCTACATGATTAGATCCTTATCAGGTGCCAATTTAGCCTGGGCTACTCTGCTAGTTTCCACTGGAGACCCTACCTTGAATAATTACTCCAACTTCTTGGAAACATTCCAGAAGATGTTGGAGAAACCTAATCTAGAAACCTCTGCAAAAGATGCATTAAGCGACATATCCCAAGGAAATTTAGATGTTCACACAGTACCTGTTTTTGAGAGTTGTCAGTTGAAACCACTTGGGTGACGTGCAATCAGTTGTCCTTGTTTTTGTGAGGGATAAAGGAAGAACTCAAAGCAAACTAGGTATAACTCTACTGGCCATCTCTTTCTCTGGTCTCAAGGATGAGGCAATAAGACTGGAGAGATGAAAGGGCTGGTTAGGACCTAGAAGTTTCAGAGGGCCAGACCCAAACCCCAACCTCAAACCTTTACCACAGGAGGCACCCATGCAAACTGGATCCACTATGGGACCTCTTTTCTGTGGGGCAAGATTGGCCTATGTTTATACTGTTCAGACTCCGGCCAACTGGAATTGCAATAACCCACCTGGCCTTACAGGTTTGAGAGAAAAGCCAAGTCCCAAATTTTATATGGGAGAAAGTCTCTTGTGCCAAAATCAGAGACCTTAAATTCTTCTGCAGGATCCGGAAAATGCCTGTTTGTCTTACAATTATTTCTTCAGTTCGCTCCAGGAAGGACTGTCTCCCTGCCTGGTTTGTTGGATTCAATGGCTTTAGGAATGTATATGGCTAGGAAGTGGCCTTCAAATTTGCAATTATCAATCAGGAAGAAGGCCTCTCCAGAGCATGACCAGGCAGTGGATTGATATTCCTTGTCATTAGGATCGGTGACTTCTATGACAGGTACAGTAATGCTCTCCTTAGACAATCATAACAACATGGTTGCCTTTGACCTAACTGCTTCATTATTAGACCTGACATATTTGGCGCGGTATTCCCCCCGAAACTTCTTGCCTTCACCCCTCCTGCCTTCTGAATGTTTTATTTTTTTTGCATTGGGACCCTGTGTACTTTACCACTGCTACCCATTGCTAATGTACTTGTGGCGTCTCTAAATTTGGCCCACACCTGATTGGCACACTTAATTTACTTGTAAATCCATATTATCTGGTACTGCCTGTATCCAGGGCTAATAACATTAATGTTATTAGTGGGCCTGCAACACTCATTGTGCCACCCACTCAAATATCCCTTTAAAACATGGTATAGGCCTGCCACTGCACTGACATTTCGACTTGGCAAAATAGACCATTTACCAAGCCTAAACCTTCCTTTTTAGGGTTAAAATTATATTTAATAAGTGCTAACTTTGTATTAGGAGCAGATAGATATATGTTGTTTACACTCAAATGAATTGCAATTTAAAATCCTCTTCAAATGTAAGGCCAGACTTTAGAGTCTCAGTTCTGAAAATGCCACTTTTATTAAGCTCTATCTTAAGGGTGGTGATCTTGTTAAGGAGGTAGGGGGCGGGATCCATAAACAGTCAGTATTGAAAGTGAAACCCCTTATACCATGGATTTGTTAAAAAGTTATATAGGCTGCATGATTATGCCGTACCTGCTGCTTTTATCAACAAGCGTTAGTTATTGTTTAAACAATACTTTTTATGTGTCCTCACAAGTCTATGCCTGCAAACTTACACTACATACATTTAAATCAAGACATACTAGTAAACGTTGACCTGATCAACACCCAAAAACACTGTATACAAGAAATTTTCTTCTGGCACTTTGATTAAACAATAAAACAAATTACATGACTGTCCAAAATATACAATTACACGTTCACATAGTGCTTTTGTACCTATGTCAACAAAGATGTGTCCAACATGCATATTCACTTAGTACTTTTTTCAACAGAGCCAACTGTCCAACATAAATATTTTTTAACACAGAACATACATTATTGTCCTGCTTTGTGTAGTCACAGGTGTAACATTAGGCCCTACGTGGTTGGGACACAATGTTTCACTCATATTCAGTTGTCTGAGAAGTATGAACCTTCTTACATTCTGTTCTTTGGCTATTATTGGCCTTTTGTGGATGTGCGTGCCCTCAGAGAGCATTTCCCAATTCTTGTGCAGGACACATATATAGGTGTAGTTATGAGCCAACACTCAATTGGTATCTCCCCGAAGGAGATCCTAGTGGTGAGTTGTCTGTGAAAAGGCGGGTGAGGTGCTCTTCTTGAAGTGGTGGCTTTTGCATGAAGAAGGTCTGTTTCTTCCTTGAGAGAATTGGTCGCATTACAGAAAAGCTACTAGGAAGATACATGGCTGAAAAAGCTGCAAAATAAAGCCTTCAAAACAAAGCACTGTGAGCTTGCATACTGAAAAGCAGCAGCCACGCACAGCTCAATAAGCGACCTCACTAAAGACAAATTTAATTGCAAAGTCTCCATAACAGGAACCATCCTTAAGAAGGGGGAACAGACCTTCTTCTTCATACAAAAGCCAACCCCTCCAGGTAGAGCACCCAGCCTGCCTTTTCACAGACAACAGCTCTCTAGGTCACCTAGGGGGAAGACACCAGTTGAGCCTTGGCCCATAACTAGACCTGTATATGTGTCCTGCACGAGAATATGTAAAGTCATGAGGAAAACCTTCACTTATTAACTATCAGGCAAACAGAGAAGGTCGGAAAGCATGGGCGTAGTAAAGTATGTTCTGAGGGTACACACGCCCACTACAAGGCCAATAAAAGCCAAAGGTCAGAAATAGAAGATTCATAATTCACAAACAACTGAATAAGGGTAAAACATTGTGCCCGAACCACAAAGGGCCTCATGTTATACTTGCGACCACACACTAGAAGGAAAATAATGTATTCCATGCATTAAAAAATATTTATGTTGGACACTTATCCCTGTTGAGAAAAGTACTATGTGAATATGCATGTTGGACAAATATATTTGTTGACATGGATACAAAAGCACTATGTGAATGTGTAATTGTATATGTTTGACATTCATGTCATTAGTTTGATTGTTTAGTCAAAGTGCTATTAGTATCATTACGTTTTGTATATTAATGTAAATACATATTATGGACTGACCTCATCTCCACAAGAAAGAACAATCCTTGCTTAGAATGTTTATGGGTGTTGGTCAGGGCAATGTTTACTAGTATGTCTTGATTTAAATGTATGTAGTGTAAGTTTTCAGGTATAGACATGAGGACACAAAAATAATTATTTAAACAATAACTAATGCTTGTTGGCAAGAGCAGGCATGGAATAATCACACAGCCTATATAACTCTTTAACAAATTCACTGTAAGGGTCTCACTTTGTATACTGACTTTAAAAAAGTTGGCATTTTCTTGGCCTAACCATTTGTGCCTTCTGCAGGCCTGGGCCACATGACTGTGAATGGGTCTGCTGTTGGGGTTTGTGTATTCCACCTACACAGTGACACAAAGGGGACTGGGTGTAGGCAGGATGGCTGAGGCAAGGGCTATGTCTTGCCCCACTTATACTTCAAAGGGCGTGCCTCCAGCACACAGAAAGAGACATAACACTAGTCCAGACTTCTTGGAGCCTGGACAGGTGAAGGGAAGACATTTCCAGTACCAGATATAAGGGTACCAGAGGGTGTTCCCCCGCACCCAAAAGGTTGGCACGAGGTATAAATTTTGGAGCCTCAGAACAACTCTTCAGTACACTCCTGGACCTGTGGAAGACTTAAGAAGGACTGCCTTGCCACAAGATAATTGCCCCGCTGCTTGAATGCCTTGCTGCCTGAAGGAGAACTGGACCATCTTCCTGAACCCAGGACCACCAGTAGTGACTCTAAGGGCTAGATGACTGCCTCCTGTGTGAGCTAAAGGGACATACCAAGCGCCTGAGGGCCTTGACACCTGCTGCTGGTCTTTGTTAGTTTGAGTCCTAAGCCCCCAAAGTTGTGCCCCCCAGGTCTTGGACCCATGGTAGTGGTGTTGGTGGTACTTCTCCAAAAGCCAGGATTCAGAAAATGTTCCACTAAAAACTTCAGGGTGAACTGACTGAACCGACTGAAGACCGGGACCTACCTGGCATCCAATCTTCCAAGGTGCATTGCCAGTCAGCCTGAGACTGCGGTAGCTCCCCCAAAGTTGTTCTCCGCCTTAGAACATTCTGCTGAGAGGAACCTCCCAGCGGTGGTTTCTGGCCTGATGGAGCCCTCTTCAGCTACAGTGTGCAACTTTGTCCCGCTGGAGATTTTAGACTTCCAAAACATCTAATTCTGAAGGTGAAATCTTCTTTGGGCTCGACGACTGGAAATCCAGCTTTCCTCGCTCTGAGCGTTTAGCCAACATTGTTGATGGCTTTACAGAGACTTCATCTAGTGACTCCCCAGCGTTTAAGACTTCTTCCGACATATCCTGCTGAACTCTAACACCTCAGGAACTTTTCCGGGCCCAGTCTTAACTCTTGACCCAGTCTTATTAAATGTTTTAAAAAGTAATCACTCTGTTTCGACTGTTTGGAGGCAATTCATTTTGGTGCCATTTTATTTATTAACATTTTCTCTAGCTTTCTAAATGATTTTGGATTTTTCTTGTATTGTGGTTTTACTTTATTAGTTTTTGTGTGCTGCATACCACCCGCCTTAACTAATAACCTAATTTCTTACATTCAGCTAACTATACCAGCATATGATAGATTTCTTGGCTGGAATGTCATATCCTGTACATCAATTGAGGGACTGGGGCCTTCTCTCTGTTCTCTCAGTTTTGTAAAGAGAACTGTATTCTGGGTGGCAGCTACTGGTTACCTAATGAGAAGGAATCTGCAGGAATAGAGTCCGCCTCCACCATAGTCCAGGTGCCTGTTGTCCCCAAGTCCATATCAAGACTATCTAGATGTTCTCCAAAAAATCTGCTGCAGCTACTCTTTTTCCAGACAAAAACTTGGATTGCTTAATTCCTAGCTTGCCTAATGCAGTGATTCACTTTCCATTGCTTTATTATGTGTCTCAGGAAAAGCAGGAGGTTCTGAAACAACACCTGGAAGAAAATGTTCAGAATGGTCTGATTGTCTGGACATCCTCTCTTGCTTTGTTTTTCATGCCAAAGAAGTTCAAAGAAGAGTTGAGACCATGTATCAACTACCAAGGGCTTAATGCGGTCACCATCAAGGATCGTTACCCTCTTCCCCAATTAAGGACATCTTAGAATTGGTGACTAGGGCTACTTATTTTGCCAAGCTTAGCTTCCAAGGACCATGCCACCTGCTTTAAATCCAGAATGGAAAATTACCTTCCTAACTTTGTTGGGGCACTTATTGCGTCATGCCCTTTGGCCTCACAAATACTCCAGCAGTCATCCAAATATGCACCAACAGCATCTTATCAGGCAATCTGAATCAGTATGTGGTTGTCTACATAGACATTCAGATTTTTTCTTCCTCAATGTAAGAGCATCAGAAGCATGATACCTCTGTCCTTCTTTGCCTTCTAAAAATCAGTTAGCTTACTAGAAAAGTGTCAGTTCCATAAGCGAGAAGTTGCGTATTTGGGATATCACCTGTAGGAGCAACGTCCATCTATGTATCCACTAAAGATCTAATCTATGCTGGTTTTGCCAGTTCCAACTTCCACCAAGGGGGCTCAGAGCTTTCTGCGTCTGGCCAATTTTTACAGACGGTTTAATAGGAACTTTGATTTCATGACCTGCCATATGTCTAGCACCTTGAAGAAAGACATTCTTTAACAGGGGTTTCACTGGAGCACAGAAGCAAATTAAACCTTTTTCAATCTAAAGAGATTGCTTACTCAAATGCCATTTTCAGGCTCCCATACCCAACCTCTAAATTTATTGTAGAGACTGATGCCTCCGAATCAACGTTTGGTGCTATTTCACTTCAATTCCAAAAGGAGGGTCATCTTGAACGCCTCTTTTTTTTGTTTGTCTTATGGCCTTGAATTCAAGCAAGCTCAAGTATTCAGTCCTGGAGCAAGTACTTTTGCGCCTAAAACTTGTTTGTATGGAATGTCATGTATTTTGAACTCAGATGGCGTCTACCAAACTGTTGTGATGACTGTGTGACATTTAGCAGCATTGCACAACTAAGAGGTTTATTTGTTAAGTAATGTCTCTTTATTCTCATATTGGTTATGTTTCTCCTTGGGCACTCCAACCAGAAAACACTTTGGTAGCTGAAGGGGAAAACATGATATTTACATGTCTATGTGGTTCTAAAGAGGAAATATGAAACAGAGACACACACATATCAGAACTAGGATGCTCAAACAGACCCAGAGGGCAAAGCTGTTCAATATTAGGTTTTCTGGGCATAGAACCTAAAGGGGGAATTGGTTTTCACTCACTTGTAGAAAATCTGACTCAGATGCCTAGGTATCCCTACCATCTGTTGAATTAATATGAACAACGCAGGATATGTTTTTTTATTTGTACCTTTTGGTTAATTGTCATTGGAAGTGCACTACTACCTACTACTCAGATACTGGTGCTTGAGCAGATGTTAAAGATGGCTTATAGTCACACAAGGTTCTTTTATATCTAATAAGTCTGAGATTTTATTACAAACTCTTTTGAGAGTATTAATCTTGTCTAATAGTGTATTCATCAAATCATAGATCTCAGACCATAAGTGATGATGACAAATGGCAGGGTCAATATTAATTTGTTTTTAACATCTAAACACTATAAAACTAGTGGGTCTAAGAAAAAAGAAGAAAAAGAGAAAGCGAAGAAATTAAGATATGATGGGTCTAGCTATAGAAGTAGTCCTTATAAAGGATTAATCCCTTCACCCACCATAGGTGGCATGTTTCATCATCAGGAACCTCGTCACACTGTGACATCTAGTCACAGTGTGTGCTACAGCCCCCTTTACTATGATGGGGGAGCTTTGCGGATGTTTTCAAGAGGTATAGTTAATATCCAACAATGAGCATAGGGTGGTGAATGCAGCAGAGTATAAAGAAAACAGAAAAAAACTGTGAAACTAAAACTGACTCTAGGGCACACAAAAAAGTTTAATAATGCATCCCGGTCCCGGGTTTAAAAACTAAGGACAGTACAGGAAAAATAAGACCTGTCTACTCGAGTCTACTAGAAGGCTGACATGTTTCTGCCTATAACCCTCAACAGAGGTGTTTGCGGCATTCTTGAAGTTCCTAAGCGAATAATACTTCTGCTTTTTATAAGTGCTCATGTGTGAATGTGAGGTTAAATTCTAGTACACAAAACCGTCGAGTAGTCCTTATGAAACTTCAAAAAGATAGTAGTAAGAGGATCCACCAGGAGCATCTGCGAAAGAAATGTACGTAAATCTTAGATCTATAGCAAAACCAGCAAGACCACTCATAACAACCTACAGTGACCTAAGGTTATAATACTAGAACACCCAACTTAGAGTCATAGTCAAAATAGTGACACCCAAGTCCAACCCGCTCTACTACCTTAAAGTGCATCTATAACAGGGGACTACATAATGTGCCAACATAATGTGCCACCATCACCAAAGAAAGAGGAAAAAATATGTAATGCAGCTTACCCACTAGCATTGGATGTTATGCCCCAACTCTAACACTGAGGTAGCCTTCAGGGTACATTCACCCTATAGTACATTCATAGAGGAAACCGAAAGGAAAAAATGAGAATATAGAATGTAAAGAAAGAAAGAAAGATATGCAAAAAAGGTGGTTTGCCAAATAAAATGCAAGTTCCTCATATACATCTTACATTGACCATCAGAGGGGGCCCATAATGTTGTGAATATGGCCAGAGCCCCCATAGGTCTGGGGACATTATTTGTAAAGACAGGATGTCCAATTCATAAATCAAGCTTTTTATCCTTCTTCCTTTAAAGGCCATAAGAACATCAGATAAAACTGCTCATCATAATGTTATCTTCTTTACAAAAGCACTGCCCAAGAAACTTAGGATATAGAATGAGGTTTCAGGCAACATTAATCCGCTATGTACACAACGGGTCATAAATGGGCCACCAAGTGCGTATTGTCACGCTTCACTGCACCCTCCCGGGACACCAGAGATAACCTGTATTAATTATTTAGAGGAGTGTCATAACACACACTGAGGTAGAAGTATGATAGTACTAGCCGGTTCACAAATGGGCCGCCAGAGTCTAGAATAATCACATTGCTGACAGTGGAAGACGTTTCCTTCAATAAAACATTCACTGTACACTCTAGGGCTAAAGGAGCAAATCCTTTGGCATACGTAATGACAGATATAGGCCCTCATTACAACATTGGCGGTAAAAGCCGCTTACCGCCGTGCAGAAGATAGCCAACACACCGCCGAGGCCACGGAATTCCGCCACAGCTATTATGACCCACATCTCGGAATCCGACAAAATTCAGACACCCACACAAGTCCGCCACACCAAAGGTCAGTGATAAACTGGGGGAAAAAAAAACTCCACCGTCACGCCAACAGAAATACGCCCACACTATCATGACACACGAATCCATGCGTCGGTCTTTCAACTGTGGTATTCCATTGGCGGTACACACCGCTGCGCTCAAAATACACACTCTTACAAAACACAGCCACATTGGACAATTCGAAATACACACACCTGATACACATACACACACCACTCCCACACACCCAATACAATATAAAACACCCACCCACATCACCCACAAACCCCTATGACCACTATTACAGAGAGAAGGCCAGAGAGAGACACCACCATCCACAAACTAGCATCCACAGGCACACAACACCATCACCCACACAACTTCCACGCACAAAACACAACGCACCACTACATATCACCACACACACCACCCCACACATCACCTACACCACCCCATGGCACGGCAAAGACACCCCAGGTTCGCGGAGGAGGAGCTCAGGGTCATGGTGGAGGAAATTGTCCGGGTAGAGCCACTGCTATTTGGATCAGGTGCAGCACACCTCAATTGCAAGGAAGATGGAGCTATGGCGAAGAATAGTCGACAGGGTCAAAGCAGTGGGACAACACCCAAGAAATCGGGAGGACATCAGGAAGAGGTGCAACGACCTACGGGGGAAGGTGCGTTCCGTGGTCTCAAGACACCACCAGGGGGTTCAGCGGACTGGCGGCGGACCCCCACCTCCTCACCCACAACTAACATGGGAGGAGCAGGTCTTGGCGATTCTACATCCTGAGGGCCTTGCAGGAGTCGGTGGAGGAGTGGACTCTGTTAAGTCAAACCTTTAACTACCATATCCCCCACCCTACCTGCATGCTATCACATAACCCACCCTCGCCCCCACCCCTATCACTCCAACTCCTCACAAATGTACCAATATCACAAACCACCCATCCCAACAACCAAGCCCTGCATACAACACCAACACATGGACACCCATCACTAAAGCATGGCCACTGCACATACCCATACACCCCCCTAAACCATCATCACACAAGCCCCCACACAGGAATGCCAGCACTGGGGTACACGGTCACCCACCCATTGCACACCATGACACACACAGATGCAATAATCATGCCTTTACACCCCTGCAGGACCACTACCCAACGTCACCAGACAGGAGGGTCCAGACATCTCCACTCCACCCACAGAAGAGGCCCACAGTGATGACAGCACCTCTGTCCACCTGGATCTAGATGACCAGCCCGGACCATCGTGGGCCTCGGGACAGTCGGTTCCCCTCACACAGGCACAGGCCACCACAGACCTTCCCCCCTCTGGAAACACCAGCACAGCACCCACCCAGCGGGCCCATACCTCCGTCCCCAGGACACGTCAATCAGCTGTGTCCACCACTACAGGGAACCCAGGATAACCGACCACCCCACCACCCCAACAACAACAGGGACCTGGGGGCAGTGGCAGTGGGCACACGGTCCAGGGGACAGAGGCCCAGGAACACAGGGGTACTGGGAGGGCTGCTGTGCAACAGGGGGCGGACAGGCCAAGGGAACCCACTCTCCACAAGGCCCTCTCCTCCATCATGGGAGCATACCACCACTCCCAGGAGACGATGGCAACAGTACTGGCAAAGTTTCAGGAGACCCAGCGCATGCAGGAGGAACAGTATTTGGGGTTCAGGGAGGAACTCAGAACCATCAGCTCCGCCCTGGGCACCATCGTAGAGGTGCTGAAGGAAGTACTCAACACCAGGAGGGACACTGTGGCACTACAAGGGGCCCCTGACACTAGCATGGACGATGAACTGCCCTCCACTTCCTCCGGCGCTAGTGGACAGGAGGCACCGCCACAGGACCACCACACCAGCACCCCACCCCCTGCAGAGGGAGAACCACCCCGCAAACGGTCCCTGAGATCCAGGAACAAGACAGAGCACGATGCCAAGACCCCGCCAAGAAATGAGACCACCCTGATTGTCATTCCACTGTCCCACTTTGTCACCCTGTCCATATTGAAACTGCCCCAGCTCCACTTCCTATGCACCTGTGAGACTAATAGACTGGACTCTGCATTGGACACTCCTTCGCCATCAGCCCTCACCATTTAACTTCCCCCTCCAATATTTTGTATTTAAATAAACACACCTAAAGCACCAAAAGATCTGGAGTCTGTCTGTGATTTCGAAATAGTGTATTTGCAATTACAGTGACAAAATGTCCATGAAATAGTAATGTCAACATACCTATGTCACACAGCTCCAGTCCCTGAGGAATCTAATCAGATGATACACGTTGGGACCCACACCTGTGAAACCGTAAGGGAAAGTGACAACTCAGTGACCATAAACTGGGTGAAATCGACAGACAGGATAGAGGTAGAAGTGTAAAAGTACATGTAGTAGGCAGGAATGTAGTCTCACCTGTGTTTCACTGGAAATATTGCTGGATGACTGAGTCCCTGTTCTGCACGTCTTCTTCCTCTGATTCCTCCTCATCACTGTCCACAGGCTCCACAGCTGCCACAACACCGCCATCTGGACCATCCTCCTGCAGAAAAGGCACCTGTTGTCGCAAAGCCAAGTTGTGAAGCATACAGCAGGCCACGATGATCTGGCACACCTTCTTTAGTGAGTAGAATAGGGATCCACCTGTCATATAGAGGCACCTGAACCTGGCCTTCAGGAGGCCAAAGGTCCGCTCGATCATCCTCCTAGTTCGCCCATGGGCCTCATTGTAGCGTTCCTCTGCCCTTGTCCTGGGATTCCTCACTGGGGTCAGTAGCCATGGCAGGTTGGGGTAACCAGAGTCACCTAATAGCCACACACGGTGCCTCTGGAGTTGACCCATCACATAAGGGATGCTGCTATTCCGCATGATGTAGGCGTCATGCACTGAGCCAGGGAACATGGCATTCACATGGGAGATGTACTGGTCTGCCAAACATACCATCTGTACATTCATCGAATGATAACTCTTCCGGTTCCTGTACAGCTGTTCACTCCGGTGAGGGGGGGGGGTCAAAGCCACATGGGCCCCTTCAATGGCACCTATGATGTTGGGGATATGTCCAAGGGCATAGAAGTCACCTTTCACTGTAGGCAAGTCCTCCACCTGAGGGAAAACGATGTAGCTCTGCATGTGTTTCAGCAGGGCAGACAACACTCTGGACAATATGTTGGAAAACATAGGCTGGGACATCCCTGATGCCATGGCCACAGTTGTTTGAAAAGACCCACTTGCAAGGAAATGGAGCACTGATAGCACCTGCACTTGAGGGGGAATTCCTGTGGGATGGTGGATTGCTGACATCAGGTCTGGCTCCAACTGGGTACACAGTTCCTGGATTGTGGCACGGTCAAACCTGTAGGTGATAATCAAATTTCTTTCCTCCATTGTCGACAGGTCCACCAGCGGTCGGTACACCGGAGGATTCCGCCATCTCCTCACATGTCCCAGCGGACGGTGCCTATGAAGGACAACAGCGAGCACACAGTCAAACAACTCAGAGGTCTCTACCCACAGTCCACACAGAATACCATTCATACCCAAAATGTGGCCTGTATGTGTGTTGAGCCAATGCCTAGGTATGTGTAACGCAGTTAAAAATAAAGCCATGTGGGCCCCTGAAATGGCGGCTGCCTGACCTCTAAAGTGGGACAATGGGATGTGAGGTAACTGCGCTGGTGTTGTACACCGTCGCGGTAGGCAGTCGAAGACCGCGGCGCAATGCTGCATTGGTTAACATTGGACCCTATGGGTCCCAGGAGCCAATGACGATGTACGCCGGCGGCGATGGTACGCACCGCCACGGACGTGACCGCCGCGGACATGACCGCCATTTTCTATCTGTTGAATCATTCGATACCTGATCTTCGACAGGAGAGGACCTACACTGCAAGTGCTGCTGTGACCTCGGTCTGGAAGAGACAATGGCTCGTGCGTCTGGGGAAAGGGCCCCTGCCTTCACTGCGGAGGAGTTGGAGAAGCTCGTCGATGGGGTCCTCCCCCAGTACACGCTACTCTACGGTCCTCCAGACCAACAGGTAGGTACACAGGGAGCATGTTGTATGGGCTATGCCTGTGTGGAGAGAGCTGGTTGTAAGAAGGAAGGGGGCAGAGTTCTGCGTGCATGAAAGATGGTGGGTGCATGTGCCACATGGCAAGGGTAGGGATGGGGGCCACTCACGTTGACGGCGCAGTTGGTATTGACTTCTCTTCTTCCCCTGTACATTTCATGTAGGTCAGCGCCCACCAGAAGAAGGATATTTGGCGTGCCATGGGCCAAGGACGTCCGGACCCTGGGGGTCCACCACAGACGGAGCACCCACTGCCGGAAAAGATGGGAGGACATTCGCCGCTGGAGCAAGAAGACGGCAGAGGCTCAGCTGGGGATGACCTCCCAACGTGGGAGGGGTGCCCGTCGAACCATGACCCCCCTGATGTTCAGGATCCTGGCGGTGGCCTACCCGGAGTTGGATGGGCGCTTGAGGGCATCACAGCAGACACAAGGGGGTGAGTACACTCTCATTCAGCTGACTTTGCCCGCAGTGGAGGGGTCTGGGTGGGGGAGGAGGGCTGTGGGTTTCCCTAGGCCAGGGCGAGTTCCGTAGGCTAGGCCCCTTCGTAAGTCATGGCCCTGTGGCCCCCCACCCCACCTCTGTAGAGTGCCAAGTACAACTATTCATGCCCCAGTGTCATCTATGTGTGCAGATGTCGTCCATAGCCTTGTAGGTCATTTCCCAGGAATTACACTGTAGAGCCCAACAGCCCGATGTAGTGCAGGGGGCTTCTGTGTCTTTCTTCTGTTCCCCCCCCCCCTTTTTTGCGGTCTCCCTGTTCTTGTGTGCATTAGCATCATCAGGCGGAGGAGCAGTGGCACCAGAGCACGAGGCAGCTACATCCCACATGGCCATGGAGGGCCACACTACGGACTCTGAATACACAAGTGGGACGGAGGGCGAGAGGAGCACTACGGCGGTGACAGGAGCTGAAAACCAGCGACACAGACTCGTCCTCCGATGGGAGCTCCCTTGTGGTGGCGGCAACATCTGTGTCCCCCACTTCTACAGGTACAGCCGCCACCCCCCATACCAGCACCGCCCTCCCAGCAGCCCCTCAGCCTTCGCCCCGTGCCCGCTCACCCAGGAGGGTGGGCATCACCTTCGCCCCAGGCACCTCAGCCCCTGCCCTTGTCACCTCTTCTGCCCTCAGTGAGGAGGCCATTGACCTCCTCAGGTCCCTCACTGTTGGGCAGTCTACCATTTTGAATGCCATCCAGGGTGTAGAAAGGGAGTTGCAACAAACCAATGCATTCCTGGAGGGCATTCATTCTGGTCGGGCTGCCCTTCACCGAACCTTTCAAACTCTGGCCTCAGCACTGATGGCAGCCATTGTCCCTGTGTCTAGCCTCCCCCCTCCAACTTCCTCCACCCAGACCCAATCCCCTGTACCTCTGCCTATCCCGAGCACACCATCAGACCAGCCTGCACACACCTCACCACACAAGGGAAGCTCAGGCAAACATAAGCACCACTCATCCCACAGGCACTCACGCAAACATCACACACATACAGACACACCAACATCCACTGCCTCCACTGTGTCCCCCTCCTGGTCGTCTCCCTCCTCCCTCCCAGTCTCGTCTACACTCACATCTGCATGCACTACCTCTACAGCCACTAAGTCCCGCACCAGCATACCCACCAGCACACCCCGCTCACGTGCACTCACCACCCCCACTACCATTCACACGTCCCGTGTCCTCTCCCAGTGTGTCTGTGACGCCCCCTCCGAAGATACACAAACGCAGGCACACACCCACCCAACATACATCCACCTCACAACAGCCTCCAGCGCATGCACCTGCACCCAAAGCCACAAAACTTACACCTCCTACAACCACCACCTCTTCCTCCACTCCCAAACCCCCTCCAGCTACCCGTCCCAGTGTATCCCAACAACTTTTCCTGTCCACCCTTAACCTATTTCCCACCACCCCACCCGACCAACTCATAGGTCCTGTACTAGCACCTCAGCCACAAAATCTCCGGGACCAGTGGTGCCTGTTGTCACAGGTATGTGGAGTGCACCGGCCACCAGGAAAGCCAGTGTGTCACGGAGCCACAGCACAGCCACTCCCCCCTCTGTGAAGCACCAGAAGTTGGCCAGTGCCCGGAGGGAGAGGGGGAAGACTCCAGCCACCCAAGCCGCTCCCAGGGGTCCCAGTGGGAGTATGGACTCAGCTGTGACTCCTCCCAAGGTGGGGAAGGGCCAGAAGAAACCCGGCAAGTCTGGGAGGAGCAGCACGGCGGAGAAGACCAGGAGGGCCCCGCCAGCCCCATCGTCACTGCCCAGGAGGCCACCGCCAGCCCCATCGTCGCTGCCCAGGAGGCCACCGCCAGCCCCATCGTCACTGCCCAGGAAGCCACCGCCAGCCACAGCCCAGCTGCCCAGGAGGGCCCCGCCAGCCACAGCCCAGCTGCCCAGGAGGGCCCCGCCAGCCACAGCCCAGCTGACCAATGAAGGACCGCCAGCCCCAGCGCAGCTGGGCAGTGAAGGACCGCCAAGTCAGGCACCACTGAACAGGGCAAGGACCGCCAAGTCAAGCACCGCTGAACAGGGCTAGCACCGCTGAACAGGGCAAGGACCGCCAAGTCAAGCACCGCTGAACAGGGCATGCACCGCTGAACAGGGCAAGGACCACCAAGTCAAGCACCGCTGAACAGGGCAAGCACCGCTGAACAGTGCAAGGACCGCCAAGTCAAGCACCGCTGAACAGGGCAAGCACCGCTGAACAGGGCAAGGACCACCAAGTCAAGCACCGCTGAACAGGGAAAGAACCGCCAAGTCAAGCACCGCTGAACAGGGCAAGGACCGCCAAGTCAAGCACCGCTGAACAGGGCACCGCCAACTCAAGCACCGCTAGCCCATGAGCGGCAGGGGCACTGACGCAACAGGGACCGTCACGGGGTGAGTGATGCACTCTGGGCACCAGTCCCCCTCCAGAACCAGTGGAGACATGCATCCACTACGTCTGTCCTTGGCAGGCTGAAGCACTCTGGGCACCAGACTTTAGAGACTTAGGCTTTGCACTCCCCAGGATATGACAGTGGGCAACCCACCCACTGTAGAGACTTGAGAGACTGTGGCTTTGCACTCCCCAGGATACATCAATGGGCATGGAGGCCCCCCGTGGATCTTGCGTCGTGAGGTGCCTGTTGTATTTCTATCTGATGCCCCTGCAGTGTTCTCTCTGTTTTGATCTGGTATCGTGTGTGGGCCTCACCCATGCATTTTGGGCCCAGTTGTCCATGGACTATAAATGATGCAATACTTGAACTACTAATCTTTGTGTATATTTTGTTAATAGTGTATATATGTATATTTTTGCTTACTGAATTTTGATATATTACAATGGTTACACTCATTTCTGTTTGTCTTTGCATTCTTTTGGGGGGGGTTGGGGGGTGTAACTGTAATGTATAGATATGCATTGGTGTGTGTGTTGGAGTGGGTGAGGGTGGGGGTGGCGGTGTTGCGTGTGTGTGTCCCTGTTTTTTCCCTCCCCCCTCCCCTGTGTCGTAGGTGCAATACTCACTGTGGTCTTCGCCGCCGGCGTTGGTGCTCCTGGTACAGGAGCAGGAAGACTATCGCAGGGAGAATATGGAGTTCCGGCTCCATGGTGTCCTCCTTCCTCGTGGAGTGTGTAGAGGTGAGCGTTTTTCCTTCGAAATTCCTGTTTCCGCCGTATTTTTATCCGCAGTGAATCCGCCCCGGAAAAGGTGGCGGATTGGCCTGTCATAATAGTGTGGGCGGTACATTGTCCTCCGCCTCTCTGTTGGCGGTGACCGCCGAGCTGTTTGTTTGTACTGCCGTGGCGGTCTGAGTGTTAAAGTGGCTGTCTTTGTTGGCGGTTTCCGCCACGGTCGTAATTCCCAAAAAGTTTCCGCCGGCCTGTTGGCGGTCTTACCGCCGCTTTAACACCGTCCGCCAGGGTTGTAATGAGCCCCATAGTCTCCGTTTTATTGCTACTTGAGTGGGAAATGCAGTCAGCTGTCTGGGACTTGGGAACTTTGGCCACATGTTCGAAATTTCGGATTTGCAACCCGCAAATTGCGAGTCAGAGCGACTCGCAATTTGCGACTCGCAAATCCCAATGTAGGACGGTGTCCCTGACACCATCTGCGATTCGCAAGGGGTCGCAAATGCCCACCTCATGAATAATCATGAGGTGGGTCGCAATGTGCGACCCCCTTGAGAATGGCGGCCCTCACAGGGATGGTGGCCTGGTGCGGACAGCAGACCACCATGTCTGTGACTGCTTTTCAATAAAGCAGTTTTTTTTTTTGTAATGCAGCCCGTTTTCCTTAAAGGAAAACGAGATGCATTATAAAAACAAAAAATTAAACGTTTTAGTTTCATTTTTCCAGAGCAGGCAGTGGTCCACAGGACCACTGCCTGCTCTGAAAAAATGTTTACAGTGACATTCGCAACGGGGAAGGGGTCCCATGGGGACCCCTTCCCTTTTGCGAATGAGTTAGCACCCATTTGAAATGGGTGCAAACTGCGATTGGTTTGTGACCGCGTTCACTGTCACCAAACAATCGTACATTGCAATTAGGAAGGGAACACCCCTTCCTAATTGTGAGTCGCACTCCCGTTTTGCGAATCGGTAACCAGGTTACCGAATCGCAGAACTGGGTTCATGCATCGCGATGTGCTTTTTGCACGTCGCAAACAAGGAAATTTGCTGTTTGCGACGTGCAAAAAGCTACCTACATGTGGCCCTAAGGTCCCCCACAAATGTAGTGAATTAGGATATTTCTTTGTTTCTTTATCAAACATAAATTTTCTCTGCTTTAATGATTTTTTTGATAGTATGGATGTGTGGCGTGTTTTACGAATAGATATGGCCCAGAAGAAGTCCTAACAATTTTCCTCAGTGCAAGGGGACTGTGAAGCAACTTCTGTACACCCGACTGCAACACAAAGCCCCCAGGACCCAGGGGGTACCTACGAGTATCCAATGAGCTTTCTAGTGTTTGCTGATGTTGTGGCCAATCATATGAAATGGGGCAGAGAAGGATGCAATGGCGGTGTGCTAAGGGAAGGAGTGTGGAATGAGGACGAGACAGTGGCATAAAGTCGGGAACCAGAGACGCAAAGAACATCTGAGGGAGCAGGGGAGGCGACAAGTGGGAGAACAGACGGAGTGAAGAGGAGACGCCGGCTGTGGCAGCAGTGGAGGGCGATGCGATTTCCCCAGGGAGAGGCAATACATACGTGAACACCACAGCTCTGGTTGAGAGCCGTGGCCTCAGGCAAGTAACCCAAAGGGTTTCGGGGCACTCACAGTGGTGGGCGGCAGTATGGGAGATGATAATTGGGTTTTGATAGTGCTTGGTTATACAAAGGTCACGGTTGTTGTCAGAGACAGCACAAAATTTCACTTGAGTGTTGTTTTCCTTCTCCACAAACAGTTTCACAAAGGTAAGCACGGGCAAGAGTATTTTTTCCCACTAAGAGAAAAGGTTTCTCTCAAAATGGTCACAATACAGTGTGGTGTTAGATCCTATGTGGAGTAATAGGAGCCTGATTAATAAGAACTATGGGCCAGATGTAGGTAGGTTTCATTTTGCGAGTTGCAAATTGCGAGTACTAGCGACTCGCAATTTGCAACTCGCAAAATGAAATGCAGAAAGGTGTCTCAGACACCTTCTGCGACTCGCTATAGGGTTGCAAAGACCCACCTCATGAATATTAATGAGGTGGGTCGCAGTTTGCGACCCCATAGCGAGTCTAGGCACTCACAGGGATGGTGGCCTGCTGGAGACAGCAGACCACCATGTCTCTGACTGCTTTTAAATAAAGCAGTTTTTTTTTCTTTTTGCAGCCCGTTTTCCTTAAAGGAAAACGAGCTGCAAAAAGAAAAAATACCGAAACCATTTAGTTTTGGTTTTTTCAGAGTAGGCAGTGGTCCATAGGACCACTGCCTGCTCTGAAAAATCCTTTTTTTGTGGCATTCACAAAGGGGAAGGGGTCTCATGGGGACCCCTTCCCTTTTGCGAATGAGTTACCATCCACTTCAAGTGGATGGTAACTGCGAGTTGGTTTGCGACGGCTTTCGCGGTCACAAAGCAACTCAACATCGCGATGCGGTCGCAAATAGGAAGGGAACACCCCTTCCTATTTGCGAGGCGGAATCACATTTTGCGAGTCGGTACCGACTCGCAAAATGTGACTCTGCATCGCATAAGGCCTTTTGGGCCTCGCAAACTGCGTTTTTCGCCATTTGCGAGGCGCAAAAGGCTTCCTACATCTGGCCCTATGTCCTTTTATCCCCAGGGGTACATCACACCATTGCATGGAGGGCGTAAAGCAGGAGTCCTGGAAGTGAACCTAGCAAAAGGACCCGGCGAGTGGTGATTCAACTTTACTGGAGTGTTACCAAATGTATTTTGAATAAAACACATTCCACCTGTCACAAGATGCCTTCCTGATCCCACTCTTTACCTGAGGCTAAGAAGCGAAGACCCTCCACATGTCTTCCATTGACCGACCTAAAATAAAAAACAGTAACGAAACCGGTTATGGAAATGTAGGAGATGACCCCGGATGTTTTTCCACAGGGCCAACCAGAGGAAGAGGGGCCGGGCCCTTACTAAGAAGAGGAGCACAAATCACAAGAAAAAGGGGACCGAAAAAGAGAAAGGAGTTTGACAGCGGGAAACAAGGAGCGAGGAGAAACGCTGGGGGAGAAGGAGACGAGAGAACGAGTAAGGATGTCAACCTGACAAGAGGCAACACGAAGAATCCAGAGAATCTGGACGGCAGCCCAGACGGAATAGGTGAAGTAGATGAGGACTAGAGAGTCGAGGCAGACAGAGAGCGGGAAGAGGAGTTTTTTGAGGCAGAGAGCTGGATCTATGCCAGAGACACAGAAGATCCCGCCAAGGCTGTGGAGAGCCGTGGTCTCAGCGGCGGGGGATCAGGGCGGGACATATAAAAGAAAAGGGGGAGAGACGGGGAGTGTCTTCTTGTTCATCTGCACTGTATTTTTGAGCATCAAATCCTGACACAGTGGTATCTCTCCACCACCCAACCTGCATGCTAATGAGGAAGGGAGGACCTTCCTCAAGTAGATATTTGAGTCATTATTTTTTCCTCCTTTCTTTTTCCCCTTTATTTTTTCTTTCCCCTACTCGTTTGTCCCCGACAACTATATTTATATATCTTTGGTTCTCCTTACACACCGCCTGGAGTGCACAGAAGCCAGGAGAGGTATATCTCACATAGGGTGTTATGGTGAAGGAACACATTTGAGAATTAAGTAAAATACTCACAGCCAGTTTTTTTTCTTTTCTTGGTTTTCTCTCCTGTGTGGAGTCTCTGGTAGTCACACCCCTCAACCACAGACCTAAGAAAGGAAGAAAGGAAGGAAAGAATTAAGACGCCTTCAAAATAACGGGAATAGGAAAAACCCATTCATCGAAAAAGAAAGGAACATGACAGACAGAAGAAGGATATTTAGAGGATATAATTTCCTTTATTTTTTTTTCTTATCAATTCTCTAATAAAGCAGTCAAGATTTCTCACCAAACAAAGCCACGAAGCCTTATTTCCGATCCAAACTCCTACAACCTCTAACCTCTCTGTAGTGGTGTCCAGTCTATTGTCCTGTTACAGTGGTGTCAGAAGTGGGATTCCCAAACAGCAACAGCGGAAGATGGATGCTACCCAGCCCATCACTATGGAGGATATGATTAAACAATTGACAGCCATACCTGCAATTAGTGGTAGAACAACAGACACAAGCAGCTCAGCAGGAGAGAGTAGAGTTGCATACTGCCCTTAATACTCAGGTCACCATGATAACAAGCAATCAACAGATACAGAATACCGCTATACAATGCCTTGCTCACACTATAGCAAATTCCAGAGTACATCCTAATGACCCCAGTTCTGTGTCGCAAAAGGTTCAGCGGGAGAAGATCCAGATTTCTTCCTTACGAGCTTCGAAAGGGTAGCCACTCCGGCTAATTGGCCACCAGAACGGTGGAGTTGGTATGTTGCACCCTTACTGTCGGGGGAGCTACAGACAGCTAACCAAGGGGCTAATCCATCAGGGACCGTACCTGATCCTGAGGTGAAGAGAGCCATCTTTGAGTGGCTAGGTTTTGATGCTGAGTATTACTGAACAAAATTTTGAAAGGAAAAATGGAAACCACAAGATAACCCTTGGGCACTCTCTTACCAGATTCAGGACTTGGGAACCCGGTAGCTCAAACCACAAGGGGCCACCGTTGAGAATGTCACAAATAAAATATTGTTGAAACAATTTCTGGAGGCTCTTCTGGGGCAGATGAGGGCCTGGATAAAGCAAATTCCCAATGTGACTGCCACTATGGCCATAGATCTAGCATGCGCTTTTCACAGGTCTCCAAACTTGAACAGGTTGTCCTACAAATACCACTTGGAGAAGCTCCAATCCCAAACCTCTTCCCCTACCTCTTCTTGAACCCCAGCTACCCAGGAAACATCAGGGAAAGGTGTGGCTCAGGGTCCCTAATGTTTTCATTGCACTGAATGGGACCACATTGCAGGTAATGGTTCCCAAAAAGTGGCCCTGGCAGAGCCCATGGAAATTGGGCATTTAGATGGTAAGTTCTCTGGGCTGGAAGAAGTCCAAGCAGATACAGTAGGCTACCAGAAGTGAATGGCGGGTTGACACCAGTATTTGTAGAGTCAGAAAGTAGACATTCTGTAATAAGTAAGAAAAAGGTGAAACCTAAACAGTGGGCGCAAGGTAATCATTACCTGTGTCCACGGGACAGCAAATCATATCCGGTAGCTTAAGTAACCATCAAGTGGCGAGGGCAACCTGAAATACTAAAAGTGGGAGCGATACCACATATGGTGGAGAAAATGATTATTGGGACAGGCTATGTAGACTTTTCATTACTACTAACCTCCACTGAAGTACAGGAGGGTGGTTTTGAGTGGTTGGGGGAGACCCCTTTACGGGAGGTAGAAATAACAGGTGGTAAGAGCCACAGGAAACTCAAACACAGGGAGAAGCGGCTGCATAATAAGTTACATTTGGTGGGCGATGATTCTAATATTTCCTCCAGTTTCTTCCTCCTCAAAAGATACAAGAGACCCAGAGCTTAGTTTTAGAGCCACCCAGAAGGGAGATCCAAACATCAGCCATGCTTGGGGACAGGCTATTAGGGATCCCACTGGTCAGGTAGGCCCCTACTTTTGTATCACAAAAGGGCTACAGTACAGAAAGGTAAAAAAAAGGAGATATTGTAGTCAGTTAGTTGGTGCTACCCCACCCCTTCAAACAGAAAGTCCTGCATCTGGCTCATAGTCAAGCGGGGGTGGTCACTATGGCTGTGAGACGAGCGAAGAGTAACTACTAATTCGCTTTAACTGGCCAGGAGTATTTTCAGACATCTGGAGGTTCTGTGCGTCATGCAAAATACACCAGATCACCATTCCCCAACATACCAAGAGAGCTCCTTTACAACCAGTGCCGGTTATATATATCCATTTTATCGATGTAGGTATGGATCTGGTTGGTCCACTTGTGTCTTCTGTATGGGGGGGGTTGCCAGTACATCCTTGTTCTTGTCAACTACGCAACACGGCATCCTGGGGCCATCCTCTTGTCAACCATAACCCCAAGGAACTACTCACCAACCAGGGAACTCCTTTTATGTCCAAACTAATGACACAAATCTGCATTATCTTAGGAAAAACCCAAATATGGACCTCTGTTTACCATCCACAGACCGATGGTCTGGTGAAAAGATATAACTAAACCCCAAAGTTCATTCCAAAGAAATTGGTATCTAAAACAGGGAGGGACTGGGACAGACAACTATGCTTGGTCTTGTACATTTTCCTTACTCATGTCCAGTCACCCACTGGGTACAGTCCTTTTGAATTATCCCTGTACATTGTTGGATATCTGCAGAGCACTGGGAGGAGGATGATGATGAGGGGTTACATAGTAAGTACATCATTTTTGGGAGGAGGTATGGAATAACCTAGAGAAATCACAGGACCAACAGAAAATGGTACAAGACAAAACCAATGGAGTGAGGGAATTACAGGTGGGAGAAAAAGCTTTGGTACTTCTTCCCTCATCAGACAAACTCTTGGCCCGCTGGAAAGGACCCTATAAAATAATCTCTCAAATCACCCTGTTGACCTATAAGGTGGTAAGACCACTTAAACACAAGAATGAAACGATCTACCATATCAATCTCCTTAAGAGGTGGGACACCGATAACACAGGAGGGGAGGACCCCTCTGCCATGTTCGTGACTAATTCTTAACCCCTAGAGATTGCTTTCCCAATTTAAGCCACAATGCGTGAGAAGAAGAAAGTTTGTATAGGGGATTCCCTAGATATCACACAGAAAGAGCAGATAGTGAATCTCATGCTTCAGCACACTGATGTCTTTTCCACCAAACCTGAGAGAACTCCACTTATCTGTCATGATATCATTACCGAAGACAACCAGGTCGTATGATTATGACCCTACAGAATCCCAGAAGCACACAGGGAGGCTCTAGAGAGAGAAATTAATAATATGTCAAAGGAGGATATTATAGAACCCTCCAATAGTGCATGGGGTTCTCTGGTAGAATTGGTGCCTAAACCTAATTGGACCATGAGGTTTTGTACTAGCTTCCAACAATTAAATAGTAAATTGATTGAGAACCTGGGGTCAGCCTCTTACCCCACCGCCCTAGACTTAACGAAATGTTATTGGCAAATACCTCTAAAAACAACAGCCGAAGAAAAAACATAATTCTCGACCCCTATTGATCTTTACCAGTTTAAAGTCCTGACTTTCGGGCTACATGGGGCACCTGCCACTTTTCAGAGACTCATGGATATCATTCTCAAACCTCATCAAGGATATGCAGCAGCATACCTGGCTGACAATTTGGTATACATCCCAACCTGGGAAGAACACCTCCTTCATTTGTATGCAACCTTCCATCCCTCAGTGAAGCAGGGCTCACTGTCAATCCCGAAAAATGTACTTTGGCCACTACTTCTGTTCGGTATTTGGGTTATCACATTCAGAAAGGAAAGATCGGCCCCCAGGTGGACAAGGTTCAAGTAATTCGTGATCTACCCAGACCAAAGGATAAAAAGGGGATTTAAGCTTTCTTGGGTTTGGTAGAGTACTACTGCAGGTTTATCCCTCATTTTGCTGAAAAAGCTGCTCCCCTGACTGACTTATTGCTCAAATCCCACCCCAATAAGATTGCTGAGTGGACCTCTGAACAGCAGCAGAGTTTTGATTGCCTGAAGTCAGTCCTCTTTGTGCTCTGATCCCATTTTGATCTGTCCCAACTTTGAACATCTGTTTGTACTTCAGACCAATGCCTCGGATACAGGTGTTGGGGGTATTCTATCTCAATCTGATGAGAATGATTGTTTGAGGCCCATTGTTTTCATCAGGAGGAAACCGCTTCCCCAAGAAATCCACTACCATATGATGGAAAAAGAAGGTGTGGCCATCAAGTGGGCAATGGAGGCTCTGCAATATTACTTAATGTGTTTTTTTTTCCTGTTACTAACTGATCATGTCCCTCTGGTCTGGCTCTCCAGGAATAAGAATACTAATGCTGAGTCCACTGGTGGTTTCTAACTCTTCAACCATTTTCATTTCAGACCCGTCACCTCCCTGGGAAGCTACAAGGCACTGCTGATTTCCTGTCACAAACTGTTTATTCCTCAAGGCTCAATCGGACATGCCT
Source organism: Pleurodeles waltl (assembly GCF_031143425.1). NCBI lineage: Eukaryota > Metazoa > Chordata > Amphibia > Caudata > Salamandridae > Pleurodeles > Pleurodeles waltl. Next base: position 392,935,289 of record NC_090437.1, read on the forward strand.
GGAGGGAAGGCACTGTGAAGCAACTCATGTACACCCGATTGCAACACAAAGCCCTCATGACCACCGGGGTACCTACAAGTATCCAATGAGCATTCAAGTGGTTTATGATGTTGTGGCCAATCATGTGAAAAGAGGTGGAGAAGGAAGAAATGGTGGCGAAGATCCAGAGGATGGTGGCATGCGAAGGGAAGGAGTGTAAAGTGAGGATGAGACAGCAGCAGGAAGTCGTGAACTGGAGACCCCCTAAAGACGTCTGCGGAAGCAGGAGGTGAGAGGAGGTGACCAGTGAGAGAACAGATGGAGTAAAGAGGACATGCGGGCCGCTGAAGCAGTGGAGGCCGAGGCGATTTCCCTGGGGGAGACAATACGGAGATGGATGCTGTAGCTCTGGTTCAGAGCCAAGACCTCAGGCAAGTGATCCGCAGAGAATCGGGGAATTCACAGTGTTGGACTGCAGTATGGAAGGTGGTAACTGGGCTTTGATTGCGCTTGGTTGCACAAAGGTCATGCGTGTTGTCAGAGATGGCACAAAATTTCACTTGTATGTTAATGTCCTTCTTCACGAACAATTTCACAAGGGTGCGAATGGGCAAGAGTATCATTTTCCTGCTAACAGAAAAGGTTTCTCTCAAAACGGTCACAATACGGTGTGGTGTTGGATCCCGTATGAAATATTAGGAGCCTGATTTTTAAGACTTAGGTCCTTTTATTCCAGAGAGTACATCACGCCATTGCACGGATGGTGGAAACCAGGGAGTCCAGGCAGTGAACCCAGGAAAAGTGCCCAGCTTGTGATGGTTCGGCCTTACTTGAGTGTTACAAACCATATTTTGAAGAAAAAAAAAAATTACACCTCTAACCCCTCTGTAGTGGCGTCCAGTTTATCGCTCTGTTACAGAGACATTCTTCTATCAGAGAGAGACATGTCTTTAAAATTAGAATCTCTCGCCAAAAATGATTCCAATTCTAGAACGAGAGAGTTAAGCTGATTGATGGAATTTGTAGGTTTTCTTTATGGTAAAGGAATAAGCCACTGAGGAGTCTGCTGTTCTCTTAGCCATGGTTGCTTTTTACATATATTGTGTACTCTTTGCCTACCATAGTAACGTGTTTCAAATTATTGCTACTACACACAAATACAAAAATTGTATGGTGTATAGCAAATGAAGAGTAGTGGCAAAAGAGCCCAAACTATCAATTACAGCATTTTCTTGTGCAGCAAAAGTGACCGGGCCAGCCCAGTGCTTCCACAGATCTGAACAAATCTGCCTAGGCATGGGTCAGAGCCCAAGTCAAGCACACAGTACACCTATGCTGCCATGCAACCTTGGGAGTTTTTCTTCTGGATAAGCCCTGTCTACGCCTGGACATAGGGGCAGTCCGTCAGTGTCCTTCTTCTATATGGTCACAAAGCTCCTCGGTGAATTTCAATATTATTATAATGTATGGCACAGGATACCTATATATATTACATGGGTAAGCCTGTCTTATTTAATGTTTGTCACTGGTTTCAAAGCTCATGTTTCACAGAAAAGAGGACTAACTGTGAATTATATCCCATAATCAGCAGTGGTGAATTCATTTGCAGGATATTTAGCTGCTCTATACAAATGAAACATTAAACACTGCATTTCCATTTTCTTTTAAGCTTGTAAAAAATACACTTTCACAATAACAGCATTCCTCTTAGACTATCACTGAGCAGACCTGACAAGCCCACCCTTGTAGACAGATCCTTGATGCAACCACCTACCAATAGATCCTCCCCAGTGTTGGAAATTAATAATTGAAATGTTGTAGATGCAGAACCCTGTCAGCAAAAAGTTACACTCTTCCACATTGTGGTTTATTTTCTTAATATATGTCTTATTATACCAACTCTAGTTTGTCAATGTACTACAAAAGAATAGCACATTTTAGAATATGTTTTTTTAATTTTTTCAGCATCTACCTTACATTTCAAATTTGAGTTATAATAATACACATTTTTGCATAGAATACATTTTAAATATAAGCACATCATCACCAACAAAAACACACATTTCTGCAAATATTGACAGACATCTTTAACTTCAGGCAAACAAGGAATACTAAACAGATAACACTCAAATGCTCTCAATCTTTCTAAAGAGTAATAAACTCAGTTAATAAATATTGTAATATAAATAACAATTAACATGTGTAATATGATTCTTTGGGGGGCTGAAAGTAGTCACACAAAAAAACCTCAAAATAAGCTGTGCTCAACCCTCTGGTAGCTTGGCACAAAAGCAGTCAGGCTTAACTAAGATGCAATGTGCAAAGTAATTATGCAGCACTTCAAAAAGTAATAAAGTGTAAAAACAACATAAGAAAAATCTCACACCAATTTAGAAAAATACAATTCAATAAGTTATTTGAGACCAAAACAACAAAGATCCATTCATTTGAACTGAAGATATGCAATTTCAAAGTTCTAAGTAAAAATAGTGCCTAAAAGCTCAAAGCACCAATTGTGGTAATCTGGTCGCACGGACCAGGGCACACTCAAAAGTTCAGCGCAGGCCAGATACAGGGACCAATTTAGACCTGTTTAACAAAGTACCTTAAATCCTGCTTGTGGAGCTTTGCAAGATCCAGCTTTGAGGATGCAACATGCAATGGCTATCTGAGGAAATTCTGAAGCTGTGATGAGGAGTCATGCGTCATCTTCAAAGATACTGTCAAAAACGGGCTTGCGATGCGCAGTCCTGCAACGAAGGTGGGGTGCGCAACAGCAGTTCCAAAGAAGCTTGCAACACTACCTTAACTTTAACTTGGGTCTTCTACATGCACTGGTTACACCCTTGCATATTGCACCACTTACACTGTGTGAAATCACAGTATTGGTAACAACACTTATGACATTGAAAATCACATTAGTTGTGAAAACATACACAGCAGAGTGGCGAGGCAGAGTTAATATAGTGTGGGGAGTGAGGTGACAACACTGTGCACTGTCTGACATTCTCCGTAAAACATACTTCCAACAGGAGCAGCCTGTCTGTTGATTCCCTTGTGTTCTACTGCAGTCTCCCAGAGGGTTCTAAAGAACTACTAGAGTGCTAACAGTCTTACTAATGACAAGTGTGGTGCCCCTAAAGCGATCTTGATTGAATCAAACTGAAAATACTTAAAACATTGAATTTAGAACCAAACAAAATGAGGGGGTTCATTTTGTCATATAAATTGTGGTTAGTGTTGTAGAAAGAATAATTAAGACACGTTTCAAGTGAGTTCTTAAATATCTTCCTGTTGTACTTCAACAGCAGCAGCCTACCATCAAGGGCAGACGGAAGAGGCCGTGGAAGTACAACCATACATGTCAACAGACCCGATTCAGACAGGAAACCCTTAATGCTTTTTAACCCAAAGGGGCTTTATTTTATCTGTATCCTGCCTAAAATCTTCTCTTTTTCAACGTAAGTCAATGGGGAAAATCAATTCCCCAGTTTTATTTTTTCAGATCCCACTCTTACGAAGTTCAAAATGTTGGCAATTATAGTACATTGGATCACTGAAGGCAGAAGGAATGGGGTAGGCACATGGACTGAGATAACAGAGGGCAGGAGAGAGATAGGCATGGGCACCAAACTGACCTTACAGGGTAGGTGTCAGGGGTTGCAGCAGCACAGTACACCACTCAAGGCAAGTGGGATGGCAGTGTAGCACAACAGACCATAGAAAGCAATAGGGAGGGGACAGGGCCATGTACATGGACAACAGAGGGCAGGGAGGAAAGAAGCAAGGGCAGCAAGCTGACCATACCGGACTGTCAGGGGGGGCAGTTGCAGCATAACGGACCCTGAAGGGCAGGAGGGAGGGAGAAGAGGCATGGCATGACAACTGACCAAACAAGGCAGGAGGTAGGGGAGAGGGGCCAGCACGTGGAAAAAAGAGGGCAGGGTGGAGGAGGGCAGGGCAGGAGCAGCACCCTGACCATGGAAAGCAGACAGGATGGGCACTGGAAGCACAACACACCATGGAGGATAACAGTTAGACTATAATAGCATACATATATACAATGGAGGGATTGTGGTAGGGGTCAGGGGCAGCAAGCTGACCACACAGGGCAGGTGGAAGGGGCTGTGGCAGCACAGAAGGCCATGCATGGCAAGCATGAGGAGGCAAGGGCATGCACAAAGGACCATGGAGGGCAGAAGGGATGGGCAGGAGCTGGACACAGGCAAGAGAGGGAAGGAGCTTCAAAACAGACCATGCGGGTAGGCAGGAGGAGCAGTTACAGTACAATAGAGCATGGAGGGTGGAAGGGAGTGGCAGCAAAATGGACCATGGAGGACAGGAGGGAAGGGGAAAGGGGCATGGAACCTGGAAGACAGGGTGGAGGTTGCAGGGACAGGCAGAAGTCATCTGACCATGCTAGCCAGGTGGGAGGGGCAGTGAGTGGCAGCTCAAAAAACACTCAGATTAGATAGGAGGGGCAGTAGTAGGTCCATGGAACATGCTGAGCAAAAAGGAGGAAGCAGGGGCAAGCACACAGACATCAGAGTGCAGGGGCAGCAAGCTAAGCACATAGGCTAAGCAGGAGGGGAATGATGGGACACAGAATTGGGCAACAGAGGGCAGGAGGAGTGGACCAGGACATCAAGCTAAATGGAGGTCAGTGGCAGCACATCGGACCATGCAGGGCAGGAGGGAGGGGGCTGGTGTATGGACTTTGACAACAGAGGGTAAAGAGGAGGTGGAAGGGCAGCAAGCGAACTGTTCAGGGCAGGCGCAAAGGGCAGTGGCAGAACAATGGCCACACAGGGCTGTAATGAGGGAGCAGGGTCATGGACTTGGACAATAGATGACAAGGAGGAGGGGGGCAGGAGCAGCAAGCTTGGGTGGGGGCAGCACAATGCCAGGCCAATCCCTGCGTCCAACTCACCCCTCCAATGTGCATTGCGATGGGCATTTTACTTAACATTAAAAAAAAAAATAGAAATTCACTGACAATGTTTTGGCAGGGCACCGGGGGGATGCGGTCCCCAGGGCTGAAATCAGCCCAGGAAGCGGGCTGCTTGGCCCCTCCCCCTTTCCATACTTGGTTAAGCCCTGGACAGTGAGGTGCCTGGGGCCAAAATTGGCCCAGGGAGGGAGGCTACACTGCACTCCCTCCCCCTTGTATATTTAGCCAGCCCCAGAGGATGGGGTCCCTGGCTCATTCAGAGGCCATGTGCCCCCTCCCCCTTAAATATGGTGCCAGTCCCTGGGGGGGTGGGGTCCCGGGCCTAAAATTAGTCCAGGGAGGGAGGCTGCACGGCACCCCTCCCCTTCGTACTTTGCCTGGGCCCTGGGGGTTGTGGTCCTCTGGCCAATTGGGGGGAGGGCGCCTGCCCCTTCTCCCTTAAATATAGTGTTGAGTTCTGAGTGATGGGATACTGGGGCCAAAATCAGCATGGGGAGGGCCATGTGCCCCCTGTAGGAAGTTGGCTCTGTATGTGCTATTTCAAAGTAAGGAATAGCATGCACAGAGTCCAAGGGTTCCCCTTAGAGGTAAAATAGTGGTAAAAATAGATAATACTAATGCTCTATTTTGTGGTAGTGTGGTCGAGCAGTAGGCTTATCCAAGGAGTAGTGTTAAGCATTTGTTGTACATACACATAGACAATAAATGAGGTACACACACTCAGAGACAAATCCAGCCAATAGGTTTTTATATAGAAAAATATCTTTTCTTAGTTTATTTTAAGAACCACAGGTTCAAATTCTACATGTAATAGCTCATTCGAAAGGTATTGCAGGTAAGTACTTTAGGAACTTCAAATCATCAAAATTGCATGTATACTTTTCAAGTTATTCACAAATAGCTGTTTTAAAAGTGGACACTTAGTGCAATTTTCACAGTTCCTAGGGGAGGTAAGTATTTGTTAGTTTTACCAGGTAAGTAAGACACTTACAGGGTTCAGTTCTTGGTCCAAGGTAGCCCACCGTTGGGGGTTCAGAGCAACCCCAAAGTCACCACACCAGCAGCTCAGGGCCGGTCAGGTGCAGAGTTCAAAGTGGTGCCCAAAACACCTAGGCTAGAATGGAGAGAAGGGGGTGCCCCGGTTCCGGTCTGCTTGCAGGTAAGTACCCGCGTCTTCGGAGGGCAGACCAGGGGGGTTTTGTAGGGCACCGGGGGGGACACAAGTCCACACAGAAATTTCACCCTCAGCGGCGCGGGGGCGGCCGGGTGCAGTGTAGAAACAAGCGTCGGGTTCGCAATGTTAGTCTATGAGAGATCTCGGGATCTCTTCAGCGCTGCAGGCAGGCAAGGGGGGGGTTCCTCGGGGAAACCTCCACTTGGGCAAGGGAGAGGGACTCCTGGGGGTCGCTTCTCCAGTGAAAGTCCGGTCCTTCAGGTCCTGGGGGCTGCGGGTGCAGGGTCTCTCCCAGGCGTCGGGACTTTAGATTCAAAGAGTCGCGGTCAGGGGAAGCCTCGGGATTCCCTCTGCAGGCGGCGCTGTGGGGGCTCAGGGGGGACAGGTTTTGGTACTCACAGTATCAGAGTAGTCCTGGGGTCCCTCCTGAGGGGTTGGATCGCCACCAGCCGAGTCGGGGTCGCCGGGTGCAGTGTTGCAAGTCTCACGCTTCTTGCGGGGAGCTTGCAGAGTTCTTTAAAGCTGCTGGAAACAAAGTTGCAGCTTTTCTTGGAGCAGGTCCGCTGTCCTCGGGAGTTTCTTGTCTTTTCGAAGCAGGGGCAGTCCTCAGAGGATGTCGAGGTCGCTGGTCCCTTTGGAAGGCGTCGCTGGAGCAGGATCTTTGGAAGGCAGGAGACAGGCCGGTGAGTTTCTGGAGCCAAGGCAGTTGTCGTCTTCTGGTCTTCCGCTGCAGGGGTTTCAGCTAGGCAGTCCTTCTTCTTGTAGTTGCAGGAATCTAATTTTCTAGGGTTCAGGGTAGCCCTTAAATACTAAATTTAAGGGCGTGTTTAGGTCTGGGGGGTTAGTAGCCAATGGCTACTAGCCCTGAGGGTGGGTACACCCTCTTTGTGCCTCCTCCCAAGGGGAGGGGGTCACAATCCTAACCCTATTGGGGGAATCCTCCATCTGCAAGATGGAGGATTTCTAAAAGTTAGAGTCACCTCAGCTCAGGACACCTTAGGGGCTGTCCTGACTGGCCAGTGACTCCTCCTTGTTATTCTCATTATTTTCTCCGGCCTTGCCGCCAAAAGTGGGGCCTGGCCGGAGGGGGCGGGCAACTCCACTAGCTGGAGTGTCCTGCTGGGTTGGCACAAAGGAGGTGAGCCTTTGAGGCTCACCGCCAGGTGTGACAATTCCTGCCTGGGAGAGGTGTTAGCATCTCCACCCAGTGCAGGCTTTGTTACTGGCCTCAGAGTGACAAAGGCACTCTCCCCATGGGGCCAGCAACATGTCTCGGTTTGTGGCAGGCTGCTAAAACTAGTCAGCCTACACAGATAGTCGGTTAAGTTTCAGGGGGCACCTCTAAGGTGCCCTCTGTGGTGTATTTTACAATAAAATGTACACTGGCATCAGTGTGCATTTATTGTGCTGAGAAGTTTGATACCAAACTTCCCAGTTTTCAGTGTAGCCATTATGGTGCTGTGGAGTTCGTGTTTGACAGACTCCCAGACCATATACTCTTATGGCTACCCTGCACTTACAATGTCTAAGGTTTTATTTAGACACTGTAGGGGTATCATGCTCATGCACTGGTCCCCTCACCTATGGTATAGTGCACCCTGCCTTAGGGCTGTAAGGCCTGCTAGAGGGGTGTCTTACCTATACTGCATAGGCAGTGAGAGGCTGGCATGGCACCCTGAGGGGAGTGCCATGTCGACTTACTCGTTTTGTCCTCACTAGCACACACAAGCTGGCAAGCAGTGTGTCTGTGCTGAGTGAGAGGTCTCCAGGGTGGCATAAGACATGCTGCAGCCCTTAGAGACCTTCCTTGGCATCAGGGCCCTTGGTACTTGAAGTACCAGTTACAAGGGACTTATCTGGATGCCAGGGTCTGCCAATTGTGGATACAAAAGTACAGGTTAGGGAAAGAACACTGGTGCTGGGGCCTGGTTAGCAGGCCTCAGCACACTTTCAATTGTAAACATAGCATCAGCAAAGGCAAAAAGTCAGGGGGCAACCATGCCAAGGAGGCATTTCCTTACACAACCCCCCCCCAAACGAAAGAGGATGAGACTAACCTTTCCCAAGAGAGTCTTCATTTTCTAAGTGGAAGAACCTGGAAAGGCCATCTGCATTGGCATGGGCAGTCCCAGGTCTGTGTTCCACTATAAAGTCCATTCCCTGTAGGGAGATGGACCACCTCAACAGTTTAGGATTTTCACCTTTCATTTGCATCAGCCATTTGAGAGGTCTGTGGTCAGTTTGAACTAGGAAGTGAGTCCCAAAGAGGTATGGTCTCAGCTTCTTCAGGGACCAGACCACAGCAAAGGCCTCCCTCTCAATGGCACTCCAACGCTGCTCCCTGGGGAGTAACCTCCTGCTAATGAAAGCAACAGGCTGGTCAAGGCCATCATCATTTGTTTGGGACAAAACTGCCCCTATCCCATGTTCAGAGGCATCAGTCTGCACAATGAACTGCTTAGAATAATCTGGAGCTTTGAGAACTGGTGCTGAGCACATTGCCTGTTTCAGGGTGTCAAAGGCCTGTTGGCAGTCCACAGTCCAGTTCACTTTCTTGGGCATTTTCTTGGAGGTGAGCTCAGTGAGGGCTGTCACAATGGATCCATACCCCTTCACAAACCTCCTGTAGTACCCAGTCAAGCCAAGGAATGCCCTGACTTGAGTCTGGGTTTTTGGAGCTACCCAGTCCAGAATAGTCTGGATCTTGGGTTGGAGTGGTTGAACTTGGCCTCCACCTACAAGGTGTCCCAAGTAAACCACAGTTCCCTGCCCTATCTGGCATTTGGATGCCTTGATAGAGAGGCCTGCAGATTGCAGAGCCTTCAAAACCTTCCTCAGGTGGACCAGGTGATCCTGCCAGGTGGAGCTAAAGACAGCAATATCATCAAGATAAGCTGTGCTAAAGGACTCCAAGCCAGCAAGGACTTGATTCACCAACCTTTGGAAGGTGGCAGGGGCATTCTTTAAACCAAAGGGCATAACAGTAAACTGATAATGCCCATCAGGTGTGGAGAATGCTGTCTTTTCTTTTGCTCCAGGTGCCATTTTTATTTGCCAGTACCCTGCTGTCAAGTCAAAGGTACTTAGAAATTTGGCAGCACCTAATTTATCAATGAGCTCATCAGCTCTTGGAATTGGATGAGCATCTGTCTTGGTGACAGAATTGAGCCCTCTGTAGTCCACACAAAACCTCATCTCTTTCTTTCCATCTGTGGTGTGAGGTTTGGGGACTAAGACCACTGGGCTAGCCCAGGGGCTGTCAGAGCGCTCAATGACTCCCAATTCCAGCATCTTGTGGACTTCCACCTTGATGCTTTCCTTAACATGGTCAGACTGTCTAAAGATTTTGTTTTTGACAGGCATGCTGTCTCCTGTGTCCACATCATGGGTACACAGGTGTGTCTGACCAGGGGTTAAGGAGAAGAGTTCAGGAAACTGTTGTAGGACTCTCCTACAATCAGCTTGCTGTTGGCCAGAGAGGGTGTCTGAGTAGATCACTCCATCTACTGTACCATCTTTTGGGTCTGATGACAGAAGATCAGGGAGAGGTTCACTCTCTGCCTCCTGATCCTCATCTGTTACCATCAACAGATTGACATCAGCCCTGTCGTGGAAGAGCTTAAGGCGGTTTACATGGATCACCCTCTTGGGGCTCCTGCTTGTGCCCAGGTCCACCAGGTAGGTGACCTGACTCTTCCTCTCTAGCACTGGGTAAGGGCCACTCCATTTGTCCTGGAGTGCCCTGGGAGCCACAGGCTCCAGAACCCAGACTTTCTGCCCTGGTTGGAACTCAACCAGTGCAGCCTTTTGGTCATACCAAAACTTCTGGAGTTGTTGGCTGGCCTCAAGGTTTTTGGTTGCCTTTTCCATGTACTCTGCCATTCTAGAGCGAAGGCCAAGTACATAGTCCACTATGTCCTGTTTAGGCTCATGGAGAGGTCTCTCCCAGCCTTCTTTAACAAGGGCAAGTGGTCCCCTTACAGGATGACCAAACAGAAGTTCAAAGGGTGAGAACCCTACTCCCTTCTGTGGTACCTCCCTGTAAGCGAAAAGCAGACATGGCAGGAGGACATCCCATCTCCTTTTGAGTTTTTCTGGGAGCCCCATGATCATGCCCTTTAATGTCTTGTTGAATCTCTCAACTAAGCCATTAGTTTGTGGATGGTAAGGTGTAGTGAATTTATAAGTCACTCCACACTCATTCCACATGTGCTTTAGGTATGCTGACATGAAGTTGGTACCTCTGTCAGACACCACCTCCTTAGGGAAACCCACTCTGGTAAAGATACCAATGAGGGCCTTGGCTACTGCAGGGGCAGTAGTCGACCTAAGGGGAATAGCTTCAGGATACCTGGTAGCATGATCCACTACTACCAGGATATACATATTTCCTGAGGCTGTGGGAGGTTCCAGTGGACCAACTATGTCCACACCCACTCTTTCAAAGGGCACCCCCACCACTGGAAGTGGAATGAGGGGGGCCTTTGGGTGCCCACCTGTCTTACCACTGGCTTGACAGGTGGGGCAGGAGAGGCAAAACTCCTTAACCATGTTGGACATATTGGGCCAGTAGAAGTGGTTGACTAACCTCTCCCACGTCTTGGTTTGTCCCAAATGTCCAGCAAGGGGAATGTCATGGGCCAATGTTAGGATGAACTCTCTGAACAGCTGAGGCACTACCACTCTCCTAGTGGCACCAGGTTTGGGGTCTCTGGCCTCAGTGTACAGGAGCCCATCTTCCCAATAGACCCTATGTGTTCCATTTTTCTTGCCTTTGGACTCTTCAGCAGCTTGCTGCCTAAGGCCTTCAAGAGAGGGACAGGTTTCTTGTCCCTTACACAGCTCCTCCCTTGAGGGTCCCCCTGGGCCTAAGAGCTCAACCTGATAAGGTTCAAGCTCCAAAGGCTCAGTTCCCTCAGAGGGCAGAACTTCTTCCTGAGAAGAGAGGTTCCCTTTCTTTTGCTGTGTTGCAGTTGGTTTCCCAACTGACTTTCCTGTTCTCTTGGTAGGCTGGGCCATTTTTCCAGACTCCAGCTCTACTTTTTCACCCTGTGCCTTGCACTGTGCTCTTGTTTTCACACACACCAGTTCAGGGATACCCAGCATTGCTGCATGGGTTTTTAGCTCTACCTCAGCCCATGCTGAGGACTCCAGGTCATTTCCAAGCAGACAGTCCACTGGGATATTTGAGGAGACCACCACCTGCTTCAGGCCATTGACCCCTCCCCATTCTAAAGTAACCATTGCCATGGGATGTACTTTTCTCTGATTGTCAGCGTTGGTGACTGTGTAAGTTTTTCCAGTCAGGTATTGGCCAGGGGAAACCAGTTTCTCTGTCACCATGGTGACACTGGCACCTGTATCCCTCAGGCCCTCTATTCTAGTCCCATTAATTAAGAGTTGCTGTCTGTATTTTTGCATGTTAGGCGGCCAGACAGCTAGTGTGGCTAAATCCACCCCACCCTCAGAAACTAGAGTAGCTTCAGTGTGGACCCTGATTTGCTCTGGGCACACTGTTGATCCCACTTGGAGACTAGCCATACCAGTGTTACCTGGATGGGAGTTTGGAGTGGAACCTTTCTTGGGACAGGCCTTGTCTCCAGTTTGGTGTCCATGCTGTTTACAGCTATGACACCAGGCCTTTTTGGGATCAAAGTTTTTACCCTTGTACCCATTGTTTTGTGAAGAGGCTCTGGGCCCACCCTCCTGTGCAGGTTTTTGGGGGCCTGTAGAAGACTCTTTACTATTTTTAGTTTTGGTTGTCTCATCACCCTTCTGCTGGGGAGTCTTTGTGACCCCTTTCTTTTGGTCACCCCCTGTTGAAGTCTTGGACACCCTTGTCTTGACCCAATGGTCCGCCTTCTTTCCCAATTCTTGGGGAGAAATTGGTCCTAGGTCTACCAGATGCTGATGCAGTTTATCATTGAAACAATTACTTAACAGGTGTTCTTTCACAAATAAATTGTACAGCCCATCATAATTACTTACACCACTGCCTTGAATCCAACCATCTAGTGTTTTCACTGAGTAGTCAACAAAGTCAACCCAGGTCTGGCTCGAGGATTTTTGAGCCCCCCTGAACCTAATCCTGTACTCCTCAGTGGAGAATCCAAAGCCCTCAATCAGGGTACCCTTCATGAGGTCATAAGATTCTGCATCTTGTCCAGAGAGTGTGAGGAGTCTATCCCTACACTTTCCTGTGAACATTTCCCAAAGGAGAGCACCCCAGTGAGATCTGTTCACTTTTCTGGTTACACAAGCCCTCTCAAAAGCTGTGAACCATTTGGTGATGTCATCACCATCTTCATATTTAGTTACAATCCCTTTGGGGATTTTCAACATGTCAGGAGAATCTCTGACCCTATTTATGTTGCTGCCACCATTGATGGGTCCTAGGCCCATCTCTTGTCTTTCCCTCTCTATGGCTAGGATCTGTCTTTCCAAAGCCAATCTTTTGGCCATCCTGGCTAACTGGATGTCCTCTTCACTGGAGTTATCCTCAGTGATTTCAGAGTTGTTGGTCCCTCCTGTGAGGGAACCAGCATCTCTGACTATTATTTGTGGAGTCAGGGCTTGAGAAGCCCTGCTCTCCCTAAGTAGGACTGGAGGGGGGGAATTTCCCTCCAAGTCACTATCTTCCTCCTCTGAGTTGCCATCCTCAGAGGGGTTGGCCTTTTCAAACTCTGCCAAAAGCTCCTGGAGCTGTACTTTGGTAGGTTTGGGGCCCATTGCTATTTTCTTTAGTTTACAGAGTGACCTTAGCTCTCTCATCTGTAGATGGAGGTAAGGTGTGGTGTCGAGTTCCACCACATTCACATCTGTGCTAGACATTATGCTTCTAAAAGTTGGAATACTTTTTAAGAAACTAAAACTGGTTCTAGAATCTAATTCAAACTTTTACAAACTTTTAAATTCTAAAAGAGATGCTAAACAGGATCTCACACAAGGCCCTAGCAGGTCTTTTAAGAATTTAGAAAACTTTTCAAATTGCAAAAATCAATTTCTAATGACAATTTTGGAATTTGTCGTGTGATCAGGTATTGGCTGAGTAGTCCAGCAAATGCAAAGTCTTGTACCCCACCGCTGATCCACCAATGTAGGAAGTTGGCTCTGTATGTGCTATTTCAAAGTAAGGAATAGCATGCACAGAGTCCAAGGGTTCCCCTTAGAGGTAAAATAGTGGTAAAAATAGATAATACTAATGCTCTATTTTGTGGTAGTGTGGTCGAGCAGTAGGCTTATCCAAGGAGTAGTGTTAAGCATTTGTTGTACATACACATAGACAATAAATGAGGTACACACACTCAGAGACAAATCCAGCCAATAGGTTTTTATATAGAAAAATATCTTTTCTTAGTTTATTTTAAGAACCACAGGTTCAAATTCTACATGTAATAGCTCATTCGAAAGGTATTGCAGGTAAGTACTTTAGGAACTTCAAATCATCAAAATTGCATGTATACTTTTCAAGTTATTCACAAATAGCTGTTTTAAAAGTGGACACTTAGTGCAATTTTCACAGTTCCTAGGGGAGGTAAGTATTTGTTAGTTTTACCAGGTAAGTAAGACACTTACAGGGTTCAGTTCTTGGTCCAAGGTAGCCCACCGTTGGGGGTTCAGAGCAACCCCAAAGTCACCACACCAGCAGCTCAGGGCCGGTCAGGTGCAGAGTTCAAAGTGGTGCCCAAAACACCTAGGCTAGAATGGAGAGAAGGGGGTGCCCCGGTTCCGGTCTGCTTGCAGGTAAGTACCCGCGTCTTCGGAGGGCAGACCAGGGGGGTTTTGTAGGGCACCGGGGGGGACACAAGTCCACACAGAAATTTCACCCTCAGCGGCGCGGGGGCGGCCGGGTGCAGTGTAGAAACAAGCGTCGGGTTCGCAATGTTAGTCTATGAGAGATCTCGGGATCTCTTCAGCGCTGCAGGCAGGCAAGGGGGGGGTTCCTCGGGGAAACCTCCACTTGGGCAAGGGAGAGGGACTCCTGGGGGTCGCTTCTCCAGTGAAAGTCCGGTCCTTCAGGTCCTGGGGGCTGCGGGTGCAGGGTCTCTCCCAGGCGTCGGGACTTTAGATTCAAAGAGTCGCGGTCAGGGGAAGCCTCGGGATTCCCTCTGCAGGCGGCGCTGTGGGGGCTCAGGGGGGACAGGTTTTGGTACTCACAGTATCAGAGTAGTCCTGGGGTCCCTCCTGAGGGGTTGGATCGCCACCAGCCGAGTCGGGGTCGCCGGGTGCAGTGTTGCAAGTCTCACGCTTCTTGCGGGGAGCTTGCAGAGTTCTTTAAAGCTGCTGGAAACAAAGTTGCAGCTTTTCTTGGAGCAGGTCCGCTGTCCTCGGGAGTTTCTTGTCTTTTCGAAGCAGGGGCAGTCCTCAGAGGATGTCGAGGTCGCTGGTCCCTTTGGAAGGCGTCGCTGGAGCAGGATCTTTGGAAGGCAGGAGACAGGCCGGTGAGTTTCTGGAGCCAAGGCAGTTGTCGTCTTCTGGTCTTCCGCTGCAGGGGTTTCAGCTAGGCAGTCCTTCTTCTTGTAGTTGCAGGAATCTAATTTTCTAGGGTTCAGGGTAGCCCTTAAATACTAAATTTAAGGGCGTGTTTAGGTCTGGGGGGTTAGTAGCCAATGGCTACTAGCCCTGAGGGTGGGTACACCCTCTTTGTGCCTCCTCCCAAGGGGAGGGGGTCACAATCCTAACCCTATTGGGGGAATCCTCCATCTGCAAGATGGAGGATTTCTAAAAGTTAGAGTCACCTCAGCTCAGGACACCTTAGGGGCTGTCCTGACTGGCCAGTGACTCCTCCTTGTTATTCTCATTATTTTCTCCGGCCTTGCCGCCAAAAGTGGGGCCTGGCCGGAGGGGGCGGGCAACTCCACTAGCTGGAGTGTCCTGCTGGGTTGGCACAAAGGAGGTGAGCCTTTGAGGCTCACCGCCAGGTGTGACAATTCCTGCCTGGGAGAGGTGTTAGCATCTCCACCCAGTGCAGGCTTTGTTACTGGCCTCAGAGTGACAAAGGCACTCTCCCCATGGGGCCAGCAACATGTCTCGGTTTGTGGCAGGCTGCTAAAACTAGTCAGCCTACACAGATAGTCGGTTAAGTTTCAGGGGGCACCTCTAAGGTGCCCTCTGTGGTGTATTTTACAATAAAATGTACACTGGCATCAGTGTGCATTTATTGTGCTGAGAAGTTTGATACCAAACTTCCCAGTTTTCAGTGTAGCCATTATGGTGCTGTGGAGTTCGTGTTTGACAGACTCCCAGACCATATACTCTTATGGCTACCCTGCACTTACAATGTCTAAGGTTTTATTTAGACACTGTAGGGGTATCATGCTCATGCACTGGTCCCCTCACCTATGGTATAGTGCACCCTGCCTTAGGGCTGTAAGGCCTGCTAGAGGGGTGTCTTACCTATACTGCATAGGCAGTGAGAGGCTGGCATGGCACCCTGAGGGGAGTGCCATGTCGACTTACTCGTTTTGTCCTCACTAGCACACACAAGCTGGCAAGCAGTGTGTCTGTGCTGAGTGAGAGGTCTCCAGGGTGGCATAAGACATGCTGCAGCCCTTAGAGACCTTCCTTGGCATCAGGGCCCTTGGTACTTGAAGTACCAGTTACAAGGGACTTATCTGGATGCCAGGGTCTGCCAATTGTGGATACAAAAGTACAGGTTAGGGAAAGAACACTGGTGCTGGGGCCTGGTTAGCAGGCCTCAGCACACTTTCAATTGTAAACATAGCATCAGCAAAGGCAAAAAGTCAGGGGGCAACCATGCCAAGGAGGCATTTCCTTACACCCCCTCAAATATGTTGCCGGGCTTCAAGGGATGGGGCCCCTGGGGCCAAAAGTGGCTTAGGGTGATGGGGCCCAAGCTCATTCCACCAAAAAATGCACTGGGCCTCAGGAGATGGGCCCCCAGTGCCAAAAGCAGCCTTAGAATTAGTCCACATGCCCCCTCCACTTAAAAAATGCACCAGGCCCTGAGAAATGGGGATCCTGGGGACAAAATCAGCCCAGGTAAGGGGGCGCATGCCTCCATCTCTTTTGACTTAAATTAGAGGCCTTACGGGATGGGGTCCGCAGGGCCTTAGAAAGCTCAGGGAAGGAGCAGTGCATTCCTCTCCTCTTTTTCTTTAAAAAAAAAAAACAGCTCTGGTGTCCCCAGGACCAGGCCCTGTGGCTAATCCCCTGCCACTCATGGCTGAAGGCCTGGCACATGTTTTAGAATGCTACTAAGGTGGGCATCCCAGTAAGTGCTGCAGGCCCACTGATAGCATTTAATTTATAGGCCCTGGGTATATGTTATCTAATTTCAAGGGACTTACAAGTAACAAGTAAATTAAATATCCTAATTGACCATGTTTTAAGGTGGAAAGCACAAGCACTTTAGCACTGGTTAGCAGTGGTAAAGTGCACACAGTCCTAAGGCCAACAAGAGAAAAAACTAGGAAAAATAGGAGGAGGAAGGCAAAAGGTTTGGGAGTGACCTTGTAGAGAGGGCCATTTACAACATGACCCCCTTCAGCCTAACGCCAGGGTAGACTAATCAATACCTTGATGTTCTTCCTTGCTTAGGTGATATAACATGTACAGTGGCCCTCTTCTGCAGGGGCATTTGTCAGTTCTATGCCTCTCTGTATTCAGTTGAATCCCTTTGTCTACTCTCTACTGTGCCACTGAACTGAACCATGGATCCCTTCTCCTCGCCTTCAGACCCCCACCTGTGCAGCACCTAACCTTAACTTGCTCACATATGCATCCCAGTAGGAAGACTGTACCACCATGCCCAACAAAGCGATGTGGCCCATTCCACAGCTAGGATCAGACAACTGACCCCAACCCAAGGAAACCTCTGCCCATAAGGACAGCAACCAACAGAGACCACTGACATCTGTCAGTGTCAAGAGCCAGGCCCCAGTCCTCCTCGAGATTTCTGACCGAGGTTTCTCAGATTTGGATGCAACAGCCCCAGATGTTACGCACCCTTTTCCACTCTCCCTCCCACCAGTCTAGGGTTAGTACCCTGAGGCTGAACAGGAGTCAGGAGTGAGTCCTTTTGACCCCATCCCCTCTATCTTGGCCTCTGTACCCTCTGCTATAGAGTGGTACTTCCGGCAAACACAACTAGTAGGGAACCTGTGGCAGTATCCCCACCCACTTCTGCTGACACTGTCCTACCAGTGAAAGGTCTTTCGGTAAAGACCAGGTTCCCTTGCTTGCCCTCCATCTAGGAGCAAAAAAGCACTGAGGTTGGAAATGGGACTTCCTGGATGTCCGCCCAGCAAAACCTCCCCTCCTACCTTTGGAAGGGGCATAGAACCCCTTCCCCATCACTATACTGGGACCTGTCTGGGTTACTGTATACCCTCCCCTCTCTAATCGGGGAAACCTGAACTACCCTCTCTGAGTTCAATCCCCAGTGCCTTCCAAGACATTCTGGTAGTCACCCAGAGGTCTACCACCTTTGCAAGCTCCCTAGGGCCTGTAAACCAGGGGATGACATAGCTCTGGAAAACACTGACTGAACACGCGCTCTTTGGCAATCAAACTGTCCGGCGTTTCATAGGTGTTTGCCTCTACCCCCCACCCAAATATCCAGTGCCTTGGAAAAATAGTCCGCACAACCCCTGAAGGACTGATGAGACAAGTTCTGACTGTCCCTGATCCTCAACCTGTACTCCTCTGGGGTTAATCCATATTTGTTGACAAGTACCTCTTTTTTGGGGATAGTGTAGGGGGTACCTCATCTCTAGGGCAAGTAGGGCATCACTAGGTATATGCCTCCAGAGACCAGCTCCCCAATCCTCTTATGGATCATCTGTATGTGAAAGCTACTTCATATGCCTCAAACCACCTGTCAATGTCATCCCCCACCTCAAAGTCAGGCACTAGGTCCTTGGGTATGTGGACTCCTTGTTCTCTCTGGGATATCACTGCCACCGTTTCTGCTGGACTCTGACAGCTGCTTGGCCCTCAAGTCTAGGTCCTTCAGACTGAGCTCATGAGCCACCCTTTTCTCCTCCATGGCCAGTCTCTTTTCCTTCAAGGCTCTCTCAGCCTCAGCCATTCTCTCCTTAGCAGTCAGCTGGGCGAGCCGCAGCCTCAGGTCCCTCTCAGCCTGTCTGTCCTTTAACTCCTCAGGAGACAGCGTGTGAGAGGGGACGTTGCTTCTTGCATTGAATCCAGCAGAGGACTCCATCTATGTGGGCTCCCCCTCTCCCCTCTGGAACCTTTGCCAAGGCATTATTCTTCTCCTCCTCATCCTTCCCAGGGTCACTGTCATCCTGGGACCCTGATTCTGAGGTAATTTATAACCATGGCTCTGCATTCTCTACAGTGGTGAAGTAGTCCACCTCAGACTCTTCCTTTAGTGCAGCTTGCATTCTGCGGACATGTTCCCAGGCTATAAGTTCTATCTGATACTCTAACTTTGAATAACCCATTGGGATTTTCAGTCCCCTTTGCTTGCACAACTTCCTCAGCTCAGCCATGCTCTACCTCTCAATGGTGCTGATATCCAACTCTATCTATTACAGGACCCTGGAAACCTCGCTGCTCCCTGCCCTATCCTGGGCATCTCGATCCACCTTGGAAGCTTTCCTGACCACATTTAGCCACCTCTCCTTGCAGAAGTCCTTTTGTACCTGCACAGTGTAGTATGCTAGGCAGTTGAAATCCATAAACATTCTGACAAGGTATCACAGTTGCAACAACAAAAGGAGTCTCAGGTTGATGAAGGTGCAACAGGAGTCAAATTTGGAAAAATGATCAAAAAAGAGAAAAGTATTTTTTAAAAAGAGGTGCACTCAAATTATTTATCTGGGATTTTTGTGCAACACAAATCACTGTATGGTACTGCACAATCACAAGTCCTGTTCCACACCGCTGAAAACCAATATGAGAAATTGGATTGTTGGTTGACTGGGGTGTGAGCCCTGGTCAAGCAACAACCACAATCCCTTGCATGGTGAACCACAAAAAGTCACTAAATTGAACTCTGCTTAACCCTGAGTAACTTGACACAAAAAGACGTCAAGCTTAAGCAGCCCAAGAGCAGTAATAAAGTAAAAACACAAGACAAATACCAAACCAATTTAGACAACTAGAGTACATTTTAATAGATTGACACCAAATTGACAAAAATCCAATTGGTAGAAGGAGAGATATGAATTTTTAAAGTTTAAGGTTCAAAATAGCACATAAAAGATAAAGGCGCCAACCACAGACATCTGGTCACCCTTGGCACCACAACCAAGACTCCAGGAGTGTATGAAGACCTCTTATGAGTTCAGGACTCCCTCAGACTGGGTCCAGGTACAGGTTCAAGATGGTCAGAGCATGTTATGTCCCTGTGGCTCTGAACAGGAGGCCAGCAAACTAGCCCTTGGTTCCCTTATGGTAGTCCTGGGTGCAGGTGAAGAAGCAGGCCTCAACAGCAAGACTGGCCTCTGCGGGTTCAAGGCAGGCTCCAGGCAGCAAAGCAGTTCTTCCACGTACAGCAACCGTCTGGCATAGTGCACTGCAAGTCAAAGCAGCAGGAGGTCCTCTGACAGTCCTCCCACAGGTGCAGTAGTGAACTGAAAAGTGGGTCTGAGGGCCCTGGTGTCCTTCTCCTAGAAGTTGGAGACATTTCTAGAAAGGTTATTTATAGTTCTTGGAGTTTCCTGCCCCCACTGCCCTGACTCCACGTTGGCTGCAGTGACAATACAGGGTTATTAGGCCTATTCAGCTGCAGGTGGGGTTGTGCTCAGCTCTGCCCCCTCATCAAGCCAATTAGAGGCCCATTGAGGCACACTTAATCCCACTATTGTGGGACTGTCTGGGAAGAATTCATAAAGTCTAACTGTCAGCTACACCCAATCTTGTGACTTAAGATAGGCTGCAGGCACAAAGGACTCAGGACATGAAAATGCCAGCTTTCTAAAAGTGGCATTTTCAAAATGTAAATGATTTCAACTTTACCATTAAAGAGTGTTTAATCATTACAATTCCATGGGTACTAAACATGATGTGTCTACCTCCTCTCATTTAGGAATTACAGCTTATTAAATGATATAAGGAATCTCCAATGTTATCCTATAGGAGGGGTAGGCCTCACACTATTGAAAAACGAATTTGGAATTATTTCACTACCAGGATGTGTAAAATGTAGAAGTATATGTCCAACCTTTTAATTACACAACACTCTGCTCTATGGGCTACCAAGGGCCTACCTTAAGGGCAACCTGTATGTAATAAAATAGGGAGTTTAAGGCTTGGCAAGCGGTTTTAAATGCCAAGCAGACATGTCAGCGTGACACTGCATCCAGGCTGCAATGGCAGGCCTGCAACAAGTTTTAGAGTGCTACTTAAGTGGGTGGCACAATATGTGCTGCATGCCCACTGGTAGCATTTAATTCACAGGCCCTGGGTATATGGTATACCTCTCTACAGGGGATTTACAAGTAAATTAATTATGCCAATTGGGCATAAACCAATTTGACCATGTTTTCAGGAGAGAGCACAAGCACTTTAGCACTGGTTAGCAGTGGTAAAGTGTACAGAGTCCTAAGGCCAACAAGAGAAAAATCCAGCAAGAATAGGAGGAGGAAGAAAGACCAGGGACAAAGCATTCTCTCAGTTGATTGCCAAATTGTGGAACGAGCTTACCTAGACTTCTGAGTAGGGTTGAATTCCATTACAGGCCAGAAAACAGTTAAACAGTGGTTAGTGGTGATTATGCAGTCCAGGTTCAGTCCTATTTTAGCACCATGAGATATAAGTACACTTAATAAC
Organism: Pleurodeles waltl; assembly: GCF_031143425.1. Lineage (NCBI taxonomy): Eukaryota > Metazoa > Chordata > Amphibia > Caudata > Salamandridae > Pleurodeles > Pleurodeles waltl. Next base: position 392,956,153 of record NC_090437.1, read on the forward strand.
ATGAATTATAATAACATTTGATAGAGAACTTGGGCTGGGTAAAGTTACATAGTTCTCCTTATGTAATACACATTTTTGTTTCACAAACTACAGGTTTTAGGTGTGGTATGGAAGAATAAGCATGTGTTTGAAAATTAGGACTTTGATTTTTAGATCCTCACTTTCACCATTTGTTCAGGAGTATAAAATTACCTCATGCAGCTTTCCCTGGCAACTGTCCACTTCCCATCAGTTGCGATGGAAACATACCTGAGGTAAGTACTCACAGGCAAAAAGGATACTTAGCTCCAAGATTTGACCATCTACTTTCTGTAAGTGCAGTTAACGTTTCAAACTGAGCAGCTGTGACTCACACATCCGTTGTCATAGTTCACACCAGACTTTGCTGCGTCGCCAGACTTTGCTGCCTTTGCTGCGTAAACTAGTCGAACAAGAAATAAAGTGGCAGGTGAAGGCAAAAGAAAAGTGGGAATTCATCTGGGAAACATCTGGCACTGTAATGAGGATCTACGTGGGATTACGCTTAGGCCTAAACATAACAAAGCAACACGTCACATGCCTGCATTGGAGCTGGTAGATCCTTCTGCACCTGTGATCACAAGATAGAGAGCTAAGCCTAGCATTGCTGAACCAGAGAATGATGCAAGAGCGCGCATTTAAAAAAAACTACTCCAGTGACAATGGCAAGTGCAAGAGACAAAGGTCCATTGCCTGCGGATGTTACAGAATCCTTCAGCCTGACACAGTAGTGTGAACTGGCTGTCCCACCTGTATTGTCGGAGGTGCTCAGGCACAGAAGGCGTGCTAACTCTAACACAGTATGGGCCTAGCACAAAGTAGGCAGTAACTTGGTACGTTCCCTCTCCCGAGCAGTCCTCCTGGACCTCAAGTAACTGCCCGCGCCTCTGCTCGGGATGTTTTTATTAGTTTGTTTCCCGCGGTGCGGGGTCGCACCATCTCGTTACAATTCCCCGGGGGGAATCTTTGGGTCATCCCTCCCCTGGTGGTTCGTCCTGGTTGTCTCACCACCTACGTCACTGGTGAGACTTTGCATTACCCTAATTTTGAGCAGTCGGCCTTGTGAAGTGCAACCAAGGGATACAGGAGACACTGAAACTGCTAATAGAAGACAAAGATGCAGGCATTTCTGCGGCCACAACACTTTTGATGCAATCAAATATATATATATATATTAGTGTGTGTTCGGAGGATCAATTGACTCTACCTGGTTGGTTGTGCTTCTTATGCCAGTGTATTCCGCTTTAAAAAACATTTTCCTTAGCACCTTTTTTTGGCTTAGGCCAATTCCTCAAACATGCTATTAAAGTTCTACGCCTGCTACCCTGAAACACATCTGACTTTCCACCTTTTTATTTGAGCTCCATTGAATTGTAATATATTTGATCCACACCAGGGCAAAGTCCTTAAATACCAAAAACGTCTTGAACCAGCAGATAAAAGACTGGGAAAGTTTGCAAAGATCTTTAAGGGTTTACACCAACCAAAGCTTTCATGCAAATAGACAACTTCATTTTAGAGAACAGAATTGTAGTACAGCTGAATGTAAACCAGCTAGTATTATTCAGCAATTACAGTTTCTAAGAGGGGAGGGCTCCAAATGCAGGATTTTACGCAAGAAGTAATAATATTGTGGAGAAAGCATAACTGTTTTTTCCACATTATTTGTGTCAGTTTGTGTTTTTGATCAACTGCTCCAGGAAAAGGGGGCCAGAAGGTACACTGTCTGTACAGATATTTATCATTGTGCACTCTACATCCAAACACGGAATAGCTAGATCGCTTAGAATGGATTTTGACTGTTCTTCTCTGAAAAGGGGCCACTGTAGTATAACAGTCGAGTGAGACTGTTCTGCAGAGGTAACAAAAGAAGACTTCAGGGAATATTCTAAGTTGTGAAGAATAAATAGCAAAGCTGGGAACTGTTACAAGCATAGCATTAGGAAGTTTAATATCACTACTGACAGCAAGAGGAGCCTAAACTCAACCAAAGTTAAGTTAAATATAGAAATATTGTTTATTGGGCCCTGTAGGCATGCTTCCAAACCATGTACATTGATTTAAATGATTGATGGTTATTAAAACGTGTAGAGTTAGAGAATTTGGTTACAGAGAGTTTGTAAAATAAGGAGCTTCAATCACCACTAGTGGTGCTAGAAGCGATAACTTGCTAGCCAGAGGTAGATTTATAATAGATTTGTATGGAACTTGATAGATACATCATCAGAGATGGGGTTAATAACATATTCATAAACCTGTCTATTTACCTCTGTTGAAGACATGTAGGATGATTATTGTTAGAAATGGGGTCTTTGGTTGGCAGTCAGGTTACCCCCTGTCCAAGTAGGACCCTCACTCTAGTCAGGGTAAGTCACACACAATCCATATTATCCTGTATCCACCCTCTGGTAGCTTGGCACTGAGCAGTCTGGCTTAAAGTAGAAGGCAATGTGTAAAGTATTTGTGCAATAAATCATGTAAAAAACACAGTAGAACACCACAAAAATACACCATTCATTATTTAGAAAATATATAATATATATCTGATGAAATGCAGGTCGAAACGATTAAGATGCAATAAGCATACGTTGAAATATCACTGTGAAAATTTTATAAAGTGTCTTTAGTCTCTTAAAAGCAATAAATGTCTCTTGCTAGCACAAAGTTCCTGGTTTGCGTTCAAATTCTCCGCAAGGGACCGCAGAGGAGGAGATGTGTGGAAAACAGGGAGGTGTGCGTCGATTTTTCTGGCGTACAAAGGCGATACTTTGTTGAGATTTCATGCAGGGCAGGCTTTGCGTCGATTTACGGCGCATAGGCTGGAATCCTCTTTGGGGTGCGGGGTTTTCGGACGCCCCGTGGATGATGCGTTGAAATCCGGTGCTTGCAGGACGAAGTCACAGGGGCTGCGTCGATACGGTGGGCGTTGCATGGAAATTTCTACTGCACGATAGGTGCTATGTCGATTCCTCTCAGAAAGTTGGGCTGTGTCGTTCTAGCTCGGCGCTGCATCGATCCAGTGGGCCGTGCGTCGAATTTCTGGTCGCTACGCTGGCGCTGCATCGATCTTCTCCTTGCGAAGTCGGGCTGTGTCGTTTCGGCGTGCAGTGATTTTCTCACCACAATGCAGGCTGCGCGTCGTTTCTTGCAGGCTGTGCTTCGATTTTCACCACAAAGGGAGTTCCCTTGCAGGAATGAAGTCTTTTTAGTCCTGAGACTTCAGGAGGCAAGCTCTATCCAAGCCCTTGGAGAACACTTCACAGCACACCCAGCCAGCAGCAAGGCAGCAGGGCAACAGCAAGGCAGCAGCCCTTCTCAGAAAAGCAGTCAGGTGAGTCCTTTGGGCAGCCAGGCAGTTCTTGGCAGGTTGCAGGTTCTGGTGCAGGTTCTCTTCTCCAGGAAGTGTCTGTGACAAGAGTGTCTTGTCAAGAAGTGTCTGATGAAGTAGAGTGTCTAACTCAGAAGTGTCTAAGTTGGTAGGGTCAGAGAACCTGCTTAAATACCCAAATGTGCCTTTGAAGTGGGGGAGACTTCAAAGAGTGGCTTAAAAGTGCACTAGGTCCCCTTTCAGTCCCATCCTGTCTGCCAGGATCCTAGCAGGGGGTGTGGCAGTCCTTTGTGGGGGAGCAGGCTACTGTCTTTTGACATGTAAGTGGCAAGCCTTCCACCTTCGCAGCCCAGGAAGACCCATTCAATATGCAGATGTATGCAACTGTGACTGAGCATCCTGTGTTTGGGGTTGTCTGAGTGAATGCACAAGGGAGCTGTCAACTAAACCTAGCCAGACGTGGATTGGAAGGCACAGAAGGATTTATGTGTAGAGAAATGCTCACTTTCTAAAAGTAGCATTTCTAAAATAGTATTATAAAATCCAACTTCACCATTAAGCAGGATTTTGTATTACCATTCTGGCCATACTAATTTTGACCTGGCTACTCCTTTCAGATCAGGATCTACCACTCAAACAGTACATGAGGGTAGGCATAATGCTATCCTATAAAAGGGCCAGGCCTCACAGCAGTGTAAAAATGAATTTAGGAGTTTTACATTACGAGGTCAGAAAAAGAGGAGTACGAAGGCAAAATGTTTGGGGGTGACCCTGCAAAATGGCCATTTTCAACAATTATAAATCTAGAAGTGTATAGGAGGACGGAGTCACTAACACAAGTACGAAATTATGTTTTCCCAGCTACATTGTTTACCCTGAAACTTGTGCTCACGGAGTGCTGTTTGCAGTTGGCATGTGAAGTAGTTCACATACCTGCTCTACAGAATAAATGATGGCATGTTTACACTAGGAAAGAGCCTGAAGCTCTGTTGGCTCTGACAAAGAGATAATGTATGCCTTGTGGGCAGTATGCCCACCTGAATAGCATAGCACTTAAAATTGTACAACACTATCTTGTAGTCAAGAGAATCAGCGGAAATGTGTTCCCAAGCCTTACTACCTTTGGTGGCTATGTGCCTAGAAGACTTCTTGATTATATGCCAAAGTAACAATTTAGAGCTTGCGTTCCATTCAGGCCTTTAGAGAAATGTGGTAATACGTGTTTCATGATTATGTGGAAGACCAATACCTTAGAGAAGAATAACTGAGATGTCCTTTGGACTCTTCTTTTGAAACTCTTCTTATGATTACTAAAACAACACTGACTCAATTGGTTCTCTCTTGAAACTGATCTGTCTATAATCCATATTCAGGACCACAGTTACATGTTTCTTGTTCCCACGGGTTCAAGCATGTACTTGATGTAAATAGCCAAAATAATATTTAAGAGTGTGGTTCTTCTATGGGACAGAAATGTATAATGTTGTTGAAATTCCACCCATCTGCTTCATTGCATGGTGAACAAAGCTTCACCTTTGTATTATAATAGGCTGGTACTATGATCAGGGAACGTCTGTGCAAATCAAGCTGTACAACTGAAGAGCCTCCTAAGGAAAGGAACTCTTTAAAAGGACAGGAAAGCAGATGTTGTTCCTATTTGTGTGTCCAAGATCCCTTATTTTATAGCTGTGGGGTGTCAGCCCCAACTGAAGAACGAACTGGAATGTTTTTGCAAAACTAAAGAGAAATACAATTGATACCTGCATGATCGTACCCACGGGCCACCAGGAGATAGCACCTACACTTTCCAACTCAGTCACCATCATTCTCTCACACCATTCTTGACAACATTATAGCACACATCTCATCATTCAATAAGAACAAAGATGGTGCACCAAACTAGGACACAATACACCTCCTTCCTTTCATAATAATCAAACAAATAAAGAAACTATAGCAATGCACAAGATTAACAACGTTTGAAACACATAAAATAGACAGAGGAAATTATACTCGGTTATTACCCTGACAATTTCAACCAGCACATGAGGAACCACACCTATAAAGAGAGACACAGGTAGACAATTAAACCAGAAGGACAGGTGATACACCCTTCCTTCCTGGTAATCTTTTAAAATACACCTCTGCACGGGAAAACAGCAACACAAGCGGAGCAAAGACATAGATCATACTGGCACTCCAGTAAACAAAGGGTAATGCTTCTCCGAGGATCACAGAAATATGATCTTAGCAGATGTAGGCTAAGCTCCCTTTCTGCTTTGGCACCCAACCTACACAAAAGGAAACCACACACAAAAAGAAAGACAGTCAACAACTCGATACAATTTAAATTGTGCCTCATCTTCGTTCTTTAGCACACCTACTGGACCAGGACATTGTATTATGAAAGTATGGTAACAAAAGTCACCCTGGTGCTTGCATTTAATCGCCACCTGCAGCTCCATTTTCACAGCCAGCAGACATTTAGTTGCCTTCAGGGGGGCTCTCAACACATCAAACTGATTCTGTTTTTCCCTTTATTTCATTTGGGTGGCAAAGATGTTTTGGACAATGCCACAAATCCTCTAGGAATGTTTGTAGGTGTCTATATTTATTTCTATAATTGTGAACCTAGCCAAAAGGCAGCTGAGTGCTGTCAAATGGTCAAAGGCAAGCTTAGTCAGCGACTAATAGCAGAGGAATCCGAGTTGTGAATGTTTATTGCATTGTGCTGTACAGTCTTCAACTGTTTCCTAAATAGGAGCAGCGTTGGGCTATTGGGATGGATACAGGAATGTTGTTCCAGATCCAGGATGCATAGCTGGAAAGGCTTGGTATTTCGTTTTTTCACTTCTGAGTCCACAGTCTGATTGTGTCCTGGCGGCAGGTGTGCCCAGAAACCCCGGACATCGTGAGATTTTCTCTGTCTTCGGCGCCCTGTATTATTTGCATGTCACAGGTAGTCACCAATGGTTGTGTGCTGTGCTTCAAATTTAACCACCTCATACATTTTTGTAGTGAAACGCACCTGGAAGCAAGCGCACCACTGGTGGGCAAACATCACTGCTTTATAGTTTTGCTTTTCAAGTCATGCATTTTCATTCCATACTTACATTACTCATTTAAATGTGCAACATTTATTTGTAGACATAGGTCTGGTCACTTAGCGTTGATTTGTTTATAGTGCAGGTGGTGAAGTTAAATTATTCTCCATTAACTAAGTGCTCACGCTCAAGTGTTATCGCTTTCTGTGACACTAATAAAAAGGTCTGGTCAGACCAGGAAACGAGGTATGCTGCCACCACCCCTTTGAGTGATTTACCCAGGGCATGGATAGTTGTCCGCTGTCTATTATGAGGGCACTCATGCGCCATACGACACATCCTGAACCTTTCATTTTCAGCCAGAGGCCTAGGCCTCTGTGCACAGGCTAGGTTAGTGTGTCACCAAGCCTTGGCACCAGAGAGGTTGTAAAATAAGGGGCTTCTGTAGCAGCAGCACTTTATTCTAGTGGTGATGGAAGTGATAACTTGTGTGGTCAGAGGTGAACTTATAAATGATTGAATAGAATTTGATAGCTGCATCATGAGAGATGGGGTTAATAATACATTCTTTAACTTAAGTCCAGCTACCTCTCTCGGTGACATGTTGGAGGATTAGAACTATAGAAGTTCATGGAGGACAGAAGCAGTGACAGCGAGTAATAAGTACTGTTTTCCCAAGCTGCATTGTTTGCCCTGCACATAGTGCTCAAGGAGGGCTGTTTGCAGATGGCACATGATGTAGTTCACATACCTATTCTACAGAACAGATCATGGGCATGTTTACTCTAGAAAAGAGCCTTAAGCTCTGTTGGCTCTGACAAAGAGAATACTTTATTCTTTTTGGGCAGAAGCCCACTTAAATGTCTTTGCACTTGGAAATATGCTACAACATATCCAGTGGTCAAGAAAATCAGCATATCTGTCTCCCCAGACATACTCTCATTGGCAGCAATGGGCCTAAACGATTTCCTGGTTGCCCTTGCCCTGCCAAGGTATATTTCAGAGTTTACTTTGCATTCATATTGTGAAGAATCGCTTCTCCCATAGGATTATGCGGCCTATTGATAAATGCAGGAAGACATGATTGATGTGGAAGCCCAAAACATTGAAAATGAATAGTGAGATGTCCTATGGACTCTTCTTTTGAAACATTTTATGTGATTTAGAAAGTAAAAGTCAGAATACTAGTTTCACGTGCGGGCTGGGACACACACACATTTAGCATGAAGGGGATTTTCTAACCCCCATTCATCAATCAGTGTATTTAAAAGGAGCTACAATTATTTTTGGTAAATTATTTGCACATCTGGCAGCATCTAGGCCACTTTCTTTAAAACGATTGACACATTTCTGAACAATATCCACTTCCACATCATCTAAGACTATACCTAAGGGTTTGGCAACAATGTCCTTATCTATGACATCTAAACCACTGCTGCTTTTCTGGCACAGCTTAATCCTTCCCTTCTAATTTGATGTTCAATTTCAGCATGGCAAGTCAGCTTTTTAGGTCTCTCATAAGAGTCTCAGCTGCACTGAAATTATGTTTCATGGATGCATTTTTGGTGGGAAAAACTAGATATCTGGCGCAGGTTGCCAGTCTGCGCTGATCGGGACACTGCTCCATTTTCCATGCCAATATTTTGATGGAATGTCCTTTACCAATCGCTTTCAATGTTAAATTCCCATTCACCCTTCATTATCCCCAAGTCAGACCTTCTCGTTATAGTTTTTACACTATGAGGCTGCCCCACCTCCCTCACAAAGCTTTTTACTGTTTCTAATAGAAACTAAGCACGACATGTGCATAAGTTCCGTTCCTCCTCCTCTACCTCTGTTCAAAATTATATTTCTTGACCGGAAACTCCGATTATGTTTTTCTCTCTTTACTGCACAAACTAACAGCAGCCAATTAAAACACTACTAGGAAAAAACTACATAAACCATGAACCATTAATCCACCATAGTCACATGCTCCAAACAGTGGTGATCTATCCTTTTAAAGTAGACCCCAGTGATGGGGAGCAAGAAAATGCCCTTGGGCCCACTAAGAGGAAGCATTCTGGGCATCCCTTGGATGCACACTCCCGAGCCCTAAAGGCATTAATGTTCAACCCAGGGGAGATCCTCTGTTTGCCCCCCCCCCCCCCCCCACCACAAGAGTTTGCTGACTTCATTCAGGACCATATCCAGCAAAACTACAATAAAGAGGTGCACGCCTGGAATGGCAAAGTGATTTTCAGTAGCTCCCCAGATGTCATTCTGGAGTTGGATGCCAATAGATGGGGCTGGGGAGCCAGGTGTGAGTCCTTGACCTCGGGGCGATGGTCAGAGACACAACTTCAGCTCCATATAAACAGCCTGTAGCTCCTGACAGGCTCTTTTACAATCAAAGTCTTTCCTCTTCTCGGATGGATTGTTGCATACTGATGAGGTTTGCCAATATCTCAGCAGTACGGTATGTCAATAAGTTGGGCAGTACGAGATCTTGACTGTTAGTAGAGATTACCAAGGATTTTTGGCATTTTTGCCTTCAACAACAGATCTCAGTCATAGCAGAATATCTGCCCTCGGAGAGGTACTCAGTAGTGGATTTGCACTCCTGCTTTCTATGAGACTTTTGGAGATTCCACCCGAAGATCTTCTCCAGTCTCAATCGCAAATGGGGTCATTGCTGTCTGGATCTTTTCACCTTGCGTCCGAACCAGACAATCCTTTTATTCCTCAGTTGGAGGCCAGATCTGGAGTTGACAACAACAGATGTCTTCCTGCAGGATTGATCACTCCATCTGCGATTTGCATTTCCTCCATTCATTATGATCCCCAGAGTCCCGTCTCAAGTTTTTTGTCACAGTTCAGAGACTGTTCTAGTGACTTAATTCTAGAGGGCACAGCCTTGGTTCCCATTGCCTCTGGAATTGTCGTGCAACACTCCTCTCTTGATTCCATTTCGCCGAAACCTGTTACTGGACCCAGTGCAACACCCTCATCCATTGACCCTCTCGGGACAGCTCCAATTGGCAGCCTCGAGGGATTCTGGGGTAGATGGCAAGTGCCAGGCCTTTCTCCTCAGGCTTCCTTCTACATCAAGCAGGCATGGGCGTCTGGTGCCCTCAAGCATTATGCTTTAGCATGGCTACAATGGGTCCATTGGTGTGACAAACAGAATTCCGATCCCTTTAAAGCAGGTGTGAACTTGGTGATCAGCTTTCTTTCTTCTTTGGCAACTTCTGCCCTGGCGTACAAGTCAATTAACAATTATAGGTCTGACATCTCTGCAGGGCATCTGTTGGGAAACCTGTTGGAGAACACTTAGTGGTGTGCAAACTCATGAGAGGCATACGTTTGTGTAAGCCCCCTCAGGCCAGATATTTTTCTCTTTGGGATGCTAATGTGGTCTTACATTTTTTAGAGAGATGGCCAGAGAATAAATACCTCTCTGCCAAGCTTACTATGCTGCTTTGCTTAATATCTTGTAAAAGAGTATCTGACGTCCATGCTCTCGATCTCACTGACAGAGGTTTCTCCCCTGACGGGGTTTCATTTTCCATTTCTAGGTGAACTAAGTCTAATACTGAGACAGTAGCATATCCTGTGTTTCCTAATAACGCTGAATTATGTGTGGTGCACTGCCTTAAAGCTTATGAAGCTGTCACTACTGAATTTCGGGTAGACCCTGGAGAACACGTACTCATCACATTACAGAAACTGTTTAATCCTGCTCGGCTGCTACTTTGACACGGTGGATATGTTGGTTATTGTCCGAGCCTGGAGTTGATGTTTCTACTTTTTGGAGCACATTCAGCCTGAGGGACTATGGCCCCTAACTCTTTCCCGTTGGATTAACGGTTAGAACATATTTGGAAGGCAGCAGACTGGTCTTCGAAATGAACCTTCGAGTCTTTTTATTTTAGACCCATTGCAGATGTTGCTTCAGTGGTGGTGGCACAGCTTTGAACAAGCATAATCGGGGCCTCCAGTCCTAACATACAATAAAACAATTTCTAGCTTACACAATAAGAATTTTCAATTCTATTAAGGACTTTGAGGCAAGAATTATCGTACCATTATGTTTTGTGTATTACATATTTACGTAAGGTCTAAGTATATACTTTGTCATAACATTGTTGATAGGTGATTTATTAGGTTCTCACCCTGTATGTGATGTTATATGAGCTTCCTTTTCTGTTTTCTGCAACTATAATTTTTTCTTGATATTGATATGATGTCTTCATAAGTCTGGCTTTACAGGAAATGACCGAAAACGAACTTGAAGTGGACTACTTCACACAAGACGTATCTTGAACAGGAGCCCCAAGCTGCCACTTTGGCAAGATGGATGTGTTGGTTATTGTCTGAGGCTGGAGTTGAGGCAGGAGTCCTAAGCATGGTGAAGATTCCCTCAGTCCTCATCGCGAGCTCAAAAAAAACACCTGGAGGTGATGCCGTTTGATTATTCTCCGGTTGAGAGAGTTGAGGGATCGTTCTGTTTTTGGACATGGTTTTTCTCCAGTATGTTTGTTCCTATTTGCAAAGAAATAGGATTTTAAAATGGAGGATTCTATTCAACCATCTTGCTAGTGCCGAAGCGAAGGGGGGAGGGGGCGAGTTCGACTTGTGTTGAACTTGAAAGATCTAAACAAGTATGTGAAGAGCTTAAAGATCAACAGATCTCTCTTCAGAAGATTATCCTAATGATGGCAGAAGGAGATTTCATGATGACCTTAGACCCTCAGGACACTTATTCAAACACCCCAATCCATCACGACTTTCAGAAGTTTCTTCATTTTGCGAAAATAAATGAACATTATCAGTTTACGGTATTTCCATTTGGCCTGGCAAGCTCACGGATTCTTTACAAAGGTACTAACCGCGTTAGTGGCACATTTTCACTTACAAGGAGTGTATTTTTATCCATATTTGGACAATTGGTTAACTGTGGCATATTCTTTTTCTAAGGCTCAAGAACACTTCTAGGGGATATGAAAGACTCTCTCATCCCTGGGTTTTTTCATGAAGGAGAAAAAGTCACAGCTAATTCTGACTCGACAAAAGAAATGTACAGGAGCACTAGTTAATTCAGAAAAAGCAATGGTATTCCTGCCAAAGGAGAGGGAAGAGAATCTATCTTGAATTGCATCCTCACCTTCTGTTACAAAAAACATTAGCAACAGTTTGAGAATGGCTAAAGGTCAAATGGACAATGTCAGTCTGCACATCAGTGGTTCCTTTGGCCCACTTACATCTCAAGCCTTTAGTCCAACATATTCTGGCATACTGGTCCCAGCCTCAGCAGTTTACAGGATGATGATCCCAGCCTCTCCTCATTTGGTTTGCCTTCTTCAGTGGTGGTTACCACATTCGAATCTGAAGAAAGATGTTCCCTGGTCAGAAACTATTCCTTTGATTGTAACAACAGATGCCAGCATGGGGGAATGGGAAGCCACTATAGGGGGATAAAGAAATACAGGGCAGTTGGTTCACTCAGGAAGCTCTCAATTCATCTAATTGGAGAGTACTAGCTGTGATTGGAAGGGCTCTACACAGCATCGCCACTTATCTGTGTGGGAACCCAGTTCTAGTGAGAAAGTACAACGTAGTGGTGTAGTATATAAGTTGACAAGTGGGCACAAAGTCTCCAAAATTAGCTCTCCTTGCCAACGGCAGCCTGTTGTGGGAATAGGAAAATTTTCTTTTGATTAGTGCTTTGTACATTTGAGGAGTGGTCGATGAACAAACAAACAGTCATCACAGTCTCCTGGCCTTTCAGTTAGTAACACAAGAGTTAGGCCATCCAATTCTGGATCTGTTCGTATCTTCACATGATGGCCCATTGCCATGGATTTGCACAGAGAATCCCTGCTCTGAAGCTTGATGGGTAGATGCATTGACCTTTCCATGGCTTCAGGAGTTTTACACACATTCCTTCTGTTTCCCCTCCTCCAGAAGGTAATTCTGAGGATTCAGAAGGAATTGAAGACACTAAGGGCCTGATTACAACTTTGGAGGAGGTGTTAATCCGTCCCAAAAGTGACGGTAAAGTGACGGATTTACCACCAGCCGTATTACGAGTCCATTATATCTTAAGGAACTCGTAATACGGCTGGTGGTATATCCGTCACATTTGGGACGGATTAACACCTCCTCCAAAGTTGTACTCAGGCCCTAATTCTGATAGCTCCATTTTGGTTGAGACGACCACAGTTCCCTATGTTGACCCAGTTAACAACGCAACCTTATCTCCTCCTGTCATTGGACCCAACTCCCCTTCAGTTCCTAGTCATGTCACCTACCCAGATACGTCAAATAAAACTGACAGCTTCTACGTTGAGATGGTTGGCTTGCAAAGCTTAGGTTGTGATATCTAAACAGTAAAAATGTCTCCACCTTTAAGGCTTATGATAAACACTTAAACACTGAAAAAAAAATTGGGTCTTGGTGTGAAGTATCTGGTTTGGATCCGATGATGATTGATTCTTTCAAAATAGTATATTTCTTAACAGACTGTTTTGCTAAAGCCCCCTTCTACCCTTTATTCCCAGTGGGCAGCAATAAGATCTTGTAGGGAATCAGGAGAGGATTTATTTCCTATTCTTTGCTTAGTTAGAAAGCTTTTGCAGAGCTTCAGATTGAACAGGCCTAGAGATCTCTCAACTGTTATGGAAGGGCTGTCCTGGATATAGGCCAAAGTTGCTTTCCTACCGCCAATTACTTCAGCAAGGAGGATAGGAGAGGTGTCTTGCTTACTCTTTTCCTACCCGTATCATAAATTCTTCCTAGGTAGGATTGCCCTTAGGCCATACGCTAAATCCAGGCCAAAATACAATCGCTTTTTCATTCCACCCAAGAGATCATTCTTCCAGGTTTTCAGGCTACATATATTGTTCAATTAACCTTTAATGTGAGAAGGGCTCTGTTAGTCTATCTAAGGAGAACTCTGTAATTTACATCATCTAATTCTTTGTTTGTAGGATATGGTATCACCAGTAAGGAAAATAAAGCCTACACCTCAAATATAAGTAGGTGGGTTCAACAGGGAATTTCCCAAGCCTAATTTTCAGTGGGTGTTGATTAACCTGGAAATGTGGCAGCTAGATCAACCTTAGCAAGAGCAGCTTCTTAGACAGAAGCTTCTGGCATTTTGCTTCAGGAAATTTGTAGAGCTGCCAATGGACAGATTCTTACACTTTTCTGTCTCTCTATTAATTAGATATGTTTGCATGTGCTACAGACAATCTTGGATTTTCTGTTATAAAGACTGCAATGAGATAATTGCCATAAATAATGTTTTATTTCTAATAGCATGTAATTGTGTCTAACAATTTCCTGCTTCAGTATATCCTTAGAGAAGAAGAACTAAAACGGGGAGGACAGGCGTAATGGTAATGAATCAATTACTTACCATTAATCTTCATTGTCCTCAGGACAGTCATCCTCATTACAGTTAATTCCCTCCCTCCCTTCTTGGACACAATCAATAGCTTTGAAAGGAACAGAGGCAGAGGAGGAGAAAGGGATCTTATGCACAGGTCACACTTAGTTTTTAATGGCAATTGTAAACAGCTTTGCTGACATTCTGTGGGAGGAGGGGAAGGCTAAAACTGTAAGAACTATAATGATCAGGACTACCCTAGGAGTACTGAAGAATACTGGTATGTAATTGATTCATTTTCTTACTAAGGCTTGATTTTCAACCTAAAAAGAACTAGAAAATTAAGATCGGGGTTCAAAGCATTTACTCACATCGCTGCCAAATGTGGAAAAAACTTTTTAGAGATCAGCCCATTAGCGAAAACCATTATAGCCCAGGAAGTAATTAAACCTGTTAAATCCTGGTTAATGGTGATTTTGTATTCAAAGGTCAGTCGTACCGTAGCATCAAGAAGCATCATGTAATATACTTGTGCTTGATAAAGTAAATTGTAATAACATAATTTAGTGTAACTAGGGCTGGGTGAAGTTGAATAGTTCCTTTGTGTAAAATATGTTTTCCTTGTGAACTACAGGTTTATGTGTTCTATAGAGGAGTGAGCATATGTGTGACCATAAAGACTTGCACAGTGCTTTTGTATTGTGAGATGCTCATTTACACCATCTGTTCATGAGTATAAAATTACCTCAAATTGCTTTCCTACGCAACTGTCTACTTCCCAGTCAGTTGCGATGCTGAAAAACCTCATGTTTGTAAAGGCACACAATAAGCTTGCGGGTTACTCGCGGAGGTGGTCGGACCGCCAGATTCCTGGCAGTTCAGCCGCCATATTACAAACCTGGTGGTCGGACTGCCATGGGACCACCGCCACCGCTGGGATCACGGATCCCAGCAGGGTGGCAGCGGTCGGAGTTGTGGTTAGCCATGGTGGTGCCCATGGCAGCACCGCTGTGCTGATCACGTGCCCACTTTCCGCCAGCCTCTTTCCATGGCGCTTTAACTGCCATGGAAAGGCTGGCAGAATGCCAGTGCTGGGGGCCACAAGGGGCCCCTGCACAAAAATTGTATTAATAAACAAAAATCTAAATGAGATAACTTTGTACCCTAATCCCGTACAAAACAAACTACCTGCTACTACAATACCAATGAGTAATTACACATTAAAAATCACATACATACTTAAATAAATAAAATGATAATTATTCATTTACATAATTTTCAAATTTGACTACAAACTAAATATTAATTAAAGTGAAAGGTAATAAAAAACATTGATATAAAATTTAAATAACTTTCCCACCCTATTCCCCGCCAAACCCGGCAACCTGTTCCTAAATTCTAAGGTAATAATTAAACTATGGAAATTAAAAATTAGATTAAAAATCACAAAATGCACATAATAAAAAAACGTTAATCAATTAAAATAGTACATAATTACCAACTAAATTGTAAATTAACATATGTTGGCAAACCCGGTCCTTAATAAATAAAACTTACAAGGGGACTCACATAGGTCGATGAACCTTTTGATTCGCATGGAGTATCCTACCTATAATGTGATCAATGTTTCTCAATAATCGACACACAATATACAATAACCATTAGACTAGTCATCAATCAACAATCGATAATCATCACACCATGACCTTGCAGTCATGAATAACGACAACTCAGTATACGTTTTAGTAATTTTATTCCCTGTTAGTTACATTACTAAGGGGGTCATTACAACCCTGGCGGACGGTGTTAAAGCGGCGGTAAGACCACAAACAGGCCGGAGAAAAAAAAAGGGAATTATGACCGTGGCGGAAACCGCCAACAAAGACAGCCACTTTAACACTCCAACCGCCACGGCGGTACAGACAAACAGTGCGGCGGTCACCGCCAACAGACAGGCGGGAGACAAAGTACCACCAACAGTATCACAACCTACCAATCCTCCACCTTTTCTGGGGCGGATTCACCGTGGATAAAAACACGGCGGAAACAGCCATTTAAATGGGAAAACGCTCACCTCTACACACTCCATGAGGAAGGATGCCACCATGGAGCCGGAACTCCAAATACTTCCTGTGATAGTCTTCCTGCTCCTGTACGATCATCAGCAACGCCGGCGCCGAAGACAACGGTGAGTACTGCACCTACGACATAAGGGAGGGGTGAGGCAAAAGTCAGGGACACACACACGCAACACCCCCACCCCCACCCCGACCCTCACCCACTACAACACACACACCAATGCATATCCAAATATAACAGTAACAACCCCAATACCCCCCGGAAGAATGCAAAGACAAAAGGAAATGAGTGGAACCATTGTAATATATCAAAATACAGTAACCAAATATATACATATATATATTCACATCCAACAAAATATACATCACAATTAGTAGTGCAGGTATGCACCAATCAATGTCCGTGGACCACTGGGCCCAAAATGCATGGGCGAGGCCCACATCAGATACCTGAGCAAAACGGAGAGAACACTACAGGGGCATCAGATAGAAATACAACAAGCACCTCAGGGGGAAGGAAAGGGGGGCACCTGAGCCGGATGACAGCACCACGCCAGATCCACGAGGGGGCTCCATGCCCATTGATGTATCCTGGGGAGTGCAAAGCCACAGTCTCTCAAGTCTCTACAGTGGGTGGGTTGCCCACTGTACCATCCTGGGGAGTGCAAAGCCACAGTCTCTCAAGTCTCTACAGTGGATGGTTTGCCCACTGTTCAATCCTGGGGAGTGCAAAGCCACAGTCTCTCAAGTGGATAACAGTCTCCACTGGTTCTGGAGGGGGACTGGTGCCCAGAGTGCTTCATCCTGTGCAGGTCAGACGGAGTGGATGCTGTTCTCCACTGGTTCTGGAGGGGGACTGGTTCCCAGAGTGCTTCATCCTGTTAAGGACTGAGGTAGTGGATGCTGTTCTCCACTAGTTCTGGAGGAGGACTGGTGCCCAGAGTACTTCATCCTGTTAAGGACTGAGGTAGTGGATGCTGTTCTCCACTGGTTCGGGAGGGGGACTGGTGCCCAGAGTGCATCACTCTCCCCGTGATGGTCCCAGTTCCGTCACTGCCCCTGCCGCACATGGGCTAGCGGTGCTTGAGGTGGCGGTGCTTGCCCTGTTCAGCGGTCTTTGCCCTGTTCAGCGGTGCTTGCCATGGCGGTCTTTGCCCTGTTCAGCAGTGCTTGCCATGGCGGTCATTGCCCTGTTCAGCGGTCTTTGCCCTGTTCAGCGGTGTTCAGCGGTGCTTGCCATGGCGGTCTGTGCCCTGTTCAGCGGTGCTTGACTTTGCTGGGGGGGAGACAACAGAAGAAAGACAGGTTGAGTGCATGGCTTACCGCTACCGTTTGCGGACAATACAGACACAGCAGCCCCCTGCACTACGCCGCGCTGTTGGGCTCTACTGATGCAGTTCCTGGGATATGGCCTACATGGCTATGGTGGACATCAGCACACATAGATGACACAGGGGCATGTATACCAGTACTTGGCACTCTACAGAGGTGGGGTGGAGTGCCACATGGCCTGCATTACGGAGGGGCCTAGCCTACGGAACTCGTCCTGACCTAGGAAAACCCACAGCCCTCCTCCCCCGCCCAGACACCTTCACTGCGCGCAAAGTCCGCTGCATGAGAGTGTACTCACCTCCTTGTGTCTGCTGTGATGCACTCAAGTGCCCATCCAACTCCGGGTAGGCCACCGCCAGGATCCTGAACATCAGTGGGGTCATGGTTCGACGGGCACCCCTCCCACGTTGGGAGGCCATCCCCAGCTGAGCCTCCGCCGTCTTCTTGCTCCAGCGGCGAATGTCCTCCCATCTTTTCCGGCAGTGGGTGCTCCGTCTGTGGTGGACCCCCAGGGTCCGGACGTCCTTGGCCCAGGGCACGCCAAATATCCTTCTTCTGGTGGGCGCTGACCTACATGAAATGTACAGGGGAAGAAGAGAAGTCATTACCAACTGCGCCATCAAAGTGAGTGGCCCCCATCCCTACCCTTGCCATGTGGCACATGCACCCACCGTCTTTCATGCATGCAGAACTCTGCCCCCTTCCTTCTTACAACCCGCCCTCTCCACCCAGGCATAGCCCATACAACTTGCTCATTGTGTACTCACCTGTTGGTCTGGAGGACCGTAGAGTAACGTGTACTGGGGGAGGACCCCGTCAACGAGCTTCTCCAACTCCTGTGCAGTGAAGGCAGGGGCCCTTCCCCCAGATGCACAAGCCATTGTCTCTTCCAGACCGAGGTCACAGCAGCACTTGCAGTATAGGTCCTCTCCTGTCGAAGATCAGGTATCGAGTGATTGAACAGATAGAAAATGGCGGTGACGACCGCTGCGGTGCGTATCATCACCGCCGGCGCACTTCGTCATTGGCTCCTGGGACCCATAGGGTCCAATGTTAACCAATGCAGCATTGCGCCGCGGTCTTCGACCGCCTACCGCAACGGTGTACAACACCAGCGCAGTTACCTCACATCCCATTGTCCCAGTTTAGAGGTCAGGCAGCCGCCATTTCAGGGGCCTACATGGCTTCATTTTCAACTGCGTCACACATACCTAGGCCTGGACTCAACACACATACAGACAACTTTTTGGATTATGTTTCGTGTTCTGTGTAGCTGTGGGTACATACCTCTGAGTTGCTTGACTCTGTGGTCGCTGTTGTCCTTCCTAGGCACCGTCAGCTGGGACACGTGAGTAGATGGCGGAATCCTCCGGTGTACCGACCGCTGGTGGACATGTTGACAATGAAGGAGCGACATTTAATCATCACCTACAGGTTTGACCGTGCCACAATTCAGGAACTGTGTACCCAGTTGGAGCCTGACCTGATGTCAGCAATTCGCCATCCCACAGGAATCCCCCCTCAAGTGCAGGTGCTATCAGTGCTCCATTTCCTTGCAAGTGGGTCTATTCAAACAACAGTGGCCATGGCATCAGGGATGTCCCAGCCTATGTTTTCCAACGTGTTGTCTAGAGTGTTGTCTGCCCTGCTGAAACACATGAGGAGCTACATCGTTTTCCCTCAGGTGGAGAATTTGGCTACTGTTAAAGGTGACTTCTAAGCCCTTGGACATATCCCCAACATCATAGGTGCCATTGATGGGACCCATGTGGCTTTGGTCCCCCCCCACAGGAGTGAACAGGTGTACAGGAACCGGAAGAGTTATCATTCCATGAATGTACAGATGTTATGTTTGGCAGACCAGTACATCTCCCAGGTAAATGCTATGTTCCCTGGCTCAGTGCATGACGCCTACATCCTGCGGAATAGCAGCATCCCTTATGTGATGGGTCAACTCCAGAGGCACCCTGTGTGGCTATTAGGGGACTCTGGTTACCCCAACCTGTCATGGCTACTGACCCCAGTGAGGAATCCCAGGACCAGGGCAGAGGAACGCTGCAATGAGGCACATGGGCGGACTAGGAGGGTGATCGAACGCACCTTCAGCCTCCTGAAGGCCAGGTTCAGGTGCCTCCATATGACAGGTGGTTCCCTATTCTACTCACCAAGGAAGGTGTGCCAGATTATCATCGCCTGCTGTATGCTTCACAATCTTGCTTTGCGACGCCAGGTGCCTTTTCTGCAGGAGGATGGTCCAGATGATGGTGTTGTGGCAGATGTGGAGCCTGTGGACAGTGATGAGGAGGAAGCAGAGGAAGAAGACATTGACAACAGGGACTCAGTCATCCAGCAATATTTCCAGTGACACACAGGTGAGAACACTTTATAGCCTACTACAAGTACTTTCACACTTCTACCTCTGTCCTGTCTGTCAATTTCAAGCAGTATTTGGTAACTAAGTTGTACATTTCCATTACGGTTCCACAGGTGTGGTTACCAACGTGTGTCATCTGCTTGCATTCTTCATTGACTTGTGATGTGTGACATAGGTATGTTGACATTACATTTGAGTACGGATTTTGTCACTGTCATAGCTAATACACATTTTCAAAATCACAGACTGACTCCAGATTGTTTTGTGCTTCAAGGGTGTTTATTGAAGTGCTAATTATTGGAGGGGGTGGTAAAATGGTGAGGGGTGATGGTGGAGGAATGTCCATGGCAGAGTCCAGTCTATTAGTCTCACAGGTGCACTGCCCATATGGGCATAGGAAGTGGAGCTGGGGCAGCTCCAATATGGACAGGGTTACAAAGTGGACAGTGGGATGACAATCAGGGTGGTCTCATTTCTTGGCGGGGGTCTTGGCATCGTACTTTGTCCTGTTCCTGGATCTCAGGGACTGCTTGCGGGGTGGGGTGCTGGTGTGGTGGTCCTGTGGTGGGGCGTCCTGTCCACTAGCGCCGGCGGAGGTGGTGGGCAGTTCATCGTCCATGCTAGTGTCAGGGGCCCCTTGGAGTGCCACGCTGTCCCTCATGGTGTTCTGTATGTCCTTCAGCACCCCTACGATGGTGCCCAGGGCGGAGCTGATGGTTCTGAGTTCCTACCTGAACCCCAAATACTGGTCCTCATGCAGGCGCTGGGTCTCCTGAAACTTGGCCAGGACCGTAGCCATCGTCTCCTGGGAGTGGTGGTATGCTCCCATGATGGAGGAGAGGGCCTCGTGGAGAGTAGGTTCCCTTGGCCTGTCCGCCCCCTGTCACACAGCAGCCCTCCTAGTTCCCCTGTGTTCCTGTGCCTCCGTCCCCTGGACCGTGTGCCCACTACCACTGCCCCCAGGTCCCTGTTGTTGTTGGGGTGGTGGGTTATCCTGGGTTCCCTGTAGTGGTGGACACACAGCTGATTGACGTGTCCTGGGTACAGAGGTATGGGCCCGCTGGGTGGGTGCTGTGCTGGTGTTTCCAGAGGGTGGAAGGTCTGTGTTGGGCTGTGCCTGTGCGAGGGGAACCGACTGTCCCGAGGCCCACGATGGTCCGGGCTGGTCATCTGGATCCAGTTGGCCAGAGCTGCTGTCATCACTGTGGGCCTCTTCTGTGGGTGGGGTAGAGATGTCTGGACCCGCCTGTCTGGTGATGTTGGGTAGTGGTCCTGCAGGGGTGTAAAAGCATGATTATTGCATCTGTGTGTGTCATGGTGTGCAATGGGTGGGTGAGCGTGTACCCCAGTGCTAGCATTCCTGTGTTGGGGCTTGTGTGATGATGGTTGGGGGGGTGTTATGGGTATGTGCAGTGGGCATGCTTTTGTGAGGGTTGTCCATGCTTTGTTGTGTCATGCAGGGCTTGGTGTTGGGATGTGTGGTTTGTGTTATTAGTACATTAGTGAGGAGTTTGAGTGATTGGGAGGGGGTGAGGGTGGGGGTCTGGGATAGCATGCAGGTAGGGTGGGGGATATGATAGTTAAGATTTGACTTACCAGAGTCCATTCCTCCACCGACTCCTCCGAGGCCCTCAGGATGCATGATGGTCAAGACCTGCTCCTCCCATGTTGTTAGTTGTGGGGGAGGAGGTGGGTGTCCGAAGCCAGTCCGCTATACCGCAATGTTGTGCCTGGAGACCATGAAACGCACCTTCCTCCGTAGGTCGTTCCACCTCTTCCTGATGTCCTCCCTATTTCTTGGGTGCTGTCCCACTGCGTTGACCCTGTCGACTATTCTTCTCCATAGCTCCATCTTCCTAGCTATGGAGGTGTGCTGCACCAGTGATCCAAATAGCTGTGGCTCTACCTGTACGATTTCCTCCACCATGACCCTGAGCTCCTCCTCGGAGAACCTGGGGTGTCTTTGCCGTGCCATGGGGTGGTGTAGGTGATGTGTGGGGTGGTGTATGTGGTGATGAGTGTGGTGATGTGTAGTGGTGTGTGGTGTTTTGTGCATGGATGTAGTGTGGGTGATGATGTTGTGTGCCTCTGTGTGGTGGGGTTGTCTATGCTGTGCAGTCTCTCTGGCCTTCATCAAAATTTTTTGGTCGTAGGGGTTTGTGGGTGATGTGGGTGTGTATTTTATATTGTGTTGGGTGTGTGGGAGTGGTGTGTGTATGTGTATCAGGTGTGTGTATTTTGAATGGTCCAATGTGGCGGTGTTTTGGAGATGTGTGTGTATTTTGAGCGCGGCTGTGTGTACCGCCAATGGAATACTGCGGTTGAAAGACCGCCACGTGGATTCGTGGGTCGTGATAGCATGGGCGTGTTTCTGTTGGTGTGACGGTGGAGGTTTTGTTTTCGCTAGTTTATCACTGACCTTTGGTCTGGCGGACTTGTGTGGGTGTCTGAGTTTTGTTGGATTCCGAGATGTGGGTCATAATAGCTGTGGCGGATTTCCGCGGCCGCGGCGGTGTATTGGCGGTCTTCTGCACGGCGGTAAGCGGCTTTTACCGCCAATGTTGTAATGACACCCTAAATCTTGAGATTAGTTCAAGCTTTTATTCAAATTCAATAATTCCGTATTAATTCATTAGAAAGTACAAAAAACATAACCTAATCAGAACTTGCATCAGAGTACATTATAAAGCATTTGCATAGATCAACAAATGAATCCAAGGCAAACATGCCAACATAAGTAGCAGAGTTCAGCAAATCAGTCCGTCAATCATTGTCTCGATGGTTTTTCAATGTCATAGGGCGAAACCTCATCTAACCCAGATTAGCATTAGCATGTGGGACTCATGCGAAAACAGTTTAGAACATGAAGTTGGAAAAAATCTGGCTAAGAGAAAACTATTAGACAGCGCAGTTGGTAGCTAGAAAGAAAAGGCACAAAATGTAATTCAGTCACATTGTCATATCTACGTATCTTCGGTATGGATCAGCAACAAAGTCAGTCTCGTCTTCAGGTCATCAATCGATCAGCATCACATCAGGCTCTCCCCATATAGAGTATGAGCCCAATGACAGAATCTTGTCTCTTCTCCCTCAATATCGCATCAATTTCGGAGTAAGGTCTGAGATCTATCCCCTCTGTCACGTTGTTATATCAAAGTCACCCAGACTATCCCCCTAATCCTAATTGGTCAATTAGTCACCAGTTATGATTCTATCCAATAGTAATTTTACTCCAAATCTATGAATTTTAATGTTGTACAGTTCTCATGTAGATGATTGGTTCACTTTGCGATGTCCTCATCATCCAACTCGTCAGGTATCGAAAATGTTGCATCTTCTTCTCCAGTCAGTGTCTCTATTGTTCGAATCCTAGGAAAGTACACTCAGCGCTTTGCACGCTTTTTGCTACATTTCCAATTCCATCATCTCCTGTCCATCAGTTCATGCAAAGGTTTTCAGCAAAGCAAATTTTATTAAACAATGAGCGGTTCACAGTCATTCAGCTCCTCAGCATCTTCAATTAACGGTAGAAATAAAGCTTCTTTACAAAGTCCTGGTAAGACTAGGCCACGACTTAGCTAAATTAAGCTCTACAATATAATGCAAAACGTGAGTTATGTCTCTCAATATGACATACTGTTAGATTATTTTTATATGTTTTTCTATATTTCATATATGCTAGTTATTTTATTAGTACATTTGTGAATCTTGGTGGACAATCTCCGATGTCAGAATTTCAAACGTGCACATTATTTTTCTACGTTAACCATTTTCTAAATTTTTCATTATTCGGAATACATAAACATTCATTGATAATTTTTAATCAAAACATTTGAGTTAACCGCTTCTGTGCCACGGACATAGTGGTTACGTCCTGCGGCACAGTGCTCCAGCCCTTCCCCTTCCTCCCCCACCCCCCACCCCCTGTAATGACGTCAGCGAGCGATCGCACACTGACATCATTACACAGTGCCGGTCGCACTGGAAGCCATTTGCTTCCAGATTGCGAACGGAGAAACAGGTGAGTTTCTTCTCTGGCGGGTGGGGGGTTGTAAACAAAGAGGCGTCGCGATCGGGCAGCAGGAATGCCCACTAGACGCCAGGTATTTTTTTTAAATTAATGTTTGCAATGTTTTGTGTTTGGGAGCGGCCCCTTGGGCAAGGGTCGCTCTCATTTGGGGGGCATGTTTGTGTGGCCATTTCTGCCCCCCTTTGGGGGCAGATCGGCCTAATATTTTTTGGCTGATATGCCCCCAAGGGGGGAAGAAACCACTAGATGCCAGGGATTTTCTTTTTCTCATTATTTATGCTGCGTTTTGTGTTGGGGAGCGGCCCCTTCGGCAAGGGTCGCTCCCATTTGGGGGCCATGTTTGTTGTGGCCTTTTCTGCCCCCCTTGGGGGCAGATCAGTCTAATATTTTTAGGCCTATTTTTTAGTAGGCCCATCTGCCCCTATGGCAGAATCCGCTTAGGCACCAATTTCTAAATGCTTGATGGTGGGATGTTTGTCAACAGATGAAGTATTTGCATTTGTGCTAATTTTTTCTTCCTCCTTTTTGTTCTAGTTCTAAGCTTTTGCTTTCTTTGCTGTGGTTCTTTGCAGTTTTGGCGGTGGTTGACCTGCGGTTTGCATAGTTGCATGTTTTAGGTAAGTAAAAACAATTTACTCCAAACGAGTATTGTTGCCATGCATGAATGAAATGTTTGTAGGTGTTGTACTAAATGCAGGTTTGTGTGAAATTGTCCTTAGATTTGTGCATAATGATATGTGTGCTGTCTTATTTCTAATTTGCTTTTCTTTCTTTCTTTCTTTTGAGTGGGATATCATTGGTGATTGATGTGTCTGTGCAGAGTAATTGCTGGTGATTCAAGCTTTTTCAGGCAAGTGAGCGGTATAGTTTTTGAGTTTCTAACTCTTACTAATAAAGCTACACTTTATTACTTATCTTACACAGTGCTGGTTGTTGGTGGTGCATTTGTCCAGTTAATTTTTGTAGGAAAGATAATGGCTAGCCATAGGATGACCGCACAGCAGGTGGTTGGTATGCTTTTTGAGTCATTGTTTGATCATGATTATGAGACGAACTCTGCATCTGAGGCAGAGGAGGAAGTGAGAGATTCTGGCAGTGAAGTTTCTGTTGGAGAGAAATCTTCTGATGAGGAAGCCGCACTCAGTGCAGATGAAGGGCCTGTTTTAGAGGAGGACACTGATGTGCCATTAGTGCAGCAACCTGGGGCTGAAAGGTTTCCCGTTAGAAGACCTGAACTCTGGGTTGCCCCAAACATAAAGCAGCCAGAGTTGCCTGCCTTTACTGGTCTCCCGTGGTGTAGTGTCAATACAGAGAACTTTTTGCCTGTCAATTTCTTTGAGTTATTTGTAGATGATGTGTTTTTGGAAGAGATTGTTGAGCAGACTAATTTGTATGCGGAGCAGTATTTGAGGGACAACGCTGCTAGACTTAGGCCACAATCTAGAGCTACCCAGTGGATTCCCACAAATTTGGAGGAGATGAAAAGGTTTTTGGGTTTGACTCTTTTGATGGGGTTGATAAGGAAGCCGTCACTGGCTTCTTATTGGTCTACTAGTCCCTTGATGGCAACAGCTATATTTCCTGCAACCATGAGTGGTAATCGGTATTTTGTTTCTTCTTAGGATGCTGCATTTTATTGACAATGCATTAGCCTTGCCATGAGATCACCCTGATTCTGACCGTTGTTTTAAGATTAGGCCTATCCTTGATCATTTTATAGATCGGTTTTCAGAGATCTATGTTCCAGGCAAAGAAATAGCTGTGGACAAGTCTTTGGTCCTCTTCAAGGGTCGTTTGGTTTTTAGGCAGTACATTCCTAGCAAGAGGGCACGATATGGAATTAAATTGTATATGCTGTCTGAAAGTAGTACAGGATATGTGTATAATTTCTGTGTCTACACTGGTAGGGATTCCAGTATTGACCCCCCTGGTGGTCCTCCCACTTTTGGAGTTGCTGAGAAAATTGTGTGGGAACTTGGTAGACGACTGTTCAACAAAGGTCACCATTTGTATGTAGATAAATTCTACACTGGAGTGCAGTTGTTCAAGGAATTGTTTAGAGTGGACACTGTTGCTTGTGGCACAATTAGTTGTAACCGGAAAGGCTATCCAAGGGGGCTTGTCTTTAAAAAACTTGAGAGGGGACAGTGCAGCGCCTTGCGGAATGATGAGCTGCGAGCTTTGAAATTTTCAGACAGGAGGGATGTCTACATGCTAAGTACCATCCATGATGAGAGTACTTCCCCTGTGACTGTTTGGGGCCAGGTTGCTGAAGTGTGCAAACCTGTGTGCATTTTAGATTATAAAAAGCACATGGGAGGTGTAGATAGAGTTGATCAAAGGTTGGAACCTTATACTGCTATTCGTAAGTCTTACGTTTGGTATAAGAAGTTAGCTATTCACCTCTTCCACTTAGCAACTTTTAATGCTTTTATTGTGTTTAAGGATAGGTCTCCAGAGTCAAAGATGACATTTGTGAAATTTCAGGAGTCAGTGATAGAGAGCCTTATTGTGGTTTAACAGGCCAGAGTTCCTAGAGAAGCAGTGGTGGAGGATGTGGCTAGATTGAAAGATCGCCACTTTGCTGAGCACATTCCTCCCACACCCAAAAAAGACTTTCCAGCTAAGAAATGTAGAGTGTGTTTTCGAAGAGGTATCCGGAGGGAGACTCAAATGTACTGCCCATATTGTCCATCAAAGCCTGGGCTGTGTGTGGGTGGTTGTTTTAAGAATTACCACACCCAGAAGAATTACTGGGAACAACCATGAGTGTAAACTGCTTGTTTTGTATTTTCATGTGTTCAGTTTCATGGTTGGCATTTCTGTCATGTACTTATTTAGAGCTTTTGTGTTTGTAGTTTTGTAATTATTTCTAATTAGTCAGTGGTTTCTTTGTTTAAAACAAAAATAAATGTGATGCCATTGTGTGTGGAGTGGCGCTTGGCTGAGGGTGTACATAGTGTACATATTGACTTGCTGTTGGCTACTGCAACTCACTGCCAGCCAAACACTAGTCCACACACTCCCATCAGCTGGTGTGATTGCTGTAGCAGGCATGTGGGAGTATGTAAGTGATGGGCCCTTGAGTGGCTCTGTCTGTCGATGCGAGTGTTGTAATGTGCTGGGCCCGTGGCTGGCGGCGTGAATGGTCTTGTGCATGTCATGTATGAAAGGTGTGTGAATGGACTGTAAAGCGGTTGGTGCCTTGCCGTGGCTTTACAGCTCACAAGCTGTGAGTCATTGGTTAATTGTTTTGGCCTTTCAGTAATTAACAGTCCATTTCATTTTTGTGAAATGTCTTGTTAATAAAATTTGATCCACTGAACCATCACTCACCCTCGTGCCAAATCCAACCAGTATGTGTGGTAAAAATTACAAAACGTGCTCCGCTGTAATCAGGCGTCGCAGCACAACTGTGACACGCTAGGTGCCTCGGGTGGGAACCCGATGATGAAGCATGCCACCAACTTAGTTGGTGGGTGAGGGATCTTTTTAACGTAACCTAAGTGCATTTCTTTTCACAGTTTTAGTGTTTGGAACATCACATAAGTATGTGGACACACCAAAATGATCTATTGCAAAACTACCTGTGTTGGGGGGGGGGGCCACCTATGGTTTTGGTCCCAGGAGCGACCTTCACCTAGGGAAACCTACTAAACCCAGACATGTTTTAAAAATAGACACCCCAAGGAGTCCCAGGAGGTGTGGCTTTCCTGGATCCCCCAACAGTTTGTTACCCAGACTCCTTGGCAAACCTCAAAAGTTGCATAAAAAATCATATTTTCCTCACTTATCTTTGTAGGATCACCGCTGCGGCACAAATTTCCTACCACCCAGCGTTCCCCTCAGTCCCCCAAGTAAAATGATACCTCACTTGCATGGGACCCCAAAGCAGAGTCAGCCTAAAAGATGTATAAAAAGAAAAATATGTGCTTATTAACTCACTGTGCTATCCTCTCAATCTCTACAAGTTTTTGGCCTTTTTCTGTTGCAGGCACCTGGCCCACGCCCACAAGTGAGGTACCATTTTTATCGGGAGACTTGGGGGAACGCTGGGTGGCAGGAAATTTGTGGCTCCTCTCAGATTCCAAAACTTTCTGTTCCACAAGTCACCCCATCTTGGATTCCTCTAGGTGTCTAGTTTTTAAAACTGCGCAGGTTTGATAGGTTTCCCTAGGTGCCAGCTGAGCTAGAGGCCAAAAATCCACAGGTAGGCACTTTGTAAAAAACACCTCTGTTTTCTGTGGAAAAATGTGGTGTCCACATTGTGTTTTGAGCCATTTCCTTTCGCGGGCGCTAAGCCTACCCACACAGATGAGGTACCATTTTTAGCGGGAGACTTGGGGGAACGCTGGGTGGAATGAAATTTGTGGCTCCTCTCAGATTCCAGAACTTTCTGTCACCGAAATGAGAGGAAAAAGTGTTGTTTTGGCCAAATTTTGAGGTTTGCAAAGGATTCTGGGTAACAGAACCTGGTCAGAGCCCCACAAGTCACCCCCTCTTGGATTCCCCTAGGTGTCTAGTTTTCAAAAATGTGCTGGTTTGCTAGGTTTCCCCAGGTGCTGGCTGAGCTAGAGGCCAAAATCCACAGGTAGGCACTTTGTAAAAAACACCTCTGTTTTCTGTGGAAAAATGTGATGTGTCCATGTTGTGTTTTGAGCCATTTCCTTTCGCGGGCGCTAAGCCTACCCACACAAGTGAGGTACCATTTTTATCGGGAGACTTGGGGGAACGCATGTGTGCATGAGTGGGTGTGTGTACGTGCATGTTGTGTCATGAGATTGCGTGTGTGCCTCGATGTATGTTTGTGAGTGTTGCTGTTGGTGTGTATGAATGTATGAATGCGTGGGTGAATGTGTGTATGGGTGTGTATGTATGTGCATGTATGTGTGTAAAGGTTTGGGGGTTTGGGAGAGGATGGGGGAGAGTGGGAGAGTTTTTTGGGTAGGGGGGATGGGGGAGACCCCTATCAGTGCCAGGAAAGGAATTCCCTGGCATTGATAGTGCCTACTGCCATGGTTTCAGTGGCAGTACCGAAACCACTGAAACCATGGTGGTGGGCAGGGTCATAGTGCCATGGGCGGCCTAGTGACGGCCGCCTGGCTGGAGACTGAAATCTCCAGCCCAGCAGTCATTACCGCTGTGACAGTTGGTGTGGTACATTAGCGGTTTGGCTTTGGCCAAACCGCCAATGTCATAATAGTGGAGGTAGGTACCGCCAGCCTGTTGCCGGTAATACTCCACTATTCCACCGCCCGCCAGGGTTGTAATGAGGGCCTATGTTCAAAAAAATGATATTTGTTGTAATTAGTGATGGATACTCATAGGTTATAAGATATAGTAGGTTTATTATCTTAGTTGTAGGTTACAGATTAGGCCCCATCAGAAGCAGCATCCTGCTGCTCAGCTCTTCTCAGTCCAACTGTCCACTCATCCAAGCACAAACACTGTCAACGTTCTAACCATACAATTGCCTCACTCACTGGCTGAGCAGCAGGGAACATTAAGGCAGTGAGGAGAATGCATAAGATAGTAAGAGGCCACAACACATCTCCCTCCTTATGAAAACAATGAAATATTCAACAGAACAGAAAAAGGCAACACACCCCCATCAACCGTACTTCAAAACTATGAGTACCACCCCATCAAAATAAACAGAACCACAAATTCACAATATGAGTGTACAAATAGCTCTGCTCAACCATCAGAGAACACTAACTACTTTTCCCCTCTACGTCATGCACACTATAACAGGACCAGCCCATTGCCTTCCACAACTCAACACTCAACAGGACTAGAGTTTCTTCCACCTCTACTGTATTGGGGTGTAACCATGTACCCCAATCACCATACACCTAAACAGAATTGGGGTGTAAACACGTACCCCCATCACCATTCACTTAAACAGAACCAGGGTTTCACCTACCCCCTACCGCATTTGGGTGCAACCACGTACTCCCATCGGCCTATGCTCATACAGGACCTGGGTTTCACCTACCCTCTAATGTACTGGGATGTAACCACTTACCCCCTTAACATTGGGCCTAAAATATTGCCCCCACATCCTTAACCGTGTAGGAAGGATTAACACATATCACTGGTGTGTAGCCCCCTTAACATTGAGCTTAACACACTTCCCCCCATCCTTGACCCCATAGGAAGGATTGATGCATATCACTGGGATATACTCCCCTTAACATTGGGCTTAACACACTGCCCCCACATCCTTAACCGCATAGGAAGGAGTGATACATACCACTAGGATGTACTCCCATTAACATTGGGCTTAACATGCTGCCCCAACACCCTTAACCCTATAGGAAGGATTGATACATATCACTGGGATGTATTCCCTTTAATATCAGGCTTAACACACTGCTCCCACATGCTTAACCCCCTGAGGAAGGATGGTCAAAAACACAATCCGAAATACGGACCAAGATACTAATATCACAAAATTAAAATGTCACTCTGCACATGTGACTCTAGCATCCAACCTCAAATTATACGTCTCTAAAATCAAGGATGGCTTTAAAACTTCTGCCCAATATAAACTCGTAAAATATGGTAAGCAAAATTTCATTTAAAATAGCATTATGGCGCATCACCCATACGTAACATACAATACCACGACTCACCAACTTTAAAACACGTCAGTAACGACATAACATTTCTCAATTCAATACAGCATTAAAAATGAATTTCAGCAGTGACAAGCATTGACAGCATAAACATAACATTACTCAATTCAACCCAACCCATGTTTAAAATCCAGTATAGCAACACTGAAAAATACACTTAAGCAATGTATGGTATTGAGTAAAATGCACATGACAGTATATCTAAAGTTAAATTATTCTCTGGAATATTCAAATACTCCACGCCGGTGAGCAACTACTCACCTAAATACTTTGCCACTGTACATTTTATTCAATTTAAATGCACATACAGTTCTATATCCTCTTATGAAAAATTGGCACACATGCTCTCCACTGCACTCAAGCTGTTCCCATGTGCCAGGTTGGCGCTCTAGTCTCCTTCTCAGAAAACTTCCTGGAAACAGATCATGGACCCAATGAACACTCTTGCAGAGTAGGGGGCGGGGAAGCTCACCAACCCAGTCAACAGGAAGACTGTAACTGTTACTCACAATGTGCGCCCTTAAGCACAGCGCTTCAAGTGGCTGCTGCGGAGGTTCACTGATCACTCTTCAGATAGTGTTTAAAAGATGACACCAGTTGTTCCTTTAACTGACTTTCCACTAGGTAGTCAAATGTTCAGTGCAATACATTTTTAACTCTGTACACACGCAGTTCAGCAGACCATTTCCTCAATATACCCAGTCCATACAAGCAGGTACAACAGGTCTGGCTCTGTGCTTAGCTCAGCAGACCACCTTCTCTATCTGCAGGCCACTGCACTTCCTGTTTGCTGCACACCTGGTAGATTAAACAGATTGCCTTGTAGATAAACAGGTCACACGACCTTTAACTTCTGTTGAGTACAGGCTGTCTGGTAGAAAATAAACTAGTGGGGCTTCCAGGGCGTTCTTCACTTTAATCTTCAGTTTCTTTTGCTTTATGTTTTCATCTTAGATTTTTAAACTCTCTTCTCTTGGTTTTCCTCTGTAATCTGGCTCCTCCTTAGATTTTTCTGTAGGTTCAGTTTCTTTCTTCTTTCACACGCTGGTTCCCCCATGAACCATCCTTCAAAATTATGACTACCACCCATCAAAATAAACAGAACAGGTTAACAAACACTCTCTGCTTAACCTCAATACGCCAGTGGGATGTAAGACACTAAAGCACAGTTAATCAGTACATTCCACAAATTCACAATACAAGTGTACAAATAACTCAAAACGTCCCTGCTCACCCAACAGAGAACACTAACTTCTTGTTCCCTTCACATTAATATTCTTACCTTCTGTATTCTGTTCCTTGATATTTTTGACTTGATGAAATTTCTAACACAATGTTCTTGCAACTCAATAGTTTTGAAACAGTAATCATGTCATTCACATTGTGACTCATTTAGTCATCCATAATAAAGAAATGACACAGCTGCATAACTGTAATAGCAAATTCCAGTTGATGTCTAAATTCATAATGTGTGCAGCCAGGAGCCTAAGTAAAAAGCAGGAAAATGGGCAGAATTAAAGCTGCAGTTTGAAACAAAAAAAAGAAAACGACTGGTAACTTTTCCTTCTTTTGCTCTGTTTTTTGTAGAAGAACGGTGATAAGCTGAAAGGAGATAATTATGGGATGTTTATTTTTTGCACACCTCAGATAATTATAGAGAAGATCTCTCTCCATGTTTCTACACATTTCAGGCTACAGTGCTTTTCCAATCTGGCTTGATCATTTAGCAACAAATATCTAACTGCTATTTTGATGTGTTTTTTATTTTTTGCACTAGAGATTCTACTTTTCTTCTTCATGTTTGCAAGTATGCTATCTTTATGAAAAAACACTGCACCAAGGTGTTAAGTGGTATGTGGACACTGTGATGGCGTTAGCATGTATTATAAGGAATAAAGTACCCACTGCATACATTACAAGGATTATTGTAAGTCACCTTGGAGTTCAATGAGCTTATAAAGCAACTGGGCCTTCAACCTTGTTTCTTTCTATTGTCACAGAACTCCTCTGTAACTTGCAACATGCCTATAATATACATGAGGGTGTACTTTATCCCTTATGTTTTTTGCCTTCACCTCTCTATTGGTGCCTCATCACAGTTTGAGCTTGGGTCTGGCAAAATTGCTCTGTGACAACTAGTGGGAATGCCTCTTTGATAGCGGACTTCTTGCTACCCCTGTTACTTGCTGTATGGTAACATGCCCCCCTGTGGGGCGAACATGATAAATTTCACAGCCAGTGTAATGACGAGGACACCAGGTAGATGTGCAAACTGATGCTTCTTTGCTGTAGGGAGCAAATAAACTAGAAAATACACAGACCAATGAAATCCAGCATAGCCACAAACGACCGGCATCTACAAGGTGCATAGAATATCCTCTCACTCTACATTCTGCTGTGTCACAGCACACAATCCTAGGACCACTTGTGTAAAAACATATCAGCATAGGACAGTGATCAGATAGTTTTCCTTTGAATAATGATTTGGATTTTTCAGAACTGCGTCTGCAAGTACACAAATGCATTCAGTGTACTTTGTTATGATGGCATATTTTCTCAAACAGGAGTGTCTTTGCTTTAAAAAAATTTCATTTATGAGATTTCCTTCTGTACTCATTTTGCATGTCACAGGTGACCATCGGGGATTTTGTTGCTGGACTGTCCTGGATATATGTGTGCCTACAAAGGGGACAGTACAGGGATAGAGCAGTACTGGCAGAATGTGTGGTTAGTGCATGTACTGAGTGTTTGTATGCCGGTGGGGAATACATTACATGAGCTGCAGGCTGTGCAGTATGTGTGCCATGAAAGCATATGCTGGGTGTATGTGTGCTGGCGTAAAGTACAATATGTGAAGGATGAAATGTTGTGCATCCGCACATGGGAAGTGTGTTTGCTGACAGTATGTGTGTTGGCAAATAGCTCACCCTGCTACACTCTAGAAAAGCTACAGTTATGAACACCACATTAAGACTGAACGTGTGTGCTTAATGTGTCTGTAATGGCACAATGTATAGAGGTGACAGTGCTGGATAGGATGTGTGATGGAACATCGATGACAAAAACATAATGAGGACAAAATATTGTGTCAAAAATACAGAGGAGCGAAATATTGAGAAGGTAAGTGCAAATAGATAAGTATTGATTTACTATTCTTGACTTCAATATATACGTATCTTGAAGATATATATATAATCAAGGTCCGTATATGTGGAGCTAAGTGTATTAAAACTCTGCCTTCCCATAGAAAATTACCTTCATGATATTTTTGTGCTCGATATCCTTGATATGGTATTTTGTCCACACAATATATTTTCCTCAATATTTTGTCCAAACAGCACTGAATGATAAGTGTGCTGTGAATGTACACTCGGGCGCAAGCGTGTCTGCAATGGAGTACTACATGGAGGACTTTGGGACCCATTTTGAAAAGCCCTGGACTGCCTAGTGAAGACATGAGGAGTAGAGTAATCCCACCAGATAGATTTGTACATTGCTGCATTTCTGAGCTGGATGGGTCAAACACTGGAGGAAGGTAGAAAAAGACTCACCCTTTACACTTCAAAAGGATCACAAGGAAGGAGCCTGGACACATCTCAGGAAAGAGATGGGGCTGACAAGGGAATCATAAAGAGTAGGACTGGGAGCCTCACATTAACCTTTTGATGCACATATCACTGTGAATGACATCCAGGTGTGAATTATGTTGTGGGTCTATCAGCTTTAGTCTTGTCTGCTGTAACAGGCATCCTTTTAAAGGTAAAGAAGAAAGAAAGAAGCATACACTTCAAAAGAAGCAGAACCCCAACATAACATTTCAAAGACTCAGGCCCTAAATCACTTTTTTGTGACTGGAAATGGACTATAAGAAGGGGAGTTCGAGACCCCAAACCTTGATAACTGCCAATCAGCTAGACAGGCTGTGTGAGTACAGAAAGCTCTGCAAGACTTCTGTCTGTGACTAGGACTGGGGCCAAAGCTTGCTAGGCTCCTTGCTTGGTGTGGGGACATCCAAGACCACTTGCCCTGGAGCCTAGGGCACCAACACTTGCTTAATTGACAACACTACTGTTCCCTGTGAGGAAGAGGAGAGTGTTAGAGGGAGCAAGGAACAGTGGGAAGCCCTACTGAGTGGACTCCTTGAGCGAGGTGTGACGAGAATGACTGTTCACCAATTGAGTCGTTGCCTGTCTGTAGGAACAGTCTGACGACCCCAGTATGCCAGGAGAGGGCTGCCGTGATCTGCACAGTGTATAGAGGGCCATACTGGAAGTTCCAGGCCCACAACGCCTCTTTGTGGGGACCCCATGTGCCAGAGGAGTGAAGGGGGTCACTGTTTAACTGGACCGAAAGATTGCTGCTGTGACCAGCAGGTCAAGCTTGCATACTGAGACTGCACCTAACGAATTCCCTGAGGACCGACAAGGCTTACCTCATGTCTGCCGAGAGGGAGCTGGTGCAAACCAGCAGTGCTGCTCAGAGGAGAAAGCTTGCACCTGCTGGGCGCTGCTTTGTGTACTGCCAGCAGCCGGACTTTTCCCAAAAGGATCAGGACTTATGAGTGCCTGCAGAGAGGGCACTCGCTGCACTGCTGAATGCGCCCATACCACCTTATAGGGTAAGGCTAGAACTGGGCCTGTGGGGTCCCGGTGTACTTGCTACTAATAGTGCTGCTGCACCCTCAACACTATTGACCAATTACTAAGGAGTCAAAGGGGAGCCCTTGAGTACAGCCTACTAGTAAGTACCCTGATGTGGCCACCAGTGAATGGGGAACAAACCATTTTATAAGAAAGGGGAAATCAGCAGAGGCAGGAAGAAATGTTCTCTCAGCTAAATCAGGACAGGGTCTCCCTAACTACTCTATGAAGGACATAATTAATATGGGAAGACAAGTTCTGGAAGCCTCTCCACATTGGTTTACACCAAACAATTCAATTAGCTGCTGTCATTCTGTTAGAGAAGGTAGACTTCCTAAATTTGCAGCACTGGACAAAGAAACATGCATCTGTGTGACCTTGGATGTAACACTGGTCTGGTCTGGTCTGGTACAGGAGAATCTCTCCCAACCCCACAATCTTCATTTCCACAGACAGCTTCCAATTAATTCCCAGGAGATAAGACACCTGCAGAAGGAGAAAGACCATGAAACTTAGGCCAACTGTAGCAAAACATAATTTCCAAAGAAGTGCAACAATCACGAGTAAATGCATTGATTACATTTAGATAATATCTGTGTGGTTCTCCTCTAAGGTAAATACAACCATTTACTACATCTGATTAGTAATATTTGCACACAGATTAATATTGCTAAACACACATTGAGTATAATTTGCAAATAAATGCATGGAGCAATTACGCTGTACGAGTAACGAACAACACAAAAGATATGCAAGATTAATTTTGCTTATTTAGGGCTGAGTCACAAAGGTTACTTGAGCAAGTTTACTACATTTTGGTATTTACAAACTGCACTTTTTTAGTAATTAACGCTTTTGTAGTAAATCCAGCACTATACACGGCCAACCACTGGTATTGCAACACGCTCCCATAGAAAATAATGGAGGTAGGGACATGCTACAAAAGTTTGGTACTACAAAAGTGCAGTTTGTGAATACTGAAAAGTAGCAAACGTACTCAAAACTGTAAGTTACTACAAATGTGTAGTTTATGAATAGCACTTTGTATATTCCTATGCATAGGGCATGATCCCTCTTTTTGAGATTCAAGGATCCCCGTCCACAATTTGTAAAATGTTTCATAATTGGGCCTATCACATTCACAGCATCTGCCTTGTCTGAATGTACTCTTCTACTAATGAGAGCTCTTGATATAGAGATCTAGATCGTATTTTTCTATGAATGTTAAAATTGTCTAGCACAAAAACTAAGCAATTATTATTATTCATGGTTGTTCTGGCAAGATGAAAAAGGAAATAAGAAAGTGTGTGGCTAAGATACTCAATTATCCCTCCATCCTAAATGGTAAACATGTTTCATCCAATCCTTTAAGCTGTTTGGGGTATTGGCCCTGGTCAAGACTCTTAAGATTACTAATTGGATCCCTCTATCACTAGCTTTATACTTAATTGGTGTAGGGGAAGATGTACAAACATATAACACACATGATACTTGTTTGTATCACTTAACACAAGTGATTTCTATAAAGACAGATGTAAACACAAAGATTCATCAGTTAGGAGTAAACATTCAAGACTGTGGATACCCTGTGCATGCAAAACAAAAGTGACATATTAGAAACCGTAACTGAAAATGCCGCAATCCAGTGTAGAACTAATCATAAAAATAAATTGATTTTGGCTGAAGATAGGAAGGGATTCACCCTGTGTAAATTGGGCATATTGCCACAAGGTATGGATGAAGGGAACAACTCCCCATAGTAACACACTGAGGGATACAAAGTAACTTCGTAGAAACATACATCTTTAGTTAATCAGAAGCTGATAGCAGGAAAGTAAAATGCAAATTAATTGTAGTCTTTGTTAGTAAGAGAACATACTTTGTCTAGGGACCAATGTTGCCCAGCAAATTGCATGTTCCCTAACCCAAGGTTGGGAGGTAAGCAGAGAAACAGTTCCATATAAGGGTGATTAACACACAGGATGCATTTCCTGGTGTGACTTTAAATGACTTGTGGCTTCACAGCCAGCAACACGTCGCATCACAAGGGTGTAAGGAATTGTAGTGCAGTAGACATTGTACTGGGTCCCCCTCAGTGTATGTAATATGTTTTCCAATATTGTTAACCCGCTATTGGCCCAGTAAAAATCCAATAATAAATCTTGCAAAATGGAACAAAGACTTGTCCACCGCCATAAAGTGAACTTACCATGTGACACTTTTATATAGCAAACAGTCTTGCCTAAGAGGATGCTATGTTATAGAGATCTGTTCCGAACGGATAACCTCAAAAAAGGGTCCTTGGGGCCCCAAATAAGACCGGTAGGTGTTTGGAAGGAATGAGACAAGGTTACCAATTTCTCTTGTGTGGTAGGTGCCATTTACCGCACCCATGTGATTGATATTCAGCCGCCTGACCACACAGCACACCTTTTCTGCAGCAGATTCAGTTGCCATTCCATTAAGATGCAAGCTGTCTGCAATGCCAGGGGCTGCTTCACTGCCTTTCATGGAAGCACACAGAACCGCTACATCTTCAGTCAGTCACATCTTGCACATCGCTTGGTTGCTTATGATTTTGGTGACCCCTCTCCCCTAATGGACGATCACCTTACCTGTTCCGGTGATCCTCCGGGAGGGAACGGGATCCATGGGGGCTGCTCTGCCACCAGCACCCCATCACCAGAACACTGCCACACGAATCCTGGGACGTGATTTGGTGGGCGGTGTTCTGATGACGTGGCAGTGGAGGTGGAGCAGCCTACACTTCACCGCCTACCGCCAGTATGGCTGCTGGCGGCTCTCTGTCCAAAAAAGGGCGGAGAGCTGCCAGCAGTCTTCGGCCCGGAGTAACCTTTACAAAAGACCACCGAGGTTAAAATGAGGGCCTAAGTCTGAATTGTTTGAGCAGCAGATAGGCGGTAAGTATACTTTTGAAATATATTTGCTTAAGAGTACATGGGTATTGAGAGTGATGTCCAGTTATGTGTCTGTCTTAGCTTTCGTCTAACTTTTAGTTTTGTATTTAACCAGTACTATCGTGGGATACAAATGGAAAGAACGTTTACAATTACTAACATGCATATGTAATATTTTTAGTTGGCTTGACTAATCATCTGATGTTGGCTCCTGCTTTGTATGTCACTGTCAAATCTAGGCCTTTCTGTGAGATAGACCATCTCAGCAAATTGGGATTTTCACCACTCAGGGCTATCAACCATTTCAGTGGTTTGTCATCTGTCTGGACCAAATGCTGGGTATCAAACAAGTAAAGTCAGAACCTCCCTCAAAGCACATACTATCATAAAGTATTCTTTTTCAATGAATGCCCAGTTCTCTTCCCCATGAAGCTGTCTGCAGCTGCTATAGGCCACTGGACACTCTCTATCTTTGTCATCAAACTAAGCCAGTACTACTCCAACTGCTTTATTTGTTGTATCAGTCTGTATAACAAAGTACTGACCATAAAAAGGTGCCTTCAACACCAGTGCATTACAGAGCACAGTCTTCAGGTTTGCAAAGTATTTTTGACACTTGGCAGTCTAAATCATTTTCTTAGGCTGCTTCTTAGATGTCAGAGCTGTCAAATGCATGACTGTGGTCCCATAGCTGGCCACTTCATTCATGAAATAGTCAACATTTCCTAAGAAGGCTTTCACTTGAGAAACCTCCCACTCAAACACAGAATGGGCCTTAGCATCCAACTGACAGCTATTGCTGTTGCCCACCTGATGCCCGAAGTAGACTACAAAGGATTGGCTCAACTGTCTCTTTCTTGCCTTAGTGATCATTTTCTTTTCATGCATCCTGGCCAACGCCTGTTCTCACTGTTCTTCTCATGAACTGGTAAATATGACATTGTTGACCCTGCAGAACACTTCCAGCCCTAAGTAAGCATCATCCACTAGTTACTGAAAACTGATGCAATCATTCTGGTGTCGAGAATAAAGTCTTATCTATGGCACTAGATGCTAATGCCATCTGCCAGTAGCCTCTGCTCAGATTAAAGGTAACGAGTAGCACCCAGCAGGTCCTCTATCTCATCTCCATTTGGCTGTGCATCGGTCTTGGTCACCTCTCTCTGGCCCTGGCAAATCTGGGATGGTCCCTAACTTTTTTTGAGACTTTGGTACAGCGTGTGCTCTGGTCAACACAGCTAACAATTGTCTAAGCCAACGTCTTAGCAAGTACCTTGATTCATTCCTGGACTCAGTCAGACATCCTGTAAAACTTGCTTTTCAGTGGCAATCTACACTCCGTATCGAGGTGTCAACACCGGAGTCAGTGAATCCCAGTACCTCTCTACACTCTCTCTGCCACTCAGGAGTTAGTTCCCAGGCAAGGTGTACACCATCAGCAGAACTATCCTTCATATTATTAGGCAGTATGCAAGGACAGGATTTGGTTCACTGTTTTCCTCAACCTTCTCTATCATCGCCATGATGCTTATGGTGAAATCTCTCCAGGGGTATATGGCTCATGCCAGTTCACAGAGAGCACCCTATTTGGCCCCTTGGAGCACTTGTGTCCGCTAATTAGTTCACCCTAGAAATGGTCTGTACTACTTTGTATGGCTCACACCACATACCTTTCAAAGCTTTTAGACAAATGGGCTTCCGCTCCAATGCATCCTAACCTTTCTGGTACACAGTTAGTGATGCATTCTGATCACACCACTTCTTCATCAGATCTTGGCTTGCCGGAAGGTTTTTCTTCGAGTAACTCATGTCAATCATATAATCCACCACAACGTTTTGAGGTGAGTCTGAAATTCCTTCCCACCCTGTTCTGACTAAAGTGAATAGGCTATGCACTAGGTGCCCAAACAAAAATGTGAAGGGACTGAATCCAGCTCCTTTCTGTGGATTTGGTCTGTAGGGGAATAAGAGACATGGGCAGAGAAGATCCCACTTCCTCCTCAGCTTCTCAGTCAGAGTTCTCTTCACACTCGTAATCATCTTGTTAAACCTTTCCACAAACTCATTGGTCTGTGGTTGGTGTGCATTGAACAAGTGATAGGTCACACCAGCTTGCTCCCACATCTTTGTTTCATAAGAGTAGATTGTTTGGTCATGGCCAGAAATCAGTGACTTAGTAAAACCAACCCTTCAAAGGATCACTAGGATTACCCTAGCTATTATCTTCAGTCATGCTCCTCAGAAGTACTACCTTTGGATACCTGGTGGCATGATGCACCACAACCAAGGGATCCTTGTTGCCTGATGCTGGTGGGGGGTCAAGATGACCAACAATGTCAATACCCACTCTCTCAACATGGAACATCTACAACTCTGGCAGTGCCACTAACGGTGCTATGGTCTTACTGCCTGATGTACTACTTAATTGCCAAGGTGGACAGGTTGTGAGAACCCTGTGTCTGTCTCTCTGAATCTCTAGCCAGTAGAACACAATAATCCAACCTACCCTCTATCTTTCCAATGCCCAAGTGTCCTGCTCTGCTGAGGGCAGTTTGAGGGTCAATTACATAAGGAGATTCCTCAGCACTGTAGGAACTATTGGTCTTTTGGTAGCTCCTAGATCAGGTTTCACAGACCCCCCAGTAAAGAAGTCCATACTCCCTACCACTATAATGCCATGAGACCACTTTTTTTCATGGTCTGATCCTGGGATTCCTTCTGAAGTACCACTAGTATAGTGCACTCAAACTTGTGCTTGGCAGAATACCTCCTGGATGCGGCCTCCAGCAGCTTCAAGCCCTGCAGCTCTGGCAGCGACCCAGACTCCAAAACCAGGTCTGCTTGAAGTGCCTCTTTCTTTTCTCATTCTGGAGCACGGGTGATGGATGCTCCAGTTTCTGCCTTCTCAGAAGCTGCCCTAATCCACTCACTACCTCTGTCTGGTCCTCGAAAATCTAGGATGGTCAAAACCTCATTTTTAGACTGTCATGCAGCGTGTACTCTTTTCTGTGAAACTGATGTTGTCTAAGCCATATGACCTTTCGTCCTGGTACTAAACCAAGGGCAATCAAATAATTTCCCAAGAGCCATCCAGCACTTTAACTCTCTCTCATGCCTACATTGGCCATGACTGATTTCCTTTGATTTCTGCTTCAGCTTAGGGAATTGTGTAATCCATGTTGTCACTACTAGCTACCACACCTGTGCCATTGGTGTCTGGAAGAATCTCCTTAGGTTTGAGATAGTTCCTCACAGGCATAGTACAGGAAGCACATGAATCACACAGTGCAGGAACATTCCTCCAACTGGTTATGAGCTTCCAACATAAGCCCCATGGTATTTGGGTGGATGTGTTTAAGAACATTTGATTCCCTTTCAAAAATGTACATTGCTACTTAGTTAGGTAGTTAAGTGTAACATGGCACTCTCGGGTCCATTCAGCCATAGGTAACATACTCACTATGCTTGGCACATATGCTACAGTAACGCCCACCAGACAGTCCCTTTTGCAATGCGCCTCCTTTTTTTGTTTAAATCTGTTTATTGAACATTTTGATTTATACAATTCCAAATCACTTATACACTGTTTAACAGTTGTATCATAATTACCCACACCATGCATAGCGGGGTCTAATATAATTTTGCATTAAGAAGAGGAAAAGCTTTCATAATACAATTTCTGTATATACCACAAGACGTATAGCTTGAATTGACACATTGCCAGTGCAGATAGTATTAGGACAGTATCAGTTATCTATTATCCTAGAAGCAATGTCAAGCAATTTTACAAAGGAATAGGGAAGTTCCTTGATCAGTGTTTGGAGCATAAATGCTCCCTAGCAAAATATGGTGGCCATGTAGTCTACCATTAATAAAGACTTACCTACCCTTGGTGTCAATGTCCCATGTGTCTGCCCTATGGCCTTACAGATACTGTCCACCCGTGTCTGCCCTATGGCCTTACAGATAATGCCCCCTGTGTCTGCCCTATGGCTTTCAGCCAAAGTCCCCCATGGGCATAGAGCTGCTCAACAGATAGGATGTATGTGAGGTGGGTGGGACTACCATTGGGGCAGAGGGATGGCATGTGTCTGCCCAAACCGTGTGACTATATATTCCTCATGGAGCAATGAGCCAGCCGGGAGGGCAAAGAGGGGAAGTGGGGTAGTATATGCAACATATATACGTGTGAACCACTAGAATAAGGAAGGTGTAGCAACATCTGTAGGTATATGTAGGGCATCGATCAATGGCTCCATGACTGCATAAGGAAAGACATGTAAGTTAGGAATGAGTGCAGTGTTTCAGATATAGGAGAAGTGACTATCAACCAGGGTGATAAACCACAGTGGAACTGGTCTATAGTAGTGGGGCTGCCTGGATGTTGTCCGCCAGAGTAAGTCAGATGAGGTAATCTGCAGTTTGAGGGGTTACATTAGTTGGCAATGTAGGGTCCAGTCTGGAGTGCCAGTTGGTAGAGGAGCTATCATTACTTGTGGATCTGGTTGACTCGTCCTCTGTCTCAGATTGTTGTGTTGCGTTGTGCATTGTGGAAGCTAGTTGCAAGGAGAACCTCCAGTCTTGTATTATCTGTTCCAGGTTTGGTGGTAATTTGAGTTCTTGGGGAGAAGTCCCTTTCACAACGCCTCTCTGGGCACTGGTCCTGTCTCGGGTTTGGTGATGCTGACTGTTCAGCGCTGAGTGGGTTGAGCAATGCCAGCTCAGACGACTCTATCAGGTCTCCCTGGGGTCATTAAAGAAGTAGGTCTTCATGTCCCTTATGACTTGGAGTCTCGCTGGAAACAAATGGGAGTATCTGACTCCATGGTGCTTGAGTTTGCGCTTGACTGTGAGGAAAGAGTTCCACTGATGTTGCACTGCCAGTGTGTAGTCAGGAAAAAGCATTACACGCATGTTGTCCACCAGTTTTTCCGCAAGCTTGCAAGCTGCTCTCAGAATGTGGTCCCCATCACGATAATGCAATCAGCGGAACACAAGTGGTCTGTGAGCAGCCTCCAGAGGTTTTGTTTTTGCAAGGACATGATGAGCCTGCTCCACTGAGAAGAATGGGATAAAGACGCCTGGGGTACAATGCTCCGTATCCACTGCTTGACATAAGTAGGCCCACCACTTGGATATTGTGCAGCCCTCTGCCTCCTCCACTCTCTCCTCTCGCACACAAATCTTATCTGTGAGCTGGCACAGATGCACCTCACTCTCCTGGGTCTGCAGCTGCAGCATAACACTAGATTGTTCTGCCGCATTGACTTTGTCTGCTAGTTTGCAGTGATTGGTATGCAGTAGAGTGCGGTCAGCTGCCACAGTGTTTATTTTACTCTCCAGTGAGACTCTGGATTTTTAATTGGCCGGTAGCACGTCCAATTTGTCATCAAGGAATGGTGGGTAATCAGGTCGGTCCGAAGAAGTTGCAGCATCAGTTATCCATCTCAAGACAGTGGGTGGCTGTGGAGGCGCTCCGTACGTTACTGATCATAGGCAGCCCATTGGGTCTGGTGTATGAAAACCGTAGGAGAAAAGTCAGTCTCAAAAGGACATGGGCCTGTTTGCGTGTGTCTGGGAGCACAATGTGACACAAAAGCACGAGCAGCCCAGACATTAGCACTAACAGTGGTCCGATGGTAGAGGAATGCAGGGTTCACTGCTACAGTCCTGTGTTAGGTGGAGAAGAGGAAGGGATGTCTAGCCACCACTGTTGCTGTTCACGCCGACGGGTGTTGGGTACCGCCAGCTGTGGGAATGATGGTCAGCATGCCTCGCTTTCACTTATGGTCTGAATTTGGCAGGCAGTGAAGCATGAGCAGTCCTGTGTGGTGGAAGTCATAGAGGTAGTTGAAACTTGTAGCTGGCATGCATGCTGCCCACATCAGTGCTTCAGTGTGGTCTTGTTGAGGTAGGGTAGGGTCCGTGCCTGAGCTATGGTCGGATTTGACATGTGTAAATGACCAGATAATTTATACATAGTGGGCAATGAGCTCTGTTTAATTTGTTCCAGAGGTGCACACAAGTTAGTGGTCACCTCAGAGTCACTTTGCCCGGCATTCTTCACTTGGTACAGACCATGCAAAAGCTCCTGATGGGAAAAATTGGCAAGTTTTAGGGCTAAAGAAGCATTCTTTCTGGGAGCAAAGGGGTGTGCAAGTCGTATCCTGCAGCATTACTCAAGTGCCCCTTGCAGTGGAGCTGGGGTCAGTGTCGGGTGAGTGAGGGCCCTGTTGCAGCACCTGCAGGCCTGGCCAGGCACCACTCAGCAGTGGATGTCCCTTAAGTAGTGTGTGTGTGTCAAGGGGGTGGGAGGGTCTTGCACTGCAACTCACCTGTTTCTTGCACTGTGTCAGCCTGGCCTATGCCACGTTCAGCTGGTGTCCTTGGTAGGCTGGAAAACCAGCAGCCCCACAGCAGCTTCAACGCCCAGTGGCCATGCAAAGGCCGCTTATGGTGGTGGTGTCCAGCCAAAGGAGGTGTAGGCCAGAGCACCGGTGGCAGCACGGCTACTAATGGAGTCCAAAGCATTGCCCCTGCAGGTCTTCAGTCACGATCAAGGTGGCAGAGGCACTGAACCACTCCGCCTATGTTCAGTGGCAAGAGCCACTTTGTAGCTGCACTTCTCACAGGGCATTCGAAAAAATGTGGGAGAAAAAAGGGGAAAGAAATCAAAGAGGTGTGCGCCACTCCCAACGGTCTCTCCATGGCTTAAGGGGCAGCGTGGTCTGCAGCCTAGTGGCAGTAGTCTTCCTCCACAATTGCTGATGCAACTCCGCAAGTACCAGAGTCGTGAAGACACGTGGATGCCACTTGTGTTGACCCTGAAGAGTCCAAGGTAGGGAGATGGAAGGCCGATGTTGTGCCAATTGACAGATAAGCGACTGATGATAGGAGTGCGATGCAGAGC
Source organism: Pleurodeles waltl (assembly GCF_031143425.1). NCBI lineage: Eukaryota > Metazoa > Chordata > Amphibia > Caudata > Salamandridae > Pleurodeles > Pleurodeles waltl. The sequence goes on from NC_090437.1 coordinate 393,000,838, forward strand.
TCCACCAAGGAGCGTCTGCAATCTTGGCCCCCCCAGGCCACGCCCCCTTGTAATGCTCCTCCTTTTCACACCTGTATTCAATAGTTACTTTCAGCTTGGAAGAACTTTCTTACCTGCCCTTTTCCTTGTACTCCTAACTTGGAACCCAGTTCTCTTTTTGCCTATGTCCTTCATTGGGCCCATGAGAATTGCTCTGACCGTACCCTCTGGCTTAGAACCGGTGTATTGACTGCTCCTCTTGCCCTTTGGCCAAGAGCCACCCTGCTCCAGCCCTTTGTTAAACCTACTAGCTAACTACAAGTCAGCCAACATTCCAAGCCTGTCTGGATCCTTCCTTGTCAAGTGTGACATTTATTTCCTTAGTGGTGTAGAACACTCTCTTGCTTTCTTTGAATCTCTGAAGGAACTAAGCTGACTTCAGTCCAAACAACTGGAGCATCCTTCATTTGCTCGTAATTCATTTAATGAAGTGCAGGCATTCTCCCAATGGCAATTGTTCCTTTTTTGGGCAAGCAACTCATTACAATACTTGCCTTTGACACTATGCAAAATATGTGCTCTACAAGAGACCTCTAAGCTGACAAACCATTTCAGAAAATCCAGGCCTTCCACATACATGCCTACAAGCTCTTTTGGAACCTTTGCTGTCCTGAGCCTTTTCTTCTCTAAGCCTATCCTTTAGCCTTCCCATATTGCTCTCTTTCTCTTTTTCCCTTTCTTTTCTTCTCTCTTCCTGGCAATATTCCTCCTTAAATACTGCCTCCTTTCCTCTTGTTCTGGCAAGCTAATGTGAACTTCACTCAGGCCTTCTTCTCTTCCTCAGCCTTAGCTTTCATGAGTGTCAACTGCAAGTTCAAATTCATTTTCAGATTTATCCCACTCAAGGGAACAACTTTTGGAGTTGGGTACAGTGGTACCCTTGAAATCTGGAGGTAGGGTGGTGAGATGTCCGTGGGAAACTGGAAACCAAATTTGGGATCCTCACTTGGAGTACATCTGAGGAGAGCCATTGCCAAATATCTAAAGAGCCTGACAGTAAAGCACACCCATCCTGTGTTTCTTTCATGGTACCATCCCCAGAGAACAACGCAGTTTCTTCCCTGCCACACATTTTCTAACTGCATCTTAAGAAAAGCTGCAAAGATTTATCTATCCTTGTTTTTGGTGGCCCTCTACTGCCTATCCAAACACAGATCCCTTAACTAATCTCAGGACAGGATGTCGAGTCCACTTCTACCAACCTTGTACCTGCCATTGCAGTGTGCAGGTAATCCTGTGTTTCTGCATAGCCCAATGCTTGTCTTTTATAAAAAAAAAATCTTTAATCACAGACAGTTAATTTGGTTCAATTGAAATTGCAATTTATGGTTGAATCCTAGTTAATGTATCCTGTGAGTGATACACACCCTTTTCCGCTACTCTCTCCCCACTTGGGTGATCCTATTGGCCATAGTCTTTGGCACGCTACAAGTATGGGCATGAGTTAGGTACTGGTGAAGAGTGCTTCACTTTAACCCCCACTTGTTAGATATGCAATTCACTTCAGTAAATTTTCTCCCAAGGTATAGACTTGGGTGAAAAATCTCAAATCCTCCCAGCAGATTCCTCTGCCCACCTTTAGTCCCTTGCTCTGTTCACAGGCCAAGGCAAACTTTATTTGCTTGATAGTGTTGTAGATCATGTGGTGTGACGGGTGAAGCTCCCATTTCTACCATTTGCAGTATCAGCTCCTGATTGCTAGAGCTTCTGTGGCAGCTTTCCTTCAGATCAGGAATTGCTGGATAAGATTGGCATGGCAGGTCTTCTGTAGCGGCATGACGTTCTCGTCTAAATGCAGATGGGCATACAGGCAAGGCAGTTGCGACCTCCCAGGCTAATTGTGCTCCACTTTAAAGGGGACACAGATCCTCTCCTATTGCAGCATTAGTGGCAGCACCAGCCATTGCGCCCTCAGACACTGATGCCTAATGCAATGGTACATGTGCTTGTAAATTCTTATGTCAGATCACCACAGGGACTGGGTAGAGAGACCAGGAAACCCCCTCAGAATGGTGGTCTCTCAGATTTTACTCCCTATGGTGATCAACTTTCTCTCAGTGTTCCTCACACCAGGAGCACTTCTACTCCTGAACATTCTCTCCCTTGGCAAGGCCAGGCAGTATCCTTCCATCTCATAACAGGCAGGCTTTTAGATACTAAGCACACCATTAACTCCTTCAGCATAAAGTACAGACTTCAAGTGATCTTTCTCACTTCTGCAAGACTGGTCTGGATAACACTTTTAAACTTGTAGGAGCCTTTAAAATGTCGAGAAATATAATGTAATAATGTGCAAAACTAACGTGTAGGCTTTGATGAAAATGAATGCATTTAAATTAAAAAAATGAAGCAGGCAACCTTATCTACTCATACTAGGCCTGAACAGTTGAAAGATTACATGGCTAAAGAATGCAGATTTAATATAAGATGTTTATTTCCTGACCTTCCCATAGACATATTTTTCATAATTAATAATGGTAGTTGCATAAAATGTTTTTATTTAACTCTGTAAATGTTTGTTCTTTCACAAAGATCACTATAACTTGATGAATAGAGATTTGTCATTTAGGCCCTCATTACAACCCTGGCGGTAAATGCCGCCTACCGCCGTGCTGACGGCTGCCTACATACTGTGACCGCAGCGGTAATCCGCCACGGGTATTATGACCCACACAGAGAATACAGCCACAATACAGACACCAACACAAGTCCGCCACACCAAAGGTCAGTGATAAACTGGCGATAGCAAAACCCACACTGTCACGCCAGCAGGAATACGCTCACAGTATCACGACCCACGAATCAACGCAGTGGTCATTCAACCACGGTAAACCATTGGCGGTACACACCGCCGTGCTCAAAATACACACACACTTACAAAACTACACCACATTGGACAATTCAAAATACACACACCTGACACACATACACACACCACACCCACACACTCACACCACTATAAAACACCCACCCACACTACCAACAACCCTGTACAACCAAAACAAATAGAACAAGCACAGAGAGACAATCAAAGAGCACACAATCACTCATACACCATCCACGCACATCACATAATACACCCCAACACATCACCCCACACATCACCTCACACATATATCTCACACCACATCATGGCACCTCAAAGACACCCCAGGTTTTCTGAGGAGGAACTAAGGGTCATGGTGGAGGAAATCATCCAGGTAGAGCCACAGCTATTCGGATCACAGGTGCAGCAGACATCCATTGCAAGGAAGATGGAGTTATGGCATAGAATCGTCGACAGGGTGAACGCCGTGGGACAGCATCCAAGAACCAGGGAGGTGCGTTTTGTAGTATCAAGACACCAGATAGCAGTAGAGAGGACTGGCAGTGGACCCCCACCTCCTCCCCCACAACTAACAACATGGGAGGGGCAAGTCTTGGTGATCATGCATCCTGATGGCCTCGCAGGAGTAGCAGGAGGACTGGACTCTGGTAAGGTAAAGCTTTACTACTTTATCCCCCACACCCTAGCTGCATGCTATCACATACCCCCACCTGTACCCTCACTCCCATCACTTCACATATACGCCACTATCACAACCCACACATTGCAATACCAAGCCCTGCATGCTACACCAATGCATGGACCCCCATCACAGACCTGCATGGACACCCATCATCACAGCATGCCCAGTAGAGAGACTCACCCAGCCCACACAATCAGCAATCACACAAGGCCAAGGCGACAGGGAACGCACAATTCTATAAGGAAAGCACACCCGTTGCACAAGATGGCACACACAGATACAATAACAATGTATTTGCATCCCAACAGGACCTCTACCCAACGTCACCGGACAGGAGGTGCCAGCTACATCCAGTACCCCCACAGAAGAGGCCCACAGTGATGACAGCATCTCTGCACGCCAGGATCAGGATGACCAACCTGGCCCATCTGGGACCTCTGGACAGTCAGTTACCCTACCACAGTCCCAAACCACCACAGACCCTCCCCCCTCAGGAAACACCAGCACAGCACCCACCGAGCAGGCTGATCCCACTGTCCCCAGGACACATCAATCAGCAGTATGTCCACCACTACAGGGACCCCAGGCAACCCCCACTAACCCAGGACGATCAGGGACCTGGGGTCAGTGGGCACATGGTTCAGGGGACAGAGGCACAGGACAATAGAGAAGCTGGGAGGACTGCTGTACAACAGGGTAAGGACAGGCCCAGGGAACCGACCATCCACAAGGCACTCTCCAACATCATGGGAGCATACCACCATTCCCAGAGGACCATGGGCACGGTACTGGCCAAGTTTCAGGAGACCCAGCGGCTGCGGGAGGGACTGTACATGGCGATCAGGGATGACTTCATAAAAATCTACACCATCCTGGTCACCATAGCAGGGGTGCTGGCTGATATGGGCAAGACCATGAGGGAGGCAATGGCTCAACTAAGGGCCCCTGACACTAGCCATACAGAGAAACAGCCTTCCACCTCCACCGGCACTAGTGGACAGGAGGCCCCGCCACACAAACATCAGGCCACCAGCACCCCACCCTCTGCAGAAGGAGAACCACCCCACAAACGTTCCCTGCGATCCAGGCGGAAGACAGAGAATATTGCCAAGACCCCCACCAGGAAATAGGACCCTCCTGATTGTCACCCTTCTGTCCCACTCTGTTACCCTGTCCACCTTAAACTGCCATTGCTCCACTTCCTATGCCCCCTTGGACAATGCACTTGTGATGCCATCACCATCACCCCAGCCCCTTGCACATACCCCTATACTTATTAGCACCTAAATAAATACCCTTGAAACAAGTACCAATCTGGAGTCAGTCTGATGATTCACAAATGTATTACTAGAACATTAGCAAAGCATTGCAAGGTATATGGACATTTACTCATACTAATGTATGACAGTTGTTGGGCAGCATTACACATAGCAGAAGCCAGAATGGGGTACACAGATCTGAAAAAAGGAAACTCAAAGGGAACAGTCAGCGTCCAGAGACAGAGGGTAAGAGGCTGCCATGTACAATGTCCTAAAGTATACTGAAATGTGAAGAGGAGTTACAGTCTCTTACCTGTGTATCACACGAAGTACTGCTGGATAATGTTTTTTCTGTTGTCAACATCTTCTTCCTCTGCCTCCTCTTCCTCACTGTCCACAGGCTCCACCGCTGCCACAAGACCATCACCAGGCTCATCCTCCAGCAGAAAAGGCACCTGGCGTCTCAATGCCAGGTTGTGCAACATACAGCATGCCACGATGATCTGGCACACCTTTTTGGGTGAGAATTATACAGGGAGCTAACTGTCAGATGGAGGCACCGGAATCTGGCTTTCAGGAGGCCGAATGTCCTCTCAATAATCGTCCTAGTTCGCCCATGTGCCTCATTGTAATGTACCTCTGCCCTTGTCCTAGGATTCCTCACTGGGGTCATTAGCCATGACAGGTTGGGGTAACCAGAGTCACCTGCAAATATCGAGGGACAATTGTGAGACACACACTAACCCTTAGGGACAACCCCATACCTTGACACCTACTCATACTGTGTGGGGACCTTGGGCTCACCTATTAGCCACACCCGGTGCCTCTGGAGTTGGCCCATCACATAAGGGATGCTGCTATTGCGCAAGATATAGGTGTCATGCACAGAGCCAGGATACTTGGCATTCCCATGGGAGATGTACTGGTTCGCCAAACACACCATTTGCACATTCATAGAATGGTAGCTTTTTCTATTCCTGTACACCTATTCATTTCCTGGGGAGGGGGACAAATGCCATTTGTGTACCATCAATGGCACCTATGATGTTAGGGATACGTACCAAGGCATAGACGACAGCTTTCACTGTGGCCAAATCCTCCACCTCGGGGAACACGATGTAGCTGCGCATATGTTTCAGCAGGGCAGACAACACCCTGCTCAACACGTTTGAGAACATTGGCTGAGACATCCCTGATACCATGGCCACTGTAGTTTGAAAGGAGCCACTTGCCAGGAAATGGGGCACTGACAGGACCTGCACTAGAGGGGGGATATCTGTGGGCTGACGGATAGCTGACATCAGGTCTGGCTCCAATTGGGCACACAGTTCTTGTATTGTGGCACGATCAAGTCTGTATGTGATTGTAATGTGTCTGTCCTCCATTGTCGACAGGTCCACCAGGGGTCTGTACACCGGAGGATGCCGCCATCTCATCATCTGCCTCAGCGGTTGTAGCCTATGGAGGAGAACGGTGAGCAGAAGGTCATTTACTACATAGCTAGTACAACTGTGTCTGAATTAATGTTACAGAAGCTGTGTGTGAAATCGTGAGTCAGTATATGTGCCAATATGTGCTGTGATGCAGTTAGGTGCCATGCCATGTGCCACCCTGAAATGGCGGCTGCCTGACCTGTGAGGAGGGACAAGGGGAAATGAGGTAACTGTGCTGGCGTTGTGCAGCGTCGGGGTAGGCAGTCGAAGACCTGAGTCTGGAAGCGACAATGGCTAGAGTGTCTGGGGAAAGGGCCCCTGCCTTCACTGTGGAGGAGTTTGAGAAACTGGTGGATGGGGTCCTCCCCCAGGACACGCTACTCTACGGTCCTCCAGACAAACAGGTGAGTACACTGTGAGCATGATGGATGGCATATGATTGTATGGAGTGTCGTGGATGTAAGAGGAGGGGAGGGGGACAGGCCAGAATGTGAGGATAGTGTGGGCAATGCCTGTTTGGAGCGGTGTGGATGTAAGGCACATGTTGGGGGGTGCTAAGGCGTCCTAGCCTGAGTGCTACATGAGAGGTGGTCAGTGTATGTGCCTCAGGGCATGGGTGGGAACTGGTGGGCAATGAGTATGACGGTCCGGACAGGTGAGTAATTACATTTTCCGCTGTCTTTACCCTCTAGATCAGCGCCCACCAAAAGGAGGGTATTTGGCGTGCCATCACCAAGAGGTGCGGACCCTGGGGGTCTATCACAGGTGGAGCACCCACTGCGGCAAGAGATGGGAGGACCTGCACCACTGGACCAAGAAGACCAACGTGGAAGGGGTGCCCGTCGCACTATGACCCCCCTGATGTTCCCTATTCTGGTGGTGGCCTATCTGGAGTTGGATGGGCGCTTGGGGGCATCACAGCAGCCACAGGGGGTGAGTACAGTTTCAGAAAGCTGATTTTGCATGCTTCAGGAACTACATGGCTGGGGGATGTAGGCTGTGGGTACCCCTAGGCCAAGCCGATCATGCCAGGGTAGGTCCCTTGTTTGCAGGCTCTGAAGCACTCCTACCCCAATGGTACAAGTGGGCAACTACTAGTGTGCAGGGCCCTGTGGGTGTCAGCTGTGCAGGTGCTGGCATTAGGCATTGTACCCCATGGGCTGGTGACTACCTTAATGAGTGGTTGGGCAAGGCCTAGTGCATAGGGCAGCTCAGTGTGTGTTGTGTCCGCCAACGGTAGTGGTGTTGCTGGCATTGACCATGTGTGTCCTCTGTCTTTCCCCCTTCTTGTTTTGTCACCCTGTCCTTGTGTGCATTAGCATCGTCTGGCGGACGCGCAGAGATACCGGCGACGGAGGGAGCTGCATCCCACATGGCCTATGAGGGTGAATCCATCGAGGGTTAAGCCACCAGTGGGACGGAGAGCGAGGGGAGCTCACGACGGGGACTGGAGGGGATACCAGTGACCGCGACTCCTCCTCTGATGGAAGCTCGCTGGCGTTGGCGGACACCTCTGTGCCCACCCCAACAACAGGTACAGCCGCCACCCCCCCTACCAGCACCGCCCTCCCAGCAGCCCCTTAGGGTGTTTACTGTGCCGGCTCACCCAGGAGGGTGGGCATCTCCTTCGCCCCAAGCACCTCAGGCCCTGCCCCAGTCAGCCCTGCTGCCCCCAGTGAGGAGGCTATTGACTTCCTGAGATCCCTCACTGTTGGGCAGTCAACCATTCTGAATGCCATCCAGGGTGTCGAGAGGCATTTGCAACAAACAAATGCATCCCTGGACGGCATTCATTCTGGCATGGTGGCCCAACAGAGAGCATTTCAGGCTCTGGCCTCAGCACTGATGGCAGCCATTGTCCCTGTGTCCAGCCCCCCCTCCAACTTCCACTACCCAGACCCAATCCCCTCTACCTCAGCCTATCCCAAGCACACCTTCAGACCAGCATGCACACACATCAACACACAAAAGTGGCTCAGGAAAACATGAGCACCACACATCATCACACAGGCACTCACACAAGCACCGTCCCCATGCACACATAGCAACATCCACTGCCTCCACTGTCTCCCCCTCCTCCTCACCCTCCACCTCCCTCACAGTATCATCTACACTCACACGTGCATGCACTACATCATCAGCCACTGCCTCCATCACCAGCACGGCCATCACAACACACCGCTCACGAGCAATCACCACCCCCACAACCATTCACACGTCCCCTGTGTCCTCTCCCAGTGTGTCTGTGAGCCCTCCTCCCAAAGTACACAAACGCAGGCACACACCTACTCAACAGCCATCCATCTCACATCAGCCTCCAGCCCATGCACCTTCACCCAAACTCAGCAGACGTACACCTCCTACAACCGCTACCTCTTCCTCCACTCCCACACCCCCTCCACCTTCCTGTCCCAGTGTGTCCCAAAAACTTTTCCTAGCTAACATTGACCTCTTCCCTACACCTCCCCCTGTCCTTCCCATAGGGCCAGGATGTCTAGATCCCAGGCCAGCACCTTAGCCACCAAATCCGCATCCGCTGTGGTCCCTGCAAGTCTGGGAGGATTGAAGTGGGGCACCCGTCAGGGCTACCAGTGTGCCACCTACAGATGGGAAGGACCACCCAATTTCGCCACTTGCCAAGTTTAAGAAGGGGCCGGCATGCAGCAGGGGAAAGCCGCACCACCCACCCAGCAAGGCCTTATCCATACCCAAAGAGGACAGTGCCAAGGTCCCAGCAGCGACTACTAAGGTGGGGAAGGGACACAGGAGCAAGGGCAAGTCACCTCAGGGCACGAAGCCTCCTGGTGACGGGCTGGTGACTACCATTTCTCCAGACAGGCCAGCAACCTGTTCCGCAGTCAGCACTGCTGCAACGACTGCCACCTGCAGCGCCACCTGCACCGCCGCTGCCACACCGTCAGTCACCAGCATCCTCCCCAGTGATCAGCCGTCTGAGGCTGCCAGAGACGTTCTGGTGTCTCCCTCCATAACTACAGACACCTGCACCACGGGCAGCACCGGCAGCATCTCTGCCGCAGATACCGCCGCAGCCACCACCACCTGCACCGCCACCTGCACCGCCATCTGCACCACCACGTGCCCAGCCGGTGCCACTACATCGGACATCAGCAGCATCCCCAGTGGGCAGCCATCCGAGGCTGCAGGTGATGTCCTGGACCCTACACAAACCACATGCTTCCTAAGGCACTGCAGGATGGAATGTGGATCTGCCTCCATGGAGTATCATGCTACCTGTTCCCTGCACATCTCGTGGCTCAGACACCCAGGTGAGATAATGGGAACTGTCACACCTCAGGTGCAGCATCACTGGGCACAATGCCCCGTCCAGAACCAGTGTAGAGATGCATCCACTCCCCCCCTCCTTGGCAGGATGAAGCACACTGGGCACAAAGCCCCCTTCAGAGCCAGTGGAAGAAGGCATCCACTCCCCCGCTCCTTGGCAGAATGAAGCACACTGGGCACAATGCCCCCTCCAGAATCAGTGGAACAAAACATCCACTAGAGAGACTGTGGCTTTGAACTCCCCAGGGCCAAGCAGTGGGCAAACCACCCGCTTGAGAGACTGTGGCTTTGATCTCCCCAGGATCAAGCAGTGGGCAAACCACCCACTTGAGAGACGGTGGCTTTGAACTCCCCAGGACCAAGCAGTGGGCAAACCACCCACTTAAGAGACGGTGGCTTTGAACTCCCCAGGACCAAGCAGTGGGCAAACCACCCACTTGGGAGACTGTGGCTTTGAACTCCCCAAGACCAAGCAGTGGGCAAACCACCCACTTGAGAGACTGTGGCTATGCACTCCCCAGGACCAAGCAGTGGGCAATGCACCCAATTGAGAGACTGTGGCTTTGAACTCCCCAGGACCAAGCAGTGGAGCCCCCTTGAGGAGCAGTGGTGTAGTACCATCTTCTGGCTGAGGTGCCCCCTCCCCTTTCCCCTGAGGTGCCGGTGTTTTTTTGACCTGATGCCCCTGCAGTGTTTTCTCCGTTTTGAGGCAGGTGTCATGTGTGGGCTTCGCCCATGATTATTGGGACCACTGCTCCACGGACATTTACAAGGGACAGTGTACGGCCTTCTGTACATAATGTGAATATTTGTATATACTGATTTATTTTTATTTGATTGCTATATCTGCTTGTTCAAAATATCACTGGTTAAACTCAATTCCTTTTGTCCTTGTGTTCTTCCAGGGGGTAACGGGGGGTATCTGTAATGTTGTTGGATGTGTTAGTGTGTATGGTGAAGTGGGTGAGGGTGGGGAGTGGGAGTGTTGCGTGCCGCGTGTGTGCTGTGCCCTGTGTGCTAGGTGCAGTACTCACCACCGTCGTCGCCGCCGCCTTCTTTCTACTTCCTGGTGTATTAGTAGATACACCAACATGGGGAGGATCTGCAGTTCGGGCTCCATGGCGTCCTGGTTCTTTGTGGAGTATCGGAAGGTGAGTGGTTCCCCTTCGGTGTACTGTTTCCGCCATGCTTTTGATGTCATTGGTACCGCCCTGGAAAAGCTGGCGGATTGGCCTCTCTTGATAGGGTGGGTAGTACATTGTCTTCCGCCTGTCTGTTTGCAGTGACCGCAGCGGTGTTTGTTGCTACCGCCATGGCTGTCGGAGTGTTAAAGTGGCTGTCTGTTGGCGGTTTCTGCTGTGGTCATAATCCCATTTTTTTTACCGACGGCCTGTTGGCGGTGTTACTGCCGCTTTCACACCAACCGCCAGGGTTGTAATGAGGACCTTAGTGAGGTAATGAAGATCACACACAAAGCTGCAGCTGTTCCAAAAAAGAACGCATGTTGTGAAAATCTTAAGAGAAATAACTTTGTATTAGATAAAAAAAATGTTTTTTTGACACTGTTGCTTAAGCTGTTGTATTCCTGGTGTGAAGAAGAGGAGCAATTCTGTTTCCATGAGAGCATTGAAAGATGATTGGGTGACTGAAGAAATAAGAAGCAACATGTTGCAAAAGCTTTCGGTTGGACTGTCTATAGTGCGTGTTTCTCCCTGCAGCCACCTTACTCGTGTTCACGCTGATCATTCTGAGTCTACTGAGTTTCTTGAATTTCTTTTTAGGGGAAGTTCTGCTTTTATTGATTAGTGAATTACCGAGCTGATTTTGATGCTAAGGCTTTATGCTTATTGATCCTTCTCTTTAATGGGTTCTAACTGACATTTTCCCATCCTCATTCCTACAATAGGGATTCTTTCCTTTAGGGAACGTGCCTAATTAACTGATTATGATTTATTGATTACTTATTTTTTAACATTGACAAAACTAATGATTGATATTGATGAATTTATATGCTGATTCCAATAAAGATCAAATACTAAGGGGGTCATTCTAACATTGGCGGGCGGCGGAGGCCGCCCGCCAATGTACCCCCGTCAAAATACCGCTCCGCGGTCACAAGACCGCTGAGGGTATTTTGAGATTTGCCCTGGGCTGGCGGGCGGCCGCCAAAAGGCCGCCCGCCAGCCCAGGGCAAATCTACCTTCCCACGACGTAGTGGGAAGGTGCGACGGGTGCAGTTGCACCCGTCGCGTATTTCAGTGTCTGCTTTGCAGACACTGAAATACTTTGTGGGGCCCTCTTATGGGGGCCCCACGGCACCCCCTACCGCCATCGGGAGACCCGCCAGGTACAGGATGGCGGTAGGGGGTGTCAGAATCCCCATGGCTGCGGAGCGCGCTCCGCAGCCATGGAGGATTCACCCGAGCAGCGGAAAGTCGGCGGGAGACCGCCGACTTTCCGTTTCTGACCGCGGCTGAACCGCCGTGGTCAGAATGCTCGAGGGAGCACCGCCAGCCTGTTGGCGGTGCTCCCGTGGTCGGTGACCCTGGCGGTCACCGGCCGCCAGGGTCAGAATGACCCCCTAAATGATTTGATCAATAAAACCCTTGAACTCACATAATTTCTTATTAATGACTGAAAATATAATTGAGATTTATTTTGATGTTCAGCTTCTTGTTAATCTCAGCCAACTTCAAAGATCCATTTGCCCAGTGAAACAGTGGGGATGACTTTCTGAACAAATGGTAAATTCTTCTTGTAAACTGATTACTTAAATTAGATCCCCACTCCAGCAAACACATTTTCCAGATAGGGGATGTAGATTTGCTGCTTAAGGTTTCAAAATCGGTGTCCGTTGGTTCTCTTTCAAATGACTGGTTGACTATATATAAATCAATATATTGTCACGAGATAAAGCAATGTTATAGATGCAATCTTACAGATGCTATAGTTGCTATAGTTGTTTTAAATGTCATAGGCGTCATACTATGATACTCAAGGTTTGTGCAACTAAAGGAAGACATCAACTATAGTTTCCTCATATACTGACTCACTACCAGACGACTGCACCTTGTGTTCCTATATTATACATTGTTCCGTTGGTTACCTGATTGACTATTGTAATCTGACAAGTGTAGTAGTTGGTATAATCTACCAAATGTTGGGCCAGTTGGCCTTCTTTCTTAATATGTAACCATTCTCACCTCTGCCAGTGGCATATTACACTCTCTTTACCCTGAACATTCGCATTTTGCAACACACAACTTCTTCCAACCTTGGCTCATTAAATACTCCCAAGTTTACATCTTGGCACCTTGTAGATGGTCAGTCTCCTCCTTTGGACCCCAATCAATTCCTTTTCCAGAAAGGGAGAGGTTGGAGAGGTAGGGCTCGTGGGATTGGGTTTTAGAGCTGGTGAGCTTCCACTATTTGTACTTTTGTTTTCTTTCCTTTTCTCTTTCTACTGTTCCTTCTTTAATTTTCTGGTGATTACCCTCACCTCCTAGGTATACCCAGGTCAACCCTGGACTACAGTAGACACAGTGCTAACTCATGCAGGATCAGGGAACCTAGCTCTTTATATGAAAAGCTCATTAGGCGGGGTCCCATCTCTCAGCACATTGGTGTGAATCCCCTAACCCACCTGTCACAGGTCCCTCATTATATCACCCATGTCGAAGTGTGATACCTTACAAATTCTTTCCCTCAATACAAAAGGGTTGAACAATCCAGTTAAGAGGAGGAAAATTATTGAATACACTTACAAATTTAAATGTGACCTAGTACTTCTGCAGGAATCTAAGCTTGCTTCGTCAGACATTTCCTCCTTTAAAGCTCTGTGGTTCACAGAAGTAATTGGTTCACCCATCCACAAAAAGAACAAGCATTTGCAATGCAATTGGTTTCACATTTGCAAGAGTTAGAGCTATTTGCATTGTAAATGAGAAAGAGAGAAAGAAGGGAGAGCAGACCACAGATGCATAAAGAGTGTGCACCTCAAGAAGAGGAGGAGAGCATAGGTTTGAGGGACGGAAATCCTGAAAAGACATTGGAAAGAAAGGGTGCTCGAAGACCTGAAGTGAACCAATATGACTGAGGCAGGAAGAGTGCATGAGAGAGCAAGAGAGAGGTGTGAGAGAGAGTACAAGAGAGAGAGAGAAGAATACGTGGGAGCAGCACAAAGGTGGGGGGAGTTAAGAGGTGGACCAGTGCACAGCACAAGGAGGTACAAGAAGGTAGCATGTGTAAGCAGGCAGTATAGAGAGGAGACAGGGAGTCTGAGAGAGGAATGGAAGGGGGCAGTGGAATTGCATTGAATAATTCAAAATCAGGAAATGTTTTAAAGTTTTTGAAAGTTTTGTGAGGGGTGATATGACAATTCCAGTACGGGAAGGTGAAGAGGCACCCCCAAGGGTACACCATCACATTATATGGCAACAAGTATTGGGTTGCATACATGTTTGTGGCTTCGTCAGTGGTACATAATCATTGAAATTAAGTTCCTTTGTTTTTCCCAAGATATGGTACATTTGAATTATTAATAATTGAAAGATTGATAGAAAAGCTATATGAAATGAAGCAACCACCTAGACCTACACAGTGCAAAGCATTAAATGCATTAAATGCTAGGGAGAAAACAGCACATGCTAAAGCAAGAAAAATATCATAACAAGGCTAAGAGAGCAGTGTGTAATTATGCAGATGCTATATGGGATGAGGAACAGCAGAGGTGGAGAAAAGGTATAGCCGAAGTAGCTAGACTTTAACCTGTAATTAGTTATGAAAAACCTGAAATGTCAAAAGAGAATAAGGTACAGGTGGAAGAAAATGAAAAAAAAATGGAAAGAAATTAGATACCAATAGTGATTCAGGGGATGAAAGTATGGATGCATTGTTAGCTTTGCGTCCACCACCTTATTTGGCCCCTGCTACAAATACTCAGGGTGCTTCAATATGTAATGCGACAGTGGCTATAGCCCATGTTTACCTGAATGTGATTCAATTTAAAAGACCATTGCAAGTGACTCAGCCTGTTGTGACACAGCCTGTTCTACAATCTGTTATACCTAATGTTGTGTCTGCTCGAGCTTTTTATTTATTTATTTATTCATAATTTTATTAAATATCTCCAGAGATAGTACAATAAATAACATGTAATTCATTGGGTGTTGCTCTAGGGCCGGCAGAAGGCACATATGGTATAATTCATACGTTGTAGAATAGGCAGTTACATTATTACAGTTATATTATTAAAGAATTCACATTGAAAATGCAAGGCTCAATAAAAACATTCCACAAAAGAAGCAAGTTCATAATTACATTAACTAGTTGCAGGGGCAGCTGCTGGATCAAGAGATGAGGGCTGTGCCTGCTGCAACAAATATAGCTGAAAGGGCTCCCAAGTGTTTCTAGCCTACAAGCAGGGGGAGGCACAGGCCTACTAGCAGAGGGAAGTATTAAATGGTATAATGTTAATTGCTTCTGACAAGAAGCCACTTCTAATAACGGCTCTTGGGTGGTGGGGACCCTCCCGCAACCCCATGCACATGCCACCCTGGGTTTAGCAAG